>NC_091432.1:23962672-24568963 GCF_964237555.1 Oryctolagus cuniculus | reverse complement strand
TGGATTTGAAGAATCAATATCATCAAAATGTCCATTCTCCCAAAAGCAATTTATAGATTCAATGTGATACCAATCAAAATACCAAAGACATTCTTTTCAGACCTGGAAAAAAATGATGCTGAAATTCATATGGAGACACAGGAGACCTTGAATAGCTAAAGCAATCTTGTACAACAAAAACAAAGCCAGAGGCATCACAATACCAGATTTGAGGACATACTACAGGGCAGTTGTAATCAAAACAGCATGGTACTGGTACAGAAACAGATGGATAGACCAATGGAACAGAATTGAAACACCAGAAATCAATCCAAACATCTACAGCCAACTTATATTTGATCAAGGATCCAAAACCAATCCTTGGAGTAAGGACAGTCTATTCAATAAATGGTGCTGGGAAAATTGGATTTCCACGTGCAGAATCATGAAGCAAGACCCCTACCTTTCACATTACACAAAAATCTACGCAACGTGGATTAAAGATCTAAATCTACAACCCAACACCATCAAATTATTAGAGAACATTGGAGAAACCCTGAAAAATATAGGTACTGGAAAAGACTTCTTGGAAAAGACCCCAGAAGCACAGGCAGTCAAAGCCAAAATTAACATTTGGGATTGCATCAAATTGAGAAGTTTCTGTACTGCAAAAGAAACAGTCAGGAAAGTGAAGAGGCAACTGACAGAATGGGAAAAAATATTTGCAAACTATGCAACAGATGAAGGTTTTTTTTAATTTTTTTTTTTAATTTTAGCTCTCATATCTAAGGGAGAACATGCAGTGTTTGTCTTTCTGTGTTTCACTTATTTCACACAACATGTCCTCCAGTAGTATCTATTTTGCTAATTTCATTATTTTTATGGTCAAATAATATTCCATTTTGTGTGTGTGTGTGTGTGTGTGTGTATCACATTTTTTTATCCATTCATCTGATGATGGACATCTTGGCTGATTCTGTATTTTGGCTCTTGCAAGCAGTGTTGTTCTAAGCATGGTGGTGCAGCTATTTCCTAGATACCAGGAAAGGACCATGGGCTAATACCACTGAGATACAAATCATTTCTCTGATTAAGTGACAAAGTTCTAGAATACCAACTTTGAAAAAGCTCAAGCAAACTGAGAAGAGATGCTCTCCATAATCTAAGTGTGAACAGAAGCTAAAAGTAGAACTAAAACTAAAATGAATTTATTATTGTCAAAACATATCCACGTGCAGGAGAAATTATTACTCCTAACAACAGCAAGGTAAAAGCATTTGTGTTAACATCTGAGACTTTTCAAAATTAAAAGCATTCAACAAGGGTAAAAGGATGAGATTCACCACTTATGAAGGGGAGATGATTTGAATGTGAATAACTGACAACAGATTCTGGAATTGGATAGATTATTACTTTTTTTGGAGTTGGAATTCTATTTACATTTATTTGAGATAGAGAAAAAGAGGAAAAGGGGGAAAGAGGAAGAAAAGAAGGGAGAGAGAGAGATAGAAAAAGAGAAATGCAGGGTGGGTGGAGAGAGTAAATCTGCTGGTTCACTCCTGCAGTGCCCTGTAACAGCCAGGATTGAGCCAGGCTAAATCTAGGAACCAAGTGCTCAACCCAGGTCTCCCACAAAGGTTGCAAGAATTCAGTTAGTTGAACCATTATCACTACTTCTCAGGATCCACATTATCAGGAAAATGGAATTAAGATCCAGAGGTGGGTGTAGAAACCAAGCATTCCCATATTGGACATCTTAACTGCCAGGTTGAACATCATCTGTAGATTGGTGTTTCATAAGGGAAGCAAAGGTGATAATTAAAAGAAGAAAGTCAACAATCACATAGACATGTGATGTTAGACATGCTGCTTTTATTCTCATGTAACTTAGCCAGCTAACTCCCAAGATATACCAGAATTCTTTATAACTTTTTCATTACATAGTAGGTTATACAGTATATCTGCATATATTATGGAATTCTTTTAAAGATTTATTTATCTTATTTGAAAGGCAGAGTTACAAAGAGGTAGAGAAAGAGAGAGAAAGGGGAGGGAAAGAGAGAGAGAGAGAGAGAGAAAATGTCTTACATCCGCTGGTTCACTCCCCAAATGGCCACAATGGCTGGAGCCAGGCTGATCCGAAGCCAGGAGCCTGGAGCTTCTTCAGAATCTCCCAAGTGGATGCAGGGGCCCAAGGACTTGGGCCATCTTTTACTGCTTTCCCAGGCCACAGCAGAGATCTGAATCAGAAGTGGAGCAGGCAGGACTCGAACTGGTGCCCATATGGGATGCCAGCACTGCCGGTGATGGCTTTACCCACTACACCATAACGCCGGCCCCATACTTAGGAATTTTTAAACTGAGAAGTTTACGTTGTAACATTTTGTAAAAGACAACAATTTTATTTGGCGCTGCTCCTAATAATAAGAGAAGATATACCTATGGAAATGGATTTTTTGAAGATGGTTTTGTATTCAACACAGAAACTGGAATAGATTGTTTTCCTATAAAATTGCCAACTCCTGTAATACATCTGCCTATTCTTCCCCAAAGATTAAGAACATTACTCAACATTTATAAGAAAGAAGTGATCTTGAGCATTTTCATACTTGAGCAGTTTTATCCTATAAAATTTTCTTTCAAGAAGGTTTTATATTAGCCATGAGGATAACAAGGAGAGGAGAAGTTATTAGTTATAAAAACTGTGTGGACAAGGAAAAGACATATATTTTAAGAACTGAATACTGTACAGTATTTTAAGTATTAAATAAATACATGTTAAGTATTTCTTAATATGAAATCTTGGGATCATTCATTTTGCATATTATCTGTAGATCCAAGGGCATGAAAATCTTCGGAATAAATTAAGACACTATTAGCTTTGCATATAGCATTCAATCCTGACAAAGACTTGCAATTTTGAAATCCCATTTAAAACCAGAATGATGTAGATTGTATTTTTGTCTAAAATATTGTTACTGTTCCTTGGGAGAGAATGGAACTTCCCTGCTGTGTTGATAGCAGGTTTGACCATGTAGCTTGCATTGCCTCTCATAGGGGAACAATTTTATACCACCACCCCACTGATGTGAAGAATGGCTATTTGACTCATTTTGGCTAACAAATTGTGAAAAGTCACATGTGTCTCTATTGAGCAGAAGGCCAAGCGTAATTATCGTTCCACTGGTCCTCTTCTCCCTGTGCCACAAGAGCAGTTCTTTCCTAGATAAAGGCTATTTCTTTAGTCTGGGTTCCAGAAAGAACAGGTATGGAACAGAATAGCTCCACAGACAACCCGCAACAAATAGTTGCATAAACAAAAGTAGAGAAATTTGTTTCTGAAGTCATTGAGATATGAGGACAGTTTGTTACTAGAATGGAGCTCGGTCTATCCTGATGTTGCACCGGATGACAGAGGCGATAGTTAACAGGCTTTATGTTCAATATTATATTCTCTATACAATACAATAGTTTCTATTTTATGCTTAATATTCTTGTGTTAGGGACTCATCAAATCATTTTGACAAGTAATTGGTAGTTAACTAGAATTACGGCAGTTGATCATCTGAAACTAACCTTAAATCAGTGGTTCAGTAACACATTGCAGCTCATTCCGTGGTTTATGTACCATCTCAGTCAGTCCTTCGGACCATAACAAAGTCCAAAACTAATCTCTGCACACAGATGCTATTCTGAAATACTTGTGGGGAGGAAGAGTTTTAAAAATATTTACAGGCGTAAAATCTGGTAATATGTATATTATCTTTACAAATTTCAAGTACTTGAAGTCAGGAATTTCAACTTTTTAAAGCAGTGTAATCAGTAGATATGTGCTATATATATATGTGTGTATATATATATATATATAAGATTATTTAAAATATTATTAAGAAAAGTAAAATCACCCTGGAGATCCAACTGTTAAAAATGTACCAACTAAATTCTTGCTTTTAAAATAAGCATTAACATGGGTCGGCAGTGTGACATAGCAAGTAAAACAGCCAACTAAGATGCTGGCATACCATTAAGGTACCAATTCTTGTCTTGGCTGCTCCACTTCTAATCCATGTCCCAGCTAATGGTCTGTGAAGCAGCGGAAGATGGCCCAACTATTTGGGCCCCTGCCACTCACTTGGGAGACCCGGATAAAGCTCCTGGCTCCTGGCTTTGGCCTCACTCAGCCCTGCCCATTGCTGCCACTTGGGGAGTGAACCAGCTTATGGAAGATCTCTCTGTCTCTGTCTCTCTCTCTCTTGCTGGTAACTCTGACTTTCAAATACCTAAATAAGTCATTTTAAAGAAATAAGAATTTTCATATATCATATGAAAAACATTTATCTTGGGAAATGCTCTAAATGAATTAAAAGGAAAAAAACTCATATTATGACACAATATATATTATGTGATTCAGATATTATTTTAAAGTGTAAATGAATAAAGAATTCCACTGTTAAACAGATGCTTTTGTAATATTCTTTAAGCTTATACATTTTTTCAAAATTATCTCACATGACTTTGTCTAATAGTATAGTAATATTAAACAATGTCCTAAGTTACTTTATTGAATTAAACAAGCAAGTGAATGGCATAATATCATTGCTATAGAATCATATTTAGATACACATATAATCAAGAATTTAGAAAAGTGCATTCAGAACTGTTAATATTGATTAATTTTTAAGAACGTTGGTATGGGACAAACGAGAAAAGAGCTTTCACTTTTTTCCTGGTAAAACTTAGTATCACATACCTCATGACAATAAAATGTATTAATTTATAAATGTGAAACTTCACTGAGTACTTCCATTGAACACATGAACACATACATGTACACATGGGCATTCACACACAACTGTATTTTGAGTCTTATAAACGAGACGCTGTTAAACTTGGTAGCTTCACTATTGTATCTTTTTTTTATTTATTTGACAGGTAGTATTACAGACAGTGAGAGAGAGGCAGAGAGAAAGGTCTACCTTCCATTGGTTCTGTGGGGAGCAACTGGGAGCAACTCGGACTAGACTAAGTTACTGGAATTAAGACTTATTCTATGCATCTGCTCTCCCACAATATGGCGCTGGGAGAGGAGAAAACAGCTTCTACGCAGCTGCCTCTTGCCAACTTGAGTGATGACCTCCAGGAGCTGATCCTGCTCCTGATTGGAGGAGAGCAGCGTACTCGGCGTGTGGGCAGCCGAGTTGGGATTGGTGGAAAAGGACTATAAAGGAGGAGAGAGACAACATGCACCAGGAACATCTAAGGGGAACATCTATCTGAAGGAACACCTGTGCAGCCCCCGAGAGAGCCGGCCGGCGGTGTGCCGCTCCCCTGCAGAAGTGGGGAAAGTGGCCAGGGGGAACCGCCCTTCCACGGAGGTGGAAGGGACGGTAGCCAACCCGGGAAGAACCAGCAGCAAACCCGGGAAGGGCTGAGCAGACAAAAGAACAACGCAGGGTCCTGTGTCGTTCCTCCACGAAGATGGGGAGCGACATAATGGTGCCGTGACTCGGATATGAAGCCTAGGCAGGACTTAGTGTCGTTCCTCCATGAAGAGGGGGAGTGACAGGTTCACTCCCCTAATGGTCGCTATGGCTGGTGCTATGCGATATGAAGCCAGGAGCCAGGTGCCTCTTCCTGGTCTCCCATGTAGGTGCAGGGGCCCAAGCACTTGGGCCATCCTGCACTGCCCTCCCAGGCCACAGCAGAGAGCTGGACTGGAAGAGGAGCAACCAGGACTAGAACCCGGCACCCATATGGGATGCTGCTGCCACAGGCGGAGGATTAACCAAGTGAGCCGTGGCACCAGCCCATTATTATATCTTGAGGCCCATACTGCATAGAACAAAAATGTAGTTACTCAGTATTAAAAACCTTCCTTCAAGGTGAAATAAAAAGCTAAAATTCATGCCAACTTCCATAGGCAGTTTAAAGTTATTTTTAGCTCTGGGATTATTTTTAAGTATCTGCTTATTTATTTTCACAAAGAAAATATACTACTCACATCCCTACTTCCAAGGCTTTTGTCCAGTGCCATAAAAACAAAAATCTCTTGAGGTAAAGACAAAGAACTCTGCTTCAAGAATCCAGGTCACAGAATGTGAGAGAAAATTAATTCACTCTCATATGATTTTGGATTGGTTAGTTTAGATTCTCAGTTCCATTCACCTCGGTGCAAGGTATCCTTTCTCTAACCTCAAGAAGCAAAGATTATTTGGGTTTTTTGTGAGTAACTGAATAAATAAATGATTTAGCCTAAAGAAAAATGTATTTTTATTTGATCATTATAGCATAATGTTTTATTTGTAAGAGTATACATTGCACAATAATTTTTAGAGGAAATACTATATCTTATTGCTGTGTTTTCTTAACATTAAAATATACATTCATTTGATTTTATATTCTAAACTCACTTGATCTTTTCAGAATGCAATATGATCCATGACTATTTATGGTTATACAAGCTTCATAATGTATCCCAATAAAACTATTATAGCAGGAAAAGGGAATTAACAAGGACAAGGGTAATTGAGTCATAATGCACAGACTATGAAGTTAGAATTGTTTTTAATAATAAATGTAGCAATGAGTTAAAGGAATATAATTATTGGAAATTCTGAATAGGTTAAGGTCTTAATATAACAATCTCATGACACTGAATTTTTCCCATAATATAACAATCTCTCTCATTGAATTTTTCCTATAAATAGGGGGGTGAATATGAAAGTAAGCATATTGAAAATATAACATATAACTCCACATACACATATCTGTCCACATTATAAAGTGTTGTGAATCATACATGCTCAAATGCATGAAATGTCTAAATTATTTACCTTTGCGATTTATCATGAAGAACTAATTCAAAGGGGAAAATATATTCTTGTGGATTATGAAAATAGTGGAAAATTTAAATCAAGATAAATGTCCAAGTAATAGAAAAACTGTTAAAAATATTTTGACTTTTGGTCATTAAAATATATTTATAAAACCAGTGCCATGGCTCACTTGGCTAATCCTCTGCCTGCAGCGCCGGCACCCTGGGTTCTAGTCCTGGTTGGGGTGCCAGATTCTGTCCCGGCTGCTCCTCTTCCAGTTCAGCTCTCTGTTGTGGCCCGGGAGTGCAGTGGAGGATGCCCCAAGTGCTTGGGCCCTGCACCCGCATGAGAGACCAGGAGGTAGCACCTGGCTCCTGGCTTTGGATCAGCGTGGTGTGCTGGCCACAGCGGCCATTTGGGGGGGTGAACCAACGGAAAAGGAAGACCTTCTCTCTCTCTCTCTCTCTCTCTCTCTCTCTCTCTCTCACTGTCTAACTCTGCCTGTCAAAGATGTATATATATATATATATATATGTATGTATGTATTTAAATACTAATAATATAGGGTAACATATGATTCATCCCTGTATTTTAGTATCTTACAGAGTTTACCAACCTACCTAATCAATCATGCAATATGAGTTTTAAAAAGGCAAAATGCAAAAAATAGTTTGTTGTGATTCAGTGATGTAGAACACATAAACAAAGATGGGAAAAAAGGGATTAACTGGAGTTACAGCTTTGTTAGATAGTGGGGTTTTAGAGGTGTATTTTTCTTTGAGAAAAGTGCTTGTGTTTTATTTTTATTTTCCAAATTATGAAAAACCAGGGAGAAAAGATTATACAAAGCGGTTTGTATGTTTGTATGTTTATATATGTAAGTTTGTATGTTAAGGGCAACAGATTAAAAAAGTCGCTGGAATGCTTAGTATACCATCTTGATTCTGAGAACTTCATTCTCCTTGACTTTCAAGCTGACGCTTTCCATAGGATGATGCAATGTCACAGGTAAGATCAGATAACCTATTACCACTTCCAAATTGTCTTTTTATTATATCTACATGCCTAATGTTTAAACTGTTTTCCTCCAGTGATCTCCAAAAGTCAAGTGATTTGACTGAGTTGGTTGAGTGGTTTCACTTAGACGTGGAATGTCAAGTTTGAGTGCTATTTCCTTTAGTAAATAATCTCATTTGATTTTAATTAATTAACTAATGAATTTGAAAGAGTGACAGAGAGAGTAAAAGACAGAGTGGGAGGGGCCGAGAAAAAGAGATAGAGAGAATCTTCCATCTGCTGGTTTACTCACCAAACAGCTGCAATAGCTGGATCTGGGCCAGGCTGAAGAAGGGAGCCAGGAACTCCATCCAGGTCTCCCCATGGGTAGCAGTGGCACAAGTACTTTGGCTATCATCTGCTGCCTTCCCAAGCACATGAGCAGGGAGCTGTATCAGACGTGGAGTAGCCAGGATTGGAACTGGCACACCAATATGTGATGTAGGCATTGTAAACAACAGCTTAACTTGTTGCACCACACCAACCCCTGAAGGCTATTTTTTTTTTCTTTTGGCAGAGTGGACAGTGAGAGAGAGAGACAGAGAGAAATGTCTTCCTTTTTCCATTGATTCACCCCCCAAAGGCCACTGCGGCTGGTGTGCTGCTGCTGGCACACTGCGCTGATCCGAAGGCAGGAGCCAGGTGCTTCTTCCTGGTCTCCCATGCAGGTGCAGGGCCCAAGGATTTAGGCCATCCTCCACTGCACTCCCGGGCCACACCAGAGAGCTGGACTGGAAGAGGAGCGACTGGGACAGAATCCGGCGCCCTGACTGAGACTAGAACCCGATGTGCCGACACTGCAGGCAGAGGATTAGCCTAGTGAGCTGCGGCACCGGCCCCTGAAGGCTATTTTAAAGTCATGCTCAATTGGGTTGATGGAAAGCTGACTGAAAATAAGATATATCCAATCCATGTTGAGTTATACTTCATATTACCCTAATATTTACTAGATGCTCCCCAAACCCAAAACACTAAATAATTAAAATCCATGTTTCCATAAGGCTGTCATATATCAACTCTGTTTCAGAACCTGATATGGAAAGGAAGCTGAGAGAAGGTGAGAAGAAAGTGCACATCAAGGTTTCCTTCATCTTTGTATCAAATGGCAAGGCTTAACATGCATTTGCAAAGGATGGAAACTCAATGCTCAGCCTCTTAGAGACCAAGATTGCCTTGCAGGACATGGTACTTCTGCTGGACTCTTCCCTGTGTTCAAAGGCATCCCAGTAGGGGCCGGCATTGTGGTGTAGCAGGTAAAACCACAGCCTGTGAGGCTGGCATCCCTTATGAGCATTGGTTTGAATCCTTGCTACTCCACTTCCAATCCAGCTCCCTGTTAATGTGCCTTGGAAAGCAGTGGAGGACAGCACAAGTACTTGGGCCCCTCTACTGATGTGTGAGACCCAGAAAAAGCTCCTGGGTGGAGTTAACCAGCCAATGGAAGACCTCTCTCTCTCTCTCTCTTCCTCTCTCTGTGTCTCTGTCTCTGTCTCTTTCTCTCTGTCTCCTGCTCTCTCCCTGTAACTTTGCCTTTCAAATAAATAAAATAAACCTTAAAAATAAAAATAAAGTTTGAAAATGTTTCCATTATGCCTATTTTTCAGAATAGTTTAAGAAGTATTGGTATTTGCCAAGAATAAAGGAAATAACTTTATTAAGGAGTATGGGACAAAGGGGACTTGGCTTGCTATCAAACAGAAATATTTATTTTTTTTGGTATCAAAAGGAAACAAATATTTTTGATAAACTATTAAATGATGTCCTTATTTTGCTTAAGTTTTGTGCAATATATTAAACAAATGTGTGTTGGGTGTTCACCCCCCTCAAAATTTGGATATAAATGGAAAAAATCACTACAGGCGTAATGAATATTTCATGCTATTAATACAAATAAAAATTTTGAAATTTTGGTATCTCAAATGCATTAAAATTTTACAAATGGACTACATAAAATATTTTAAGGGGGGGGCAGGTATTTTTCACAGTAGTTAAGGTGTGGCTTGAGACACCCACATGCCTTATTATAGTACCTGGGTTCAGGTCTTGGCTCTCCTTTCAATTTCAGCTTTTTGCCAAAGCACACCCTTGGAGGCAGCAGATGATGTGTTATATATTTTGGTCCCTCCCTGTGGGAGAACCAGATTATGTTCTCAGCTCCTGGCTTCCGCCTGGCCCAGCCCTGGCCATTGCAGGCATTTAAGAAGTGAATCATCAGGCCAGCACCGCGGGTCACTAGGCTAATCCTCAACCTGTGGCGCCGGCACCCTGGATTCTAGTCCCAGTTGGGGTGCTGGATTCTGTCCTGGTTGCTCCTCTTCCAGTCCAGCTCTCTACCGTGGCCCGGTAGGGCAGTGGAGGATGGCCCAGGTTCTTAGGCCCTGCACCCTCATGGGAGACCAGGAAGAAGGCTCCTGGCTCCTGGCTCCTGGCTCCTGGCTTCGGATCGGCGCAGCACGCCAGCCGCAATGCACTGTCCGTAGTAGCCACTTGGGGGGTGAACCAATGGAAAAGGGAAGACCTTTCTCTCTGTGTCTCTCTCTCACTGTCTAACTGCCTGTCAAAAAAAAAGAAGAAAAAAAAAGTGAATCATCACTTTCAAGATCTCTGTCCATATATTCCTCTCTACCTTTCAAATAAGCAACATAACAAATGAAAATAAATAAATTTTTAAAAAAATTGTTTTACAAGACATTTTAAAAATTCTTGTAGGACCTGTGTATAGTTATATAAATATCTATAGATATACTTGTAGACATATTTTCAGAATCTGATATTCAAAATGACAATTAACAGGAATTCCAAAGCATTTATATACTACCACTATCTTTTAACATTACCTTTTATTTTTAATTATCTATATCTACAGTAACACTGGGATATATTTGAAGACAGTGATACCTCAGTAGCAGTAGTATACAACTACATATAGGAAAATTCAACAGATATATGAACAGGTAGGAGTGTTTTTGATTCTGTAACAATATGTAGCTTGTCAACAGAATGATCATTAGGTTCCGGTTTCAGGTACCAATTATAGACCAAAGGAAGAGATAGAAGAAGGTAAGCACTTTCTCCTAGCAGGTCTTTTTTTCTGTATTATTTCAAAGTTATGAATATAGACTTCCCAGTTCATTACCTTTGTCAGAAATGAGTCACGTAGTCATCCTGAAATACATGGAAACTTGGAATTTACTTAAAAAAAAAAAAAAAAAAAAGTTGGGTAATAGCTACCTGTGACCTAAACAAAATGATGTTGCGCTGATAAGAAACAGGACCTGACATTCCATAGGTAACTGGCAGTCTGCTACACTCAATTTCAACTCAAGTCATTTAGTCTCTCTTGAACATACAGCCCATGAGTAATAAGACCAGAATAAAACAACAAAATGAAACAAACACAGAGTATTTTTCTCTTATTTATCTCACTCAGAACTATTTAAAAGCAATGAAATGAGTTAATGGAAGGCGATAAGATTAAGAGAAAGATAAAACCAACAACATTAAACTATTGTATAATGTTAAGCAAGTACAGAGTTCTTTTTCATTAAGATTATATCGTATCAAATGTTGCCCACCTTTTATTCACTTGAAGTCCACTGAATTATTCTCAAGTTTCTCACACACATTACTTCTTCAAAATGTCATAGCAGCTGAAAATATTGTCTGTTAGCTGCAATTATCTTTCTATATCTTACATTCAAAAGGTCACCAGTTCCTCAAGTTTATTATATATCCAGATGAGGGAGAAATATCAACATGGTTAGGAGAGAGAACATTTCATAAAATAAAATGAGTTTTTGGTTCATCACCAGTTTGTAAGTATAAAAAAAGTCAGACTGAATAGACTATAAATCTTTAATTCAAAAATAATCATTGAGTTTTTTTCAAATGACTTAATTGTACCTGTCTAAAAACTAAAGTTTTCCAGAAAGAAAAACTTCAATTTTCCTCTGAGAATACAAAATTTGTCCATGATGAGTTGATACCTCTTCATATGTTTAAGAAGTTATCATTGGATGGGAAATACAGTTATTTTATCAGGTCAAGAGAAACAGACCACTGAATGATTTTCATAGGAAAGCACATTATGGTTTCATGAGGTTAAGAGCCATGTTTTGAGTGTACTCGAAATGGAATAAGCTTACCAAGGATATAATGAGTACACAGCCATTGGAGCAGCTTGTATCTAAGTGCAGAATAAAAAGAATTCCACCGAAATGATAAGACCATGAAAAGGATATGAGTAACATCTGTAAATGAAATCACAGCAACAGGAGGGGATATATAACAAACTTCACTTCAAGGTTTAGAATTTGAAGTCATTGGAGAAACCATTTGCTAACCTTTCTAGTTTTCATGGGAGATTAAAATTTGTGATGTACTTTGTTTACTCAAGAGATTCATTAAAAACATATCACATGAAACTTAATGATTCACCTTGCCCAAAGTTTTTCCCCTTGAAATCCTCTCCAAAATATTATTTGCATATACTGCTTGTATTTGTTAGATTCCCTTCTGGGACCAGAATGTTTTCCCTTATTTAGGATTTTTGAAAACTAAGGTCTCTTTTTTCCTACGAATTCCTCTTGAAGTTCCTCTCAGAAGCAAGAAATGTAAATTATCTCCACAGTCCCCTGTTATAGATTCTATCAGTGGTCCCTGGACTCTGGCTTTGAAATGCCCAATTCAGTGGTGGAATGTTAAGTCAATCTTGATGAGCATGAGCGATGATTGTATTCCCTCCATTTCACTTGTCTTTTCCTAAGTCTTCAAAATCTTCAAGGAGGGGGAATTTTTCTTTTTTCTTTTTCTCTTTTTTGACAGGCAGAGTGGACAGTGAGAGAGAGAGACAGAGAGAAAGGTCTTCCTTTGCCGTTGGTTCACCCTCCAATGGCCGCTGTGGCCAGCGCACTGCGGCCAGTACATCGCGCTGATCTGAAGCCAGAAGCCAGGTGCTTCTCCTGGTCTCCCATGGGGTGCAGGGCCCAAGCACTTGGGCCATCCTCCACTGCACTCCTTGGCCACAGCTGAGAGCTGGCCTGGAAGAGGGGCAACCGGGACAGAATCCAGCGCCCCGACCGGGACTAGAACCCGGTGTGCCTGCGCCGCTAGGTGGAGGATTAGCCTGGTGAGCCGTGGCGCTGGCCCGAATTTTTCTTTTTTTACAACAGTCCTCTACCCTGTTTCCTGACAGCATATCTCTCTCAGCATCACTAGTCACCCAAAGCTGGACAGGGCTTCTTAATTATCTCCATTTGTGCAAAGGATCAGCTGCCCCAAATCTAGCAAATTTTACTTGCACTCTAGTCCTAGAAAGCCCCCGGCATATCAGTGTTCTTTCCCCTTTAACATTCATATAAAATGATACCACTTCTGCATCATAAATGTAATGTCATTTCACAATCAGCTAATATTTTGGAGGATAAGACAGAGGTGTGGGAGGAGATGGAATTTCAGTTTTGTTATGAGTCATCATTGAAGAGCTATACTGTACTCTTTGGAAACTCAATTTTCAAAAATGTTGTTTGGACATTAAAATGAAAATAGAATGAGTACTGGAGGCCCTCCTAAATGCCCTCAACCTAACGGAACCACTGAATTAGCTGATGCTTTCAGTGCTCCATAGAATGTATCAACCATGCTTACAGCATATTGTATGCTTACTGCTGGGCCGTATTAGGCAACCACATCTTGTATGGGCTGAAATGCATGCTCACCAAGTGCTGGTTTGCTGATTGTATTGTTTCCCAAATCTATGTACTTGTTATTGTAATTATGACATTTAATTAAGTATTATGTAAACTGATAGAATGAGTGTGAAGAAAAAGAGAGTTCCTATTTCTATGAAAACTGTGTTGAATATTTTACTAAGTCTTGATGAGTGAATTGCTAAAAGCTTTGTTGTCAAGTTAATGTGGGTGGAAAAATCCCTAAAAAGCAAAGAAAAATCATAAAAATACATATAAATGAATTTTGCATTTAAATTGACTCACAAGTTTTTCTTTTTTGAAATATTACCTCTATTTTGGAGAAACAGAAAAGGGAATTACATGTTATAAATAGCAGTGGATTAAGCAAGTATGTGACTCAGACCCTCTAAGTGGTATAAGGAACTCCAAGAAAAGGCACGATGGCCCCATATATTCCTATTAGCTAAGAGGTCCCATATTTGTTAGCTATAAAACAATTACCTATAGTTCTTTCTTACCAATTCTATGATTTATCTGACCAAAATAACACAGCAGTTGGAAATGTCACAACTCATATTGCAGGGCCTCATTTCAGTCCTGGTTACTGCCTTTCTGATCCAGCTTCCTACTAATGTGCATTCTGAAAAACAGCAGGTGATGATCCCTGCCACCTACATGGAAGACCAGCAATGAGTTCCAGGCTCCTGGCTTTGGCCTGGCCCAGCATTGGCTGTTCCAGGCATTCTGAGAGTGAATCAATGGATAAAATATATCTTTCCTTCTTTCTTTCCAGCTTTGAAATAAAATGGAAATAGTTAATTAATTCATCAATATGAAACTAAAAAGTACTTTCAAAAACTCTGTGGATAGCCAAATTCTCCTTTGTGTATTTCAAACTGAGAGGATTTTTACAAGATAACAACACTAAGCTGGCCAACATCCTTCTCACCATTTGTTGACATCTTGACTTTGATTTTCTCAATTTTTCATCTCACTCTGTATACTTCTACCTGTCTTACTCCACACTGTTATTTTTATTTACTGAAATTTGTTTTACATGAATTTGTTGAGAGTAGGTCGCAGCAATTACTGTCTTTTATTCCAAACAATTTCAGAAAACAAATTCAGAAAATTAGCTTTCACCCCATTCCATAATATATTCAGGAAATATTGATAAATTCACATAAAATGAACTTAAATATGGTACATGAGTTGAGAGTAACTCAAAAGTTGTAAGTTAGGAAACCAATGACAGCCTCCTCCTCAGAGTTAAAATTTGAAATAAACACAGAACATATTATTAAAAAATACAGTTTATAACCTAAAACAGATAAATTCTTAAGAGCCTTAGCAGAGTTGATTTTAATTATACTGAATCTGTTTATGTATTCCAGGGAATAAATGCACCATTCAAAAGTGAATGATGGGGCCAGCTCCATGGTGCAGTAGGTTAATCCTACGTCAGCGTCCCATGTGGGCTCCGGTTTCTAGTTCCAGTTGCTCCTCTTTCAATCCAGCGCTCTGCTATGCCCTGGAGAAGCAGTGGAAGATGGCCCAAGTGCTTGGCCCCTGCACCCGCTTGGGAGACTGGGAAGAAGCAACTGGCTCCTATAATTGTATTGGCGCAGCTCCGGCCATTGCGGCCATCTGGGTTTTTCAGTTTGATACACATCAAAGGTACAGGTTTATGCAATTTTCTGATAAACTGATGGTTTAAAAAAGACACACACACACACACACACACACACACACACAAAAAAAAAAAAAAAAAAAAAAAAAAAAAAAAAAACAGAAGAGATTTCTATTCTCCTGCTGGATTAAGCTTGCCATTTGATTCTTCAAATGTATTGTTATCATATTACTTTCTGTGATGGAAGTTCTTCAAAATCTCATCATTATTTAAATAGTAATGCCAGATTTGGAGCCAAAGATACAATGTTATTCCTAATTTAATCTTATTCTACATTTGTGACCTGATCTTTGACTAGTGACCCAGGGCATACATGGCTATTGTCCACTGCATGTGCTTTTGTTTGGTCAAGTCAGGACCATCTGGTTCCTCCTAGACAACCTTTTCTTCCCTCTTCAGTGCTTCCAAAATTTTATTCTGTTATAGAAAATGAGGGGGGAAGTAATTTATTTATTTACTTGAAAGGCAGAGCGATAGAAAAGGAGAGGGGGAGAGAGAGAGAGAAAGAGAGAGAAAGAGAGACCTGATATCTTTTAGTAGACTTCTCAAATGGCTACAACAACCAGATCTGGGCAAGACCAAAGACAGAACCCAGGAACTCCATCCTGGAATCCTGCCTGGGTAGCAGAGACCCGATTACTTGGGGCATCTTCCATTGCCTTCCCAGGTGCATTCATAAGAAGCAGGGTTGGAATCAGAGTATCTGGGACTTCAGTTCATGTTCTAATATGGAATGTTTGTGGCATAAGGGATGGCTTAACCTACTGCAACACAATGCCAGCACTCCCCACCTCATTTTGTTAATATTAGGCCACACCAAGTTACAATGAAACCTGTCATAAAGCAAAATTCAGCAACATTGATCCTGTCATTTTTTTTTTTTTTTTGACAGGCAGAGTTAGACAGTGAGAGAGAGCGATAGAGAGAGAAAGGTCTTCCCACCGTTGGTCCACCCCCAAAATGGCCGCTACGGCCAACGCACTGCAACGATCCGAAGCCAGGAGCCAGGTGCTTCCTCCTGGTCTCCCATGCAGGTTCAGGGCCCAAGCACTTGGGCCATCCTCCACTGCCTTCCCTGGCCATAGCAGAGAGCTGGACTGGAAGAGGAGCAACCGGGACAGAACCAGCACCCCAACCAGGACTAGAAACCGGGGTGCCGATGCCTTAGGTGGAGGATTAGCCCAGTGAGCCATGGCGCCAGCCGATCCTGTCATTTTTTTAAACATTTTGTTCCTCCTGAGATTTTTGGAACTATGATGAATTTTTAAAAGCATTGCATTAAAATATTGCTTATTTTGATTACATTTTTTGCTCCTCCTTAAATTTTGTACCTGATATAACAACCTCATTCATTTCATTCTCACATCTGCCTGAAACTCATGGGAAAAGTAAGCTTTCTCTTGGCTAGATTGCCGGAATTTTTTGTTTCTCTTTCTAAACACTCAAAATTCCTTCCTATTTCTGTTGCTGTTAAAAAGATTTTCTGGCCGGCGCCGCGGCTCACTAGGCTAATCCTCGGCCTTGCGGCGCCGGCACACCGGGTTCTAGTCGGATTCTGTCCCAGTTGCCCCTCTTCCAGGCCAGCTCTCTGCTGTGGCCAGTAAGTGCGGTGGAGGATGGCCCAAGTACTTGGGCCCTGCACCCCAGGGAGACCAGGAGAAGCACCTGGCTTCTGCCATCGGATCAGCGTGGTGTGCTGGCCGCAGCGCGCCGGCCGGTGCGGCCATTGGAGGGTGAACCAATGGCAAAGGAAGACCTTTCTCTCTGTCTCTCTCTCACTGTCCACTCTGCCTGTCCAAACAAAAAAAAAAAAAAAAAAAAAAGATTTTCTAAATTTACTTAGGGCAGAAACCTGATGGTGCCTTTGTCCCACCTTCATTACTTAACACTCCCTTATGAAAACTGAATGTTTGGAAGTCAAAAATTTAGTGGTTAGTGAAGACACCACTGTATTTACTCCATTTGTTCTCTACTTCTCTAGAAAAACTCTTGCAAGAAGTTCTTTCAAATTGCAAAGAGTGGCAGACTGTGAATTCGACATTCGCACACAAAAATCTACTCACTGGGCATATATAACATGTCATACTCTGTTCTGAGCAGAGAGTATCTAGCAATAACTATGTCAGACATAGCCACTAAACTCACAGAGAATTCTTGTGAAAGCAGAAATTCAACAGTAGAAAGGTGTTTCTTTAAAAAAAAAAAAGATTTTGTTTATTTATTTGAGAGGCAGAGTTACAGACAGAGAGAGGGAGAGGTGAAGAGAAAGGTTTACTCCCCAAATGGTTGCAAGGCTGGAACTGGTTCTATCCAAAGCCAGGAGCCAGGAACTCTTCCAGGTTTTCCACGTGGGTACAGGGGCCCAAGTAGTTGGGCCATTCTTCTGCTTTTCTATGCCATAGCAGGGAGCTGGATTGGATGAGGAGCAGCTCAGACAAGAACCAGCACCCATATCGGATGCCTTGCTGCAGGTGAAAGCTTAGCCTACTATGCCACAGTGCCAGCCCCAGAAAGGTATTTCTGGTGCTAAGGAATAGGAAAGAAGAAGTGCAGGAAGTTGAGATCTATGTAAAAATCCTTGAACCCTGGGTGGGAGAGTTGGAACAAATTTACTCAAGAATGATAATTCCCTGAGAAGTGGGTGTTTGGTGCAGTGAATAGAACATACTTGGGATGCCCACAGTCCATGTGGGAATGCCTGGTACAGAGTCCTGGTTGATCTAATTCTGATCTACCTCATGTTTTGTTCTATTGTGATACCTCCATATATTATAGTATATTTATAAAGGGATGTTTAAGTAGATGATTATCTAGTATCAAATGAATTCCTCTATGAATTATGAAAACATACAAAAAGAGAATCAAATACAAAAATATGTATTTCCCTGTGATACATATATCTCAATAACTAAACCATATCCCAAGCCATAGAATTCAGATGATTGTGTATGATCCTTTAGCTTTGTTTATGAGAGTACCTGCAAATGTAGTTCTCTCACAATATTATATTTAAAAACTCCAGGGAGAACTAATCAAGCAACTGACTAGTGACTAATCCTCAAGTGGTGGTGGACAATGCTGCTTTCGCTGAAGGGGAAGATATCAAAATGAAGACCTAGACAGCAGCTCATTTTTTTCAATGAAAACACCACTGATATTTGGAGGTTACGTATTTTTTGAACTTGCTAAAATTTTTATGCAAAAAAGATTTTTTTCTTTGAAATTCAATCTTTTACAGTAATTTGTTGTTTAATAACCATGGCACGTCAGGAGCTTTATAAAAAATGCTTTCTTGTCTTCCATACTGGAAGAAGTCAAGCCCTGGGGACCCTCCCCCTGCCATCCCTGCTGAATGGAGCGAGTCATTAAAGAGGAATTTGAATTGAGGAGCTTTTCATGAGATTTTCTGTCAAGCCTTCTAAATAGACAGCCAATGAATGAACCCTCACTTACAAACACAGCCTTGTTGCATGTGGGCTGAACAAACAGACACCATTGTGGGGACAGGTGGAAAAGAAACATGAATGGACAGTGCAGTTTGCTGCTGCAGGGAATCTCATTACTGCCTGACTTTGTTCATGGTCTCTATGTCTGGGAGAGCAGCAACCCTTCCACACACCCTCATCTTTTCCCATGTGCATCTTAAGGATTTGCAACAATTGAGGGCAATTTGAAATTCTTTAGAGTGGAAATGTCTTACTGCCCTTCTTTTTTCCTTTATCTAAAACTAAGTTCCATTTTAGGAATTCAGCTGCTATATCATTCTCACAGGGATTGAAAAGATGAAATAAAAGTATGAAGATTTCCTTTTTGGAAAAGTACTTTGGAGAAGTTTTTCATGACTGCAAGATGCCTTGGTGATAATTGGCATACCCAAGGGAGACAGAGAGCCTATTTCTCCACTGTGCACCTCCAAAGCCATGTCATTCTGTAAGGATTGTGTGATCATTAGGACCTGAAGGTAACCAACAATAATGTCCAGCTACCACTCCCAGGAGACAAGCAAATAGGCCAGAAGGAACTTCTTTCAAGCATTGACCTTGAATAACTAGTACTGACAGAGACCACATCTGGGAGAAAGATGTAAAATTGTCGTCTTACCCATATTTTACCAAAAGAAACTTGCACAGTTCACCCAAATAAACTTCCAATGGCAGAAGTTACTTTCAAAGCCTGAAACTCCAAGGAATTTCAAGGATTTATGAATACCTGTTGGTAGATTTTATGCAACAACATGAGTACCAGAAAAACAACAAGGGTTGGTCCATTCATTTCTATGTATCTTTCCCTAAGCAGCAGAACTGAGAGTGTGACAGGACATCCATCACATGACATCATGTGGCTGGAGTTCCAGGCTGAATCCATGCTATGTCCACTGCTGAGGTAATTTTTGAAAGGTCTACTGAACTCATGAGTGGGGCCATCAGGAGTCTATTCACAGTCAATCAAACAAAACGGAAGCAGAAAACAAACAAACAAACAAAAAACACATGCCCAAAGAAGCTGAACCAGGCACAACAAGCTTGGACCAATACCATAACCACAAGTATGTGGAAGAGAGCAGATACTCTAATTTAAGATGGTTACTTGGATTTATCTCCTGGCCCAGATCCCAAATATCCAATGGGTTTTTGGGTTTTCTGAACAGCAAGGGTCTGTCAAGTTAAACAAATCCCAAAAAAATGTTCCATGTGAAATATTGGAGCAAACACTAATGGTATTGGAAACCCACAGAAATCTTAGAGCTACAACATTCCTAACTTCATAACAGAGCCCTTAACTCCAGAGACTCAACTTCTCCAAGATTCACTTAGATTGATGGAAAACAGAGGCACCTAGTGGTCAAGGCATATCACAGATACGAGGGAAGCCTACAGGGATGATGGCACCACTACCATAAGGGAATTCACTGATGCTACATGGGCTCTGTAGTCCAGTGAACTGGAATGCAGATTAGACTCCAGCAAGGGGCAGGGTCCCTTCCCCATAGGAAGCAGCAGTTCCTGTTAGCTAAGAAGGCTGAAAAGAACAAACAAGACAGCAGATGTTTTGTGATCTCTGATTGACTTCCTTTTTGAGCATAGAGAAGACACTCCTTGGGTTTTTTCAAAAATACCTGTGTCTTTGGGGAATGAGAATCAGAGAAATATTGCACAGGGAATATTTCCACTTTGTATCTATCAACCACAAGATTCATTAAAACTCATGTGCATGCTGCACTGTCTCTCTTACACTTTTACTGTCAAATCTGAATTGAAGTGCAGTACAAAATGACAGGGTTTCTGTGGCAACTTCATTGAAATATACAGAAATTATGATTAAAGACCAATTAATTATAATTTTTCACAGCAGTTGATTTAAAAAAATCCAACATACTTCACATCTCTAATTCCATCCCGAGCATCTTCACCTTTGGCAGATGAATCCAACTAAGGATATACAGATTTAGCAAGATCAGCTATGTTTTTCTTTTGACCATCACATCATGCTTTCTTGTCACCTGAACATGTTCTTGTTATGCTCAGCTATGCTTCGAATACGCTAATTTCTTACCTGCCCTTAAACTTTACTTGCTTTTTCTCTCTGACAACTCTCATTCTTCCCTTTCAGTGAGTTCCTTTTATTATTTCCTCCATTGGGATGATGTTAAGATATTAGATAACCATGACCTTAATGAGAGATACTAACATAGGTTAAAAAAAATCTAAAGCAAGTTTGAGTTTTATTAGCAGAAGCATGATAAATGCAGTAAGGGAGATTACTCATTTCTATTATACATTGGCCAGAATATACATTGTTTTTAAGACATATCACATGTGAAAGACCTCACAACCAAGTAGTCCGTACTTTGAGATGGAGAATTTTTGTCTATGATGTCCTTCCATGTCTGGCTGAGTGTGACTCATAACACATAATAAATGTCTGACACAAACAGCTTTTTTCCTTCTGAAGAGAGATTATGTAGGATTACAGGCTGAATTTAGAGAGCCAGACAGATTGTCTTGGTTCAAATTCTATTTCCACCATATATCTATTGTGGGATCTGCTTCAAGATCTTTGAGTTCTGAACAAACTCTTTGACTCAGTTTCCTTAAACATTAAATGAGCAAATTGTAACACATACTTTTCTGCCATAATAAGCAGATTAAATAAATTAATAAACATAACAGCTTTAAAACAATAAAAATAGCTACCTGTCCTTAGGTTTAAAAACAAAAAAAACCCAGAAGTTCTTACTAAAATATTTATTGCAACCAGTCTAGACAAAAAGAAAGAAAAGAAAAAAAAAATCCTGAAGCAGAAAGTCACAGTAAACAATAGTTAACATTTTGCTTCTGTTTTTATATATTAACATGAATCTAAAATATTTTTGATTTTAAGATACAAATAAAATTTGAAATATAACTCTAAGCAATGCTGCACCTGCCTTGTCAAATCTTTTGTACCTGTTTCTAATATATATTTTGGCTTCCTGGAGAGGCTGTAAGTACATTTAAATGACAATGTAACAAGCAGAGTCTCCTGGGGGGTTATTTCTAATGGTAGCACATTGACTAAGCCTTGGATTCATTTTCACTTTTATCCAGTGAGGAAGTAGAGGAATCCTGACATAGAGCTCCTTTGAGAAACTAAGGCTTAAAACAACTGAAGAACTAGCACTTTTATCCACTTAAAATTGTGGAGTTTCTTATGACATGAGGCAGCAAAATTATGTCACGATTTAGAGTCTCCACTTTATTTTTAGTTTGGATTGTGACTCTGCAGGCTCATTGGGAGCATTATCCACTAAGAAATTCATTTCAGTGCTGAAGACCTAGAGTCTCCTGTTCATTGCTCAGTCCCTACTTGCTTTGCATGTGCCAATCTCCAAAAGAAGGAATGGTCATCCTGCCTCCTACATAATTTTATTGAAATAAATAAGAGAAGATTATAATGAGGGGGAAAGGGCAAACACTGTTTTATGACATTTAATAGTTACTGTGTTTTTGTTAGGAGTATTTTTATAAAAATAGATTTACCCTAATTTACTGTATTTTTCAATTAGAGCATAAAATATATGCTCCATATTCTTTTGAAGTATTAACAACTCAAATGTAAAGTCAGCTATTTCTTAGTGACTTAACCAGGGAATATATTTTGACATGTAAGAATCAAACTGCTTCTTGAAACTCAGAGAAATTCTTGTTGAGCCAGTGACCTAATGCTAACTCATTATTTTACCAACTGGAATGGATATTTTGCTAAATGATATTAAAAGATATTAGCAAACATTGAGCATATAAGCATATCAGAGTTATCTGAAACAGGCTTTTACATGGCTTTCTCTTTTCTGTTATGTGTCATAGATCTGGCATTACCCAGCTCCTACATTTTCCTGTTTAGTGACAGCCAATGGAAACAAGGGTTCTCATCACCTAATTACTGAGTAAATTCAAGGATACTGTCTCATATCATTGTTACTATCTCAGAAAAATATTAGAATCCAAAAACCCATACCTATTCAGATAGTAAGAGCTCAAAGACTGGTTACTTAAGATGAGCTTATGAATGGATTCCCATACCTCTCTATCAATCCAGAGAATTTGTTACTCCTCTTTTTTGACTGAATTGTTGACAAAAAAACAAAACCAAAAAATTACTAAAAGTTAAGTTTGGTTTGCTTCTTTCTTGGGCTTACTATACTTCCCATACAATGTTCATTAGGGTTTCCAAATTCTACATTCTCTTATCTGATGCAGTGTATCTATAACGTCTTCCAAACTATCATTCAATCTTTTTAGGAGACAGTTTCCTTTCCTCCCAAGGCTTTCAAAAGTACCTTCCCACAAAACATTTTAATAATAAAAGGCATTAAACCAGTTTTAAAGATTCTGGTAACATAACAGTTTTAGTTTCATACAGTGGGCAGTGCATTATATTCTAGGATAGAGTAATATTCAGGCATTCAGATTAAGGGGCAATCCTGTCTGCAAATCCCAGATATGCTACTTACTCAGTATGTCATCTTGAGAAATTTGCTTAACATTCTTGTGTTCCTGTGTCTCTGAGGATTTCCAAGCTAAACACATGTGAATTGATGAGATTAGTGCACAGCATATAATGTCGTTAGGTCAATAAATGTGAGTTATTATTATTATAACCAGATGCGTTTGCTGTGTTGTACTACAGTGCAGGTCCCTGAGGATCACAGGGAAATAATAGAATCACACACTGATCAAAACACAAAATAAAATATTTTCTTGCCCTCAGCAAGAACCCTGAACTGGATCCCAGTTCTCCCTAATTTAATATGGGCAGCAGACTCTAAAGCAACATGGAAGGAAAATGCCTGGTTCCCATAGAAATAGCAACTCTGTGACCCACATTTATATTTCTCAAGGGAGGAGTTTGGATTATTTCATTGACAGTATCTCAAAACTTTGGCTTTTCTTGTGTCGAGATCATGCAGTGATGTTTTGCAGTGGTCCTGGACCACCACACTGGGATAAAGCCAATGATTAATGTGCTTTCCATTTTGGAGCTTATAGAGCTTCAGCAGAAATACAAGAAAAGACCTTAGGTGCTCTGGATATGTGTATTTCAGGCACCACAGATCCATAGGCCTCTTATTTTTCAGTTCTTTCAATTGGCAGTAGGCCAATTTCAGGGTTGGTTAAATTCAGAAGTAGGATAATGTATTCAGGCACACGGGAGTTTCCATCTTTCTATTTTTCCCTCCTCCACACTGTCAGTTTCTTGTCATGGTTGCAACAGGCACAGGGAGAACTATCCAGCAAATAACAGTATTTTCAGCAAGTTAATTTTATTTAATGAACAAAAGATTTAGCAAAGGCCTTTCTACTAGGTATCTTCCAGGATCACATTGTCTAGAATCGAATCATGACATTGGCAACAAAATTAGTTTCCAAATTCAGGTTACACTTATGATTGTGAAGGGTCACTACTCAGAGGATAAACATCTGAACAAATCAGGATTTTGCCAGTAAGAAAAACTAGATGCTACTGCATGTTGCCAGCTTTGACTTGTCCGCTCTTCCTGAGATAATGCTCATTCACAGAGTCATTCATAGATAGTGCATAAGACACACTGGAGTACAAATGGTCATTGCACAGAATATCCTTAGTCTTTTTATTACTATTACTTTTATTACTGTTTTTAGCAAATGGGTTTAATATTCCAATACAGTTAAAAGTATGAAATAGTCAGTGTAGAAAAAGGAATATACTTGTTTTTATGTATATATTTATTTACTTTCTAGAATATATGAATAAGAAGAATTTTAAAATTTTTAGTTATTGTTTTAATTGTTTATAGTGTGATGATTTGATATACATACACAATAGATAATGATTAAATCATGTTATTATAATTTTTATCACCTTAAGCATTTTAAATTTTTTTTTACTTTGGGTAACTCATTTAGCCTAGAGGTTAACATAGCAGTTAGGATGTCTATATCCCACATCACAGTGCTTGGGTTAAATCAACTGCTCTGGCTCCTAATTCCAGAATTCTGCTAATGGAGACTGTGGGATGCTGATGGCTTAGATCCATGGATTCTTGTCACTCATGCAGTGACCTAGATTGACTTCCTTCTTCCTAACTTTAGCTCTGACCTCTGTCTTGGCTATTGTGGGTATTTGGACAATGGCTCATTGGATTGGAGTGTCCTCATAATCTCTGTCTCACAAATAAGTAAATAAATGATCTTACTGTTTTTAAATTAAAAATAAATAATTTTATGGTTTTTGTGATTCATTTTTGTGAATCCAGCAGGTACCATATGCCTTAAAATTTGAATACCTAGTTGTCAGAAAGTAAAAAGAAGGTTCTCCAACCTGTTGACAGCTGTTTTGATTTTTTTGCAGTCTTATCATTATTCAGAAATGATTACATTTATCATTCATGAGATGAATTTCTCTATTCTTGTTTTCTCTTCAAATATGTAAATATGCTAATGTAGATTGTCCTACAGAGACACTAATGTGGTCATAGGCATTACTTCTTTTCTTCTTTGAAGTTCAAAGGACTTGGGAATAGATTGGGATGGGAGTTAGAAGTTGACATAGGGGGAAGGTAAGGAATGGAGGAGTAATTACTTAAATGCACAATAAGAAGAATAAAAGATACGTGGGGTATGGCAGACTTTATCTTATTGACTCTACACAAATTTCTAAAATTCACCTTGACTGTCTAAAGTTCTTTTAATTGTATGTAGATGTCAATTAAATGTAGCCTAAGAGATAACCGTATAATAATGATTATAATATATGTGTTTAACACCCAGACTTGGGCAAGCCATTTAACCAATTGAATTCTCAATTGTATTACTTGTAAAATTTGGCAAATTATATTTGTTCCACGTATAGGTTATGTGTAAGGTAAAAACTATCTTCTGACATCCATGCCCTTGTGCAGGTCATTCCCACATTAAATAAGGATGATAATCGTAACCAATAGTATATTCCAAACTGACTATGGGTGATTTTAGAAGGCAGGGCCTAAAAGATTGCTTGTTTGAAATGTTTGCTTTGAGGGGAACTAGCTGCCATATCCTGAGAACATTTAAGCAATATTAAGGAAAGCCTCTTGTGAAGAACCTAGATAACTCCAGCCAATAACCATCATCAGTTTCCTAGTCATTTGAATAGGCCACCTGAGAAACAGACACTTGAACCCTAGTCAAGCCAACTATGTCAGTGAGCCACCATGGAAGTAGACCCTCCGACTTCAGTCAAGCTTTAAGAGGGATGCAGCCCAAATCAACCTCTCCACCTCTTCATCATGAGCCATTCCAAGTCTGAACTTCCCAACTAAGCTGCCCATAATTCCTAACCCAGAGAAACAATGAAAGGGAATGAATGCTTGGTGTTGTCACTTTTAGCCACTAAGTTCTAAGTTACTTTATTAAATACAAAGAGATAAATTACATGAGGAAAGTAAACTTACCTTAGAGAATCACTGTAAATTTTAGAGATAATTTCCAGACACATCAACACCCTGTGTATTTACACGTAGCTAGAGCTCAACAAATAACAGTATGGACTTGGATCTTCATTGTAAACTATATCACTAAGTTTCGGCATTTATTTTAAGATAGTTCATGCAAACTGTAATTTATTGCATGACTACTCAGACACCTTTCCTTTGAAAAAGTAGTATCGCATGATTTCATTACCTGACCTCTGCATACTTCAGTCCGATGTTAGAGGCAGTGGGCTTCACTTCCAGTTTGAGAAATTTCCCTTGAAACAGTTACTAGTTCAGGAGTACAGAGGTCACTTAAGACAGTCTAGTCTCTTTTGGAAAGTTGGGAATGGCACACACTTTTTCTATAACTGGGCATGACTGTAGCTAACAGAATTTTTTCAGCCAATAAGGGAAACCAGTTAAATTTCTAGATGGCAGAGAAAATAGGCAGAAAGAAACTCTGGGTAATGGTTGATTACCTCAATTAGACATGAAGCCCTCAATATCTTTGGATTTTTCAATTATGAGAACCATAGCATTTCCATTGTTGCCCAATCAATCCTGATTGAAAGGTTACATTAAAAAGCAGTTATGTTCAGATAATTCATACATTTTTTATTTCATTACCTCTATTACATTATATCATCCTTAAGAATAAAAAGAGTTTATTTTAAACATTGAAAAATCACATTTCATGAAACTTCAATTCTAGTGGACTATGGATTATTAAACTTAACATACTGATTCATTTTCTAGGACTCCTTATATTTAAAACTACTGTTTCTTACTCTTTTAACTCCTTATCATAATTATACTTTGTTAAATCTCCATCATTGTATCCATGCCATTTATTATAACAATAAAAACCATTGCTACTCAGACAAAAGAGCAGCAGTTACTTTAATACTTGAAAGATAGCAGCTACTATATATCAGAATTCAACACTACACTTCTTTCTCATTCATTCACTTAAAAATCAGGTTTTGGAATTCGTCCTTGTCAGTAAGAAATGAAACCACAAAGTTGGTTCCAGGAGAACTGGCAAGAAACTGTGCTCGATATGCAGAGTCAGAAACCGCTGACTCCCGTGGTGTGACCTTTGTGGGAAGTCTATTCTCCCAGACACTCGAACTTATTAACTGCAGAACTGGGATCCTGCAAAAGAGCCAACAGTTTCCTTTTCTCTATACAGACATCTTGATCTCAGAAGTCAGCTCACTGCCCTTCTGATAGACAGCTTTGCCCAGAAAAAGAACATAGATTTCTGTATCAAACACCTAGCTCTACTGCAAATGAGTCTAGATCAGGCCAACTTGGGTTCACTTCCAGTTCCCTTGCTGAGTAACTACTTGGCTTAGCACAAATCATTTAGCCATGCTAAACCACTACTTTCTCATCTTCAAAATCAGGGACAACAGTATTCATTCAAAATGATTGGGGAAAATTAAAATGAGATTATGCATGTTAATTTGTACTATCAAATCATTCACATAGTACATAGGAGTTCCTTTTCCTACATTTTTTCTGTTGCTATATTTCCCTAAGGATAGCTTTCAAAATGATCTCATTGAAAGAAATGAAACAATACAGAAGTGGCTTAAAACAAATTTTAAATATCACATTACTTCTATCGCCCATGACTACTCTCTTTATATCTATATTCCTTACCCAAGATAATGTTCATCAAATCTGTACATTTCTGTGCAGAATTTTTCCTGTAGTTAAAACAATGCATTTAATTTTATTTGAGTTTTTCCTATTATTGTCATCAATCAATAATATTTTTAAAGACCTACATGTTTTCAGGAACAAGAGATATAGGTGGAAAAGAAAACTAAGTTACTAGTAGAAAATGGGTGTTTTTTATTTATATAGAAAAAATATAAATAACAAAGTTATTTTTGCAAATTTGAAGTACCTAGAACTCTCATAAATTTTAGTTGTATATAATCTTGCTAGAAGACACTTTAGATATTCAGCTATTGAAAGCAAATAAAACATGTATGCAGTTAATTGGTTATAAAGATATGCAACATAAAATCAGAAAAAAATAGGAAAAGAAAGTGGAATATAATAAGCACTGTTAATGCCATAAAGGTAATATTAAACAGCATGAAGAGAGTCCCATTATATAGCGTAGAAAAAACGAAATCGTGAAGAAGTATATACAGTAGAATCCCATTTGGAATATTTACCAATGAAAAACAATCACTTGATGAAAGGTATTTGAAAATAAAGATTAGAAATATTCTAACAGTACATATTTGAAATACTAATTTGACATATCTATTTTCTCTTCTTGGTTATCTATGATTTCTGTTTTTATATTTCTCTAAAATGAAAAAAATATTACTTTTATATCATACTAAATAGCTCTTCGGCCACCCCTATTTGTGCAATAACACATGTTGATAGAAATATGACAAATTCAATTGCCTTGGATTAATTAACAATGAGTCTAGCATTCTATCAAAATCTTCCCAATTGTTTCCTTCTCCCATAAAGGGATTTTCACATATAATCTGAACTTGTATTTATAGCACTGTATTCTTGCCTGTGGTCTACTTTTCTCGCCATCCCCCAATTCTTTTTTTTTTTTTTCAAGATTTATTTTATTCATTTGAAAGACAGAGTTATAGAGAGAGGTAGAGCCGGGGTGGAGGGGGTGCCTTCCATTCCATTGATTCACTCCCCAAATGACCGTAATGGCCAGAGCTGAACTTATTGGAAGCCAGGAGCCAGGAGCTTCTTCCAGGTCTCCCACATGCATGCAGGAGCCCAAGGACGTGGGCTATCTTCTACTGCTTTCCCAAGCCATAGCAGAGAGCTGAGTCAGAAGTGGAGCAGTCAGGACTCGAGCCAGTGCCCATATGGGATGCTAGCGCTGCAGGGTAAGGCTTTAACCCACTGTGCCACAGCGCTAGTCCAGCCCCCAACTTTTTTATTCACTTTCGCTCTGAGGTTAATCACTTGTGGCTGACTTTCTTTAATAATAAACATCCGAGGGGCCGGCGCCGTGGCTCACTTGGTTAATCCTCCGCCTGTGGCACTGGCATCCCATATGGGCACCAGGTTCTGGTCCCGGTTGCTCCTCTTCTGCTCCAGCTCTCTGCTGTGACCTGGGAGGGCAGTGCAGGATGGCCCAAGTGTTTGGGCACCTACAACCTGTATGGGAGACCAGGAAGAGGCACATGGCTCCTGGCTATGGATCGGCAAAGCACTGGCCATGGCAGCCGTTTGGGGAGTGAACCAGTGGAAGGAAAACCTTTCTCTCTGTGTCTCCCTCTCACTGTCTATAACTCTACCTGTCAAATAAATTAAAAAAAAAAAAAATAAGCATCTGATAACTTTGTTTCTTCAACTCATTCTAATAAGCTCCTTCTCATGGGTGGCCCATTGAGAATTATTAGATACATATTGATACCAGGGTACTTCAGAAAGCTTGTGGGAAACGAAATTGAAGGATATCTATTTTAGTGCAAAATTTTTAAATGTATGCATAAGCAACTCTTCAAAAAGGTATGCAAAATATGAATTATGAAACAATGTGCATGAATTTCAAAAAATTTTGCCCTCCAAACGATTGCTTTTTTTTTTTTTTTTTTTTTTTTGACAGGCAGAGTGGACAGTGAGAGAGAGAGACAGAGAGAAAAGTCTTTCTTTTTTGCCGTTGGTTCACCCTCCAATGGCCGCCGCGGCTGATCCGATGGCAGGAGCCAGGTGCTTCTCCTGGTCTCTCATGTGGATGCAGGGCCCAAGCACTTGGGCCATCCTCCACTGCACTCCCGGGCCACAGCAGAGAGCTGGCCTGGAAGAGGGGCAACCGGGACAGAATCCGGCGCCCCGACTGGGACTAGAACCTGGTATGCCGGCGCCACAAGGTGGAGGATTAGCCTAGTGAGCCGCGGTGCTGGCCTAAGATTGCTTTTTAATCTCACTTTCCATGAACCTTTTGTAGTATCCAGAGGTGTATGCTTTATTTCATTAATCTCTCCTTTCCAAAGAACAGAAATTTCAGAAAGGAGCTGGTAGGATTGTAGTTAGTTTGGGTATTGTTACATGCAGCCTCATCCTGTAGCTCATGAATATTGAGCACTTGGAATTCATTGATAGTTCTTAAACTGAACTTAAACTTAAATCCATCTGAATTTTCTGACAGAAATTTTCTTTTAGGATATCATGATTTTACCAGTCAAATCCCTTCATAGTCTGATTATAACTGAACCTTAACTTTAAACTAATTTCATATACATTGTCACAGATTTCTGGAGCCACAGTAAATCAGAAAGTGTGCTTGGGCACCTGTGTTTCATCCTACTTATTCAGTGACAGCTTGAAGCTCACCGGCTGGTACAATATAAAAGATTGCTATGAGAGCCTAATGGCACAGAAAAAGGAATGCTATAATAGAAACAACATTGAAATGAAAAGTAATGAATATTCTAGTTTTAAATCCACCACAGGTTAACCTTTGACAAACCAGCTCAAACTTAGCAATGTAATTTCCATATATGTTAAATTTGGCATTCATGTAGTTAAACTTTAAGAAGTTTTCTAGGCTGAAAGAAAATGTTAGTTCCATTTGGTAGCAATCAAGTTTTACCTGCACTGTCCATGTTTCAACACAAGCCAATGAATTCAAATGCACCCTACAAAATCACATTGCTGACTAACTTTTGATATGGGGCTTTCATTTTCAATGACATATAATTGAAAGGATGAAATTCTTGCTAAAGAACCCTATCAGTCATTTATATTTTTCATACTTACTACAGCCATTTGTTAAGAATATAAACAGAATTCATTTTACATAGTTATTTTTGGCTAATATTCTAAAGGAAAATATTTGTAAAATTCTGTAGCTTTATATACTTTTTCTTTTAAGTAAGAGGTGTCTCCTATGAAAGATACTTCAAATTTTAGATTCACAAGCAATCATAATTACAATTTAGGGACCATGAATCTACATTTAAAAGACATAGAAGAAAGAAACCTGCAATGAGAGGAAAAACTGTCATGAGTAATGGTTCAGCAGCTCATAGCCAATAGGTCAAATTCTTTTCAGCTGGTGAATCACTCTTGATTCTATGGAAAGTGCTTTCAATGGAGTGGTGATTTTCACGTCTCTCTAATTAAACTATCATGCATTGCATCAGCCCTTTTCATTAACTCTACACACACATTTCCCAAAATATGCGGTCCAGTTAACTTCTAGCCTATGAAAAATGACTTTTCCCAAATCATTTCAACCTCCATATCCCTTTGAGTAATTGCAATAGTTTTCTATTACTGCCTAACACATTAAGAAAAGCTTAGTGGCTTGAAATGACACTCATTTATTACCCCACCTTTGCTATGGGTTTTTGGTTATGCATTTGTGTGTCAGAAGGCCAGCATGGCTAAACATGGGTCTCTGTTCAGGGTTTCATGCTCAAGGTGACATCTGCCTGTGTTTACTGCTCAGGTCTGGAGTGAAATTCATTCACATCCATATCCAGTTATTGGTAGAATTCATTTCTCTGCAGTTGCAGAAATGAGATTCTCTTACCCACCTCTTTGGTACCTCATCTTCTCACATAGGGGTGCAGAATATCTGGCCCACAGGCCATATAAGGGCTGCAAAATCATTTGGTCTGGCCTTGCCAAAGCAACTTACAGGATAAGGACTCAAAATTCAATAAACATATTGCACACTAATTTATAAATTGATAATTTTTTAATGATTCCTTTATTTATTTGAAAGACTGAATTACAGATAGAGGGAGAAACAGAGAGAGGGAGATCTTCCACCTGCTGAATCACTCCCCAAATGGCCACAATGATCAGGGCTGGGCCAGACCGGAACCAGAAGCCAGGAGCCTCATCTGGGTCTCCCACTTGAGTGGTAGGGGTTAAAGCACTAGGGCCAAACTCTTCTGCTTTTCCCAGGTATGCTAGCAGGGAGCTGGACAGGAAGTGGTGCAGCTGGGACTTGAACTGGTGCCCACATGGCACATCTATTTCATAGGTGGCACTAGACTACTACACCACAAAACCTAAGTTCATAGTTTTCTATGGCCTGTAAATTATGTTGTAAATATCCATGTGGCCCATGGCAGAAAAAAACCTTTCCCCACACCTGTTAGAGTTGCTCATAGTTCCTTGCTGCATGAATTTTCACAGGGCTTTTTATATAAACCCACAGCAAGATCCCCCACTCAGAGCCACTCTTGCACCTTTAATCTCTCTGCATTCCTCTTCTGCTATGAACCAGCGAAATATTTTCTGCCTTTCAAGAGTACCTATAATTAGGCCGACGCCGCGGCTCACTAGGCTAATTCTCCGCCTTGCGGGGCCGGCACACGGGGTTCTAGTCCCGGTCGGGGCACCGGATTCTGTCCCGGTTGCCCCTCTTCCAGGCCAGCTCTCTCCCACCCCATGGGAGACCAGGAGAAGCACCTGGCTCCTGGCTTCGGGTCAGTGTGGTGCGCCGGCCGCAGTGAGCCGGCCGCGGCGGCCATCGGAGGGCGAACCAATGGCAAAAGGAAGACCTCTCTCTCTGTCCACTCTGCCTGTCAAAAAAGAAAAAAAAAAAGAGTACCTATAATTAATCTAGGCCCACTCTGATCATTTCTGTATGCTAGAATTAACTAATTTCTAAATTTAATTACATTTGCAAAATCTCTTTCATCACGTAATATGAAAAAAACAATCACTGAGCAGCAAGAAGAGGCAGAAGTCACATTCACAGTTTCTAGGATGAGGGCAGGAGATTTTGGTGGGCCAGATTAGCATTCTGTCTACAACAGTCATTAAAGGCCAAGTGAATTTTACTTTACAAAAAGAATCCTTTTAGCTACACACAATGTGGAAGTAACTGTTTTTAAAATGATTATATGACTTGTTAGATGTAAGAGAAACTTCAGTTTCCAGTGCTATTTTATGACACTGTGGTTTGAGGATCACCAGTTTCTTGATTTCATAGAAAACATAGAATTCATCAATTGCATCAATTAAGTACCATGCAATATGCACATTTTCTTGGGGACATTAAGACATTATAATAACTCAGAGCTCTTGAAGGTTTTTCATATGCCAGCTACTGTTTTCCATATTTCTATTTATCTCCTTCATGTAATCCCCAAAAATAGACTAAGGTAAACACACCCATCGATATCATTATCACTATCCTCCTCCTCCTCATCATCATCATCAATGCCATCATCAATGAGAAAAGTTGGGCCTGGAGAGGTTAAATAATTTGGCCAGCATCATCAACCTAGAAAACTGTGCCACCTGCTGTTGCACCCAGGCATTCCCCAGTACACATTTAACATTTATGTTCAATTATTTCCGGCTGGCATTGTTATGCAGCAGATGAAATCACCACCTGCAACACAGGCAACTCATATCAGAGAGCCAGTTTGAATCCTGATTGCTCCTCTTCTGATCCAGCTCCCTGCTGAAGCACCTGGGAGGCAGTGTAAGAACCCAAGGACTTGGGTCCGTGCCATCCATATGGGAGACCCAAATGGGGTTCTAGGATCTTGGCTTCAATCTGGCCTAGCCCTGGCCATTTGGTCATTTGGGGAGGAAACCAGCAGATTGAAGATCTATCTCCCTGTCTTCTCCATCCCTCTGTTACTCTTTCAAATAAATAAAATATTAAAAAAACATTTCTTGAACTCAAAATCATTTAGTATTTCCCTGATTTCCACATTTGTTAGTAAGTTGAAGATACAAAATACTTGTTTTGGGTTTTGCCACCTCTAAATCTTAGGCAATCTTCATGCCCTTTTTTGAATTCATAGTTCTATAAATACTACTGATTTATCTATCTTCAGAAGTAATAGGAAATACATTTTAATTCCATATTTTTATTAACCCAGTTCTTCTTCAAGATTTTAAACAACCTATATACATGTATTGAAGCCTTTAATCCATAATAAGTATGCCTAAGTACTTCAATAGTCAGTTTTACAGCCTACAGAACTTTTAGTATCTGAATGTTGTTCTGTTAATCCATAAAATATAACACCCATCTGTCCTCAAATGTGTTCTTTCCAGTGTTACCCAGAATGATAATGCTTCTAATGATTATGATGAACATATTTATGGCAGTAATCATAGGCTAGGCTATGCGGTGGTATAACCATTCCTTTGTAAATCAGGAGTACTTAATTCATTAAAAGTTATTTTTCTTGAGTTCTGTATCCAGAATCCGTTGGAAGGGATTTGTGATCATCACTGTCTCTGTGAGAAAAAGGCTGAAGAGTTTCCATTCAGACAGGTGCTTCTGCAACCACTGGGCAGGCAGGAGAGATGGCAGCACAGTCTTACACTGGAGATTCAAACGTCCTACTTTGGTATGACGAGCACATGTAAATGTACCTACACACACATTAATTTCACAAATGCATTAGCCAAAGCAGGTAATATGTCCCTAAATTTAAAGAGAACTTGGCAAGTACCATCCTCCATAAACTAAAAGTAGAATGATTACAATCAAAGCATGAGTATCATCCAGCTGAACCAGGTAATGCACAGTAGAAATAGCTATTTGACAATGTCTAGAGTGTACAAAGGATTTCTCTTTTTAACAAAAATCTGTATAATTTCACTGCGTTTCCTTTAATCTATTGCTTCTGGTGGTCTGAATACCTTCTTTTTATCTATTTTGCTTAAGGTTGTGATAGTATCAATGGCAATCATGGTATCATATTTCTCTGAGAGACCCAGCTGAGAAATCTACAAACTATTATGATTTTTCCACTGCTGTTCTCTAGAATTTTCTAAAAAGAAGTGCTTAAGTATGTTGAAATAAAATAAATCTGTGTAGGCTGGTGCTGTGGCGCAGCAGGTTAAAGCCCAGCCTGAAGTGCCAGCATCCCATATGGGTGCCGGTTCTAGTCCCGGCTGCTCCACTTCCAATCCAGCTCTCTGCTATGGCCTGGGAAAGCAGTAGAAGATGGCCGAAGTCCTTGGGCCCTTGCACCCACGTGGAAGACCCGGAACAAGCTCCTGGCTCCTGTCTTCGGATCGGCACAGCTCCGGCCAGTGCAGCCATCTTGGGAGTAAATCAGCAGATGGAAGAATTCTCTCTCTGTCTCTACCTCTCTCTGTTACTCTGTCTTTCAAATAAATAAATTAAATCTTTAAAAAAATAAAATAAATCTCTGCACATTTTCTGATCTAAAGAATATAGTAAAGTTATAAAAAGGACACAAGACTAGGACATAGAATATATGAGTATTACCATGCCATGCCATTGGGCATTCTGATCAAAATCAAATGAGAAGTTCAAACTTTTTTTCTAGGAATGCCCGTGCATCTCTTCCAAACTTAAAATTTATACTAAAAATGAATTTAAAGGAAAATAGTGTTTGCTGAATATCACTCATCCATTTCATATGTAGTCAGCCAGAAATGGACTAAGTAAAGTTGAAAGGAATCAATATTCTGTGTTTACGGCATGGATCAGGTTGGCATGACTGAAGCACTTGTTACATTTAGCTACATTCTACTGTAGCTAGAATCTGATGAATGACTTGAAAAAGAAAAATGAAGATGTTAAAGGAACACTGGATCTCTTGCAGGGATGGAAATCTTTAAAATTGGGAATTAGGTCTATATTTTAAAAGCAATTTTCAAACCAAGTATTTTATTTTCAATTACATTTTCTAGGAGGAAGCCGTTACATTCTAATCAAAGCTCTGCATCAGTCATAATGTAAAAAGCAAATAAAGTACAGATTTCATTTTGACAGATAACAAAGGTACTTAAGAGATATTTACTGGGCCAGCACTGTGGTACAGTAGTTAATCCTCTGCCTGCGGTCCCGTCACCCCATATTGGCACCAGTTCTAGTCCCAATTGCTCCTCTTCCAATCCGGCTCTCTGCTATGGCCTGGGAGGGCAGTAGGAGATGATGCAAATGCTTGGGTCCCTGCATCCACTTGGGAAACCCAGAATAAGCTTCTGGCTCTTGGCTTCCAATCATCACATCTCCCGCCATCGTGGAAGTGAACCAGTGGAAGGAAGACCTTTCTCTCTATCTCTCCCTCTCACTGTCTGTAACTCTACCTCTCAAATAAATAAATAAATACAGAGATTTACGGACATTAAATTAGTGTCTGTTAAACTGCAATATGTGGACCACCTTTACCAGAATTACCTGGAGAGTTTGTTTATGGACCCCCCCCCCATTCAAATTACAATATTTGCAGGGAAGGTGTCTCTAGTCCAATGTTAGGATATCATATTAGGAGTAAGATGAGTGTAAACCACAGTAAAAAAATTTTTAGGGAAACGGGAACAGATAGATGATGACACTTAGGAGAATTTCTGTAAGGACTAAATGACTTGCCATCTGTAAAGCGCTTACAAGCAAAGCACACAAACTCGGGAAATATTAAGGCCTTCTAAAGTATTCTCTAGACAATAATGATTGGTGTTCTTGTGCAAGAACCAAAGGTGGCATAAAGACAAATGCTGATGGGGTGAAGAGACCCAGTGAGCAGGTATTTCATCAGTGTAGTCAAGGGTGTAGGGAAAACTAAAAATGAAGTTTGAACATTTCATTTAGAAGGAAGTAAGCTTTTTTATATCTATCAATCTACCTTTTCCTGGATATTCCTTCATTTTACTCTAGTAATAACTTTGGATTTTAGATCTATACCATGGATTTAATTCAGAATTTCATTTCTTTGTTCAAAAGCACATGTATAGTGCGCAATTCAAAAGACTCTGCCAAGTTCAGTTGGGATGCTGTCAATGGCGATGTCTTAAGTTCATGGTGAGTGAAAATCCTCTAAAAATCCTAGTGCAACAGGCTGTATAACTACAGCCAAGGTTATTTCTTTACTTCTTCTTCTTCTTCTTCTTCTTCTTTTTTTTTTTTTTTCTTTCCAACAAAAAGTTTTTATTGCTCCCACCAATTCACACTGGGGCTTCACTACTCTGCATACCGATCTATATAGTTATATTCATTAATGTCAGGCCACCACAAAACACACCAAACACTGGAGTAAGGGAGAGAGTTTATTGGGGAAACCCGACAGACTGGAGGGAAGGGGCAAAGAAGAAGAAGGAGAGGAGAGTGCAAGAGAGAGAGACAGAGGTCAGGAGACGGAGAGGAAGAGAGACAGCCACATGTTCTGGTGCAGGTCCTTTTAAAACTTGGCCAGGGGGAGGTCAGGGAAGTAGGAGCAGCGAATACCATTAGGATGGGGGTGGGGCTAACACCAGTGGTTGGACCATGTGGCTACCTGGCTTCCAGCAATGGCAGCCAAGGTTATTTCACACCTAATTATAAGATTTGAAAAAAATCTTGTATACAATTAGCATACTTTCCTGTAAATCAATTGCTTTCTCTTAAGAAGGGTGCATTATTCTCTGTTTTTAGAAAATGAGTGAGGCAGGGCATGTGCCACACCCAAACCAGAGTGCTTAGTTGGCACCTTAACTACTTTGCTTCCATCCATACCATAGGAGGCAGCAGGCAATGGATCAAGTACTGGGGTCTCTGCTACCCAGATGGGAGACCCAGATTGAGCACTAGGTTCATGGTTTCCACCTGGCCTAGCCTTGACTATTATGGGTGTTTCAGAATGAACCAGCAGAAAAAAATATCTCTGTGTGTCTCCCTTTCTTTTCTTTTCTCTACTTCCCTCTATCTGTCTTTCAAATCAAATGAAAATAAATAAAATTTTTTAAAAAGAAAATTGGTAAAAGTGAGGAAACACATGGAAGAAAGAAAAACATTGTGCTCCTTAAAAAAAAAAAGTTACTTTTATTAATGGATTCTCTACAGAAGAAACACTGTATCCCAATCCACTGAAACTTTAGTTTTAGTAGAATCCATTTTTTTCTATGACTAGAAACTTAAGTGGAGTTGTTAAGGAATTAAATTTCCAGTGTCTCAAATAAACATGTTCGACACTTCATTTAATTCACAGTACATATTTAACAACTTTTATGTCCTAGTCTCTATTCCATCCTTAACTTATTCTCTTCTAAACATATAAAATAATACCTCAAGATTTTTTTTTATGTTCCTCAAGATAAGAATTCTTATCCCTATAGTGTGTTTGTGTGTGTATGTGTGTGTGTTAAAGAGTTGAAGATACTTCCTCCACCGTTTCATGCATTTCTAGGTAACCATTCAAAGAAAAAGTCTGTGTTAGGGATGTGTAGTCAGGGATCCAGACAGTAAAGGATATGTATGTAATTTTTTAGTATACATGTTCTCTCAGAAGCAGTTCCATAATTTTGAAAGCTTAGTGACTCATATAAGTTAAGAGTGAGAGACGCAGGCCAGAGGTAGCATTTTTTAAAGTTCTGTAGATATATATAATAAGATATAGATTACACCATGTCATCCAACATGTTAGCATGTGTATGTGCACCCGCACACACACACACATAAACATACATTTCTCAAGATAATACTCATATTTTCAGCTTTCAACTCCCACAAATTTCTGTTCTAAGTGTTATAAAAAAGACCTAACTCCATCTGCTCAGTATCACATCTGAGTAGGTGTAACTCCCAGTACTCTATCACAATTAAGAGAAGCCTAGTAGGCAATATGGAAATATCCCATATCTTGTGGCATTCTTGATACAACAACACTCTTACAGATTGCACTGTCAATCATAATACACATCTACGGGAAGAAAACCATTTCCTACGGTGGCCTTGTCAATGAGCTGATCCCAGTAACTATTTACAAGCTTCAGAGGCCAAGTGAAGGCTGAAATACAGGAGGCCAAGGGTTTAATTATGTTAAATGTAGTAGATCTCATTAAATCCCATTCTCCTTTATATATTAGCATATTCCGGGCTAGAGGGTGGTCTTCTTTCTCCATGGTCTAGGTATCATAATTATTATTTTAATTAAGAAAATTTAGGGCTAATCACCCTTGATTTTTCAATTACTATGTAGCTGGTGCGTCACTGTCTAACAGGGTAGCCTGAACCTTGGAGGAAACAACATCTAGCTTCCTGGTGGGACTGCCACTACCCTGAGAACAAAGGGTGAAGGCAGTACTTTCTAATTTCTGCTGTATTAATGTCATGATATGGAATTTCTTTTTGTATTATCTGTTACAATTGGTTATTTTTTTCATCAATGTATTGAGTTGGGCAGAAATCCAAATATATAAATAAACCTTTCCAGTAGGAAATAGAATGTTTCCAACAGAAATGTGTTTATGATTTTAGTAATACATCTGTTTCCGTTTCTCCAAATTATTACTATCTATCAGGGCTTAAGCTAAGTGTGTTGTGTTTGTGAAAATTCATTAAAGAGAATCATCAATGCTTCATAAGTTTTTGTTTTTCAATTTTCACCCTTTGTGAGTTCCACATCCTGTGCGCTAACATATGTTCTCTGTAAGTGTCTTGGGAGGCCCCAGGAGATGTCTATTTTGTACCCAAAAGCAAACTTACACCTGATGGTACTCCCACTGCTCTGCACAGTACATGCCTTCCTCCATGTTCTGAGGGAGTCCTTCTATCCCTTTCCTTCCTGTCCCTTCATGCAGTACAACCTCTACTGGCAGGCAAAAGCTGGCCCCTTGCCTTACAAAGAGAGCAGAAGATACTTCAGGTCCTGCCGATGGAGTTCTCTCCTCCCACTACTTTCCTTTTGTCAGGTGGCTTCCATTGGTTGCCTCCTTGTGCAAGCTTTGAGGGTTCTCCTGCATGCAGCCATCCATCTCACTTACTACAATGGTCTCTTAGAAGATGGAATGCTTTCCAACCACCAGCAGCCTTTCTAATTGACATTTTTCATAAGGGACTTGTCAGTCAAGACATAAACAGATTCTTCTAAGATCAGTCCTCTTCCCTTTGTTGTTCAATATTTTGGAGAACTCCTCGTACTCAGCTGGGCCCTTATTTCATGGGTATTTTCTCATGTAATCCTTTGAATCAACTTACAATTTGAATTCCTTATCCTCATTTTAAAGTTGGAAAAACTGAGTCCCATTAGTTTCAAGTGATTTATACATGTAAGAATCATGCTTAAGTGTTGAGGTGTGATTTGCAATTTGCCTCCAAAAACTAAATGTGCTTTGAATATGATACCACATCTCGGAAGATTGGAGTATTCTGTGAGTCTTGTGCAGGAAATAAGCAAATGGGCACTATTTTCTTTATTGCTTAAATGTCATTTAACTTCTTGGTGCTTAGGGAAATATTTTCTTTGATATTGATTTGTAACTCATGATAGAAAAGAACTTGCTGACTTCCTAAAGTACATTTTCTCTTCTCCCTGACTGGCTCTGCATCTCTGTCATTTCCCTTAACAGCTGTATTCCCTTGTTTTCCATTCAGACTCTGAAAAACCTGCAAATCTATAGTTCCAGCTAAGTTCTCCCTCTTGAGCTCCCAAGCAAAATTTCTAACTACTTAATCAACATATCTACATGGAGAAACAAGTGCACATCAAATTTAATATGCTGGGTACTACACTTACTATCTCATCTAGTTGCAATATCTTGCCTCCCATTCTACTAGTTTTGATTGATGCCACCAGTTATCCAACTCAAAATGTAGTCATGACCCAAATGTCTCCAATTCTTCTTTTATTGCAGCATTCATTTCTAATTATTCCCCAGATTATAATGTTTTTAAACTCTTTCCTTTTTTTATATTCACCGTTATTGCCCTCATTCCAGTTTCCCTGAATTTTTACCCCTTGTACTCTCCATTCCAAAGTGGTATTAACCGGGGTGGGCATAAAACTTAGTGATTAAAACACAAGTTAAGGCACGTGTGTACCACACCAGAGCATCTGGAATCAATATCCAGATACTTCCTGTGACTCCAGCTTACTACTGAGGCAGATCCTAAAAGGCAGAAGTGATAGTTCATGTAGTTGGGTCCATGCCATCCCTGTGGGTGACTTGATTGAATTACTAGTTCCTGACTTCTGCATGTGGGCATTTGAGGAATGAAGAAATGGATGGAAGCTCTCTTTTCTCTCTTTCTCTCTCTCTGTGGTAATTTTTTAATTATCATTAATAATAATAAAATTTTATTATTCCATTCCTAATTTAAGGTTTTTAATGGTGTAATTGCACCCATTAGCAAAGTTTTGGAAATGTGAGGTTGTTTTTTTGTGACTGTGATAAGAAACTTTACTAACATTTAAAAGGCACATTTGATAGAAGTAATGCAATGAACAGAAAGATCCACATGTGGAAGAATTGTTGCAATGTTGAGTGACTGGAAATCCCAATGAATACTGTATAGGCAAAAAACATATTCATCATTATCCAACAATGGATCTTTTTTTAAATTTTTTTAAAAATTTTTTGACAGGTAGAGTTATAGACAGTGAGAGAGAGAGACAGAGAGAAAGGTCTTCCCTCCGTTGGTTCATTCCCCAAGTGGCCGCCAGGCCAGCGCTGCACTGATCTGAAGCCAGGAGCCAGGTGCTTCTTCCTGGTCTCCCATGTGGGTGCAAGGCCCAAGGCTTGGGCCATCCTCCACTGCCCTCCTGGGCCACAGCAGAGAGCTGGACTGGAAGAGGAGCAGCCGGGACTAGAACCATGCCCATATGGGATGCCGGCGCCTACAGGCGGAGGATTAACCAAGTGAGCCACGGCACAGGCCCCCAACAATGGAACTTAATTCTATTTCACACACAAAAACAATCATATTGCACTTTGTATCTTGAATTGCTGAGCTGCATTTCTACCTGAAAGAAATTGAACTTTGAAATTTGCCAGGAACAGTTCACCACTGTGGAAAATCGCATCAATGCAGCCACGTAAACAGTAGTGATGGAGTCAGTAATCAACACACTGTATCAGTCTGCATTTCTACTGCATTTGTGAATCCAGACACAGGTGAAAGCACATGACTGTTGAATTCTTTCCATGACAGAGACAGGATATATGTACTGAAATGCATACTTTTGATTATAAATTACTGCTTTCATTTATTTCTTTCATTATGACTGTGGACATTAGTTTGACTTTTCTGTAATAGTTATCTACATCTATAAATTCTATTACCTATACATTTAGCTTCTAGTTATCAAGAAAAGTCTTACAAAATATATTTTAATTATGTTAGTGTAATTGAATTTCCTAGTGTTGAACATTATTTACATTAAGTTGAATCTAACATAACAGAATATTAGAGGCCATCAGCAGTTAGTTCATGTTTAACATTCTCATTCTTTCCAATCTTAAACAGACACCCCAAGAATCTGTTCAAATATATATTTTCCCACCATTATCTGTTAAAATACTAGTGCTGTTTTATATATATCTACATATATGCAAATATATAATCTATATATACTTAAACTTATCTGTTTTATATATGTACATAAATATAATATATAGTATATAATATATATGTAAATATAATAAGATATATACCATGTAATCTAAATATATCTTTATATTTTTAAACTTATCTAAATATCTTTACTATCTATATATCTTTAAATTTACCTAAACTTCTTGGAAATATTAAATTTCTATTAGTTTGCAGATTATTTGCATAGTATTCTGTTTAGCATATTGTAGTTAAGTATAAATGGAGGTTTCATGGAAAGAATCCATTTTCTTTCCTTCTAACAGCAGGATTCCTACAGGGATAAAGTCTGTTGGGACTGCAGTCAGATTGACGCTTGTCTAGCTAAAGGAATAAGACTAGGTTGCAGTCTGACCCTATTGACAATTACTATTGAAGTCCTGAACAGAAACAGAAGAACAAACAAACAAGCAAACACACATCTGAAAATAATTGGTATCCATCCATTTCTGGCAAAGACTGGGCAAAGTCCATCTATCATGAGATCTTTCCTGTCTTTAGTCTGTCCCTCCTAGCTCTCCGTCTTTGTCTTGGTTTTACTAACTCTACATCAGTCTTCAATCTCCGGTGAGTAACAAATATCTATCTTCAAATTTCCCTTGGTTACTAAAAAAGCAAACTTGATTCCCATCAATAGCAAAGAGAGAAACATAGCCACAATCTATAGACTTAATGAAATTTTTTAATGAAATAAAAGTAGAAAATCAGTTCATATGTTCTTCCAAATGTGACTATCCTGAAGTTCCTTGAAATTAAATTATCAGCCTTTTCTGTTCCCTCACGCTGCTCTGGGCACACACAGACTTCCTGCTTTTTTCTAATGTACCAATTTCATTTCCAACTGAAGACATCTGCCCCAGGTGCCTGAAAATTTTTTCTGCTGGATATTTTCATGCTCCTCTCTCTCTCTTTATTTTTTTTTTGACTTCCAAGTCTATTATTTATAGTTATGGAGTTTGAACATTGCCCAAACACACTTAATAAAAAAGTCAAATATATGATGAAAACCCAAACCAAGTGTGAGTTACTAAGAAATGCACCTTAGGGCTGGTCTTTACCACACAAGGGAATAGGAATCTTCAGTAATGTACTTAATGGTCACATGAATATCGTGTAGTTTTCTTTTTATTTGGCTATCTGCTCAAAACATTCTCTTAAGAGAAACTTCTGCCCAAGACTCCATCTAAAATTGCCCAATATTCCATTAAAATTTTTGCTTTCTTATTTTCTAAAGTGTGTATCACTTCTTAAATGTACATGTATTTGTTTTGTTAATCTTCATCCACTAAAATGTAAAGTTCTTGTGGCAAGAGTTATTTTCTTTCTCCTTACTGCTGAAATTCCAGTAATTAGAATAGTATTTTACACACAGTGTGAAGAATTTGGGGTTGAAACCCAAATTAGTGGATAATCAATTTTTATTTCACCTTGCTGAATAGAAATTTCAGCAAAAATAAACAAATATTTAGAATTGTTTGTGGAACACAAACTAAAAATAGCATCAGTTGTGTAAGCATGCAAGTTTAAATAAGATAACACTCTAAAGTTATTTTTTAAATATGTATTTAGTTCTTTTCATATACTTGAAAAGCAGAGTGACAAAGAGGGACAGAGACAGAGAGACAGATGAGAGATCGACCTTCCATCTGCTGGCTCACTCCCCAGATGACAACAACAGGGCTGTGCTGGCCAGAGGCAGAATTACCTTGGGTGGCAAGGACATAAGAACTTGGGCCATCATTGAAAGCCTTTTAGGATATGTTAGCAGGAGGAAGCAGAGTAGCAGAGTAGCTGATATGGGATGTGAACATTGCAAGCAGCAACTTAACCAACTGTGACACAATCATCATGCCCAGAATTATTTAAAGGAAAACATTTCTTCATAAATGCACAGTTATTACCATGACAAAAGCTAAATTTGCAATGTGCAAGATTTCTTGTGGAAGCCTTTTCTAGATATTTTGCATCTAGTTGTGTGATATCTGCTGACCCACTTAACACACTGTGCTTTGTTGACAAGGAAACTGCAAGCATATAAACTCCTAAGAGCTGCATCTGTTAATACGGCTTCAAGTATTTTTAGATTTCAGACATAACATATAGAATTTTTTTGTTTATGGCCTTTTCTAACTAAAAAACACAGATAGTAAAGTGCATAACAATGACATTTCACTGATTGTTGTATCCCACAAGGAAGGAAAATATCTTTCCTCTAAAAAAGAGGACTTTTTACATGTGCCAACTATTGATGGCCTGTGTTTTTATTTGGAATTATGATGACAACTTGGAGTTTTCTCATTTCTGAATCATTAGCAATGGCTTTTGAAGTATTTTGGTATTCTCTATTAGAGAAAAATCTTAGTCCTCTATTATGTAAGGCAACGTGAATAAAGATTCCATTTCTGCTTCTAATCAACTGTTTCAGAGTAAATTCTTCTTATGAGCCCAAGACTGTGCCTGAAACTATATTTAACATCAATAAAGCAAGAATTTCTCTTGTCAGAGTTTTGAATTCAGGAGAAAAAAGAATGCAAACTTATGTTTGCTTAATAACACAATATAAGTATCTTACTATGTATTTGATGAGAAAATCATATTTGAAAAAGTATTACTAAAAATTGAAAATTAATATTGCATTAAAAATGTCTAAGGTAAGCTATGAATTTCTTTCTTGTAGAAGAAAATGCTTTCTTGAAATATTCTGTAATTATTGTAGACACAAGCTCTATTACTCCTTGAATGATCAGTAAAAATAAATTTCAGGGGCTGGCGCTGTGGTGCGGCGGGTTAAAGCCCCATCCTGAAGTGCCGGCATTCCATATGGGCACCGGTTCTAGTCCCGGCTGCTCCACTTCCGATCCAGCTCTCTGCTATGGCCTGGGAAAGCAGTAGAAGATGGCCCAAGTCCTTGGGCCTCTGCACCTGCGTGGGAGACCTGGAAGAAGCTCCTGGCTCCTGGCTTCAGATAGGCACAGCTCCGGCCATTGAGGCCATCTGGGGAGTGAATCAGCAGGTGGAAGACCTCTCTCTCTGTCTTTACCTCTCTCTGAAGCTTTGTCTTTCAAATAAATAAAATAAATCTTAAAAAAATTCAGAACCAAATATGGGTAACAGGTATTTTTCTAAGTAAATCATATAGTATTTTCAGTCCTATTCCATAATGAACTAGAACATCAGTGAAACCATAAGCTAACCAAGAATAAGATTTTAAGAATTGCATTGGCATTATGCTTTACATATTTGGATATCTTTGGAACTATGATTGAGGTAAATTTCATCTGGTTGAAGTTTTAGTACAAGACTTTCATTTATGGATTTTGTGCATGTATATCCAACCAAGAAGAAGAGACCAAAGCTCAGTGTTTACATTTTCAAAAGGCCACCTTCTCTTTCAGTGTCTATACAATAGCTGACTTCTTAACAGTGCTACCTTGTCTAATTGCAGCATTAAAGCAAGAGAGCTAAAAGTCCTTTTATTCAATGATTTTTTGCAGATAAATTAAATTCATTCCTCACAGCATGAGAAATAAAAGACGGCTATTGTCATGTTATATTTTGCAGCCTAGTTTGTTTTCAGAGACTAACATTAATAGACTTTTCTTTATTTGGCACCATGTAGTTTTTTGTATATGCTCCATAGAAATGTAGGTCTCGTGTAAATCTATAACATGCCATTGATAGCATGCATGGAAATACTTCTTGAAAAATTTCATAATTATTATTTTTTCTCACTTCTGTATCATTACCTCAGAGAGTTTTTGTCCAGCATGTTTTGCTTTTGACACACAAACCCCAGCTTATGTATCCAAAAGCTTAAGGATGAAGGACCAGAAGATACAAGCATCCTTAGAAGGTATGAAAGGGAGTGGAACAAGAATCAGAAAGAAGCCACCAGGGACAATGCCTACTTCTCCAAACTCCAAGTGCTTTGCATATTCTGTTAGCCTAGAATGAATGGCTCCATGTTATGACTTTGCAGTTTGTCATCTTTGCATATTTAAACCCTTACAAGACAGCCTGATCCTATAGGATCCTCTTTGCCAACTGTTAGTTTCTACCCTTGTTCTCTCTCAAGTAATGGATCATAATTCTCCTAGGTGTTTCAGATTAAAAATGTAAGATGTTTTGAAGGTTTTGCTTCTCTTTTATTCTTCATTTTCAAGTATTTGGAAAATCTTGCAAAACTGAAGACTGACTGACTTAGGCTCTTGATTTTTCAGTACAGAGCAGGTGTTAAATGCTCTCATTCAACAGGTACAAGTATTACTAACAGTTTCTTCCTTCAAGGATCTTACTCATTGATTCCCCACTCAGATTCTAATGTTTCAATCTAAATGTCAGACCATCAGTCTTCTCTTTTATCCCAAGCTAGTCTATCCTTAATACTATTGTCAACCATCCAGTATCATTTTCCAACACCCACAATCCAATCATAAATCTACTCAGCATTCCCCAAAGTATCCATTTCCAACTCAATATCTCTATTTATTTTAATTTTACTCCATCACTTATTGATAAATTGATATGTTTCACAAACATTTATTAGAATCTAATATATATTTGGTATAGTGATTGAGACACAGATTCCATTCCATTGATGAAATCAGACCAGTAATCTAAAAATCACAGAGGAATCAGTGAATAGAGGATACATGAGTACCAGTTACATGAGAAAAATCCTAACTTAATTTCTATTGGCCAAAATTTTTACTCACCGGCCGTCGCCACAGCTCACTAGGCTAATCCTCCGCCTTGCGGCACCAGCACACCGGGTTCTAGTCGGATTCTGTCCCAGTTGCCCCTCTTCCAAGCCAACTCTCTGCTGTGGCCAGGGAGTGCAGGGGAGGATGGCCCAAGTGCTTGGACCCTGCACCCCATGGGAGACCAGGAGAAGCACTTGGCTCCTGCCATCGGATCAGCGCGGTGCACCAGCCGCAGCGCGCCAGCCGTGGGGGCCATTGGAGGGTGAACCAACGGCAAAGGAAGACCTTTCTCTCTCTCTCTCTCTCTCACTGTCCACTCTGCCTGTCAAAAAAAAATTTTTTTTTACTCACCTTCAAGTTCATGCTGAAAGCTTAAAATTCCATAAAACTGTGTAAAGTGTCTAAAATACTATATGTTTATCCCCCAAATACTCACTGAGATTTATTTTTTAAGTATTTAAATATTTATTTATTTATTAAATGTGAAAGGCAAAAGGACAAAGACAGAGAGACAGAGAAAGATCTTCTGATTCACTCTATAAATGACCACAGCCAGGCTTGAGTCAAAGATGAAATTATAAGAATGTGCACTAGCAGAAATCTGGAATCAGGACCAGAGCCAGCGCTCTAATTCAGGCACAACAATATGGGATGAGAGCATCCCCAAGTGGCTTCTTATTATTTTAAAGAATTATTTATTTATTTGGAAGAGTTGGAAGTGAGGGAGTGAGGGAGTGAGGGAGGGAGGGAGGAAGGGAGAGCGAGAGAGAAAGAGAGAGAGAAAGAAAGAGAAAGGCAAGAGAGAGAGAGAGAGAGAGAGAGAGAGAGAGAGAGAGAAAGGCAAGAGAGAAAAATCGCTCATCCCCTGGTTCACTTTCCAGATAGCTGCAATGGCCAGTGCTGGGCCAGACCGAAGTCAGGAGCCAGGTCTCCCAAGTGGGTGAAGTGGGTGGCAGTCATAAGTATTTGGACCATCTTTCACTACTTTTCCAGGCTTTAGCAGGGGGTTTTATCTAAAGTAGAGCAGCCGGGATTCAAATTGGCACCCACATGGGATTCAAATTGGCACTCACATGGGATGCCAGTGTTGCAGGCAGAGGCCTTATCTGCTACACCACAACACTGCACCCCTCTTCTCCAATGGCTTATTAATTGCTGTGCAAAATGTTCATCCGTGAGTCCTGTGGCACAGCAGGTTAAGCAGCCTCCTGTGATACTGGCATCCTATACTAGTGCCAGTTGAAGTCCTGGCTGCTCCATTTCTGATTCAACACCCCATTAACGGTACTGAGGTAAACAGTGGAAGATGGCCCAAGAATTTGGGCCCCTGCTACCCACATAGGAGACCAAGGTGTAATTCCTGGCTCCTGACTTTGGCTTGTCCCATCCCTGGCCATTGCAGCAATTTGCAGAGTGAACCAGTAGCTGAAAGCACTCTCTCTCTCTCTCTCTCTTTCTCTGTCTACCTCCTATTTCCTCTCCATCTCTCTCTCTGTAACTCTTCCTTTCAAATAAAAAAGTCATTCCCTGAGCTTTACTTTTTAATGACACTTACTTATGCCTGAAATTGTTTAATGTTTGTTATTTTTTATTGTTTACTTTCTCCATAGATATAAGATATGTGAGGACAGAGACTGCATATATGCATGGCTTTAATACTTACTAGGTTTTCTCTACTTGTACCCCACTGTATCTCCAGGACCTATGCCTTCAATAGATATTCAGTTCATTTTACTTGATTTTGTACAGTATGTCTCACTCCCTAAATCATATGCCTTGGAGGAGAGGGAGCATTCTATTCATATTTGCCATCACCAGAGTGTCTAGCTCATTGTCAACACTAACAGTGGAAATAAATGGCTAGCCATATGCAGTAGGAATTTAGATCCATTTATTTATGTAGTGAGCTTAGTTTATTCCTCATACCTTTGTGTCTATATTTTTCTTTCTGCATTCCAGTCTTAGTCACTGAGCTTTTTGTGGCTTGTGAAAACACGACTATATGAATTACTTTAAATGTCATCTTTTCTGAAGCAGACCTAGTGCATAAAACTCATGTAAATAGAAAGGAAGACAAATAATCAATTAAAATATTTATTCTATAAGATGATTCATTATGAGTTGTGGGTTGTGCTATTTCAAATAAGATGCTTCTTGTAGTATAATCACAATATTGATTTACCAAAATAAAAAAAAAAAGTTTGTTGTTTTTGGCACAGACCTTAAGGACACATAAATTGTTCCAAATAACTGTGTACACAAAATCTTATCCTCTAAATGCTGTCTCCTAAAGGGAATTCAATAGAGAAAAAAAATGAAGCCTAGAAATCACCACCAATAAAGCGAAAAATTGGAAAGGAGTAAGTTATTTTGTCAATTGATGATAAATTCCTGCAAAAGTCCTATTTCCTTATGTTTTAACTTACTCTTCCTAATCTGCAGCTATCAGAAGACTGAACAATGAGATATTTAATAAATAAAAGGAAGAAATGCAAATATCTTTTTTATTTAAGGAAGGTGGAAACTATTCTAAGCATCCAGTCTCATATTTCCTTTCTTCCTTTCCTTACTGTGGCTGGACCATGACACCACAAGTGTAGGACATGCTATAGGGCAAGCAAAGAAGATTTGGGCCTCAACCCAAAGAGGGAGAGAGAGGGTTCTTAGTACCCATGGCCATAGGCATTCTACAGGGACACATACTAGTGCTTTCACAGACATTTTCTCATTTAATCTTTAAAACAGTTCAGTTAAACATAAACATCATACACAGAAAAATGGAAGTATAAAATGGGGGAAGGAAAACTAAGACACATAGAGGAAAAAGAATATGAGTACATACAGTGTGAGAGGAGAAATGCAGACTATCAGAGGTAAGTCTCATACAAAGTTAAAATTAAATCTTTCAGACAAATAGAACTTAATTGAATACCATTAACATGTTTGGCATTTTATGGAGCACTTGGAATACAAAATAGGAAGAACAAACAGTAAAGTTTACAGTAAGAAGAAGGATCCAGAATTGAATTTCAAGTCTCCTAAAAACTAGCAAATGACCTCAGGCACGTTGTTTAGACTCAGATTATCATTCTCTAATTGAGATGGCTATGACCCTTCCAAACTTGTTTCTACAATAAAATAAAATAATGTATGAAATACAATTAAAAGACTTTAAGACAAACAGGAAATTCTGGATAAATTGGGAATTATACTAAAATTCTAATAGTGAAATATAACTGAAATTAATATCAATGGAATAATGACTTAGAATGGCATATCTAGGGGCTGGTATTGGGGTGTAGCAGGTAAAGCCACTGCTTGTGATACCTGCATCTAGTATGGGTGCCAGTTCACGTCCCAGTTGCTCCATTTCCAATCCAGCTCCCTGCAAATTGCCTGGAAAATGCAGCAGAAGATAGCCCAAATGCTTTGGCCCCTGCCACCCACATGGGAGACTTGGAAGAAGTTTCTGGCTCTTGACTTCGGCCTCGCCCAGGGCTGGCTGTTGCAGCCATCTGGGGGAGTCAACCAGAGAATGGAAGACCTCTCTCTTTCTCTCCCTGTCTCTCCTTCTCTCTTTGTAACTCTGACTTTCAAAATAAACAAATAAACCTTTTTTAAAAATGGCATATTTAAGGCAGGCGCCACCGCTCACTAGGCTAATCCTCTGCCTTGCGGCACGGGGCACACCAGATTCTAGTCCTGGTCGGGGCGCCGGATTCTGTCCCGGTTGCCCCTCTTCCAGGCCAGATCTCTGCTGTGGCCTGGGAGTGCAGTGGAGGATGGCCCAAGTACTTGGGCCCTGCACCCCATGGGAGACCAGGAGAATCACCCGGCTCCTGCCATCAGATCAGCGCGGTGCGCCGGCCGCGGCGGTCATTGGAGTGTGAACCAACGGCAAAGGAAGACCTTTCTCTCTGTCTCTCTCTCTCACTGTCCACTCTGCCTGTCAAAAAAAAAAAAAAATGGCATATCTATTTTATGTAAATATTAGGTTTGTAAAGCATTAATACAAAGGGTAGAAAAGAAGTTCCTTCATTGGTCTTCACTTCAATGAGTTTGTTCAATCCAGATAGATAAAATTTTACAGACAGAACAAGGACTCTAACTTGCAGATTCACAATTTTTCACTATTACCAAGATTTTATATAATAAACAATAACATTCTTGAATAAATCATGAGGTTGGAAGAATTCACAAGAAAGCACAATTAATTAATAAATTAATTATTTCCCTTGGGGGCAGAGCCTGTATGAATCAGCTATGTCCCTGAAGACATCACTCTCATGTATTTGAAAATAAGCATTGCCTATGATTATACCAATGAAGAGGCCAAATTAAATGCAAAGATTGCTTTGCAATTTCTTGCATCAATGCACCAGAACATTTCAGAGGCTAGAAACTAAAGAGTAAAAAAGTTTACTTCTGTCTAACAAGAATTCTTTCTTCAGCTCCTTCACCTTCATTCCATATTGATGGGATTAGGGGTGAATATCCTGAAATATTGCCACGACCCAAACTGATTCTAATAGCATTCTCACCAAATCCTTACACTGTAGAAAAAAATCATATTCAAGTATTTTTTAAAACAACAGATGTTCCTAACAGTTTGACCTACACAAGTGTACTTTGTACCTGGAGTGATAGCCGCATGAAAGCTTCTATCAGAGTATGCAAACTTGCTTCCCAACCGAAATCTTGAGTACAAAATATGTCTCAAAATTTTATGAACAGCATCAGAAGATACACAAGAAGGCAGGGCATTTCCTATTTTTTGAGTAATATTCCAACAACGTAACCTGCAGGTCTCCAACCTCAGCAAAGGTCAAATAAATGGATTTTAATTGAGAAAAATGATGAAACAGAATTTTTAAAAGTAGAAGGAAGAATAAATGTATGAGAAAGGCTCAAGAACCCAACAGCCTTAAAAAATAGTCCCTGAATATTTGTTAAATGGGAAGTAGAAGTTTAGAAAGGGAAGGTAATTTACATGTAATTAATATATTTTATGAGCTACATTATCCTTTCTTCATTCTCATAATAATTCTATAAAATAGATGTTTCTTCATCTTTTTTACAGAAAGGGGAAATAGAATATAAAATAATTGACCAGTGGCCAGCGCTGTGGCATAGTGGATAAGGCTGCCACCTGCAGTACCAGCATCCTGTATGGGCACTGATTCGAGACCTGGCTGCTCTACTTCTGATCCAGGTCTCTGCTATGGCCTGGAAAAGTAGTAGAGAATGACCCAGGTCCTTGAGCCCCTATACCCATGAGGAAGACCTGGAGGAAGCTCCTGGCTCCTGGCTTTGGATTGGCGCAGCTCTGGCCATTGCAGCCAATTGGGGAGTGAGCCGGCTCGCTCTCTCTCTCTCTCTCTCTCTCTCTCTCTCTCTCTTTGCCTCTCCTTATCTCTCTGTGTAACTCTGATTCTCAAATAAATCTTTTAAAAAATATTTGACTGGCTTGTGTAACAGATAAAATATTAGAGGCAAAAGAGGAATTCAGATCTTTATAAATTTTTGCTTTTACAAGGATTCTACTTGAAGAAATAGGAATGCTCTTGATGAAATCATGAAAGTAAAGGACTCACTATCTAAATCCTACATGTTTCAATTATTCCGGTGGCACTTTTCCAACCTTGGGCATTTTTTTTTTCGCAAAGGAGTGTAAGGAGAATGCAATATCTCAAATCTCTAGGACCTTAGCATGAGTAAAAAATCTCAGTTAAAATATATTTTTGATTCTGACTTCAACTCTCCATTAATCTTTTTTAGATTTACATTTAAATCTCTTTTGAGCTTACAGGCTGTGTTAAAAGAGGGTTAATTTAAGGGCTAGCATTGTGGCACAGTGGGTAAAGACACCATCTGCAACAAAGCAGTGCCTGTTTGAGGCCTGGATACTATGATTCCAATTCAGCATCATACTAATGCACCTGGGAAAGCAGTAGAAGATGGCCCAAGTGTTTGGTTCAAGTGCTTGGGACACTGAACCCACATGGGAGACTTGGCTCGTAGCTTTGGCCTGCCCTGCTTTGGCCATTGCACTCATCTGGTGAGAGAACCAGTGGATGGAAGACTCTCCCTCTCTCTCTCTCTCTCCATCTCTCTCTCTCTCTCTCTTTCTCTCTTTTAGCTCTCCCTCTTTCTCTGTAGTTCTTTCAAATAAATAAATACATCTTTAAAAAAATACCATGATACTCTTATGAAGAGACAACACATGCAGATCGACAAAAAACTGAAAATCAGTTTCCTAGGGTTGCTGACATAAATGACCACAGAGATGATATTTTAAAACAACAGAAACATATTTTCTCACAGTTCTGGAGGCCTGAAGTCCAAGTCAGCCTACTCTCACAATTACACTTCCTCTGAAGGCTCTAAGAATGAACTTTTCCTTGTTCCTGCTGCCTTCCAGTAAATCTCTGACTTGCAGTAGCAAAACTTTAATCTCTGTGTCTTCATAAGACTTCTGATTCTGTGTAGTCATTGGATTCATGCCTCAGTCAGGTAATCCACTGACATGCAATTTAAGAACCACAATTCAATGCACAGTGCCATTGACAAACAAAAATGCATGTGTGTATCTGTTTAACAACTACAAATACTTCTGAATCAAGACATTTAATAATAGATTTGAGTAGGATTCAACTGACCCTTACTGGAATCAAAGAGCTAGGGGTGATGACTATAGAGGGAAAAGTAGTGCTTGCAGAATTTCTTCCATTAGCAAAATTTACAGTTCCAACATTTTCTGGAACATGCATGCATGCTGAAATGATAAAATTTTTAAGAATATAATTCAAATATATTTAAAGCAATGTACATTGCCTTCTCTTCTCATTGATATATTAATCAGGAAATAAAGACTCTTCAGACAAATATGCTTAGTCTTATATTTCAAATAGCTTTGCTGGTGCAGCCCAGAAAAGAAAATGAACCCTTCCAAAAAAGATTATTTATAAGGAATCTTGAGCACTGTTTTATATGACTTACTAATAAAATTGCATATTTATTTCACATTGATTGTGATGAGTTTTAGTGTTTTTATGCAAAAAAAAAATGTTCCAGGGAAGAATCCCAATTTTAACAATGTTCCAAAATAAAATATGAATCAATTATCATCCAAAATCAACTACACTCAGGTGCTTGTACTTCACTCCAGTTTAAGAGCCATGATCAGTCTGAATCTTATTAAAATAAAATGTAGAGGGGCCAGCTCTGTGGCATAACAGGTAAAGCCACTGCCTACAGTGCCAGCATCCCATATGGGTGCCAATTCAAGTCCCGGCTGCTCCACTTCCAATCCAGCTCTCTGCTACGTCCTGGGAAAGCAGTTGAAGATGGCCCAAGTCCTTGGGCCCCTGTACCCATGTGGGAGACCTGGAAGAAACTCCTGGCTCCTGGCTTCGGATCAGCGCAACTCCGGCTATTGTGGCCAACTGGGGAGTGAACCAGCAGATGGAAGACCTCTTTCTCTTTCTCTGCCTCTTCTTTCTCTGTGTAACTCTGATTTTCAAATAAATAAATTTAAAAAAAGATTTAAAATAAAATGTAGAAATTGATGCTAATCAGAGCACATCAATGATTTTTTTTTAATTTTTAGAGGATTTAATTGGCATTGCTATGTTTCAGGAGGCATCTATAATCCCAGTAAACAAAATATGCTCCATCTCTAATGTACTATGATGCATGTTGTTCAAATGACGATCTCATTGCTGATTTCCATAACTGGTCCTAACTGACAAGTTGATCCTGTGCTGGAAAACTCATCCTTGTATTTTCTGCCTTTCCAGATTCTAAGATTGTTTGAGTGCCAACTCATCCTCAGTGCCTTTCTCTCTTGACTCATTAATGGTTTCACATCCTTTTCAACTTCTATAATGTTAATTGATGGTTTTGACTAAAACATACAAAACAAAACAAAACGAGTCATATTGGTCATCTGCTGTATTCTAAGGATAGCCTGTAGCATAATTATGAGGCCAATTATTTCAGCATTTTATATTTCACATCTTCAGATTAAATTCTCCTGACAGGCTAAACACATGCCTTACATTCTGTTTCAACATCAAACAACACTAAACAAAAATACTTAGTAAAAGCTGACTGTTTAATCCAAAATGGATAGTAATTATACATGTTCAATTGCAAACTAAAATATATATATATATAGATAGAGGAATCAAAAGCAGGTTGCAGGTAATTTAAACACAATTAACTGCTGCTTCTAATAACTGCTGTGTCATTAGTTGTGCTGAAACTTAAACTAAGATTTATTATTGATTATTAATTGCAGCAAAACAGAGACCATAGGACAACTGTTAATGTGAAGAGTGAACTGAAAGGAATCATATTTTCTTAGAAAGAAGAATTTAGAGTTGTACTGATTTTTTTTTTTTTTTTTTTTGACAGGCAGAGTTAGACAATGAAAGAAAGGGCAGGGCGCTGCGCCGATCCAAAGCCAGGAGCCAGGTACTTCCTCCTGGTCTCCCATGTGGGTGCAGGGCCTAAGCACTTGGGACATCCTCCACTGCCTTCCCGGGCCACAGCAGAGAGCTGGACTGGAAGAGGAGCAACAGGACAGAACCGGCACCCTGACTGGGACTAGAACCCGGAGTGCTGGTGCCGCAGGCGGAGGATTAGCCTAGTGAGCCTCAGCACTGGCCTAGTTGTACTGATTTTTTACCTCCTCTTTTTTTTCACTGAAGGTTGGGGAGACATGCAGGAATTTGGTTGATTCCTTAATTACTATATTCTTAGATTTGAAAACAGTATAGCACAAAGAAAATCTCTGATTCAGAGATTTGTTTCTTCAGATAATAGAAGGTTCTTGAAAAATAGGAATATCAATAAATATTTTTAAAAATGGAAGAAAATAGGTATCAGGTATGAGGAACAATAATTTTCCTATACAGAGTCACCCCTCAGTGTCCACAGCAGATTTTGTTCTGGGAATCCTCTGTGGATTTAGAACTCTGAGGTTGCTTAACTCCCTTCTATAAAATGCATAGCATTTGCATACAACTTGCACACATCTTCCAGCATACTTTATAGTTTATTTTCATTTTTAAGGCAATATTTTTAATTTACATCATAGTTAAAGGCATAATGTTCCACTAAATATTGTTCAAGTGAAAAATGAAAAGACCATTAGTTATAATATTTAATGCAATGCAAATGATATATAAACAGTATTGTGCAGTCTCAGATTTTTTTGTATTTATTTTAGATCTGTGATTGGTTTAGTTTGTGATTGGCTTAATCTGATTATACAAAACTGGCAAATATGGAGGGAATATTTATGTGTAATTTAAAAAAAGAAATTAGATCCCTACCTCTCATCATACACAAAAATTAACTCAAGATGGGTCAAAGATCCACATTTAAGACATGAAACTGTAAAACTGGTGAAATAAAATGTAGGGTAAATACTCAAAACATTGCTGTGGGTGAAGACTTCATGTCTAAGAAAGACCCATAAGGCACAGGAAACACAAGCAAATCTAGACTAAAGGGATTGTATTCAAACTCAGAAACTTCTACTCATCAAAAGAAACAATAGAGTGACGAGACATTCCACAGAATGGGAAAAAAATATACGAGCAAGTTACTTATCCAATAAAGGATTAATATCCAGAATATATCAGAAACTAAACAAAGCTTGATAACAAAAGCCAATCCAGTTAAAAAATAAGCAAAGAATCTCAATAGTTCTCAAAAGAAGAAATAGAAATGTCCAACAGATACATGAAAAAATGCTTAACATCACTATCCATCAGAGAAACGCAAATTGAAACCATAGTGAGATATTACCTCATCTCTGCCAGAATTGTTCTTCTCCAAAGACAGCAACAAATGCTGGTGAAGATGTGAAGAAAGTAGAACACTCGTACACTGTTGGTGGGAATGTAACTTAGTGCAGCCACTATGGAAAACAGTATGTAGTTTTCTTTAAAAATTAGAATATAGCTGCCAGCAGTACAGCAATCCCATTACTGAGTATATACCCAAAATACATGAGCACATCGTATCAACGTTTATATCATGTTTATAGCAGCACAGTTCAAAATAGCCAAAATACAAAATCTGCCAAGGTGTCCATTATCAGATGAGTGGATAAAGAAAATGTGTCTATTTATACCATGGAAAATTATTTAGCTATAGAAAAAAGAATAAATTCTGTCATTTGCATCAAAATGGTGGCAACTGGAGGATATCATGTTGAGAAATAAGCTGAACATAGCCAAATACTGTATGTTTTCCTTTATAAGTGGGAACTAAAACTTTCTTAAAAATAAAAAAAAAAAAGCCCGCATATAGCAGTTTTGCTGCCAGTTTGGTGATTTCTCACATTTTGTTTTAGATTTTTGCCAAACAAATTGTTAAGAATCATATAGAACTACAGTTTTAATGATCTGTGATGATATTTTTTAAAATTTTATTTATTTATTTATTTGAAAGTCGGAGTTACACAGAGAGAGAAGGAGAGGCAGAGACAGAGAAAGAGACGTCTTCATCCACTGGTTTACTCCAAAGTTGGCCACAACGGGCGGAGCTGAGCCAATCCGAAGCCAGGAGCCAGGAGCTTCTTCTGGGTCTCCCATGTGGGTGCAGGGGCCAAAGAGTTTCAGCCATCTTCTAGTGCTATCCCAGGCCATCCATCAGAGAGCTGGATTGGAAGTGGAGCAGCCGGGACTTGAACTGGCACCCCTATTGGATGTTAGCACTACAGCTATGCCACAACACTGGCCCCTGATCTATGATGATGTTAAACTTTACTTCATATGAAGGAAGTTGGAAATCTTTCCATCTGGTTATCGTTCATAGACTTTTCCTATATTCCCATTAAACTATGGTATTTTTAATTTTTATTTGTTGAGCTTTTTATTTAATGGCGCCTTAAATCTTTGACTGCAACATAAATTAAAAATGTGGTATGGGGCTGGCAATGTGTAGGTTGTTAAGCTGCTGCCTATGATGCTGGCATCCCATATGGGCACTGGTTCGAGTCCCAGATGCTTCTCTTCTGATGGAGCTCCCTGCTGATGCACCTGGGAAACAGCAGAGGATGGTCCAAGTACTTGGGCCCCTACTGGCTCCCACCTTTGGCCTGGCCCAGCCCTGGCTGTTGCAGTGATTTGGAGAGTGAACTAATGGATAGATCACTGCTTCTCCTCCTCTCTATGCAACTCTGCCTTTGAAATAAACTAATAATTATATTTTTGTTAAAAAAAGTACATTATAAAAATTAAAAAGGGAGGGCCGGTGCTGTGGCTCACTTGGTTAATCCTCTGCCTTCAGCTCCAGCATCCCATATGGGTGCTGGGCTCTAGTCCCAGTTGAGGATGGGTGCTGGGTTCTAGTCCCAGTTGCTCTTCTTCCAGTCCAGCTCTCTGCTCTGGCCTATGAGGGCAGCGGAGGATGGTCCAGGTTCTTGGGCCCCTGCACCCACATGGGAGACCAGGAAGAAGCATCTGGTTTCTGGCTTCAGATCGGTGCAGCACTAGCCATAGCAGCCATTTAGGGAGTGAACCAATGGAAGGAAGACCTTTCTCTCTGTCTCTCTCTCCCTCATTATCTATAACTCTACCTGTCAAATAAATAAAAATACTTACAAAGGGAAACCAAATAAAAATAATAAAAATCAATTTATTCTGTTCTGGTGTTTATGACATTATGGTCTCTGAAGATTCCAACATTAATAAAACAAGTCTTGCCATCATGGTGATCATAGTTTGGTAGGGTAGAGTTTACATTCCCATCATGATTAGGAGAGGTTATTACAATTTTCTGCTTAGTTGGTTTCCTGATTGCCTTTTTTATCTAATTTGTCAATTTTATTTTATTTTAGAAACCTTTTACTTACTGAGTACAAATATCATAAGTACAACTTTAGGAATTATAGAGATTCTCATGACAAGAGCCTAGGGTGATTACTGATGCCATAAACAAGAGTGTCAAATTGTTAAGTCAACAACAGGAGTCACTGTGCACTTACTCCTCATGTAGGATCTCTGTCCTTAATGTGCTGTACATTGTGATTTAATGCTATAACTAGTACTTCCCACCATACCCACACTCCCACCACCACTGCCACCCAACCTCCTCCTCCCTCTCCAATTCTTAGTCCCATTCTCCATTAACATTCGTTTCTAATTAACTTTATACACAGAAGACCAACTCTATACTAAGTAAAGATTTCAACAATTTGCACACATGCACACAAAATATAAAAAGTGCTTGAGACAAGTTTTACAGTTAATTCTCATAGTACAACTCATTGAGGAGAGATGTCCTACATGGGAAGTAAGTACACAGTCACTCCTCTTGTTAATTTAATAATTAGCACTATTATGTATAATGCCAGTGATCACATGAGGCTCTTGACATGAGCTACCAAGACTATGGAAGACTTTTGAGTCCACAATCCCTGTCAGTATTTAGAAAAGGATATAGAAAAGGATATAAACAAAGTGGAAGTTCTCTCCTCTCTTCAGAGAAAAGCACATCCTTCTTTTATGGCCCCTTCTTTCCACTGGAGTCTCACTGAAATCCTTCATGTAGGATTTTTTTTTTGCCACAGTGTCTTGCATCCATGCCTGAAATACTCTCATGGCCTTTTCAGCCACACCAGAATGCCTTAAGGCTGATTCTGAGGTCAGAGTACTATTTTTAGCAATTGTCATTCCATCAGTCTTCTGTATGGGCTTCTTCCAAAGTTGGAGCATTCTCTCCATTTTAATCCTATGTATTGTTATTACCAGACACTTGGTCTTATTTATATGATCCCTTTAACACTTAATCCTATCTATGTGATCAATTTAACACTTAATATCATCATTTTAACACTTAATATGGCATTATTACCACCCAGCTTAATGGGATTTAGAGTTCCAAGGTTTTTGTTGTTGTTTTTTTTTTTATTTATTTTTTATTTTTTTTGGCAGGCAGAGTGGATAGTGAGAGAGAGAGAGACAGAAAGGTCTTCCTTTTGCCGTTGGTTCACCCTCCAATGGCCGCCATGGCTGGCGCTCTGCGGCCGGCACACAGCGCTGATCCGAAGGCAGGAGCCAGGTGCTTCTCCTGGTCTCCCATGGGGTGCAGGGCCCGAGCACTTGGGCCATGCTCCACTGCCTTCCCGGGCCACAGCAGAGAGCTGGCCTGGAAGAGGGGCAACCGGGTAAGAATCCAGCGCCCCGACCAGGACTAGAACCCAGTGTGCCAACACCGCTAAGTGGAGGATTAGCCTATTGAGCTGCGGCGCAGGCCCATGGCAAGTTTTTAGCTGTGTCCTTAGAAGTATGTCCATAGGAATGTATGCTGAACTATACAGTTCCTCCCTCTCTTATCCTCAGTCTTATTTTTCACTGGGATCTATTTTTACTTGTCTTTACACACATATGATTAATTCTATGTTAAGTAAGGAGTCTAACCAATTGTATTAAGAAAGGAGAGAAAAACAAACAAACAAAAAAGTTTTCCTCAACAGTCAAGAAAAGGGCTGTTCAAGTCATTGCTTCTCAAAGTGTCAAGTTCACTTGCACAGGTTTCCTTTTAGGTGCTCTGTTAGTTATCATAAATCAGGGAGAACATATGATATTTGCCCCTTTAGGACTGGTTTATTTCACTAAGTATGCTTTTCAGATCCATCCATTTTGTTGCAAATGACTGGATTTCTTTTTTTTTTTACCACTGTGTAGTATTCCATAGAGTCCACATTCCATAATTTCTTTATACAGTCTTCAGTTGTTGGGCATTTGTGTTGACTCCTGATTGCCTCTTTTGCTGTCTTGCTATCCATTGTCCATATCAAAGATAGACACATTCTTTAAGTATCAAATCTGATATAATCACTTCACCCCTGAAAATCAACCAATGTTTCACCCCTCCTACCATTCAACATTTTGACATTGCAGTTGTATTTTATGCTAAATTCTTTACCATCGCCTATGGGCTCCCATGTGACTTGGCCCCTGCACATCTCTGACCTCATTCAGATCTCTGCACCAGGAATGATGAGAAGCAGAGTGACAGAGAAGCTTCTACTCCAGATGAGGCAACAACAGCTGTCTGATGGATTCCAGAATAGATAGGTGTTTTCAACGTGCATTTGTAAAATGAACAAATGAAATACATCTTTGAATGAAGCCATTTAGTAGGGAAAGGAAAGTGAGTTTAAAGTCACTCTGATGGCCATAGGCCATATATCTTTTCTTGGAGAATTTGTATGTGGGGCAAAGTATCTGCGGAACACAGGGGGAGAAGGCAGTTTCTGGGTTGCCTCCATGCATATTCATTACATTCTCTAATTTATAACCATGTTTATCACCCAGATTGCGGAGGAAATTATATTCTATATTAGACCTCATGGGGGTTTTCATCTTCCTGGCTTGGCCTGGCACCAAAAGAAAGCACATTAAAGAGAGGAATTGCGGTGCAGGTTGTTAATATTTAACATGATGTGGAAGTTGGTTCTCCTTAAAATGAATACTGCTCACCCTTCCCATGAAAAATTAAATCTATTCTACTCATTCTGCACTTGCAATCAGAAACCCTGCACTGAAAAGTTTTCCCTAAAAGAAATAATGATTAAACAGCCATGGAAAGATTTTTCTCACAGTGAATTTTCACTAGCATGATGCCTCTTACCTTTTACTTCTCCAGCAGAAAAATAACAAACAGACTTCTGTCTGGTTCCATTTTTTTTTCTACTTCAGAGAATCAGATTGTATTACATTAAGAAATACTGATGTCCTAAAATGAATCTTCTTTGAAAAATTTTAAACGCATGATATCGCCAAGCATGATTTTTAAAATACTTATTACATAAGATATCCTAGAAGAAAAGTATTACTCTTTACTGAAAAAAAATTGAAAATACTTCTGCAAGTAGACTTCTTTCTTTGAATTTCAGACAAAATCTTAAGTCTCTAAAAGTTTTTAATTAATGAATTCTACCCAACTTTGTTTAGCAACACATTGCAAAGTTGTCTGGGTTTGTTTTGATTTTTCATCTTGTTCTGCTTGTGCAGACTGGGCAATAGAATTAAAACATTTGACAGAGGTGGTGTGAGATGAAAGTCCAGAGCAAATTATTTTTTAAACATTCATTTATTTCTCCAAAAGTCAGACAAACAGAAAAAGAGGGAGAGACAGACAGAGACATCTTCCATACCCTACTTCACTCCCTAGATAGCCACAAGGGCCAAAGCTGAGCCAAGCCAAAGGTAGAAGCCAAGAGTTTCATCTGGGTCTCCCACATTGGTCTTGCAGACCCAAACACTTGGGCCATTTTCTGCTGCTTTCCTAGGCATTTTAGCAAGGTGCTGGATCGAAGTGGAGCAGCCAGGGTTCGAACCACCACCCATACAGGATGCCTGTGTTACAGATGGAGGCTTTATCCACTATGCCACAATGTCAGACTCCAGAGTAAGCTGTCAATCAATCATTTGCTCTTAAATTTAAAATACTAAATTTAGCAAAGGATATCTAACATATGAGTTACCATGCTGCTTTAGATGTGTCCATAACATTGGAGGGCCTGAGTTTGAGTCCTGAATCCACTTAGAAATCCAACTACTTGTTAATGAGCACTCTAAGAGAGAGAAGGTGATGGCTCCAATACTCTAGCCCCTTCCACCCAGATGGCAGACTCACACTGAGTTTTGAACTTCAGCCTGGTCCAGACCTGTCCATTCTAGATGGTTAAGAAGTGAACCAATGGATAGAAGAGATCCCTATGCCTGCTTATCTCTGTATCCTCTGTTTTTCTGCCTTTCAAATAAAATGAAAACAAATAAGTATTTTAAAAATAAATGAAGTAGTAATTTTGTAGTGAATTCCAGACATTTACATCATCACTCATGTAAACATACAAAACGCAGGTTATTCTGTTCTCACCTTTAGGATTCTACAAATGTACTTCAAAATGTTTATGGATAATGAGATTGAAAGACAAGTTTCCTTTGGTGTAAACAGTTGCTGAAATCAGTGCATAGTTTCTGTATTTCCCACTAGATTTTCAATGTTAGAAGTTTCTATTTGCTTATTTAAAAGGAAGAATGACAGAGAGTGAGGGAGAGAGAGATAGAAAAACAGAGATCTTCCACCCACTGGTTTACTCTCCAGGTACCCTCAATGGCCAGGAACCCAAGTATTGGGGGCTTCATCGGCTGCCCTCCAGTATGGAAGCTGGATTGGAAGCAGAGGTGGGACTGAATTCCAGGCACTCTAATATGTTAGGCTGGCATCCCAAGCAGTGACGCAATGCACACTCCACTCATGAACTCTTTAAATATCCCTTCTTATAACTGATTCACTAGGAAAAGACTAAAAGGTTTGATATTAATTATTTTGAGAAATATACATGTCTATTAACTAAAGGAAAGGTGTAATTTGTGTCCATGAGGCAAGATAATTTACACCTCTTCATATATTAAGGTCACGCATATGGCACTGAAGGGTCCCACTGAGGAAACCGAAAGGCTTGAGTTACAGCAGAAGATCAATCACATTCAGTTGTTCATAATTTTTATTCTATTTTATTCTATTTATTTGAAATACAGAGTTACAGAGAGAGGTAGAGACAGGGGGAGAGGTCTTCCATCCACGGGTTCACTCCCCAAATGGCCACAATGACTGGAGCTGAACCAATCTGAAGCCAGGAGCTGGGAGCTTCTTCTGGGTGTCCCATATGGGGCAGAGACCCAAACACTCAGGCCATCCTCCACTGCTTTCCTTGTGCATTATCAGGAAGCTGTAGTGGAAGTGGAGCAGCCAGGATTCAAACTGATGCCAATGTGGGATGTAGGCCATACAGGCCGGGGCTTTAACCTGCTGTGTCACAGCACCACCCCCCATAATTGTATTTTATAATTTCTTTCTCCCAACCTTAATATTCCATCTCCAGTTTACTCACTGAACTATGGAAGCCATTTGCCAAATAATATAGGCACTTAAGGTCAGATTTCCTTTATGAAAAACTGGCAGAGGAGAGATGCCACAATCAGCACCCACAACTGTGGCATTCCTGAGTCCCTACTAAACCAATACCTCATTGAGCATGAACTTCACATACATGGAAGAACCCAGATGTCGAAATTTCAAAGGTCTAAGGATTTTCATAAAGGACAGAACTTCCAAGTACTTACATAACTTCAAAAATACCATTTCTTTGTGGATAAAATTAATTCATGTTAATGGATTATTACAAAGATAATAAGTACAGAAGATAAGGATTCTCTGATTTTGCAAATGAACTAAATGGATTATGAAAATAAAAGTGTCCTCATAAAGATAATGATAAGATAGGTCTTTAAAATGTGCTTCTTGAAGTTGCTTCAGGCTGCCAGTGTCCTAGAATAGTGGTCAGAAGAGAGTGGAGTTCTATCCTCATTTCCGATTCTTTCAGTTTTTTAATCTTTTTCATACTATGGGCTTCATATAATTTTACATGTGCTATAATGTTATAATAAAGGTTTGATTACTCTTAAATATGTTGCAGACACTGGTTCCAACAGTTTATAGGGTTGGGAAACAAAGCCATGAGAAAATGTTTTGCCGAAGGTCATGCAAGTAGCTTACTGGACTGTAGACATATTTGATTGTGACATCTGTCCCCCTATGAATCACTATCTGTGTATACCTTCATCATTCCATAAAAGACTTTACACAATCTCCCCTGATGGCAGAACCAAGGCTATAATTCTCATCTCTCTTGTATTCCAATCCCAAGAAATGTTCCTCCTACTTATGTAAGTTATAGAAAACTTTCTTAGCGGTACATTGAAAAACCAATAGGGGGTGGGAGGGAGGCACTGTGGTGCAGTGGGTCAAGTCATGGCCTGCACGGCTGGCGTCCCATACGGGCATCGGTTCAAGTACTGACTGTTCCACTTCCAGTCCAGTTTCCTGCTAATGCACCTGGGAAAACAGTGGAAGATGGCCCAAGGCCCTGGGTCTCTACACTCATTTGGGTGTCCTAGAAGAAAATCCTCCTAGCTCCTGAATTCCATCTGGCCCAGCCCTGGCTATTGAGACCATTTGGAGAATGAACCACCAGATGAAAATCTCTCTCTCTCTCTCTCTCTCTCTCTCTCTGTGTGTGTGTGTGTGTGTGTGTCTCATTCTCTCTTTCTGTAATTGTACCTTTCAAATAACTAAATAAATAAATATTTAAAAAACCATAGAAAGAAATTTCACCAGATATTTTAGAAGGCAAACCATTTTCTCTTATAGATATCAGGTGAATGCCTTTATTATCCCATTACAATATACTTTTTAAAAAATGATTTATTTAACCTGGCTCCTGGCTTCGGATCAGTGCGGTGCGCCGGCTGCAGTGCGCCGGCCGCAGTGGCCACTGGGGTGTGAACCAACGGAAAAAGGAAGACCTTTCTCCCTGTCTCTCTCTCTCACTGTCCACTCTGCCTGTCAAAAATAAAAAATAAAAAAGATTTATTTATTTATTTGCAAGTCAGAGTTATACAGAGAGAGAAGGAGAGGCAGAGAGAGAGAGAGAGAGAGAGGTCTTCCATCCACTGGTTCACCTCCCAATTAGCTGCAACAGCTGGAGCTAAGCCAATCTGAAGCCAGGAGCCAGGAGCTTCTTTGGGGTCTCCCACGTGGGTGTAGGGGCCCAAGGACTTGGGCCGTCTTCTCCTGCTTTCCCATAACAAAAAGTTGGATCGAAAGTGAAGCAGCCGGGTCTCGAACCGGTGTCCATATGGGATGCTGACACTGTAGGCGGTGGCTTCACCCACTATGCCACAGTGCTGGCCCCTACAATATACTTTTAAAATAACTTCACTCCATGAAACCTAGCCAAAACTTAATTCAGTATGATTGGAGGTTTTAGACACTGAAGTACAAAAATGGTCCTCTCTTCCTGCAGCATAGGTGGGGAGTTTTGTATTAAAAAAATAAAAATCCCCCTCTGCTCCATCAACCAGAGACCCAGTGATTTAATGTACATCTGCTCTTCAAATTCACCCCATCTTAGAAAAGCATGGGATTTAGAAAATCAAGATTACATGAATTGAATAGAAAAGAAAAAATATCACTCCCTTGAAAACAACAGTAAGCTTCTCTTTTCTGACTCCATGGAGTTCTCTAAGGTTGAACTTCTTTTACATACTGACTACCATTTATATTACTCTGTTCAGGTTAGACATGAACGCAAGGAGAGAATTACAAATGTAAAAGTCTGTACCTTTGAGTTCCAATTATAGGGCTGGGAAAGGTGCCCTCTAAAAGAAACTTCTGGACAAAATATGGTGGCACATGCAGCAAGTAACTTTGAATTAACATTTTTTTCTTTGTTAGGGAACTAATTAAAGAAACAGAAACAATGCAAGGAGAAAGACATACAGAGAAGGCAGTGGATGGGACTGAGAGACAGAGACAGAGGAAAAGATGGGGAAAGAAAGAGAAAGAGAGGGAGGAGGAATGATTGGGCCATTCATCTTCACCTCTGAGTTCCTATTAATTTGAGAATAATAAGAAGGAGGTAGAAAATAAATGTACTATAACCTTCCCAGAGCAATTAGGAACAGAAATCTGCCTCTAAATTATATCCCAGAAAATGTATTCTGTAGGAAAGAAATCTGAAAAGTGTAAGTAACCTGAGAGTTGTGTTGCTTTGCAAGATATGATGAACTTTAGAATTTTCCATTTACATAGTTTAAATATAATTATCCTAAAAGTAATCATAAAATAATTTTAACAGTGAACTAGACATAATTTATTTTGGTAATTCTTCTTATATTATATATAAGAGTATATATATGAGTATATTGTATATAAGAGTATACTTCATATATATAGTATATATAATAGTATATTATATATAAGAGTATATATAAGGAGGACACTATCAGAGATAATTACATATTATGTGAATGACTCCTAATGACATATTTTTGTGCTTACAAAATAAAGTAATAGCTTTTTTTTTTCTTTTCACATGAGTCATGGCCATTGACATAAACTGAAATAACATATATGGTCCTTATCCATTACTTTCATTAGATGGAAGCATGAGAAATATCTCTTTGCATAGTTAAAAGGGTAAATGATTGGCAGTTTCATATGTTTCAATCTTACAGGTAAGGCGGGACTTAAATATGTCACATTCTGGGCAGGCATTTGGCATAGTGGTTAAGAAGCCTCTTTAGAGACCAGCTACCTACATGGGAGGGTCTAGGTTTGAGTCCTGGCTCTGAGTGCTCGCTCCAAACTCTATGCCGGGCTCCTGTTATAACTTGCACCAGGAGGCAGCAGGCGATTGCACAAGTATTTGGGTCTCTGCCAGCTACATGGGAAATACTGATTGAATTCATTCTTGGCCCTTGGCTTTCTCCTTCTCCATCTCCTTCTAGTTCTCCTTCTCCTTCTCCTTCTCCTCCTCCTCCTCCTTCTCCTTCTTCTTCTTTCTCCTTCTCCTCCACTTCCCTCCCCTTTTCCCTTCCCTTCCCTTCCCTTCCCTTCCCTTCCCTTCCCTTCCCTTCCCTTCCCTTCCCTTCTCCTCCTCTCTCTCTCTTCCCCTCTCTTTCTCCCTCTCTCCATACCTTGCAAATAATGATAATGAATAAAATGTTTAAAAAATAGCATATCAGAATACTTTCCCAACAAGCTTTTACAAGGACACTGTTTTTTTTTTTTAATATATATTTGGCTAATCCTCCGCCTTGCGGCACCGGCACACCGGGTTCTAGTCCTGGTCGGGGCGCCGGATTCTGTCTCGGTTGCCCCTCTTCAGGCCAGGGAGTGCAGTGGAGGATGGCCCAAGTGCTTGGGCCCTGCACCCCATGGGAGACCAGGAAAAGCACCTGGCTCCTGGCTTCAGATCAGCGCAGTGCACCAGCCGCAGTGCACCAGCCATGGCGGCCATTGGAGGGTGAACCAACGGCAAAGGAAGACCTTTCTCTCTGTCTCTCTCTCTCTCACTGTCCACTCTGCCTGTCAAAAAAAAAGATATTTATTTATTTATTTGAAAATCAGAATTAGAGAGAAAAGGAGATGGAGAGAGGGAGAGAGAGAGAGAGAGAGAGAGAGAGAGAGAAAGGTCTTCCATCCGCTGGTTCATTCCCCAATTGGCCACAACAGCTCGAGCTGGGCCGATCCGAAGCCAAGAGCCAGGAGCTTCTTCCAGGTCTCCCCCATGGGTGCAGGGGCCCAAGCACTTGGGCCATCTTCTACTGTTCTCCCAGGCCATAGCAGAGAGTTGGATCCGAAGTGGAGGAGCTGGGACTCGAACCGGCACCCATATGGGATGCTGGCACTGCAGGCGGCTGCTTTACCTGCTGCACCAAAGCACCGGCACCAAGGATACTATTTTAATGAGGAATTGAAAATGCATTATAACTAATATATCTTAAATCAAATTTGAGGACCTCTATTACCTACATTCATGTGTTTACATTGCTAGAAATTATATCAAAATTCAGCTAGCTTCTATAAAGAAAGATGATGTAAATAAACATATAGAGCTGGTTTTAAATTTATATGTTCACCCTGTTCAGAATAAAACCTTGTTTCTGAAAGTATATCTAAAAATTAAGAACTTCCAATACTTTTTGGTATGTTTAATTGGTGCTAAATGTATTGTACAACATTCCTCTAATAGAATGGCAGATTCCTAAATAGCACTCTGGCCTCAGAATCAGCCCTAAAGGCATTCGGATCTGGCTGAAAAGCCCATGAGAGTATTTCAGGCATGGAAAGTCAAGACACTCTGGCAAAAGATCTCTGCGAGTGAGATCCCAGGGGGAAAGAACAGGTCTTCAAAGAAGGAGGTACCTTTCTCTGAAGGGAGGAGAGAACCTCCACTTTGACTATGACCTTGTCTAAACAAGATAAGAATTGGAGAACTCAGAGGGCTTCCATAGCCTTGGGAACTCATGACTGGAGCATAGGGAGATTACTGATGCCATAGACAGGAGTGTCAATTGGTAAAGTCAACAACAGGAGTCACTGTGCACTTACTCCTCATGTAGGATCTCTGTCCTTAATGTGCTGTGTATTGAGATTTAATGCTATAACGAGTACCCAAACAATAGATTTCACTTTGTGTTTCTATGGGGGTGCAAACTGTTGAAATCTTTACTTAATGTATACTAAACTGATCCTCTGTAAAAAAAAAAAAAAAGAAATTATCAACTCCCAACTTGACTCTCACTGGGATTAAACATGACAATAGGTCTGATCTGATTTCATCATCATTTAAAAAAATCATCTATTATTTTTCACTTTATGTTTCTGTGTGGGAGCAAACTGTTGAAATCCTTACTTAATGTATACTAAGCTGATCTTCTGTATATTAAAATAATCGAAAATGAATCTTGATGTGAATGGAAGGGGAGAGGGAGTGGGAAAGGGGAGGGTAGTGGGTGGGAGGGACGGTATGTGGGGGAAGCCATTGTAATCCATAAATCGTACTTTGGAAATTTATATTCATTAAATAAAAGTTAAAAAAAAAATTAGGCTAGAACTCACCCGTTCTCATAACATATATCAGAAACACATAAAATCAAGTTGAACTTTATGAATGTTTAATGACATCATATATGATCTCAATCTGTCCTTTTTGTGTAAAACTCTTGATTCAATGTCCACTAGTAATTCACATTGTACCTTTGTGCCAATTACAAAATGGAGTCTCTTGTATGTCAGGTAAAGTACAAAAATGCACACATTCCTTCAAAGACCATAGTATCTATAGTTTAGGGTGAGTACAATAGCATTATGGACCCTAATTCCCACTTTAGCAAAATGCCATTTTTCAGAGCTCCAGCTGCATAATTCTTGCTCTGTTAGATATTTCTGATTAGCTGCTCTTAAATACTGGACTCTGGTCATATCTTCTTCCACATTTTTTATGATGAACGTTTAGTGTTTTTTTCTGGTATGACTCTAATACTATATCCCCCAACCTTGACTTTCTAAAAATAGAATCAGGGAAAGAGATGTTGGAAATCTTGAGTTATGATAGTACACACTTCTGGAGCATATGATGGAATGTCATTGGTAAAGATATCCTGTTTTGCCTCAATGCTTCATGTCACAATAATCTATCTGCTACTCTTGGGTTTTTAATAATTTAACCAGCCATATCCCCAAGGCATTATTTGGAAGAGTTAAGCTATTAGAGAAATATGCTTCATGATGCAATAATGAAACAGAAAAGTCATTGGGTGAACATTGCCTCGAAATTTGTTCTGCAGATAAGCAAAGGAAAAGCACTTTACAAGAATGATTCCACAGTTAGGTGAATGCAGGCCAGCATATTAACATGACTGAAAGGTCCTGAATTAGGGGAATTTGTTTACCTGATTTAACTCACAATTCCAGAAAATATTTGACAACGGCATTAATTTTCCTTTACACGTTGGGAAACCAAAAAGAATGACAGAAAACCATGAAATAGCACTGTTAGCTGTCATCCACCCCAAGAGTAACATATTGGCATTGTGTAAATTCTTCTGAACCTAACTTTCTTCATTTAAATTAGGGAGCAAAAATAATACCTATGGGGCTGGCGCTGTGGAGTAGCAGGAAAAGTTGTCTGCTGCAGTGCTGGCATCTCATATGGGCACCGGTTCTAGTCCTGGCTGCTCCACTTCTGATCCAGCTATCTGCTATGGCCTGGGGAAGCAGTAGGAGATGGCCCAAGTCCTTGAGCCCCTGCACCCATGTGGGAGACCTGGTAGAAGCCAGGAGCTTCATCTGGGTCTTCCACATGATGCACAGGCCCAAGGACTTGGGTCATCTTGCAATTGTTTCCAAGGTAAATCAGCAGATAACTGGATCAGAAGTGGAGTAGCTGGGACTTGAACCGGTGTCCATGTGGAGTGCCAGCATTGCAGGCGGCTGCTTTACCCACTACATTATAGTGCCAGCCCCCTAAACTTTTTTGTATGGTATTCAATTCCTTTGTGTTTTTTCTTTTTTTGGACACAAGATAATTATCAGAGATTTTCAAATATGAGAGAAAATATTGACAGAAAATGGAATTGAAGATAATTTTTGATAAAATTTTTTTGAAATCTGTGCAAAACACATTCATACTATGCATTTTCCATAAATATTTTGAAGACCCTCATATATTATAAATATTTGACATCCCTTAAAGTTTATCTAATATATAGTAGTAAAACATGATTAGAATAACATGATATTGTAGGTATCCTAACATAGGATGAGGCTATAATTATATAAAAGACAATAAGAAGGTTCAACATTGTGAAGATGTTAATTCTTCCCTGCTTGACTTATGAATCTAGAACAATCTTAATCAGAACAATAGAAAATTACTTTGTGGATATTGAGAAACTGATTCCAAAGTTTATATAAAGCAACAAACAATAGTCAACACAGTAATTTTTTTAAGGAGAACAACGTTGGAGTAGTGACACTACAGAATTTGAGATTTACTATAAAACAATGGCAATCAAGGCCGCTGTTGTGGTGTAGCAGCTAAAGCTGCTGCCTGCGGCAATGGCATCATATTTAGGCACTGGTTCCCAGCTGTTCCACTTCCAGAGCATGGTCCAAGTGTTTGGGTCCCTGACATCCATGTGAGAGACCCAGATGAAGCCCTTGGTTCCATTCTGGCTGTTGCAGCCATCTGGGGAGTGAACCAGTGGATAGAAGATCTCTCTCCCTTTGCAACTCTGGACTTTCAAAAAAAAAAAAACAACAACAACAACAAAAAAAACTACTGCAATGAAGACAATGTGATATAGGTGAAAAAAAAAAAAAAAGGATGAATAGATCACAGAAACAAAATAGATGCCCCAGAAATAGACCCAGATAAACACAATTAACTGATCTTTGATACAGGGGTAAAAGAGATTAAATGAAAGGAGAAACCACTGTTTAGAAGTGATGCTGGGGGGCTGGCACTGTGGTGTAGAAGCAGCTCCTGGCTCCTGGCTTTGTTGAATCGGCCCAGCTCCAGCAGTTGCAGCCATTTAGGGAGTGAACCGGCGTATGGAAGACCTCCCTCTCTCTCTGCCTCTGCCTCTCTGTAATTCTGCCTTTCAAATAAAAATAAATAAATCTTAAAAAAAAAGAATAAATGATGCTGGGACAACTGTGTATTCTAATGCTAAAAAGTCCAAACACACTTCTGGTCTTTTATTTTTAAAATTTTTATTTATTTCAAATATTGAAAGGAGTAGTGTAGCAGGGAACATGAATTGTCCTTACACTGATTCACTGCCTGTACCTGCAACAACAGGCATTTTTGGCCTGTCAAGCCAAACCAGGATCCAGGAACTCAATCCAGATCTCTTATTTGGGTGGCAGGGATTCAGTTACTTGACCCACTTCTCGCTCCTCCTGGGGTTCACGTTAACAGGAAGTTGGAATCAAAAGAGAGATGGAACATCAACCTAGGCACTCCAATATGGAATTTCATAATCCCAAGTGGCATCTTCACTGCTATAACAAATGCATGCCCCTTGAAATCCTTTAAAAAAGTTAACAGAATTGATCATATACTTAAATGTAAAACACGAAGTTATAAAACTTGTAGGAGACAACATATGAGAAAATGTAGATGACCTTGGGTGTGATGATTATGTTTTAAGTGCACAACAGAAGACATAAAGTACAAAAGAAATAACTGATAATCTAGATGTGATTAAAATGAACAACTTCTGTTCTGTGAAAAACAACATCAAGAGAATAAGAAGATGATCTACAGAGTAGGAAAAAATATTGGGAAAAAACACATCTGATAGAGATTTGTCTGAAAACCAAAATATACAAACAATTCAATGACAACAACAACAAAAACAATTCAATGCTAAGAAGGAATAGGCCCTTAGCCTGGCAGTTAAAATGCTAATGTCTCACATCAGAGTCTCCAGGTTCACATCTTGTATCCAGCTTCCTACCAATGCACATCCAGAAGGCAGCAGCTGATGGATAAACTGGTTGGTTTGCTATCACCCAACTGATACACCTAAATTGTATTCCTGGCTCCTGGCTATGTCCAAGATCCAGTTTCAGCTGTTGCAAGAAATTCCAGCACCCTCCCCCCCACCTTTCAAACAAGATTATAAAACAGTAAAATATGGGCCACAGATCTGAATACATAGCTCACCAAAAAAGACATACATGTGGAAAATAAATATTAGAAAAGATGCTCCACATTACATGTCTGTAGAGAAATGCAAAATAAAACAACAGTGATGTGTCATTACACACCTATTAGAATGGCCAAAATTTAGAACACTGACAATGCCAAATGCTGAAAAAGGTGTGGAGCAACAGGAACTCTCACTCATTGGTGGTGGGAATGCAAAATGTCAATGCTACCTTGGATGACAGTTTAGTGGTTTTTAGAAAGTTAAATATACTCTTGTTGCATGAATTAGCAGTCACACACCATGGTAGTGACCCAAAGGTGTTAACAATTTATATCCATAGAAAAACACGCACATAGATACTTTCAAAAGATTAATTCATAATTGCTAATACCTGTAAGCCATCAGGATGTCTTTCAGTGGATGAATGGATAACTAAATCATGATACATCCAGACAGTGGAATATTATTAAGCTGACCATTAAAAAGAAATGAGGTAACAAGCCAAGAAAAGACATGGAAGGAACTTGAATGTATAGTAGTAGATGAAAGAAGCCAATCAGTAAAGACTACATAATGTACAATACCAAGTGTACAACATTTTAGAAAAGAAAAAATGGCTAGAGAAAAAAAAGATCATTTCTGGAGTTGTGGGGGAATAGGCAGAATATAGAGCTTTTGCATGTCAAGGAAAAATATTCCATCAGGTACTATAATGGTGAATGCTTGTCATTATACAGTTGTCTAATCCCATACAATGTATGACATCAAGAGTAAACCTTAATATTAACTTGGACTTGGGATGATAATAATATGTCAATATGTTACTTGACTATGACATATGTGTACTACTGATGGCTAGCTGTGCATGAGTATGGACAGGCGTTATATGGGATATCTCTATGTTCTCAGTTTTGCTGTAAACCTAAAACTGCTCAAAAATTAATTCTATTTAAAAAGGAGGAGGAAACAAAATTGACGGAAAACTAAAATGATAATCCTGGGGAAACACAAATATGCAAAAACCATAAAGGTATAATGGAAATTATTACGATGGGAAATATTACATTATTTTATTTTAGTCTTTTGCTCTCTCTCTCCCTTACCCTCATCTCTCACTGCCTCTCAAATACATAAGTAAATATGTTTTCAAAAGTTGAAAATATGAATTGCAGTGGAGTTGCATGATTTTAAGAGAAAGTAGATTTGGAATAATGGAGAGAGGACAAGTCATGAAACAATTCCATGAATAAGTGATGCTTAAGGTGACATTGAATGAAGAGAAGGAGTTAATTCAATGCATTTGGAAGTAGGGAAAACCATTCCATCAGAAAAAAAGAGCATAGGCAAAGAACATCTAATTGGAAAACTAAGTTGATTTGAGTAAAACACATCACTTTCATATTGCTGAAGACTAAGACGGAGTTAGAGGCCAGTTAATGAAGAAACAAGAAAGTAAGTGTAACTCATATGGAGGGTTTTTGCAGATTTTGTTGTTTTGTATCATTACTTTCTACCCCATAAGTGTGTGTGTTATTTATTTGTTTTGGTAACTTCCTAATAAGACAATAATAATTATTTATTCATACCTACCACAGAGATTACTGGTATTAATGAATTGGTGTTAAAATCAGTTATGACACTACTACATAATATAAATGATTTGAGTCTAAATCAAAAGAGTCTGTGATAAAATTTTGGACAGTTTTATTACCAGGCTGTTTTGCAGGAAATACAGCTCTGGCTTTGAAAGTGGAAAACAGTATTGACAGTTATCTCATTCACCAGGCATGAGTAGATATTCATTTCATGAATACAATGATGTCACCAGAACAGAGTGTTCCTCTGGGTCATCAGAAAATGTTTGGAAATGAGGCATTTTGGCTTCACCTTGTGCACTGTTTCTATTTTCATTATTGTTACAATAGAGAAATATGTCAAATCCAGACTGTAACCCATTCCATCAACTTCATTTTCAGGTAGGAGTTACAGAGAACAAATAGTAAATATCTGCATCTTATTTCTGAACAAACATAAGCTTCCAAGGTAGCCTTGATCTCAAGTACATTACTGGAAATGATGGGAAATATTGATGTTCACATGATTTGCCTATGCATATTAATGTCTTAAATTTGAGCATCTTACATTTCTTGCTATGTATTCTATTTAACCAGATAGCTAGTCTTTAATTCTTTGTTGGAGAAAAGTTTATTATACAATATCCAATTTAAATTTATATGTGGTTTTAAAAATATTGATTTCAGGCCATAATGGTGATTTCACAGGCAAAATTGTACATGAGTTTCATTGTGTACTTATAATCTATGATTTAAATTTTATCTCTGAACTCTATTTAAATTCTTCAGTCGATTAATAAAGTTACTGACTAAACACAATTTTTAGTGTCATTAAGAAAAACATCATAGCTCTGGTGATTCTTGAATGCATTTCTGAAGGCATAATTTCTTTGTAATGCAAATTATTAAATAATCCCCATGTTCTGGCCTATATCAAATTTGAGTTCTGGAAGAAACATGCTCTAATTGTTATCGGAAAAAAATCTAATAGAAATTAGCTTTCATTGAAAATCATGAATACAAATAAGTGATAACTGATAGTATTCATTGTATATTAAGCTATATATACATATATCAGCATATAAACTTTTTATACCTCTCAATCACTTTTATAAATAGCTAGGAAATGCAGTTTAATCTAAAATTAAGCTCAACTTTTATTTGAAATGGTTAATAATTCCTCATTCAGATCAGAGGAGAAAAAAATATTTTTTTCAATAATGAGTATTTTTATTTTAACTTCTGTCCTGTTCAAGACTGGGTTAGGAACTAGGAAGGCTGTAACTGAAGGAAGGACTTCAGAGCCATTGAAGTTCTCTAGCCTATCAGGGTCATGCAGGCAAAAGTGGGATCAGGTGTGGCTGAAAACAAAGTGGAATAATCTCCTCCCTTCTCATAAAATCTGCAGAGGCTTCCACGGTTTATTCCTAAAGCAAGCCTATTAATGATTTTTTTATTTTATTTATTTATTTATTTTTTAATGAATATAAATTTCCAAAGTACGATTTATGGATTACAAAAAGGACAGATTGAGATCATATATGATGTCATTAAACATTCATAAAGTTCAACTTGATTTTATGTGTTTCTGATATATGTTATGAGAACGGGTGAGTTCTAGCCTAATTTTTTTTAACTTTTATTTAATGAATATAAATTTCCAAAGTACGACTTATGGATTACAATGGCTTCCCCCACATACCGTCCCTCCCACCCACTACCCTCCCCTTTCCCACTCCCTCTCCCCTTACATTCACATCAAGATTCATTTTCGATTATCTTAATATACAGAAGATCAGCTTAGTATACATTAAGTAAGGATTTCAACAGTTTGCTCCCACACAGAAACATAAAGTGAAAAATAATAGATGATTTTTTTAAATGATGATGAAATCAGATCAGACCTATTGCCATGTTTAATCCCAGTGAGAGTCAAGTTGGGAGTTGATAATTTCTTTCTTTCTTTCTTTTTTTTTTTTTTTTACAGAGGATCAGTTTAGTATACATTAAGTAAAGATTTCAACAGTTTGTACCCCCATAGAAACACAAAGTGAAATCTATTGTTTGGGTACTCGTTATAGCATTAAATCTCAATACACAGCACATTAAGGACAGAGATCCTACATGAGGAGTAAGTGCACAGTGACTCCTGTTGTTGACTTTACCAATTGACACTCCTGTCTATGGCGTCAGTAGTCTCCCCATGCTCCAGTCATGAGTTTCCAAGGCTATGGAAGCCCTCTGAGTTCTCCGATTCTTATCTTGTTTAGACAAGGTCATAGTCAAAGTGGAGGTTCTCTCCTCCCTTCAGAGAAAGGTACCTCCTTCTTTGAAGACCTGTTCTTTCCACTGGGATCTCACTCACAGAGATCTTTTGCCAGAGTGTCTTGGCTTTCCATGCCTGAAATACTCTCATGGGCTTTTCAGCCAGATCCGAATGCCTTTAGGGCTGATTCTGAAAAGCGGTCTGCACCCTAATGTTTATTGCAGCTCAATTCACAATAGCTAAGACCTGGAACCAACCTAAATGCCATCAACGGTAGACTGGATAAAGAAATTATGGGATATGTACTCTTTAGAATACTATACCGCAGTAAGAAACAACGAAATCCAGTCATTTGCAACAAAATGGAGGAATCTGGAACACATCATGCTGAGTGAAATAAGCCAGTCCCAAAGGGACAAATACCATATGTTCTCCCTGATCGTTGACAACTGACTTAACACCAAAAAGGAAACCTCCTGAAGTGAAATGGACACTATGGGAAACGGTGACTTGATCAGCATAGCCCTGACTGTTAATGAACAACTTAATACATTATCCCTCTTAGTAGTTTTTTTGTCTGTTCTACTTAATATGACTGGTTTAATTCTGTAATTAATACACAGTTATTCTTAAGTGTTGAAAATTAACTGAAATGTGATCCCTGTTAAACATAAGAGTGGGAATAAGAGAGGGAAGAGATGTATAATTTGGGACATGCTCAAGCTGACTTGCCCCAAATGGTACAGTTAAAAACATACCAGGGGATTCCAATTCAATCCCATCAAGGTGGCATGTACCAATGCCATCTCACTATTCCAAGGGATCAATTTCAGTTCACAATTGATCATAATGAAAGGACTAAGAGTCAAAGGGAGCACATAAACAAGTCTAGTATCTGCTAACATTAACCGATGGAGTAAATAAAGGGGAGAGTGATCCAACATGGGAAGTGAGATACTCAGCAGACTCATAGAATGGCAGATGTCCTAAAGAGGAGAAAATTTTAAAAAGCAGCCTGGGGCCAGTGCTGTGGCACAGCGAGTAAAGCCGCCGCCTGCAGTGCCAACATCCCATATGGGTGCTAGTTCAAGTTCTGGCCACTCCACTTCCAATAGAGTTCTCTGTTATGGCCTGGGAAAGCAGTAGAAGAAGGCCCAAGTCTTTGGGAGACCCGGAAGAAGCACCTTGATCCTGCCTTCGGATTCATGCAGCTCTGGCCATTGCGGCCACTTAGGGAGTGAACCAGCAGACTGAAGACCTCTCTCTTTTTCTCTATCTGTGTAACTCTTTCAAATAAATAAATAAATCTTTTTTTTAAAAAAAGGAATCCCATTTCTTACAAGGTCAACATCCTAAAAGTCTTTCATTACTAGTCTTGCAAACATTTGAAATTTACTGGGTCAAAAAATCATACGTGTTTTTATGGGAAGAGCAGAATTTTCTCAAGGTTTGCACTTCATATATAGCTAGAGAAACATTTTCTGAGCCTGCAGAGGACATAAATATATTTATTCATATATACAGGCATGAGCACAAAGATACTTTGAGAAGTTGGTAGAAATTAATTGAAATATAAGTTTTTGATGTAGAAAAAATTTTTTGAAATCTATATGTAGTTTTAATAAATCACAATTTTCATGAATATCTTATTAAAGACCTCTTATAAGAATGGGTTTCCAAATGTTTTTGCAAAACAAGTAAACTTTTTTCTTTTTAAAAATATTTATTTATTTGAAAGTCAGAGTTACAGAGAGAGGAGAGAGAGGGGGAGAAAAAGAGAGATTTTCCATCTGCTAGTTCACTCCCCAAATGGTTACAAAGGCTGGAGCTAAAGCTTGGCCAGGCTGAATCCAGGAACCAAGAGCTTCATCCTGGTCTCCCACATTATTGATAGGGATCCAAATGCTTGGGCTATCTTCCATGCTTTTCCCAGGCCATAAGCTGGGCGCTGGATCAGAAGCGGAGCAGCTGGAACTCAAATCAGCACCCATAAGGAATTCCAGGTTGCAGGGCAGTGTCTTTACCAGCAATGCCACAATGGCAACCCCTAAACTTATATTTTAATATCCCACCAACTTTTTGAAGTACCCTTCTACACACACACACATGCACACACACACATACACACACTTGCACTTACACCAAGAAAGGAAAGAGAGAGCGAGCGAGCGAGAGAAAGGCAACAGACTGAATATCAAACGTATCAATCACCTCAGCACAAATTAATTTTAATGAAAGATTGTGAGACCTAAAATTCACTGAAAGTCTCTCTCCTTTCTTTAACAGTACCCAATGTAGATCTCTGACCATAGGTGGACATTTTAGCAGAATCACTAAGAAAATCTAAGGAGAGAGGAGTGTTTCACTTAATCTACTTAGCAGTGATACATTTTTTTTCTGTTGATTCTATAACAAATAAACACAACTGCATGACATAAATATCATAGAGTTATCCTCTAGTCCCTCTAGAAATGAGAAATTTGAAGTAAGTTTCACCCAACAAAAGTCACTGCATCAGTAACACTCTCATGGAAGGCAACAGGGGTGAATCTATGTCTACATTCTTTCCATCATCTGAAGAGGCATTTCTAAGATTCCTTGGCATCTTTTCTAAGTCTGCCTCCATTTGCTTCTGTCAAATGGCCTTTTTCTCCCTAACAGTATAATCGCCTCATCTCAGGATCACATTTCTGGTAACATTTACAGATTCTAGGGTTAACAGCCAGATGTTCTTGGGGGCCATTAGCCATTCTTCCACAGGTGGGGAAGTGTTTACTCTCCTTGCACTCCTTGCACGTTTCTCATCCTCTCCACCAGGATGCAGTATCTCTGCTTGGGAGCCAAATTGGTAATAGAAGTCAACAAAAAGGATCTCCCTTGTTTCTTGAGCTGTCCACTGCCCTTTCTCCTTTCTGAGAGAGGTTGTGCATTCTCTCCCTCTCTTTGCTTAGAGAACCTTGTTTAAATATATCTACATTCCTATCTGAGACTTGACACATCCATAGTAGGTACAGCTTTAAGTTCCTCATCAGAGTGTTTATCAAGATCCTGAAGGGAAAACCATTCTGACACTTTTATTTACATGCACAGTCCCTATTGTAACAAATCCTTAAGGAATCCAGTACAACTAGTCTTTAATTGCATTCTAAATTCTTTTACTCTAAATGCTAGTATTGAATCAACTTAAATTCCCAAGATTCAAGACTGTAGACTTGTCTGGAAAGATAAATTAAACCAAGTAGACAATTTAAAAATACGAAAATTTCTTTCTAAATTCCTATTCCCAGCATGATTCTCCTCAAGAAAATCCCATCAAGAAAGATCATGAATTTTTCTTTTAAAAGAATTAAGTAGTTTTCACTCCCTCTCACACACACTGTGTGTGTGTGTGTGTTTCTTGATGGGAGCTTGATAGGATTAATGTGTTAATGTTTAGTTCACTACTTTCTTTGCATTTCCCCTCGACTCCTGTCTGACACCATCAAAGATATTTTATTTTGGACACATGCTATTATAATGGAGTCTTATCCTAGTATATGCATTTTGTAAAGAGATCAAATATCTCCAGTGGCAGAATTTGCACAGTCACCAAACATGATGCTCTAATATTCTGTTCAGGTTTCAGATAAGTGAATAAATGGAGAGCTGCCCTCCTTCTCTTCCATGAGTATACCGTGCACATATATAAACTAGCTATTACTCACTAGAATTAAATTGGAGAATCTCAAGGCAAAAACCTGAGAAAAAAGAAGAGGAATAAGAATCACAAATTTAAACAGAATAGCAAACATTAAAAAGTACATATAAAAGATAGAATAATACACTTGAGACTGTGATTGATCGTCAAAAGCGATAAAAAAATTCAGGTGAAATAAAACTTTATGATATAAGCCAGTTACCAGAGGGAGAAGAGCCCAGTACAAAATTTATTTCTTGTTTTCACTTTAAACTGCTAAAAACAATAAAATAGGTTCTGTTTTTAGAAAATTCTTCTGAATAATGTGTCTGAGTTGAAATGAACTTTGTTTGCCTTCATTTAGTTTCTCCCATCTAAACATGAGGGAAAATTACCTGCTGAAATAAAAACCTAATGTAAAAATTGATTGTGTTTGAATCCAAATTTCATGCATGATGGTTATTTAAGGTAGATATTTACTAATCTCTCAGGTAATGTGGGGGACTTCCTTAGCCCCCTAAAAATTTTCAGTGTCATGTTTTGTTATCAAATTTGGAATGTCATGGGATTGTGTGTGTGTGTGTGTGTGTGTGTGTAATATTCAACTAGTATATTTCCTTCCTCTTCCGGAGAACAAATAAAATAAAATAGTCTTTTAAAATAGTCTTTTGTTATTTCTCTAAATAGTCAGGTTCAGAATAGCTGGGAGTGAGTGCTGAATGGTTCCTGATCCTGCACATTCAATTTCTGGACTGTAATGGGAGAAAAACTGCCTGCACACAATTGTATTGTCCTAGACATTGGATAGCCAGCATTTTCACTGGAGCTAATTGGAAATAGAACAATGCATGATTCAATGCCCAATGTAACAGTGTAATGGGACACCTGGTAAGGGATGGTGCATTTAGTCAATAAAACTTAGACTCAAGAATCAGCAGAAACTAAATTTGAATTCAAGCTTCACCACTTACTAATCATGTTATCTAGGGAAATATTTAATTTCTCAGACTGATCTTTATTGTTTTCATTTTAAAATATAAGCTAAAACAATACTTTCCTAGGAGAGTTTGATGTAGTAGTTAATGAGATTATGTGTGTATATAATAATAATACTAACAATGTCACAAAATAAGCACTCAACAAGGGTATTTTTCTCTCCATATTCAGCATTTATATTTTTAAAATAGGATGCAGACATATTTGACTATTTTCTTGGTAAATTATATGAGGAGATGTGTGTGTATGCACGTGTGTATGTGTGTGTGTGTGTCTTAATTTAGGCTATCACATCAAACTAATAATTCCTGAGACTTCACTTTAACGTGCATATGTTTAATTATTAAATTATGTTAATTCTAGAAAAGGAAAAGAAAACATAGAAAGATAATATGTTTTGATTAATAGGGGTAATAATCAAAAGCCAAGACAATATCATTTTGGCATTTGTGTTTTATTTGAGAGGGTAGTTTGAAATATTCATAATACAGTAATTCAACAGAAATTTTTAGAATTTTAAATAAAATGTAATTTCTGCATAACGGTCGTTAGTTTGTAAGACTTATTAATGTATGATGTTTAACTACTTTACATAACCAGTTAAGGTAAATTGAGTATTAGTGATATGCTCTGAACTGTATCCCTCACATCTTCAAATCCGAATGCTACAAGGCTAACCCTCAAATGTCCAAATAACGCAATTGTCTTTGGAGATAATATTTTTAAAGAAGTAACACAGGGGTGGTGCTCTAGTTTAGTGGATAAAGCTGCTGCAAGAGATACCAACATCCAATATGGAGACTGGTTTGAGGCCAGAGTGCTGTTTAGGACATCTGCCATTCTGAGTCTGCTGTGTATCCTACTTCCCATGTTGGATTGTTCTCTCCCTTTTTTATTCTATCAGTTAGTATTAGCAGACACTAGTCTTGTTAATGTGATTCCTTTGACTCTTAGACCTATCAATATGATCAACTGTGAATTGAAATTGATCACTTGGACAAGTGAGCTGGCATTGGTACATGCCACCTTGATGGGATTGAATTGGAATCCCCTGGTATGTTTTTAACGCTACCATTTGGGGCAAGTCAGCTTGCACATGTCCCAATAGTATTAAGTATTAAGTCCCATACTAAAAGGGATAAAGTAGTAAGCTGTACATCAACAGTCAGGACAAGGGCCGATCAAGTCATTGTTTCTCATAGTGTCCATTTCAATTCAACAGGTTTCCTTTTTGGTGCTCGGTTAGTTGTCACTAATCAGGGAGAACATATGATATTTGTCCCTTTGGGACTGGCTTATTTCACTCAGCATGATGTGTTCCAGAGTCCTCCATTTTGTTGCAAATGACTGGGTTTCATTGTTTTTTACTGCTGTATAGTATTCTATAGAGAGGACCTAAATGAAAGATCTCTGTGAGTGAGATCCCAGTAGAAAGAACGGGTAATCGAAGAAGGAGGTACCTTTCTCTGAAGGGAAGAGTGAACCTCCAGTTTGACTATAACCTTGTCTAAATAAGATCAATGTCTGTGAACTCAAAAGGCTTGCATAGCCTTGGAAACTCATGACAAGAGACTAGGGAGATTACTGACACCATAAACAAGAGTGTCAATTTGTTAAGCCAACAACAGGAGTCACTGTGCACTTACTCCTCATATAGGATCTCTGTCCTTAATGTGTTATTCAATGTGAATTAATGCTATAACTAGTAGTGAAACAGTATTTTACACTTTATGTTCTGTGTGGGTGCAAACTGTTGGAATCTTTACTTAATGTATGCTAAACTGATCTTCTGTATATAAAGATAATTGAAAATGAATCTTGATGTGAATGGAATGGGAGAGGGAGCAGGAGAGGGGAGGGTTGCGGGTGGGAGGGAAGTCATGGGGGGGGGAAAAGCCATTGTAATCCATAAGCTGTACTTTGGTAATTTATATTTACTAAATAAAAGTTAAAAAAAAGAAAATACTGAATGCAAGGCCTTTATCCAAGACAAAACAAGTATTTATTTTGAATAAGTTGTATTTTAATGAAGTTTTTCAGATGATTCTGACATAGTCAACCAATCTTCAGGATCCTAGCTACACACAGTGAACAACAAAAAAATAAAACCTCTACATTTTCCACAAGACAACCATAAAATTTCTACATCATAATTTTCTTAAGCATTTTTAGGTTTATGTTCTTCAAATGAAAAATAAGGAAAATAGTTACTGATACATATACCTCTTTTTCAAGCTGTTTTCTATTGGAAACTGGGTATAGGATCTCTGGAAATCTGGATGAAGCATCTACTCTGTATTGGTTCCTGAACCTTGGCAATCCTAGGCATAGAGAGCATCCAAAGGCCTCCCTGCCATATGGATTCCCATTTATCTAGGCTATCAAGTTCACATTTGCCTTAATGATTCATAATCCCTCTTTCAAAAGGTTATCAGCTGAGAAATAAAATTATCCATTGGAATCCCAGTAGGACATTCAGATTCTTACCCAAATTGGGTTTCTGGTCCAATAGCAATTCTTTTGCCTTAGTTTGCAGCCAAAATGCACCAAGTCATTTTACAAAGTGCTTTGGAAATTACTTTCAATGTGAGAAGCCAAAATCTCATATTGAGTTAGTGTTTCATCTATTTATGGTTGAAATTTCTCAGGGTACTCAGATTCTAGGCCTTTAATCATAGCAGATATTTAAACACCAGTCATGGCAAATTTCTTCTCCTTTGTTTCAGACAGTTTTTCAACCAGAATAAGCTTGACAATCCTACACTCCAATAAATTGCCAACCAAACAGAATGAGATTTATCCATTATTCTTTCTGTCACTCTATCGTGAACAAAGTCCAATCAGTTTGCCTTTCAACTCTTTCTGAAACCACCTCTTCCTTAGTTCTCCTTTGTGCCATGATTCTTTCTCCCATTAAGAGTTGAATAGAACACCTGTTTGGAGAAAATCCCATTAGCCCAGACATCCAGCATCTCCTACGAACAAATACTTAGTGGAGGACAAAAGATCGATAAGCAGAATAACTGAGTACTCATCAACCGAACTGAACTAGGTAATGGTGTTTTCTCTAAACTGAAAGAGCTCATGCATACTAAAGAACACCTTGTGAATGACACGTTAAGTGGATGCTCTCAAAACCTTATATGGAAATGAATCATTATCCAATATTAGTCTGATATCATACATTGTTCTGCCAGTAAAACATACAGCAAAATCCTCACTACCTGAATGTAGAGAGAATTCGTCCAAAATTTCTGTTATGGGATCAAGAAATGGTAGAAAAGAAAAAGAAGAGAAAGAAAGCTTTTGAGACTGTTTTACTGCTGAGCCGTCAACCTGCATAGCACTTTTGGTATGGAAGCCATACACTCTATCATCTCTTACTAGAGATATGTGTTTTTTCTGCATTCTAAAAATCTATCATTAAAAACCATATGTAGGCAGACTGCTAAGTCTTGTAGGTAGAAGAAAAAGTTGACTAGTTTCTAAAATGATCTCTTATTCTCTATTTTGTATATTCATTTTTCTTCAAAGAAGTCACTTAAATATAAATCATCTTCTCTTCTAGGACTTTGGGTCATTTTTGTTTAAGAAATATGAGTTAGAGGGCCAGCACTGCCCCACAACAGGCTGCCACTTGGAATGCTGGCATCCCATATCAGAGGGCCAGTTTGAACTATGACTATTTTGCTTCTGATCCAATTCCCTGCTAACGGACCAGGGAAAGAAGAGAAAGATGGTCCAAATACTTAGTGCCCTACCTCTCATGTTGGAGATCTGAATGGAGTTCCAGTCTGCTGGCTTCAGCCTTGATCAGCCCCAGCTTTTGTGGCCATTAGGATAATGAGCCAGGTAATGGAATATATCTCTGTCTCTCTTCTCTCCCTCTTTCTGTCTCTCTCTGTCTTACTTTCCTTCTCTCCCCCTCTCTCCTGTCACTCTTCCTTTCAAATAAATAAAAAAATAACATTTAAAAATCAAGAAATAAGTTATGTAGGCAAAAAATCTAAGTATTAAAATGATGAAATACCCTTTGTTCATAGAATTTGCTTTATAGTGAAGGACAAATTCACAGAAAGAAAAAGATAATTTCAGTAATAACACAGATGTTTTAGAGTTTCAAATAAGGCATTTCTTATGAATTGAAGACCATTAAGACCAAACCGGTAGTGAGAATGTGTAGGTATGGAAAGATGCTAGAAGAGATGACCACTGCCATCAGAGTTGATTTAGAAGATTAAAAAATAAAATGAGAAAATGATATAGGAGCATGTACTGGGGATACAGGATCAACATAGTATTCACACTGGATCTGTAAGTATCTTAATGTTCATTACTGATTAAACATGATTGTTCAAAGAAGAGAATTATTTATGGAGAGGAGGGCAGAGTCACAGAATGATAGAATGCTGGAATAAGATATTTAGATTTCATTCTAGTGATGATGAACATTCAGAAAAAGTTCAGAGCAGGGGAACAACATAATTCCATTTGCACTTTGGGTGGTCCACTCTGCAAATAATGTTGAGAATAGATTTGCAAGGTGAGAAAGATGAGGTGCAAGGAGACTAATTAGAGACACTTGTAACACGTTAGGTGAGAACTAATGAGGACTTCAACTCCCAGGAGAAATGTAAATATATAGCAATCACATTTTGAATTATTTAATAAGTAGTTTGATTTTTTGTCAAAGACATTTCTGTATCCAACTCACTAAAAAAAAGAAAAGAATTTTCATAGTTATACAAGTAAATTGCATACATTAAGATAGGTGTAGCACACTCCTTCAAACTTACATTTTAAAACTTGTTCCTATGTCTGTATATATGAAATACATGGGAAGTGAGATACACAGCAGACCCATAGAATGGCAGATGTCCTAAACAGCACTCTGGCCTCAGAATCAGCCCTTAAGGCATGCGGATCCGGCTGAAATGCCCATGCGAGTATTTCAGGCATGGAAAGCCAAGACACTCTGGGGAAAAAAAAAAAAAAAAAAAAAAAAAAAACTAAATGAAAGATCTCCACGAGTGAGATCCCAGTGGAAAGAATGGGTCATCAAAGAAGGAGGTACCTTTCTCTGAAGGGAAGAGAGAACTTCCACTTTGACCATGGCCTTGTCTAAATATGATCAGAGTCAGTGAACTCAGGGGGCTTCCATAGCCTTGGATTGGAAGTGGAGCAGGTGGGACTCTAACTGGTGCCCATATGGGATGCTGGCACTGCAGGCTGTGGCTTTACCCACTTTGCCACAGCTCCCAAATAAAATTTTAAAAAAACTTCATCTAATATAATTTTTAAATAACACTGCTTGGATAGATCCACACTACTAAAATTATAACAAATACGATCAAATTTCATTTGAGCAGTATGTCTGCCACTCTATCTTCCTCTATTAATTTCTATCAGATAGGAAGGAGAATATCATTTTACAACTTATTTACTAGAGTGTTTATGCTTGTTCTTTATCCTGCTGGAACTTTTCTTACTGAGAAAGATGAACTTTTCCTAATGGTCCAAAAATATATAAAATTAAAAATAAAAATAAAAACAATTTCTAATAAAATATATTTCTCAAAAGGTCATCAGCTCCCTTGACATATTAAATTTATCTTACCTGTCACCATCATCTTATTTCAAGTCCTAAAATCCGGGCAGGGATCATATTAACAGCCACTCTTGGGAGCCATTTCTGTTAAAATGTCTAAAAATAATTTATTACATTTGATTCAGCAGCTGTGCTATTTTGGAAATTCTCTCTTAGACGTATAATAAGATAGATAGACAGAGACATAAATAAAACCTTCCAAAATCTTCAAGTGCTGTAATTCTGATTTCCCTTATATTAGTAGGCCACATGAAACACACAGAGGAATGCTGATTTTGACTCTTTTGAAAACAGTAAGTAAGAGACATGTTTTGCAAGTTAAAGGCTTAAATTCACATGGTTTAACATGTGGGAATTAAGCCTTCACCTCTTCTGTGGAACACTCATGTGGAGATAACTTCACAGAAGACAACCCAATCAACAGGAAGTAAAACATCATCTCCCTTCTGGTTTTCCAAGATTATCAAATGGGGATAATTTCTGACAGTGTGGATTGCTGAATGCGAATTCCCTTCAAACAGATTTTTTAATGAAGCATAAATAGTTATAAATATTGATGGGAAGGAATAAGCCAACAACTTAGTAAAACTTCGCTGAGCTCCTGCATACCCCAGCCCAAACAAGACCCTTACCAGGAAACTCAGAGAGCCTTGTAACACATCTGCATATTTAACTCCTAGAACACTGATTTTCCTGAAAACAGAGAAAGAGATTGAAAGGAGTCTGTATAGCGGAACGGGAGATTAGAAATTCTGTTTGTGGATCACACACAGAGAGAGATAGCTGAGGAACAATGAATGAAAAGAATGTTTTGTAGAGAATGCTATGTTATTTAAGCCCCACCACAGACTTCTGAGCTATTATTAGTTGAGCACAATTATACTTATTAACCTATAAGAAAACTAAAGCTTAGCAAGATTTCATGACATAATGCATTTCATATATCATTGACACATACATTTTGAACCAATTTTCTTAATTCAGTAAGTTCAGAAATAGGAACATATATTCTGTTTGATAGACTAATTTTGACCAGTAGGCCTTTTAACATTACCCAAAAATTATAAGCTATTCATCTTTCCAGTTAACAAAAAAAAAAAAAAAGTACTATGAACTTAGAGACACAGAAGCTCTTACTGACTTCTGAACTTAACACCATCTCTAAAGACTACTGTGGTGCTAACATCCAACCCCATGGTAAATTTTGGCTAGTGCAGAATTTGGAAAAAGGAGGGTTATTCAAAAAGACTACAGTGAGAGATACATATGTGCTGTTTGCCGAAGAGCCCTAGAAAAGGTATTGTGGAATCATATATTTATAATTTGAATATATTCCAGTAAGGACTGTAACTTTCTCTAAGTAAATTTTTCAGTCTCTAAAAAATTATCTGTAAATTAATGGCCTATATCTCATTAGCTTAATCATTAAACAGATCTAGCTATTTTGTAATAAAATGTAATATCGTGTCCTTTGAAATCTAGTGAAATAATACCTTTTCCTTTCTGAAAAGTATTACTAAACTAACTCCTTATGAATTCAATAAATATTTTGAAAATTATCGTTAGCTTCCTGAGTTAAACATGTTGGTGTTGAAAGGTAATGTATTAGACAATAAGAGAAATAAGGGGGCATTTGGTCATTATATAGTATTGTAGGTTTAGATACAGGCTGCAGAGTGAATCCACAATTAAATATTTCCCCAAATTTAAGCATTTTAGTAGCATAAATATGTATATTTGATATATTAAATTTCTGAGCAACATTTTAAAAAAGGAATCATATAAATTTGTATTTATTTCATAAACACATACTAAGAACCATTTGTTCTAATTTCCAGTAATGTATAGAGAAAAAAATGCACATTTGGTAGAAAAATTCCCTTTAGACTGATCTGTAGGACCATATATGAAATGGGACATGTAGATAATGCAAATATGTGTATTTGAACAGTAAGGAATAGGGCTGAGCCATACATAGCATCAGAAAAATCATTTACTACGGTGGGCCATTGTCCAATGGCCAGTGTGTGTTCCACTCATTCATTTACTAAGCCAACAAACATTTGAAGATCATGCTTTGTAGACATCAGGATAAAAATATCAATAAGACACAGCACGTGCCTGTACCACATCTGGATGGCAGAAAGAGTTGAATTATATACCATGATACTACATATGTATTATAATCAAAGTATGAATGAATAGCCACAATGGCAAAGAAGAGATCATACCAAGTTTGGCTTGGGTGTCTGCCAAGCCTTGAAGATTTGTGAGTTTAACAGTTGAGAAGATAGTTGAATGGAGAGAAGCAACACTTAGTTCAACTACAAAAAGATACCATCAACAAATGAAGGACCATGTTCACAGGACCCTGATTGAGAGAAATTTCCAGAGAAGTGACAGTATAGAACGGAGACTGTGGAACAGCAAGGAAAGAGAACAGACATGCTGCCACCGCTGACAGCACCATCAGCCACCCCTCTATCTACACAACTGGCTACAGGCTGGGAAACGCCATCTTGTTAAGACAAAGTAGGAAGGAACGGTTGAGACGGCCTTCCATAGGCAGGTTTAACTGAGGGAGAATTACAGTCTCTCACTGGTTTCAAGTCTAGGCTGCAGAGCTGACCGGGGTCTAAGCAACTACTTTGCTCCACAAAGTGAAAACACATTGCCTTCCTTCTCTCACTCACTTACTCAACTGGCTGTGGTACAGTTGTGGCTGAAATCTGTTATAACTGCTACCAAAAGAGACCAAAGCCAGAGTCAGGACAATTTCCAGGGTGCAGCACATATCCTCCACATCTCTGCAGCTGTGGGAGTTCCTGGCATAAGCCCTGGAGCTATGCTCACTCACTCTGAATGACCAAGAGGGATTCCCTTCAGATTCTTGGGACTAGAGCCAGAAGCAACCCATAAAAAATCTGGACCCAACCTGAGGTAGTTCCTCCTACACTTCTTAGCTTAAGGTACTGGAACACCAGGCACAAGTCCCAGCATCATCCTTGCACACTACAGGAGAACTCAAAGCAGTTCCATCTGAGCCTTATACAGCCAGGTCTGTTGGTGTTGGTATTACAATCTTTGGAGTAACTCATATTCAGTTGTGGATGGAGTAACTCACACTCACTTGTGGTATTGGGAAAGCTCTATATGCATTTCTCTGCTTCAAGCAGGTGGCTACCACCATCCCCAACATTAGGCTCCCACCCTGGGAGATTTGGGTAATGACCCCACTTAAATTCTGTAACACTGAAACTAATTTTCTGGGTAGATTCCAGTGGGACCTAGGGAAAAATGAACCTGCCTGCATTTCACCTCTCCATACCTGTATCTGCCTGTACAAAATCTCCTGTGTATCTTGTAATCACTCTATAGGACTGGAGCAGGGATCAGTTCACAACCTCCAGTCCTGGGACCAGGGCTTTTGGTGCAGTAAGTCTCAGCACAGGACATACTCTCCCAGCAGGTCCTGGGGAGGGTCCCAGCCATATCACACAGTCCCAAGGTCACAGCTATCGATGTCACAAGCCCCATAATCACCCAGGGTTGCCAATGGGAAAGAGGGCAAATCCTTTGTGTCCCTCAGCACCAAGAACAAGGTCCTGCCTATCACATTTCTAGTGTAACTGATATCCAACTCTCTGGGAACTAAAGCCACACACCCTAGGAAGCCTACTTTCACCTCACAGTTATAGTTCTACCCCTAAAAACTCCTGTAGACTAGGCCACTGTGTCACTTATAGACATAGTTGATAGTGACTAAAGTAAAAAAGAAATCACTCAGTATTTACACTTCCAGGCTCACACAGAATAAAAGCCAAAGCCAAAGCCAAATGATACCATCCATCTAAAAAATAAAATCTTTTCCAATAAAACTACTCCATAAAGAAGCAGAATGATATGCAAAAGTATTTAGAGATGAGCAAGAAAATTACAAAAATATTAAGAATTTGTTATGGTCTTTGCACAGACTCTTAAGAGAGATGATGATGAATGGGCATGTTTGGATCAGACTGTGAAGATTTAGTATCTTAGATTGGGGAGTTCATGTACAATTAGATATTTTATCTTAATACATTATTCAAAACCATCTTAGATGTCATGGACATCTAACAATAAGTAGAATAGCATTAATTTTATTTTTGTAAATTTTTCCTTTAAATTTATAAAGAAAGCAAATAAAATTTAAACTCTAAAAATGGACTGAGATCTCAGGAGAATTAGAATATAAACACGTGTGGCCCTCTTATTTCATTTCTTCCTCTCTGCTCACAAGGGAATGGACAGAATAAGAATATGTCATTTACCAGCCTTGCTTCTCTGCACAAATTGGGATTTGCTTGTACAAAAAGGAATAACAAGTCCAAGATGCCTTGTAGTATTATAGTAAATAGGGTTAAAATGTTAATCCGAGGAGATGCCTTACCATTCCAGCTCTACAAGAGCAGATGCTCTCTAACTAACTGCAAGATGAGAAATACTTGGCCTCTGGGCAATAATTACCCAATCTCTTAGAGGAATAATTATCATATAATTTTAATAATAGTTAAACCTTGGGAATAATAAAATGACCAACACTAAAATAATGGTAAATTAAATTACTATGTAAACATAAAGAGACATATTACCGGTACTTTGATACATATATGCATATTTGTGAGTTATTATTAGTATAGTGATATAAAAATTTACAAGATATAATTAAGCAGAATTTAATACACACACACACATACAAATAAGAGGACTTTTAAAAGTTCATGGAAAAATCAATTAAAATATAAGTTTCTGGCTGTGTGGCATGTTAGATTATGTTGCCACTTGCAGCAGCAGCATCCAATTTTGGAGCCTAGTTTAAATCTTTACTGCTCTGCTTCTGATCCAGCTTCCTGCTGATGTGCCTGGGAATACAGTAGATGGTGACCCAAGTGCCTTGGAGCCCTGCCACCCAACTGAGAGAGCTGGATGGTGATCTGATTTTCAACCTGGTAAAGCCTGAGCTATTGCAGGCATTATGGGGAGTGATCCAGCTCATGGATCATTCTCTCTGTAACTCTCTCTATCAGCCTGCCTTTTGAATGAATACATTATTTGTTTTTTGTTTAAAAAACAAAAGAGTATACATGGGGCTGGTATGTGGTACAGTAGGTCAATCCTCTGCCTTCGGCACCGACATTCCATCTGTCTACTGGTTCAAGTCTCAGCTGCCCCACTTCCAATCCAGCTCTGCCATGGCCTGGGAAAGCAGTGGAAGGTGGCACCAGTGCTTGGGCATCTGCACCTGCGTGGGAGACCCAGAGGAAGCTCCTGGCTATTGGCTTTGGATCAGTACATCTTTGGCTGAACCAGCGGATGGAAGACCTTTTTCTCTTTCTCTGCCTCTCCTTCTCTCACTTTGTAACTCTGACTTTCAAATAAATAAATAAATCTTAAAAAAGAAAGGATACATTTATTTTAGTGCAAAATTTTGAAATCCATGCAGATACAGGTTTTCGGTTTATAAAAACTCATAGAAACTGTGTATGAGTAAAAAACTGGGCATGAATTTCGAACCATTTGAAGGACATATTTATATATGTGTTTATATATACACAATATGCACAAAAAACATATAAACAGAGCAAATACATATATATTCTATAAACTCATTAATAAAAATAATGCTCTTTTGAAATAGGATTATGGGTGATTTATTTTGCTTATGCTGTTCCATGATTTATATTTTCTAACAGATAGAGATAAATAGATAGGCAGATAGATACTGGACAGAAGTATTAACTAACTTGATAACGCAAGTTGAGGGAAGAACAGAAGCAACTGATTTTAAGTGGAAAAATCTATGGCAGGGAGAAAGCTTCCATTCACAGTAGTAAAAATGGGTTAAATCTAGAATCCCAATTTTCTAACATCTGAAGTGGGATCCTGATAGCACATTTGTTTACAGATTATAAGTCAAGACACACTTATGCAATATTTGCAGTTATTCTGGGAACCAATTTTGTGCTTAACTCATTGAATTTGTGCCAGAGCAATTGCAGGAAAATTACAAGTTTTCAGAAATCTGGAATGCAAAGGTCAGTTTATTTTGTTGCAAATTTTTATTGTATAAATTCCTACATGAAGTTTTCTTTATCATCAACCAACTTCTTATCATGTTATCCTCTCTCTTTTAGCACTGTAAAATATATTTATTAATTATCATGTGTTAGGTACAAGGCTAACATCCTTAGTTAAACTGATACAAAGTCTTCATCCCCTCACAAATGGAACTCCAGTTCCCTTAACCACTAACAAGAGCTTATCTTTCCAAAAATCATAAGCATTTTAATTGTCTTATAAATAGTATAGGCTACTGATGATTCAGTGCTTCTGTGCTTAGATTAACAGCACCATGGACAGTGTCACCAAAAGTATTCCGATTTCTCAAGGTGGATAGGAAAAGGAGATAAAAAACGAGGTTGATATTTCTTCTCCATGGCATGGTACAAAATGACTCAAAAGAACATAGAGGAATGTCAGGAATGTCATTAGGCACAATTTCTCCATCTAAAGAGGAAAAGTTAGGAATGTCTTCTAATACACAATTTTGACACCAAAAGTTGTCCATGCAACCTAGAAAACCCTGAACTTCTTCACTCCTTGCAGGTTTCTTATTCATGAGTGGAACCTGCCAGGAAGCAACTATTATGACTGAGGACAATTAACTTTCATGCCACTCAATCACTTTACTGTAATGTAGCTTTCCATCTTTTACACATTTGAGAGCACCTCATCAATAGTCAAAGATAAGCAGAGTGTATCAGAAGGCAATTGCCCTTTTGAACTGTAGAATAATCCCTTTCTATTCAATTTAAGTTGGGTTAATATCAAGCCCTCCTATTAGTGCTTCAGAAAGATGGTGCGGGGCAAGTATCACAAAAAGAAAACAATTCCTTACTATAAGTCTCTCTTGGTTCTATGGAACTGTAATTAATTACTAGAGAGATGATTTATATTAAAATGAGAAGAGAAGCAGTAAAAAGTAGTAAGCAAAGACATAGTGTAAGAGACACAAGTCCAGGAACACTTTAATGGAAAAGAGGCAGACATACAATTCTACTAAGAGATAAAAAAATAAATTTGGGAATTAAAAAAAACAACAACAGACATAGGCACAAAAAATCATGGGAAATCATAAATTTTAAGATGCAAATTATTTTATTTTCATTTTCCTTTATTCTATTTTTTCATTTTCCTTTCTTTGGCTCTAAAATCTAAAAGGCCAAAGCTACTAAAAACAGCCCTTTTCTAATTATTGCATTTAAGTTTGTGATGCATGAGGGCTTCTTTTTTAGAAAATCTGTTTTAAAAGCAATATTTATTTTCTATAGGTTGAGGGCAGAATTACAGGGGTGTTCATTTCTTAAGGCTACACAAACAACTTGTGGAGCTAGCCCTGGAAAAACTATATGTGGTATGTTCAAGATGCAGAGGGTAGCTAAGGATTTATCCCTTGAAGTAAACAGCCCAAAAAGAAGGTAAATTATGGATATAAATTATTTGAACATGCATTAAGCATTTTCTTGGATTTCTAATCAGATTACACTAAGTGCAGTTTTACCTTTTAAATGATAGCTATGAAAGTGAATTATTTCAGTGGGTTAAAAACATAACCAGTCTCAGAGCTATTTTTAGTAAGCCTACTCATTTCTAGCTTAAAATGAAAATGCATATTTTCCTAAATTCACATTGAAAAATAAGTTATATGCCTAGAATTTAACATCTCTGTAACCAAGAATCTTGATAATAGATACAATACAATGAAGTAGGAAGGGGTTTTGTCTTTTTGTGTCCAGTACTTGTTCTCATATTGTCTTTGCTTTCTTTTCCTTCATCATCTTTTCAGCATATTTATTTTTGTATATTGTTATATATATATGTATATGTATATATATATATATATATATATATATATATATCCCACACCCTTACACACATAAACACACACCCACACTTGGAAACTCACACATACACTGATAGTTACACCAACAGATGTGCTCAAAATTTGTATTCAGAAGCCATGGAGCCCTGTTCCTAGGAGGTTTCTACCAGGACATGAGGAGAAGAAAGAATTCTCTGACTGGTGCTCACCTCCTTTGGATTAGTAACTCCCAAGGAACTTGTCACTTGTACTGTGGTTAAATATAGCCTGCATATGGTTCAAAACATCTGTGATTTTACATTCATGCATAAATTATTTTGTACAGTGGAGTTTCTGCAGAAAACACCCTCCCATCACCATGGTTACCAGTTCTTCCTGTAGAGCACTCTATTCACATTTACTATTAGTACAATCACAGAGTGAATGGTTAGGAAAAAATCAGAGACAGTTTGCAGACCAACAGGATGGTGTTTGGTAGTATTGGTAATTAGCAGGAATTGAGCAGTGAAGAGGATTGATGGCTTCACTTTTATCAAAAGGGATTTCACTTTGGGAAAGCTAAGCATTGTGTAAAAATAACAAAGTTAAGATCAAGAAACTTGGAGAGAGGATACACATTTTTCACTAAATGGAACCCATCTGAGGCCTTTCTTCACTCCTTTCATGTTTATTCCTAAGCTTAATAAGATACATGGTCGCTTCATTTTGTATTTGCTTCTGGTGTTCCTGCCTCAGTGTCCTTGGCTTTATTACTTAACACACAGGATGTTCAACCCAAAAAAGAGCAGAATGGATGTTGTGCATGAGTATGAATACTGCATTGAAATAATTAAACAAGATCTATGTCCTCTTAATTATTCTCAGTATGAAGCTTAGTTCTCTCTTTAGTCTTACTGTCTGAAATCAGCTGGATTTCTTTCCTTCCAACAGTGAAGTGCAAGGTAAAACCAGTCACCCTAGTGTCCCATACTTCATCATGTAGACACACACACACACACCCACAAACACACATATGAAAAAATTATTGCTTTTAAATTAACACTCTCATTGCAAAGTAAGATAATTCCATTGTGCTTTGGAAAATTTTGAGGAGATAAAATAAGGGTCAAGTTTGACAAGTTTGAAGAAGCATAAGTTAAGAACAAACAATTTAAAAATGGTAGCTTTATTTGAAATTGTATCACTATAAGTAGAAGAGGTATTTCAAATTGTGTTTCCTTTAATAGGACAGACAACATATTTTGATTTGTCTTTGACAGCAATGTATTACCTCACAGTAATTAAGTGAGAGGGGAGAATGCCATTGTGTATAATTCAATTGCCTAAAAAAAGATGAATCACTTTTTTCTGAAGTAGAATTTTTGATTATTGATTTATTACAGAGAAAAATTCTTTCTCTTCTCTCTCTCATTTGATATTTTTTTCCAGTACTGTACAAATGTTCTATAGATAAAAATTTTCTTTGGTTGAGTCTAGGACCACACATAATACTGATTCAGTAGATTCAGAGAGTGAAAAGAATTTACAAATGAACTGGGAAAGTTCATCCAGTAAAAAATTTACTTGATTAGGAGTTTCAAACACATAAAAGAGAATTTACATTACTAACAACTGAATAAATTATAAGAAGCACATATTAAAATTTATGAAAGTGCTGGCAGAAGAGCAAACAAGACAAAGGATAAATGAAAAAAAAAAACCCGTAAAGAAAAATAAAACACTAAAGTTGGATTTCAGTTAGTGAGGGATTTGCAAAATTTCTTTATCTTCACCCTTAGATATACAATCTGAAAGAAGTATAAGAGAAATGACAAAATCTTCAGTCTATTTTTTGAGGAGACCAATAAGAATCTCAGTCTCTCTCTCTCTCTTTCTCTCTCTCTCTCCCCTTCTGTCTCCTTCTCTCTCTACTTTGTCTTATTCTCTCTCTATCAGTTATATCTGCAATTTAAGGACAGTTTAGACAGAAACACAGTTCTTTCTCTGAGAATTCTAAGGAAATATGTCAGCATGAATTGTATTTAGAAGTATATCAGAAAAATATAATTTCCAAAAATCTATATCTTAAATCCAGCTCTTAGACCAATTCACTGGAAACATGTACACATATGTATGTGTATAATACATATATATAGCTGATTATTTGACAGCATAAATGGAAGAAGAATCAGTAAGAATGATAAAGATACATTCTATAAGGCAGTACAGAAAACAAAAACTGTTCAATATGAAAAACAGAAAATAGGGCAGAATATTGGAATAGGCAATGATTTATAATTTTCTGTAACCAATTAGAAACAATAACCTGAGGATGTCTAGCAAAATCCAAGCAGAAAAATCTATGTATGATCACGTGTCGGTGAAACTCAGGATTATTGAAGACAAACAGAAAGTCTTATAAGCATCCAGAGATTAAAAGTATTTTATCTGAGAAGGCTAACAATTATATTCACATCCAGCTTCTCAAAAACAAGTAAAGCCAAATAAAAATGGAGGGATACCTTCAATACACTGAAAGGAAATCAACATGGAGCTGGGATTGTAGACACAGCGACTGCAGGTTATGAAAGTGAGAGAAATGCATTATGTTTACACCAACAATTATCATGAAAGAAATTCTGAGGCACAGACAAGAATTATTACCTATATTGCTCCATGCTGAAATCATAACAGCTAGGCCAGCGCCGCAGCTCAATAGGCTAATCCTCCACCTAGCGGCGCTGGCACACCGGGTTCTAGTCCTGGTCGGGGCGCCGGATTCTGTCCAGGTTGCCCCTCTTCCAGGCTAGCTCTCTGCTGTGGTCAGGGAGTGCAGTGGAGGATGGCCCAAGTGCTTGGGCCCTGCACCCCATGGGAGACCAGGATAAGCACCTGGCTCCTGCCATTGGATCAATGCGGTGCGCTGGCCGCGGCGGCCATAGGAGGGTGAACCAATGGCAAAGGAAGACCTTTCCCTCTGTCTCTCTCGCTCACTGTCCACTCTGCCTGTCAAAAATAAAAATAAAAAAAAAGAAATCATAACAGCTAAAATAATATTTGGATAAGTCCTCCATAAACATTTTAATTTATTAAGAGATAATGAACTTTAGATAGAAAGAAGATGATTCTGTAGAGATGGTCTGAAAATTCAATGAATAAAAATAAAATTAATAAGTAAATGTATATAACACTAACAAATCATGGCTATACAAAATTAAAATGTTACTGTGTGGATTCAAAAGTAATGATACAAATAAATATTTGACATATATATCCTTATGGAAATGTCCAGAATTAAAATATTGTAAGACATTTTATTGTTTAAATATAAAGTTGCTGGATTGCTTCACACATTTGAATACAATTTAAGGTTATTAAAGTAATTTAAAAAATTAGATTATGGGGCTGTCATTGGGGTATAGCAGGTAAAGCTGCTGCCTGCAATGTCAGCATCTGATTTGGGTGCCAGTTCATGGCCTGCAGGCCCCACTTACTATCCAGTTTCCTGCCAATGACCTAGGAAAAGCACTGGAAGATGATCCAAGTGTTTGAGACCCTAACCACCCATATGGGAAACCTGGATGAAACTCCTAGCTTTTGGCTTTGGTCTGGCTCAGCCTTGGATACTGTGGCCATCTGGGGGATGAGTTAGCAGATGGAAGATCTCTTGCTCTCTCTGTAACTCTGACTTTCAAATAAATAAATCTTTTTAAAATATTAAATTACATAAAACCAACACCTCAGCATGCGAAAGCATGTAATGATAATTGTAAAGCAATCCAAGTAAGACAATTGTGAGAAACAAAATGTACATAAAGAAAAACAAAATGCTGCAAATATAGGCCACAACATTTTTTATAGTAGAAATAAATACCAATATTTGAGAAATTGAAATTGAAACCTGATGGAAGACAATTTAACATTTTGTTGTTTACAATAAATTTGTTGAAAATGTAAAGAAGCAGACATATTACAAATAAAAAGATGAACAAAGAGATGTCAAGCAAGTATTAAACAGAGCAAAACTCATGATATGATTAGAGAGTGAAATAGGAAGTAGGCTAGAATTGCTTCCACTGGCCATAGATTTGTCCTAGGACATGGCTTCATCTGTCATAGTCATTAATTGTTTTTGTTGGTGCTAGTCATATACATTAATGAAAATGAAAGAGCTACCAAAACTTATTCTAAAATAGCCTAAAGCTTGGCAGCCAAGGACCACAGTCAACTTCACTGTAGATTCAAAATATGATTGTGATACATGTTTTGAACCTAGATCACGCTGGTATGTATCCAACTTTTATGAGTATTTTATTGTGAGTTAGTGAATATTTTTCAGATTCAAAAAGATTCACATATATAATACAAAGTATGCTAATCTCGTTCAGTTTTATAATCTTACTGGTTTCATTCATTTATTTGAATATTATAGAGAAACAGATAACATATTAATATGATTCTCATCTGACATTTAATACCTTGTACAAAATAAGAATATGTGCCATAAACAAGAAAATTAATATTGGTACAATTCTATATCTGAACTGCAGGCCTTATTCAGATTTTGTCTGGTGTCCTTTGGTTCACAATTTGTGACATAAAATAAAAGTATTAAAACTGTTTGCAGAGATACCATCATAATTTTACTATTGTTACAATTCCTTCTGTTAAGCATATTTACTGTGGCTACCAAGTGCTTGACTGTAGTGTTTCCTTCCTCTTAACCATCTCTCATTTCTATAGCTTAATTTTTCACTATTTTGAGTTACTTTTCAGTATTTTGATTTACTGTACACTTCCTTTCCCATCTTAAGCTTGCTGTTCCCCACAGACTCAGTATTATCTCTTTTTCCTTAGTCAGGATATGAGCACCTGAATCTATGACAATAGATTTTCTTTTTTTAACTTTTATTTAATAAATATAAATTTCTAAAGTACAACTTTTGAATTATTGCAGCTTTTCCCCCCATAACCTCCCTAACACCCACAACCATCCCATCTCCCACTCCATCTGTTATCCTATACTTCATCTAGATTCATTTTCAATTATCTTTATATACAGAAGATCAACTTAGTATATACTAAGTAAAGATTTCAACAGTTTGCACCTACACAGACATACAAATATGGAGTACTGTTTGAGCAGTAGTTTTACTATTCATTCGCATGGTACAACACATTAAGGACAGAGATCCTACATGAGGAGTAAGTGCATAGTGAATCCCATTGTTGATTTAACAATTGACACTCTTGTTTATGACATCAGAAATCACCCAAGGCTCTTGTCATGAGCTGCCAAGGCTATGGAAGCCTCTTGATTTCACAAACTCCAATCTTACTTAGATAAGGCCATATTCAAAGTGGAAGTTCTCTCCTCCCTTCAAAGAAAGGTACTTCCTTCTTTGATGGCCCGTTCCTTCTGCTGGGATCTCACTCACAGAGATCTTTCATTTAGGTAATTTTTTATGCCACAGTGTCTTGGCTTTACATGCCTGCGAAACTCTGATGGGCTTTTGAGCCGGATCCAAATGCCTTAAGGGCTGATTCTGAGGCCAGAGTGTTGTTTAGGGCATTTGCCATTCTATGATTCTGCTGTGCATCCTGCTTCCTATGTAGGATCATTCTCTTCTTTTTAATTCTATCAATTATTATTTGCAGACGTTGGTATTATTTATGTAATCCCTTTGACACTTAATCCTATCTTTCTGATCAATTATGAATTTAAACTGATCACTTTAACAAGTAATACGGCATTGGTACATGCCACCTTGATGGGATTGAATTGGAATCTGCTGGCACATTTCTAGCTCTACCATTAGGGGTAAGTCCGAATGAGCATGTGCCAAACTGTGTATCTCCTCCCTCTCTTATTCCCACTCTTATATTTAATAGGGATCACTTTTCAGTTAATTTTAAATTCCTAGGAATAATTGTGTGTTAATTAAAGAGTTCAGCCAATGGTATTAAGTAGAACAAAAAAATACTAAAAGGAATAAAATAGTAAGTTGTTCCCCGACAGTCAGGACAAGGGCACTATGAGAAACAATGTCTAGATCAGCCCTTGATTTTCCATGGTCCTGAAAATCAAAGTTGCTATGTAATCAGTTGAAATCACCCCAGTATAGAAAAATGCTGTAGTTCTTTATTCCTTTGTGGAGCAGGAAATGATTAGTGCAACAGAGCTTCATAAACTAATAGTTGCTTTAAATACAATATTATAGCATTCAGTTCTCTCGAGAATTGCATCATTCCCATGCATCAATCCTATTAATCTTCTTTGGAAAATGTGTACACACTATACTACTTCATAGTAGCATTAGGACAATATATTCTTTTATCAAAATTGCATTATGCTTATATGCAAAGCAGGCTTCTGGGATAGTGTGTCTTCATTGACATTGTTTCTCTATAGACAAGTGAGAAATATCTTTAAGACAAAGGAAAGATAATATTTTTAAAGCAATAGGTATTCTAATCATCATAGTATTTTTGAAAGCAGGTGGAGGCCAGAAAAATCAGAAAGGGGAGATATTAGAGGTGGATGATTCAGTTACAGAGTTGGGGTGAGATGTGGGAACACTTGAACACAGGGATTATCAGAGACACAGGGATTGGACAGTAATGTCTAAACAGAAAGATTTTTAACAGATGTATTTATTTACTCATTTGAAAGGCAGAATGATGCGGGGTTAGAGAGAGAGATTTTGAGTCCACAGATTCACTCCTCTAAGTAGTTACAAAAGCCAGATGTAAGCCAAGCAGAAGACAGACTATCCTGGTCTTCCATATGGCTGACAGGAGCCCAAGCACTTGGGTCATCCACCAATGCTTTCCCAGGAGTATTAGCAGAAAGCTGGATTACAAGGGGAATAGCCATGACCTGAGCCAGCATTCCTATACTGGGTGCTGACATTGCAAACAGCAACTTAACCTGCTGTGCCACAAATCCAGCCTCCTAAGCAGAAAGGTTTTTTTAGAAGGGAAATCAACATAATTTGATGTCTAATTAAAAGAGTATATGTGGTCAGGTGCATGGTCTAGAAGTTAAGATACTCACAACCCATATTGGAGTGTCTAGGTTCAATACTTGATCTCATTCTTGACTCTGAGATACACAGTTGATGGCTCCATAGATGAGTTTCTTTCACCCAGTTTGGAGAACTGGATTGAGTTCCTGGTTCCTGAGCATTTGGGCAATGAACAGCAATGGGACCTCCCATTTCTCTCTCTCTCTCTCTCTCTCTCTCTCTCTCTCTCTCTCGCTTCCTCTCTATTTCTCTTTCATCTATCTATTTATCTACCTCTTGAATATAATATTTTAAAAATGTACAACTTCAACAGTGAAAAGCACTCCAAATTTTTTAAATAAAAATAAATAAATAAAAGGATATGGTGGCAATGATAGAAAAGGTAAGAAAAAATTGCAGCTTCAATTGTGGAAGGCTTGATTTACTTGATTACTTGATTTACTTGATCTACTTGAATTTACTTGATTCAAAGGGATTAAAAAGTAACACAAGATAGAAATTAATTTCCTGGTTGGTACATAAGCACTTATATATCATATATAGCAGCCTAGCTAAAAAGAAGTGAAAATTTGCCAAGCAATTTCCTAGACACTACCTTGTCCTCAGAGTTATAACTGGTAATTAAGCTGGCTGAATATCTGAAACCTCTTTGTTGGCCAAGATAAGAATATTTCAGTTGGGTTACCGACTTTTCCCCTAGCATGAGACATTTCAGGCTAATATCAGTAGATCACTTTTCTAATCACAGTGCAAAATTTGACATAATTGTTCCATTCTCACAATCACCTTCTCTTTGATACCTTTTTAAAAAGATTCTTGTTCTATAACCCAACAGAGAACTACATTAAATATTCTCTGAAAGGCATCAAAAAGTTAAAGGAACAGAGAGAGAACTGAAACAGATTTATTTTTACAGAATTACCTAACATGTACTTTAAACTTTTATTCGTGGTATTTGAAAAAAATAAATGTTTATACATCCATTCAGCAAGTATTTGTTCAGTCTTACTTTTATTCTAGGATTTTTACTAGATATTCAGAGGGTAGAAATGAGAAATAAAGAGAAAATTAGGGATTAGATCAAGAGGTATGATTTTTTTCTTTGATGGAGGATATGGTAGTGTCAGGTAAACAATGAGTTCCAGTCAAGACATGTTGAAAATGTGCAATAACCTGATATCCTGGACTGCATATGTATAATTTTCAAAGTATGTAATAACTTGATGCATTGGACATGTTTACAAGAGCTGGATCATCTGAATCTATGTGCAAACGTGTGTGTGTGTGTGTGTGTGTGTTCTTATTTAAAGGTTGTTTAAAAGAACTACCTTCAAGTTACTCAGTACATATTGGGGAGACATTCATCCAAACCATTGTATACAATGTGGGGAGTGCTGTGCTGATAGCATGACACAGAGTACTCTATAAACAGAAGGAAACAATAAACTCATCCTACTATGGAACATTTAATGAGTTTATCATGTTGAACTATATCTTGAAGAATCAGTTGAGTTAGTCAGATGGATGGGAAGGCATTAGGTGAACAAAGAAAGGCATCAAGAAATGAGAGATCATTTTGATTGATCATTTGTGAAAGACAAGGCAATAAATAAAGCATAGCTAATTATAAAGAGGTCTTAAATCACATCAAAAAATCAGGAAGAGGGTGCTTACCAGTAGTTACTAGATGAAAAAAGTGGACCTATGTGTTTTCTTAAATATCAATAGCCGTATCTCTTTTCTCTATCATTCTGCCTTTTAAGCTGATGAAAATAGATACATATATATCTTTAAAAATACATTTAAAACCCCTGGTATGTTTCTAACTCTACTGTTTGAGGTAAGTCAGCTTGAGCATGTCCCGAATTGCACATCTTTTCCCTCTCTTATTCCCACTCATATTTAACAGCAAACACTTTTCAGTTAAGTTTCAGCACTTAAGAAGAATTGTGTATTGATTACAGTATTCAACCAAAAGTACTATTATTATTATTATTATTATTACCTCAAACAGTAGAGTTAGAAACATACCAGGGGATACGAATTCAATCCCATCGAGGTGGCATGTACCAATGCCATCTCACTAGTCCCAGTGATCAATTTCTGTTCACAATTGATCATAATAATAGGACTAAGAACCAAAAGGAGCACATAAACAAGAATAGTGTCTGCAAATACCAGCTGATAGAATCAAAAAGGGAGAGAATGATCCAACATGGGAAGTGAGATACACAGCAGACCCATAGAATGGCAAATGTCCTAACAGCACTCTGGCCTCATAATCAGCCCTTAAGGCATGCGGATCCGGCTGAAATGCCCATGAGAGTATTTCAGGCATGGATAGCCAAGACACTCTGGGGGAAAAAAAACCTAAATGAAAGATCTCCGTGAGTGAGATCTCAGTGGAAAGAATGGGTCATCAAAGAAGGAGGTACCTTTCTCTGAAGGGAGGAGAGAACTTCCGCTTTGACCATGGCCTTGTCTAAAAATGATCAGAGTCGGTGAACTCAGGGGGCTTCCATAGCCTTGGCAGCTCATGACAAGAGTCTAGGGTGATTACTGAGGTCATAAACAAGAGTGTCAATTTGTTAAGTCAACAACAGGAGTCACTGTGCACTTACTCCTCATGTAGGATCTCTGTCCCTAATGTGCTGTACATTGAGATTTAATGCTATAACTGGTACTCAAACAGTATTTTTCACTTTGTGTTTCTAATTGGGTGCAAACTGTTGAAATCTTTACTTAATGTATGCTAAACTGATCTTCTGTATATAAAGAGAATCGAAAATGAATCTTGATGTGAATGGAAGGGGAGAGGGAGTGGATAAGGGGAGGGTTGTGGGTTGGAGGGACGTTATGGGGGGGAAGCTATTGTAATGCATAAGCTGTACTTTGGAAATTTATATTCATTAAATAAAAGTTAAAAAAATACATTTAAAACCTTATCTGGAAAATGATGCTAACAATTAACTCAAACAATTGGATTCTCTAACTGTAATAAAGGGATGTGCTGCCAAAACTATCTATTATCCAATTTATGATCTGATTGATTTAATCTGTACACACAATCACTTATTTAAAATATGAAATATCTACACAGAACTTTACTGATTACAAAATGTATTTATATGTGCGTAAGTCCTATAAAATATTGTGGTGTGAGTACCCTTTTGATCCTAATTCATAAACAGGAAAACTTGCAGTTTCCAGAGCTAAAGGCTGGTGTCTTTATTTGTAACCAGAATTTCTTTTTAGGCCCCAAACTCTATCATTTATATCACAGAAATGTCATTAGAAAAGAAATAAAGAACCTGGAACACATAAGAGAAAAAAGCAGCTAAATTTTGATGATGAAGAATAGTGCATGGATAATACTGTGGTTGAAAAAAAAAAAACAGGCATGCAATATTAGGAAGAGCTCTGGATGTCTCAGTAGAAAGCCAGGGTCAAGGAGAATCTCTCAAGTTAGGACGAAATTGTACCACAGATAAAATGCCTTGACATGATAAGTCATCGTAATCTACAGCTAACAGTAAAGAAAAATCACAAGGGAAATCCTAAAAATAGAGAGTTCTACCTTGTCTGTAATCACCTGTGAAGAAGCAACATCTGGGCCAGACTTCTGGCCTGTGATAGGATGTGTGCCTCAGCAAACACATAACCAAGGATCTGCTAATTAGAAGTCTGTTTCTCCACACTTCCACAATTAGCACTGAACACTGTTGTGAACATCTTTAATTGTGCTAACCCTGGACATGAATATTTTATTCATTTGGATGATACCCCAAAATTAACATACTTAAGAAACTATAATAGGTTGTATTATGTTAATGTGGGAAATCTCTCCAAGGAAGAAATTGTGCTAGGGGTACACACAGTACATACTATTTTCCAAGATAATGAGATAATTTCTCCCTTGTTTTTTGTCCTGTTTTGAGTATAGCTATCTATAACTAGCATTTTTAAAAAATAATTTGAATAAAACTGCATCAGAACCTTTTGCAGTTAATTATTTTATTTGCAAAGTATTTGTGGAAATATAGAGCAAATATCCTGGTGTTTCAAGCAAACATGATCTGCTCTCATCTTTTGCATATTCAAAGTTAGTGGCCTCTTTTAAATAAAAATAAAACAAAATGCAAGACAGTAAGAGGAATGAGTTACTTAAGAGAAACTTGGCTTTTAAATGGCTGGCTCAGGGTTCTGGTGACTTTTCCAATGTGCCAATGTGAGAATAAATGCATTGTCCTATGTTCCTCACATCTGGAGATTCCAAACTCCTACACAATCTAGTACCACTGCCTGTCACTACTCTCACCTCTGGATCATTTCTTTCTGAGTCATTTGGCTCAATCCAGGTGGCTTTCTTACATTTCTTAATCTTTCCTCAATCCTTTCTGTTCTAGATCTTTTGTACTTGAAATCTCCATAGAACAAGTCTCCCACTCTTCTATAGATAATGTTTAGTCATACCTCAGCTATAAAATTGTCATGTCTGAACATGATTTATCTGCTCATTTTCACTTCAAATTAAGTTAAATCTGTTTATAATTCCAGTGTTTGCATGTTTTCTCTTCATTGCACTGGTTACCATAAAATGTATAGAAGTATGATTGAATATCTATTTTATGATTGGGCATATATCCCTCTACATGACACTATAGCCTCAAAGTACAAATTCATCTGTATCAGCATTGTTTCCCTAGAAAATTATCTGTTTTTTTAATTGAAGAGTTGAAAAAAGTACATAATTTTCCTTAAGGAGAAGTCTATTGTGTTCTACTATTGCTGTGTGAGGAGTTGAGGTTTGCTTAAAAATTGTTTCTGTTAAAGTTCCCCTTGTAAACTAGTTTATAAATTTGTTCATGTGACATGGAAAGCGCTTTAAGTCAATGATTCTCAAACCTTGAGAGTCATGAATGCGGCTTTTAGAATTTGAAAATCATATTTCTGTTTCAACGGCTTTTTCAGCATTCCAGATTCAGTAAGCATAAGCTGGATGATGGGAATCTGCAATAAACAAATACTTTATTGAATCACATTAAAGTAGGTAATTCTACCAGTATTTACTGAGCACCTAGTATGTGTGAGGCATGGCATAAAGTGATAGAGGCATATATGATGCCCTTGTCTGAGAACCACCTCAGTAAATGATTAATTGATAAATTTCTATATCACTTCTTAGGCTATAGTTCTCCTTGTGCATTTGGTATATATTTACTTATGATCCATAAAACCTAACATACAATATTAGTCTTATAAGTAATACTTTCCCTCAAGTTTCTCTGAAATATCAGAGAAGAAGAAAGTAAATACACACTCAGATATGTATTGGTTATCTGCCAAACATCAACCACTGATAACATTTTCACATGTTTATTAAGAGTCACACACACACACAAACATACACACACACAAAGAGAGAGAGAAAGAGAGAGAGAGAGAGAGAGATTTTCCACCTGCTAATTCACTTCCCAAAGGGCTGCAACATCTGGTGCTGAGCCAAGCTGAAGACATGAGTCAGAAACTCCATCTGAGTCTCCCCCATGGCTGGCAGGAATGCAAGTACTTGAGCCATCATCTTCTGCTTCCCAGGAGAATTACAGGAAGTTAGATTGGAAGTAAAGTAACTGGAACCTGAACTGGCATCCTGATATGGGATAGCGGTGTCCAGAGGCAGCTCAACCTACTATGCCAGAATGCCCATCCCCACCTGTTCTTGAATAGGTATGTTTATGAACAGTTACTCACTGATACTGTTTAAGAATTGTGATGAGGGTTTTACTTAACTCTTTAATTAATTTATCACATAAATACTAAGAAGGAAGTATCACTATTATTTATAAGTGACTTGCTTTGTCAGCAGCCTAGTAGGTACACCAAAGGAGAAAAATAAGTACATGTAAGTAGCATTAATGTGAGGCTACCATTGTTAAGTACCCAAAGGAACTGTAGAAAAAGAGGAGAGAGGAGACATTTAGGAGGGAAAAGCAAAAGCAAATATGGGCACTACAACATTTTCCTTATAAAATTCACAATGAGGGGGCTGGCACTGTGGCATAGTGGGTAAAGCTGTTGCCTGCAATGCCAACATCCCATATGGGTGCCGGTTTAAAACCCGGCTGCTCCACTTCCAATCCAGCTCTCTGCCATCGCCTGGGAAAGCAGTAGAAGATGGCCCAAGTCCTTGGGCCCCTGCACCAGTGTGGGAGACCCAGAAGAAGCTCCTGGCTCCGGGCTTCAGATTGGCGCAGCTTCAGCCGTTGTGGCCATCTGGGGAGTAAACCAGCAGATGGAAGACCTCTCTCTCTCTCTGTCTCTCTCTGTCTCTCTCTCTGCCTCTCCTTCTTTCTCTGTGTAACTCTGACTTTAAAGTAAATAAATAAATCTTAAAAAAAAAGATTTAATCTCTTCGGATCACTTAAAAAATAAGAAAATTCACAATGAGGCAGTTTCATCTATTACCCTATTTTTCTTAATAGAAGGACTTGCAAAGGGATTTTAGGCACTTAATCTTGTGTTCCCTTATGTATAACATAAACAATGCAGGGAATTTTCTTGTCAAGATGTTTTTCCATTTTCACATCTCAAATAACAATCTATATCAACTGTTCAACCCAGTGCAAGTGTTCAACTTGGGCTTATTCTTGCAGCCATTGAATAGAGCCAGTCTGCCACTGGATTCCATATAGTTTTTGTTAGAAGCTTTCCTTTGCAGATCATGGCCAATTGAATAGCAGCCAGATAATAATGTGCAAGCTTTCCTGAGACTAACAGCACTGGGATGAATAGTGACCCCCCCAAAAAAAATTATGCCTACTTAGAACTACAGAATATGACTTTATTTGGAATTTAAATGTGTTAAGATACAGTTAATTATGAGGTCATACTAGGTTAGAATGATCCTAAAATACAATGAGTGATACCTGTGTAAGAAGGCCATGCAATGATATGCTCAAAGAATTAAGTGATGTGATAATGGACACCTAGATTCACGTGACACAGCTGTATGTCAGGGAATGCGATGGATTTCTGCGAGCCACCACAGGCTAGAAAGAGCAAAGAAAACATTTTTATTGGGTCTTCAATGAAAAGAAGATCAAATAGATTCTAGCTTCCACCACTGTAAGAGAATTAAATCTTTTATAGTTATGTGCCACTCCATTTGTAATAACTCATGGCAGCCTTAGGATGTTAATAGAGGTTTTTATCAAAGAGGTCTTCCAGTATCCTTGATCCTTATGACAATGCACTTATGTTATTGTACACTTTTGTAATTGTGGCAACAGAACTTCTTCTGATAGGTTTATAGAAAGTAAAAATACAATGATTGCAAAATAACTTACAGTATTGACTACTTAGCAGTTAGTAGCCATCCAATTTTGATATTTAGAAATTTGCAAGGAACTGTGAATATTCAAAACATTTCTAACAGACAACTTTGTCTTAGTTAAACTTTTTGTATATCAAAATAAGTGCCAATCTTATTGCTCCTGGGAGCCATCCAGGAGAATAGACAAAAAGCGTCTCCAACAGCTCCCTTCATATATGAATTCGGGACTAAAGAAAGACCATTTTACTTTGAGGTGCAGGATAAAAGTATGCTAGAATATTGTTATGAATCAACTTTGCAAAAATATCTTCAGAGGACGTTCTCAGAGCTGGGTGACTTTGAGGAATGAGGTAATGAAGAAATGAAGAAAGAGGTAAATGCAGGAGGCAGGTGTTGTTGGGGTGGCAGAAAGGAAGGTGAGAGTGAAGTAGAAAGCAGCAATCTCTCTCCGATCTGGTCTCTTTCCAGGAGACCATCATTGTTTCCAGGGTGATCACAATTTCACATTCTATAACAATGCTAAATTTAAAACCATAAAGGCACTCAAGAAGAATTTCAGCAGTTTCTATATACCTTATGGGTTGCTACATAAGTAGCAGTTAGAGGCAATGAACTTGTAGGGAAATATTGAGGACTTGCCAAAATCTTTGCAAATGAGTCTGCCACATTCATACTTTATGCTACAAGGAGTATCCTACCACATTTTGTATTCAGGAAATACTGTATAACACATTTGTAACAGCAACAGGGCATGTTTTCAATAGTATTAGTGCCTCTAACATATGCAAGTGAATTCCATAGCATCCTTTTCCTTGAATACATTTGCTCTTCATCAACTAGTCTGCAGGCTTATTAATTAGGATATGTTTAACCCGGAGATAATTTTCAAATTTTAATTCTTGCATGTGTGGAAGTCAGGCAAAGTTCATTCATGTAGAAACATTACAGAGAGGATGAGAAGACACAGAGCACACGCACTGGGATCAGAGTGATTTGGGTTTGAATTTTTCAAGTTTTCCCTTTTAGTGTGTGATTTTGGTGATTTGGTTGACTTTCAAAATCTTTATTATTCTATGTATTAAATGGAGCTTATAATAGTAACTACTGGCCGGCGCCGCGGCTCACTAGGCTAATCCTCCGCCTAGCGGCGCCGGCACACCGAGTTCTAGTCCCGGTCGGGGCGCCGGATTCTGTCCCGGTTGCCCCTCTTCCAGGCCAGCTCTCTGTTGTGGCCAGGGAGTGCAGTAGAGGATGGCCCAGGTGCTTGGGCCCTGCACCCCATGGGAGACCAGGAAAAGCACCTGGATCCTGGCTCCTGCCACCGGATCAGCGCGGTGCGCCGGCCATGGCGGCCATTGGAGGGTGAACCAAAGGCAAAGGAAGACCTTTCTCTCTGTCTCTCTCTCTCACTGTCCACTCTGCCTGTCAAAAAATAAAAAAAAATTTAAAAAAATAGTAACTACTGTGGGATGGAGAGGAAAGTCCTGACTTCACTTGCCTTGTGTTTGCACAATGGAAAATAAATTTACAGTCCACTTCCAGGATGTGGAAGAGATTCTCTCCAGGACTCCATCCATTCCACCATTGGAGGAATTTTATCTAAATGATAAATTTGAAAAGGGTGTGCCCACTCAACTCTTTTTCTCTCCATTTGTAGTTTTGCTCCCCTGCAGAGAGAGCTTGAGATAACCTGCACTCTGGTCATCTCACTGTGGGAGGCTTGAAGCAAGCAAGTTATGGCAAACATTGAGTGACAAATCTTTTTATATCATACCAATTAAAAAAAAGCCAAGTTGGCTCCTGATTCAAAGTTATGGGTCCAATCAGCTCCTAAGAAATAACGTACAGGAGAAAGTGTGATTACTTCATCCTTGTAACAGCACCACCATCAATGTCAAAGCTGAGTTGTGAGGATTGAATGGAATAACAGATGCAAAATACTTAAGAGACTGCTGGGTACATGGTCAGTCAATGGCTGTTATTGTGATGATCATTTTTCTAAAAAATAGTTACTACCATTGACATCACTATTTCTGTCACCTCTGATACTACTGATGTTGTCATTGCTGGGTTTTTTTTTTTTTTCTTTTTTATTCTTGGATTGTCACCAAATAGAACTGTTATTTCTCATTCACATAAATCATTTTCACAAGAGGAAGGAAACCTTCAAATGGAAAATTTGTGATTGGTTGCTTCACAGAGGAAAAGGAAAAATAGGGAAATAGCAGTAGTACTGTGGCATATGGCACCCAGTCAGTGAAACCATTTGTACTCATGCTGGCCTGTTGAGTGGTCTTCCCACCATTACTACTGAGGAAAGAGTGCTGCTAGGATCCAATGTAGAGCTGTTTTCACCAAAGGTTTGCATCTGTCAGTGCCCAGGAGACAGAATCCTGTTTAGAACAGAATTTTCCGTATTAAGCACAGGCAGTACACAGTGACATTGGCAGTAAAAGGTAACAAGCAGATAACTGGATATCTTTACATCAGTAAGATAGAGCAGAGAAGAAATGAGCAAGTTTGAATACTACTTGTGGGCTTTAGGAAATGCTTAGGGTAAAGCAGGTGTATTGTCAGAAACTGAGTTGTGCTGCAGCACATTTGAACAACAAGCCATCAAAATGTGGGAAGAAATGCTGACTTCATTCATACCCCGTGAATAATGAGATCTGGAGATATCTGGGTTACATAAGGATTTATATGTAAGCCAGGCAATTAAATTGCAGCTGTGGAAACATATATGATCAGACCCTCACTTTAATTTAGTCTCCTTTAAAGTACCATGACTAAATAATCAAATAATAGCTTAGAAAGAATTATTAATGCTTTAATTTCTAGAGAATAAAACCAATACCATTTCACTTTCTTACAAAAATGTCCCCTAGAATGATCATTAACACCTGTTTTACAAAGGATTGAAAATAATCTCTGAATTTCACTAAAAAGATGCACCAAGGTTAACATTAAGTGGCAGATGTTACTGAGTAGAAGCTTACTGGCTGTTGAGACACCCACATCATGTATCAGAATGGTTGGGATCCAGTTCTATGCTGCTTCCAATTCAGCTTCCTGTTAATGCACCTGGGAAGCAGCAGATGATGGCTTAAATCACTGGATTCCGGCCTCCAATGTGGAAGACCTAATGGAGTTCCAGGCTTAGGCCTGGCCTAACCCCCCTGTTGCGGGTACTTGAGAAGTGGACCAGTGGGTGGAAGATCACTGTCACTCTTACTGTCTCCTTCTCTCTTACTGTCACTCTGCCTTGAAAAAAGATAAATTAATTAAACTTAACAAAAAATAATAAAACTAACCTCCTCTGACCATATGATTGGTTTTCTGGTACTTGAAATCAAAATGTTTCTATGCGGTTGCAATCTGTGCCTCCCTCCAAAATCCCTTGTCTTTTACTCCCTGTATCCTCCAATACACACCTATGCAATACCAGTCTTCTAACCGTAACCAAAAAGTGTTGTACCTTTAATTGAGTTTGAAAGCATAATGAAATATTGGTTTCCCTTTCATTTGTTCCTTTCTCAATTGTCTAGATCTTCGTTTATAATTACAGAAGGTCACAGAGAGATAATAAGGAAAAGAATAAGTTAATAAGTGGCTAAGAAAAGCAGATAAAAGAAAATGAGAGGTATAAAGTTAAGAGCACTAAAAATATTCCAAGAAGCAAGTTACACTACTGCTTTCAGTAACACATATGGCCCAAACCTGTGTTAAAGTGTAACAATACACAAAAAGATAAATGTAAGAATACATTTTTTATTTTATTTTTTACTAATTTTTTGCCTCTCCCTTTGTTTGTTTGTGTATAAGTGCATTTCCAAAAAAATAGAAATAAATACATTTTTTTAAAAATCAAAAATATTTATAAATGGAACAAAGATTCAAACCTTGGTTGAGGGGCCAGCGCTGTGGTGCAGTGGGTTAAAGCCCTGGCCTGAAGCGGCTGCATCTCATATGGGTGCCGATTCTAGCCTCAGGTGCTCCTCTTCCAATCCAGCTCTCTGCTATGGCCTGGGAGAACAGTAGAAGATGGCCCAAGGACTTGGGCCTCTGCATCCATGTGGGAGACCTGGAAGAAGCTCCTGGCTCCTGGCTTCAGACCAGCTCAGCTCCAGCCGTTGAGACCATCTGGGGAGTGAACCAGCAGATGACATCTCTCTCTGTCTCTACCTCACTCTGTAACTCTATTTTTCGAATAAATCTTAAAAAAAAAAAAAAAACCAAAAAAAAAAAACCTGGTTGACTCATCTAGAGCACAGGGTCAACCACTCTCATAACCTACTTGGGAACATGACGTATAAATATGAAAAAAACTGATTGATTGTGGGATTTAGCCAATTACTTAAATATTTCTTTTGTACTAATCTCAGATTTTGTGTTTTATAGGGCTCTTATAAAACTGGGGCTAGGTCCTGATAATACTGAATGAACACCAGTTTCTAATTGAATACAGAAAGGTAGGACAGAGGTACAAACTGATACCAAGGGTTGAAAATTATTATTGGGTATTTTCCATGTGTGGACTTACATTCAATCTCTCCTCAGTCTAGGAGTTATTTTAATAAGGCAGCTTAGGAAAAACATCCTGCTGCAAACAGTGTCTAGTTTTGGCATTAGTATGAGTTCTCTGTATCTCTATGTCCCATTCCCCCTCACCATATCATGTTTGATGAACATGGACTTTTGACATTTGGGGCTGGAAAATTTGTTTTATGAAACACAGGGCCTTTGTAATTACTGATTGTAGGCACCAAATACCAAATGAAAATCACAGATGCCCCCTTCCCACTTTTCCTAATGACCCAAGGGTGAATACACTTATTTCAGAATTCTTAGCCTACATCCCCAAAGCATTTTACAAGTACCTTCAATTTTTATTTTTCCATATTGCTCTGCCTCATGATGTGTGAACATGGTCTCATCCACAAGTATGTGATTGGAGTGGAAATCCTATATTTTCTCTCTGGTCTATATGTTTTCACTGAAATGTTCCCAAGTACTTTCTTCAGATAGAATATCTGTACCTTAATTCTATTTAATTTACTTAGTAGATTCATGTAATACTTAGTAGATTCATGTAAGAGTAGAAATCTCTGAACACACATCAATATTTCTTTAAAATGTTTTATTTATTCATGCATTTTTTTAAATATTTATTTTTTAAAAAAATATTATTAACAGAGACAGAGAGAGAGAAATGGCCACAACAGCTGAAACTGGGCTAGTTAGTCCAAAGCCAGGAGCCAGGAGATTCTTCTGTGTCCCCCATGTTGTTGCAGGGGCCCAGGTATTCAGGCCATCATCCTCTGCTTTCCCAGGCACATGAACAGGGAGCTGGATCTGAAGTGGAGCAGCTGGGACACAACCTGGCGCCCATAGGGGATGCCTAAGCCACAGCCTGAGGCCTTACCCACTACTCCACAGTGCTGGCCCCTAATGTATTTCATAAATACAGTTTTGAAAGTGTAATGATACTTCCCACCCTACCCTCCCTCCCTCCTTAACTCCCACCCCCTCTCCTTTTTATTATTTTTCTTTTAATCTTTACAGCTAGTAGATCCTCTAGTTCTATATATGAAAATGGCTTCTCATTTTCAGGAAAAAATGCTAACTTTGTACTAAATACTTTATGTAAGTGAGCTTCCTAGTTCAATTTTTATGTCAACTCTGTCTAGTTGCTATCATCATGTCCATTCTTTTTTATTTTTAAAGATTTAATTATTTATTTATTTGAAAGTCAGAGTTACACACAGAGAGGAGAGGCAGAAAGAAAGAGAGAGCTTCCATCCACTGGTTCACTCCTCAGTTGGCTGCAATAGCCAGAGCTGCAGTGATCTGAAGCCAGGAGCCAGGAACTTCTTCCATGTCTCCCACATGGGTGCAGCGACCCAAGCACTTGGACCATCTTCCACTGCTTTCCAAGGCCATAGCAGAGAGCTGGATCAGAAGAGGGGCAGCTGGGACTTGAACCAGCACCCACATGGGATGCTGGCACTGTAGGTGGCGGCTCTACTGCTATGCCACAGCATTAAAATCTGTCATGTCCATTCTTAAGACCAGAAGCCTGGGCCAAGTGCTGTGGCATAGTGGGTAAAGCCACTGCCTTCAGTGCTGGCATCCCATATGGACACCAGTTTGAGTCTGGCTGCTCCACTTTCGATCCAACTCTGCTAAGGCCTCGGAAAGCAGTGGAAGATGGCCCAAGTCCCTGAACCCCAACACCAATGTAGGAGACCTGGAAGAAGCTCCTGACTCCTGGCTTTGGATTAGTGCAGCTCCAGTCATTGCTGCCATCTGGAGGGTGAACCAGCAGATGGAAGAATCGCCCCTCTGCTTCTGGCTCTCTGTAACTCTGGCTTTCAAACAAATAAATAAATTTTTAAAAAACATCTTAAGAAAAAGACCAGCAACCTCAACTTAACAATATTTTTTAAATTTTATTTAATAAATATAAATTTCCAAAGTACAACTTTTGGATTATAGCAATTTTTCCCCCTACTCAACTTAACAATATTAATTAGTTGTCAATAATAACATCAGCTAAGATGATAAGAATGACTCCACACATATGCCTAATTCTGTTGTGCTAAATACTAAACCCTCAAGCTTCAAATGAAGGAGTTTATAGTAATGCTTAGGTATCATGAGAGTTCACAGAGGTGTTGCACAGCAGGGTCTTAGTGAGCCCACTCCAAAATGAACCAGCCACTCCTTGCTTTGTTCATGCTTTAAGTCTTGATAACTATAACCAAACATGTTCCTCTTTAATCAGAGGCAGACATTGAAGATTTCTGTGTTAAAACCAATTTCCTAGAAAAAGACACAACAGACAATCCAAAACATTGTAGAAAGAAATGACCAAAGTACCTGCAATTTGCAAATCAAACTGCCATTGCTCGCTGTGTTTTCTTATGAGGCTAGATCTCAGTCTCCTTTTTTATGAAACGAAAGAGCTGAGAGAGGGAGTGCTAATATTCTTCTAAGAGATAAACTTTAAGACTCCATGGCATTTAATTAAGAAATGTGCTCATACAAACACTGCCTTGATTTTGATCAAAATTCTCCTGAACATATTTTGAACACACCAGGCAGGGGTCAATGTTTCTTGTCTGTTCATTGTTGCAGGACTGGCTAGTTATCAAGGAGTTTGTAGGGCTATGAACTGGTGGAAGAACATAGTCTATGTGGGAGGGTACATTGCAATGAGGACATGAAATTACAGTACAAAGGATCAAAAAGAAAAATTGCCTTTAGAGTGACAGGCTCTCCTTTAAGGAGAAGAAAAACCAAATAATTTATGCCTTGGAAGTACTGTAGGGCTCATATTTTAGCCTGCAGAATTCCTCAGGATTGCTATAACCGAGTCTCTTGCAGGGAGGAACTATTAATCCTTTGCATGCTTTGCCATTAATATTGTTTATTGGGCCTCAAGAAGAGGATATAAACCTTTAATGTCAGTTTTTCACACTAAGGATTTTTTTCCCCTAAAAATCCAATGGTATCTGCCAAGTTAATATGGCACTTTAAGGAGATTAGAGAAGCAGATGGCAGATGCTTAATGACTAATTTTTTTTTGCATCAACTAAAGATTTGTTATTTGATACAAACTGTGCAGAATAACAATGTTCCTTTTTAATGGAGTCGGACTGTGTTGCTGAAAGAGAAAAAGAAAAGTGTATACTGATAAATAAGAAAGATTCAATTCAAAATGGTCTGGAGGAATAACAAAGCACTGTGACATATATTAATACTTAAGTGGAGTTCAGCAGGAGAAGGAACCAGTGCAGAAGCGCTCAGGACTTGCTACATACTGAGTGTCAGTTTTAGGAAAATTTTCAAACAAGAATTAAGAAAAGCCTGCAGGTTAACTAACAAGGCAGTCAGATCTTGCTTCAAATCTTAGGACAGCCATTGCATTATGGACAACTTGAGACTCAAATCTGGACATTAGATTTAGTAAGAATACAATAAAAATAGGAATAAATTTTATAAGAAACTATTGTAAGTATTAAGTTAAAACGCTCACATAATGTGTTGAACCCAGTGTCTGACATTTAATTCAGATTCATTTATTTTAATTTTCTGATATAAACACTAACCAGGAATTTTTTTTCCATTAATTTTTTATTTTCTCCAAATCAATGATAAATCTAAACAGTTTGTACTCCCTTCATTATCCTCTGTCTAATCAATAAAATCGTTTCTTAAAAAATGCTTCCTTTTGGTCATTTTCACATGTCCCCACTCTGAATTTCAGACTTGGGAGTGTTGGAAATCCTATGATTATCAGGAGGAAAAGAAGATTTCAGGAAAACATAAAACAAAGGAAAAGAAATAGGAGCCAATGCTAAAGCCTCACCTCTAATGGGATCAATATTGGTCTCACTAAAGACCCAAGATGTTGAGAAAATTGGGCATGATGTTAGGAGACACACAGAAAGCAAGCCAAATATTGGGATGTTACTGCAAGTTTCACGGTGTGCTCATGTGTTAACAGAAAGAGGATTTAGGGATGGGTGCTATGGCACAGCAGGTTAGGGTGCCCACATCCCGTATCAGAGTGCTGGGTTGAGTCCCAAGTACTCTGCTTCTGTCTAGCCACCTGCTAACATGCTGGGAAGCAGCATACGGTGGTTCAAGTACATGAGTTCATACCACCCAGATGGGAGAACAGAATGGAGGTCCTGGATCCTTTTCTTCATCCTGGCCCAGTTGTAGCTGTTGCAGCCATTTAGGGAGTGGACCAACGGAAAAAAGCATGTTCTCTCTCTCCCTTTCAAATAAATAGCAACTAAATCTTTAAAAAAGAAAAGAAAATTATTCACTTTATTTTTGGAAATGATCTAGGGCAACAAAAATGAAAGTTTCGAATAAAACTGTCCTATTTACTAAGGTATCTACTAGAAACACATAATTTTTTATATTTGAGTTAAAATTACAATTACACAACATTGAAACTTCAGTTCCTTGTTGACACACATCATGCTTCAAGTGCACACTAGCTGTAAATGGTTAGTAGCTGCTTACTTTTTGTTACAACCTACAAATATTATTGTAGAAAGTCCTATTGGACCATTCTTTAGCAAGAGTAAAGGAGAATTTTTCAGCATATTTACCATTTACTCAGTAGTTACCCTGTGCTCTACACTCTTCTGGATTTTAAGTTTACAAAGATGACTCTAAAGCAAGGTTCTAGCTCTCAGTATTTCCAGTTTAATTGGCAAAATGAACAAAAATAAGACAATTGTAACAATACAATATAGCAACCGCTGGTCATACAGAGGACTGGACATACAAACAACTAGGGAACAATAAGAAAAGAATGACAAATGGTGTTTAACTGGGAAGAGAACTGGTTTGCAAATATTGTGTAACTATGTTTTAACTGTGGAGTTTGGGCCAGGTTATCTTAGTCCTTGGTTTATTCATTTACTTGTTTGGCCTTTTTTTTTTTAAGATTTATTTATGCATTTGAAAGGCAGTGGTATAGAGAGGCAGAGGTAGAGATAGATGTCTTCTATGCGATGGTTCACTCCCCAGTTGGCAGCAACAGCAGGAGCTGGGCCGATCTGAAGCCAGGATCCAGGAGCTTCTTCTGGGTCTCCCACGTGGGTGCAGGAGACCAAGGACTTGGGTCATCCTCTACTGCTTTCCCAGATCATAGCAGAAAGCTGGATGGGAAATGAAGCACCTAGGATTCGAACCGACGCCCAAATGGGATGCTAGCACTGCAGGCAGCAGCTTTACCCGCTTTGTCCATTTGTCCTTTCTTACATCTGTTTTTTTTTTTTTCTTGGATTTCCAGAAATATTTCCTTTTTTTTTAACTTTTATTTAATGAATATAAATTTCCAAAGTACAGCTTATGGATTACAATGGCTTCCCCCCCCCCATAACTTCTCTCCCACCCGCAACCCTCCCCTTTCCCGCTCCCTCCTCCCTTCCATTCACATCAAGATTCATTTTCAATTCTCTTTATATACAGAAGATCAGTTTAGCATATATTAAGTAAAGATTTCAACAGTTTGCACCCAATTAGAAACACAAAGTGAAAAATACTGTTTGAGTACTAGTTATAGCATTAAATCACAATGTACAGCACATTAAGGACAGAGATCCCACATGAGGAGTAAGTGCACAGTGACTTCTGTTGTTGACTTAACAATTTGACACTCTTGTTTATGGCATCAGTAATCACCCTAAGCTCTTGTCATGAGCTGCCAAGGCTATGGAAGCCTTTTGAGTTCACCGACTCTGATCATATTTAGACAAGGTCGTAGTCAGAGTGGAAGTTCTCTCCTCCCTTCAGAGAAAGGTACCTCCTTCTTTGATGACCCGTTCTTTCCATTGGGATCTCACTCACGGAGATCTTTCATTTAGTTGTTTTTTTTTTTTGTTTGTTTTGTTTTTTTTTCCCCAGAGTGTCTTGGCTTTCCATGCCTGAAATACTCTCATGGGCTTTTCAGCTGGATCCGCATGCCCTAAGGGCTGATTCTGAGGCCAGAGTTCTGTTTAGGACATCTGCCCTTCTATGGGTCTGCTGTGTATCCCGCTTCCCATGTTGGATCGTTCTCTCCCCTTTTTATTCTATCAGTTAGTATTTGCAGACACTAGTCTTGTTTATGTGATCCCTTTGGCTGTTAGTCCTATCATTATGATCAATTGTGAACAGAAATTGATCACTTGGACTAGTGAGATTGCATTGGTACATGTCACCTTGATGGGATTGAATTGGAATCCCCTGAATTTCAACATCATTTCAGAAATATTTCTTGAGTGTCTATTATGAGTCACGTGGGGCTTCAGACATTTGGAGCCATTGTAGTTCTAATTAAAATATAGCCCATTTGATTCATCTCATTTTCTGTAAAAGAATGTCATTGCTTTTGTAATCTACTCCACGTTGATTATATCCTAAGAGACTTTCTCCTTGTTATCAGAACTGTCTCATTTATTCATGATTCACCCAATCTTTAACAGACATTATTGAACACTTAGTACACATTAAGGCTCACATTGAATGCATATAAAATAAAAAATATAATTTTCTATGTCCTGAAAAATCCAGAAGGAGAGAAAGAGGTACAAAAATGTGATAGAGGTCTGATGCATAAACCAGCAAACATTCATGTAAAAATCTTCAGAGTTCATTCCATTATTCATCCATGGAATGACGCACTTAATTGATCAGCTGTCTTCAAACAATGATGAAAACCTCGCACACTATATAAAGCCATGTTTAATTATAATCCATCAAATGGCAATCAATCCCTTACCAACAAATGGAAAACCTTTAGGAAAAGATGATCAGGAGTCAGAGTAAATTGAATTCTAAAGATTTTTATTTGTATGGTTGATTAGAACCCACCTAAACCACTCTTTTCTGTAGATTAATGCTTACACGAGTTGATAAAATTATTTTCTCGGTTTATATTTGTTTAATGGATGCTCAGTGTCAGCACCGTGTTGAGCTATAACGAATACAGAAATATGCTTGGTTGATGATCTTATTTGCCCTTAGTGAATTTCTAGTCCAAGTAAATACATGTACATTTATGAAAACCTATTTATGTTCAAATGGGAGAGCTGTTAATGTGTTTTAAGAAGTCAGAGGACAGGGATCACTATACTTTCTATGGCTGACAGATGGAATTTCTGGTGGGATATGATGTGGGATTTAGCAGAGAAAAATGGAGAAGATGACTGTACACAGAGTTAATATCAAGAACAAAGGCTCAAAGGGGAAAGAGAGGATCTGGCTGACATTTTCATTTGTCAGCTATCTCAAGCCTAATACTGAGACATGTATCGTAAAACATGTTTGCCTCAGTTTTTACAACAATGCCACAATCTATGTAAGTTTTATTACATCTTTTTAAACATAAAACATGTGTGGCTCAAAGAATTGAAAATAAGTAACTTATCTAAGTAAAGCCATGAAGTTAGCACATGTTCTAGCCATGATAAAAATTCCAAACCCTATAATATCGTCTTTTGACCCTTCACTCTACCGTGAGGAACAATATTTGCATAAAAAATATAGCCAGCCTAGCTGGACATAAGAAGGGTAATACTTAAAAACGTGATCAAAAGTTCTACTTAAGACAAATAATTGAAGGAAAATAGCTTGATAAATCTCTAGATATGCCCTCTAAAAATCACTCTGAAAGAATTAAACATATGGAAAATTATTTAAGAACTTCAATCCTTTTCACAAGCTAAACTCAGAATATTTAGAACATCAAACACTATATTCCAGTTCCTACTTCTAAGTTGTGTGAACCTAGAGTAAACACCTTACAAATGGAAGTACGCAAAGAAAATGGTAGCTATTAAGTTCATATATCTACAGATATGTGCATGGATACGTTTATTTTTAAGTGGAATGATCATACTGTTTAACTACACTAAACTCATTGGCTTAAGTCACAAGGCAAAGAACCCTTTTTGAAATTTAGGTAACCGGTGATAGCAGCACAAGTGTCACAATAAGTTCCCAGAAGAGGAAATAAATGCATGATAGTTATGCAAGCTGTTGTGCCAGGAAGTGACAAACAACTGATTAAGACCAAATTGGCCAGCCTGGGATGGCGACCCAAATTTGGCTCTTTCCAGAGGGTGCTGTTGCCAGGACATATTATTGTATTTCTGCAACATGGAAATTAACACATAGCACGAGGGTAGATTTTGATTCTTTCATTGCTTCCCCTCCTTTGAGAATAGTATCATTGTCACTCAATGCTGATTGCATTTTACCCTCTTCATCATCTGCTTAGTTCACATTATATTGAGTCTTCCAAGAGAGAAATAGAAGCATTCATGCTGTGTCCCTGTTGTGGAACTTGTTTAACAAGAAAGGGATGGGGTCGGCATTGTGGCATTGTACGTTAATCCTCTGCCTGCAGTGCTGGCACCCCTTTTGGGCACTGGTTCTAGCCCCGGCTGCCCCTCTTCCAATCCAGCTCTGTTCTATGAGGGAGCAGTAGAAGATGGCCCAGGTGCTTGGGCCCCTGCACCTGCGTGGGAGACCTGGAAGAAACTCCTGGGTCCTGGCTTCAGATAGGCTCAGCTCCAGCCATTGTGGTCGTCTGGGGAGTGAAGCAGCAGATGGAAGACCTTTTTCTCTGTCTCTTCCTCTCACTGTCTGTAACTCTACCTCTCAAATAAATAAAATAAATAAAATCTTTAAAAAGAAAAAGAAAGAAAGGGAATCACCCATGAGTATGCATACATGTCCAGGACACACAAGCATGCACCATATACATTGCCAGTGTGTGTGTGTGTGTGTGTGTGTATACACACACATATATACACACACACACACACATATATATATATATATAACTACTGCAACAACACTGCAGTAGTAATAGCAGATCCCTGCTATTGACTGAAAATGATAAATGAAGCATAGTTGAGAGATAAATTTCCTGAGCTATCAGAAGATCTGCTTTGGTGATGCCGACAGTGGCACAGTCATTTATTTCAATAACTAACAGCCAGAAACTGTAAAGGAATCCATTCCTGACATTCATTTATGCTGCTGATTGATTGACATTAACCTTTTTCTTCTACCCTGGCATCCTACCTCTTCCATCTCTTTCTGACAAGTTTCCCAAATTTTCCCAATCAAAGAGTTCATGACTAAGGCAAGAGTTTCTTATAAATTCTACTAAATGGAGTAGAGATCTATAAAGGTCATGCTTGCTTTCTAATAAGCTGTCATCCAATGCAAGTACCTTTTAGATGCGACTATTGAATTGATGGAGGTGGTCCAAAGTATCTCCAGAGTTCCTCAAGGAAGTTTGGGGACATTTCTGATAACCTAATTGTGTATAACAAACTTGCAGGAATGTTCTGCTACAATCGTGATGAATGAATAGATACAGATTGATTTAGATAGGTGAAAGGAAAAAGAGATAGATTCTTCTTCTTATGATTCATTTGAAACTAAATCAGGACACAGATCACAATAGTGCAAGTTTGTGGTTTTGTTTGAAAGGAAGAGAGAGAGAGAGAGAGAGAGATAGAGAGAGAGAGAAACAGAGACACAGATGGAGAAAGAGCTCCCATTTGGTAGTTTACTCTCCAACTGTCCTCAACTGATGTACATGGATCAGGCCAAAGCTAAGAATCAGGACTCAATACAGGTATCCCGCATGGGTGGCGGGCACCCAACTAATTGAGCCATCATCACTGTTTCGCAGGGTCGTCATTAGCAGGAATCTGGTGACAGGAGCCAGAGTCGGGGATTGAACCTAGGCATTCCAATCTGATGTGCAAGTATCTTAACTGGCATCTTAACTGCTAGACCAGGGTGTGGCTTTAAATGATAGTGCTGACAACTGTTTTCTCTATTGGGACATCACCTACAGAACTGTGCTAGAGAGAAAAACACAGGTGATTTTCATATTTATGTTAGTCACAGATTCTCAGAATGTTTAGGAGCACCAGTTAGTAGCAAAAGCTGTACAAACAACAAGGTACGTAAGTAAGTGATCATGATTTAAGAATAGAAATAGGGGCCAGAGCTGTGGAGTAGCGGGTTAAAGCCCCAGCCTGCAGTGCCGGCATCCCATGTGGATGCCTGTTCAAGTCCCAGCTGCTTCTCTTCTGATCCAGCTCTCTGCTATGGCCTGGGAAAGCAGTAGAGGATGGCCCAAGTCCTTGGGCCCTGCACCCACGTGGGAGAACTGGAAGAAGCTCCTGGCTCCCGGGTTTGGATCAGCTCAGCTCTGGCCATTGCAGTCATTTGGGGAGTGAACCAGCAGAATGGAAGACCTCTCTCTCTCTCTCTCTCTGCTTCTCCTTCTCTCTCTGTGTAACTCTGACTTTCAAATAAATAAAATAATTCTTTAAAACAAAAAGAATAGAAATATAAATTAATAGGTTCACTATTGTTTGAAATAGCAGGAGGACATTCTCACCAGTAAACACTCATTCAGATAATGTAGATAACATATTAAATTTCTTCACTCAGAATAAGCTTAGAACATATCACAATCACACCATGTGATATTTAAATCTCCAGGGATCCAATATTCCCAGCAATTGTAAGGGTCTAGGAATATCTTCTTTACTATTCCTACAATATTGATGGATAAGAGGAGGAAAACCATGTCATCAGAGCTTCTTGGGAATAAATTTAATTCTTTTAAACAGAATAAGCATATAATGAGTAAACATAAAATAACTGTTTTTTGGGCTTCAAATCCAGGAAAGTGTCATTTAAAATATTCCTTCATGGGCAGGCATTTATCCTAGCATTTAGTTGCTGTTTGTGATGCCCATATTTATAATGGAACACCTGGTTTTGACATCCTGCTCTGGCTTCCTGATTTCTAACTTCTTGCTAATGTGGACTCTGGGAGGCAGCAGTAATGGTTCAGTTTTGTATTCCTGGTATTGATATGGGAAATCAGGTAGATTCAGCTCTGGGCATTGCATACATTTAGGTAGTGAACCATAGGTTGAAAAACCCTCTCTCTCTCCTGCTCTCTCACTCTCTCTCTCTCATTTTCTCTCACATAAATACATAAAAATTAAATTTATAAGTTTAAAAAATTATATCATTGCTCTTGAAAGTCTTGATAAAAGACTGCCAAATAACTAAATACCTAAAAATAAATATATCTAAAAACCAAATAACTAAAATAAATATGTATCATTTAATTTTAGCCATTGGCCAGGAAGTACTCTCTCTGTGTTTTAGTGGGGAAAAATATGAAATAAAGGATACACAATTATAAGTGGGGTATTACTATTCCCTAGCTTCAGCTTACTGGATAAATTTCTCCAGATTCTGCTAGGCTACTGGAAAAGGAAAAGAAGATGCAGACACATTGAAACCAAGCACCACCTAAACAATTTAAACAGCTGCTAGCAAAGGAGAAGAAACTAAAATGTAAAAGAGAAGTTTATCTTTTTATGATGGAAAATGTTACACTAAACAGATGTTATATCTTCATTACATGCCCTGACTTTGATACAGAGTGACAGAGAGAGGGAGAGACACACAGAGAGAACAGAGATCTTACACCCATTCATTGATTCATTCCCCAACAGGATTTGGCCAGGCCAAAGTCAAGAGCCAGAAACTATTTGGTTAACCATATGGGTGGTAGTAGCCTAAGTACTTGAGTCATCCTACACTGCCTCCCAGGTGCACTAGCAGGAAGCTGACTGGAAGCAGAGGCAGCACTGGATCCCAGGAACTCTAACATGGAATGCCAGCATCTCAAGCTCTGGTTTAACCCATCCTTCCACAACACTTATCCCAGGCTTTAATATATGTAAAAACAAAGTCAAAGACAGGAATAAGGAAAAAAAGAATCCATCATTCAGGAACTCCACCCCCCCCCCCCAATCAATCTATTTAAAGTAACAAGGGGCATTGGCCGGTGCCGCGGCTCACTAGGCTAATCCTCCGCCTAGCGGCGCCGGCACACCAGGTTCTAGTCCCGGTCAGGGCGCCAGATTCTGTCCCGGTTGACCCTCTTCCAGGCCAGCTCTCTGCTGTGGCCAGGGAGTGCAGTGGAGGATGGCCCAAGTACCTGGGCCCTGCACCCCATGGGAGACCAGGATAAGCACCTGGCTCCTGCCATCGGATCAGCGCGGTGTGCCGGCCACAGCGCGCCGGCCGTGGCGGCCATTGGAGGGTGAACCAACGGCAAAGGAAGATCTTTCTCTCTGTCTCTCTCTCTCACTGTCCACTCGGCCTGTCAAAAAAAAAAAAAAAAAAAAAAAAGTAACAAGGGGCAGGAGGTTGTACTTTATTTTAATGTAGTTGTCATTTAGTTAGCATTTATTAAGCATCTACCATGCTTCAATCTCTGGGAAGGACTGAAAAACATAAACGTTAATCTTGATCCTGTCCTGAATGAGCTCTAAGACAATTGAAGAAGAGAGTAATACAAAAGGAAATCTAAGGATACACACTTTCCCTGCTGTTTTAAGGATGCAAAGATACTGCATCTCGTTCACAGAACAGCTGTCTTCCAGTTCAGGAAACCTAAGCTCCATGTTGGCAGCTTGTGTGCTAAATGGATACAGTGAGGTTGGAAATAGCCAGAGAGGAGTAACAGAAATGAGGAAAGAAGCAGAGAGATGGACTGATGAGATAAGTTATAGATTTAAGGTATAGATACTGCTCTCCTCTGTGAGGATGATCTCATGGTCTGAAAGTACTTTGGTAATATAAAATGCCAAAGGGATAACATAGAAGAAAGAAGCAAAATTAGAAAACATAAGCATTTTGCTAGAGATAAAGAGAAAAATGATTTGAACTATGAACTACAACTTATATAAATTGCAATTATAGAGAATGGAATTCCATCTTCTGGGTCATTTGAGTCAGGTCTTTTTCTCTCCTGGCTTGTTTTACTCTAGGTATTTATACAAAATTTATTTTCAATTCAGTTCCCCAGTCACTGCTTGAGTATCTACTTTGTGCTAGATACTAAGAAAAGTGTTAAAGGAGGATAACATCAGGAGTCTCTGTTCCTGGGGAATTTACAAGCTGAAGGATGCTATGAGCTTCCAACCACAGGACATAGGATCTGCCTCCTCCTACCACTAGTGCCCCAGGCTGGAAGACCCCAGAACGTCATATCACCTGCTTTTGCTAGGACTCCATCAAGCATACTTTCCACCCAACTGCAGAAGTATTCCTCCCTCTTCTTTCTCCTACTTTTCCTACACACACATACACATTTGTACATACTCACACATACTTGCACACTTAAAGAAAATAACCCAGAAATTTAGAGCAATAGTACTTATATTTAAAGGTATTTAATGCAACATTACTGATCTTTACCATAAGAAATTGAAGCGGCCAAACCTTAGAAAAACTATCCCAATTAATCTACACTCAAGGCTGAGTAGGAGCTTCAATTATTCATTTTTTGGTGATATGTAAAAAATTTTACAAGAAAGAATATTTATTAAAGGAAAAAGAATTCTACATTCATAAGGCAGCAAAAATATTTCTAGAGAACAGTGTGTTCCTAAGCTTCAATAAGTCAATAAACAATTTTTTAAAGATTTATTTATTTACTTGAAAGGCAGAGTTACAGAAAGGCAGAGGCAGAAGGACAGAGAGGTCTTCCAACCAATGATTCACTCCCAATTGGCTACAATGGCCAGAGCTGAGCCAATCCGAAGCCAGGAGCCGGAAGCTGCTTCTGGGTCTTCCATGTGGATGCAGGGGCTCAAAGACTTGGGCCATTTTCTACTGCTTTCCCAGGCAATAGTAGAGAGCTGGATCCGAAGTGGAGCAGCCGGAACTCAAACTGGTGCCCATATGGGATGCCGGCACTGCAGGCAACAGCTTTACCCACTTTGCCACAGCATCGGACACAGTCAATAATTATGAAGGATGCATTCTCTGTGTGTTTGTGTATGTGCTTTGGCACTTGTGTGAATGGGCCTAGATGTGAATTTGAAAGGTCTTTTGAGCACTTTGGGGTCAAGAAACACGCTGATTCCTTCTTCCTCACACCCAATAAAAGGAGGCCTGCCCTTATTTCTATTCCACAAATAAGGAAATAAACTCGGAGAACACTAATGAATTCCTCTAAGGTTTACGCACTTTGTGTGTGGTTAAGTTATAAGTTAAATGCAGGTGTATTTGATATTCAAGCTTTTTAACATTTTTAATACTCAGGAATGCTATTGTGGTGGAATGGATAAAGCCAGCCACCACCAGAGAAGCCAGCTTCCCATCTAGGTTTGTGTCAAGGCTGTTCCACTTCTGATCCTGCTTCCTGCTAACAGCATGGGGAAAGCAGAGAAAGAACAGCCAAATGTTTGGCCCCTGTACCTCACATGGGTGACCAGCATGAAGCTCCTGGCTCCATGGTTCCAGTAGCTGTGGTCATCTGGGGAGTGAACCAGTGGATGGAAGATCTCTCTGTGTATGTCTTTCCCTCTCTCTCTGTAACTCCAACTTTTGAATAAATAAATCTTTAAAAAATTTTAATGCTATAAATGCATAGAAAACAAGATGTAATAACAAGCTTTTGAGTCTTCCATAATGCATGCTATTCTGTGTTGAGGCTGCAGCTAATACCAAAATACCCTTAGGGTGTCCTAGTTAGATGCTTGTTTCAAACATTCAGCTTCCTTGGCAGAGCATATGTCTCAGATTTAAGTTCAGAAAATATGGCATCACCACACTGTGGTTCAGAACAGATAATACAACACTAAGCAGAACATTTTAAGCATTCTTAATCTTAAGGTACAACAGTCTAAACACATTCTTTTGGAATCAAAGTGAACACGGTAGTGTGGAAGTCGCCTCAGAGCTGGATGGTATTGTATTAGAGGTACCTCTGGCATCAGTCCTGATTGGAAAAGAGAAGGTATTATATAGCCTGCACCTTAAAGCCAGATGTCAGGTCCTATATGTGTTATTTAATCCCCCAACGAATGTTTAAATCATGGATGAAAAGGGGAAAAAAAAGTGAGGTTACAGAATCTACACAGGACAACATAGGTAACAATAAACTAAGCTAGAATTTTAACCCAGTTCTATTTATCTCTAAAATGTTATTGTTTATATCTATTATCCCATGTTAGTTTGTATTAGAATAATGATGGAATTTTGCTTAAGAGATGTTTGGGGGCTTGCATTGTGGTATAGTGGGAGAAGTTGCCCCCTGCTGTACTGGCATCCCATATGAGCACCGGTCGAGACCTGCCTGCTCCACTTCTGATTCAGCTCTCTACTATGGCCTGGGAAAACAGTAGAAGACAGCCCAAGTCCTTGAGCCCCTGCACCCGCATGGGAGACCCAGAGGAGGCTCCTAGCTTTTGGCTTCGGATTGGCGCAGTTCCAGCAGTTGCAGCCAATTGGGGAGTAAACCAGCAAATGGAAGACCTCTCTCTCTGCCTCTCCTTCTCTCTCTGTGTAACTCTGACTTCATATAAATAAATAAATTTAAAAAGAGAGAGAGAGATGTTTGGATCTGCAAGCTAAAAAAGAGTCAAATTGTTGGATATAATCGATATATCCAGTGGGACGTCTGTGTCCCTTATTTTAGATTGCGTCAATCTGTGTCACTGTACTCTATAGGTCTCCACACTAACCCTTCTTGGGACATTGGTAAATGCAGTGAAAGCATGTCATAAGAATGGGATGGGAGAGAGAGCAGGAGATGGGATGGTTGTGGGTGGGAGGGAGGTTATGGGGGGAAAAAGCTGCTATAATCCAAAAGTTGTACCTTGGAAATTTATATTTATTAAATAAAAGTTTTAAAAAAAGCATGTCATATTTGGTTCAACTAATGGCTTGCTCCCATTTACCCTACCTGTATCTTAACTTGTGGTTAAAGCCCAGAACACTCTTCAAACCAAACATGATCAAAATATCTGAGAGTTTAAGGATGTTCCAGAGTAGCTAACTCTTGCATTAGCAGGATACGACCAATTCATATTAAAAATAAAAGTGGGGCCAGCGCTGTGGCACAGTGGGTTAATCCTCTTCCTGTTGTGCTGGCATCCCATATTGGTGCCAAATCTAGTCTCAGCTGCTCTATTTCCAATCCAGCTCTCTGCTACGGCCTGGGAAAGCTGTAGAGGATGGGCCAAGTGCTGTATCCATGTGTGAGACCTGGAAGAAGCTCTTGGCTCTTGGCTTTGGATCGGCCCAACTCTGGCCATTGTGGCCATTTGCGGAGTGAACCAGCAGAAGGAAGCTCTCTCTCTCTCTCCCTCTATCTCTATCTCTATCTCTATCTCTATCTCTATCTCTATCTCTATCTCTATCTCTGCTTCTCTGTAACTCTGCCTTTCAAATCAATAAATCTTAAAAAAATAAAATAAAAAAGATCCTGTTTTCTAACTTATGGAAAAGAAATTTAGAGATACTAAATTAATTTCCCAAGGCTAAAAAAAAACCTAAGAAGCAGAAAGTTTGTTTAGTTTTAGAATCAGATTTTAACCACTGTGCTCTAAAGAGGGTGAGAATAGGATGCTAAGATTGAGAGACTCTGTATCCAGGAAAGAAACCACCGCATGTCAGTAGCAAGAAAGGTGGAAAGCAATTCAAAATTGCACCATTTTTCTTATAATAAACGTATCTAGAAAGATGATTTGGCTATATATGAGTGTGATCTATTTATCACTTGAGAAACTAAGAAAAAATATAAACTGAATACTCTTGTGAATGGTGATTGGCATACTGGGCTATACAGCTACCTTTGTATATTATTTAGCCATTGATCTCTGTGTTAATATTTCTATCACCTTAATAAGTGAGTATTTACATTTGTACTAATGGTAATCTAGTCAAAAGATGCCCTCCATGGTATATATGTCCACCCCTCCCCCCGCCCCTGCCTCCTGCCCTAGTACACTCCTTGTTTTTTGTTTTCATTTGAGACAGGGAGAAAGGGGGCAGTGGAGAGAGCAAGGAATGAGCATGAGAATTTGCAAGGGTGTTGCCATCCATGAACTCCTCAAATGCCTGCAATGGCCAAGACTGGGAGCTGGAACCTGGCAGCTGGGAGCTGAGAACTCAGTCCAGCTCCTCCATGTGGGCAGCAGGGACCCATCACCTCTGCTTCTTAGGGTGTGCATTAGCATGAGACTGGAATCTGAAACGCAGTGAGGATTGAACTCAGGCACCTCGAAATGGGATGCAGGCACCCCAACCAGTGTCTTCACATCTAAATTTAACAGGGCACTATTTCGGCCACAGACTCCATCACTCCCACTATATTTCATAGTCATGATTCACTCATTCTGCACCTTCCTGGTCCCTGTGGAAATTGGAGATGAAGATATCTGCACTAGTCTAGGTCAGTCACTTACTATGTGTTGGTACATTTGGATCCTTGGTCATAGAGGGTAGATACCTGTATAGCCTTGAAAAAATCATCACACTTCTCTTTTAATCTTTTTTTTTTTTACTTTTTTCATGTTAATGTGATTCCAATACAGAGAACAGATTCATTGTAATTCATACATATAATTGTAAAAATATAATTATATCCCTTTCCTCCCTCCCTCCTTTCTCTTTTTCTTTCTCTTTTTGAGAGAACTTATCATTAACAAATATTATACTCAAAGACTTAATGACTCTACTAAGTAAAGAATTCACAAACAAAAAGTAAAGCTTTTTTTTCAATGAATTGAACAAAAGTATGTATGTCTCTTAGCTCTGTACAAAAGTATGTATGTTTCTTAGTCCCTTATATTAAAAAATACTCTTTTCTTATGGGAAAGTTCTTCTCTCTAGAATAATACTGCTAATAAATGCAAATTATTGATAGAATTAGAAAAAAATCATTTTCAACCTCCAAAGACATAAAGTATCTAGGCAATGATCACTTCCACTCCATTAGATGAATGACTAATGGGAAAATTTTATGAGGGATCTGCTTGATGTCCATCTTTTTATACAAGTATAGAAATAAAGGATCTTCTCTCTCATTGGGGTTATCATTTGGCCTAAAAGTTAATATCCTAATTGAGATGTCTTCCTTTCATCTCCATGTACCTGAGTTCTAGGCCCTGGTCTGGCACTTGACTCCAACTACCTGCTAATGTGAACTCCGGGAAGTATCAGTGATAGCTTAAGTAGTTGGGTTCCTGCCACCCACATGGGAAACCCAGATATCTGGTTCCCAGCTCCTGGTTTAATTCAGTCTAATTCTGGCTATTGACAGCATTTGGACAGAGGATCAGTTGAAGGAGATTCTCTCTCTCTCTCTCTCTCTCTCTCTCTCTCTCTCTTGCTCTTACTCTCCCACTCTTAAATAAATTAGTATAAAAATGGGTGGTTCTGTTTAACAAATACTACTGTGAAAAACCCATTTTATTTTTACACTCAGTTTTCCTTCTGCTCATTGAAACCACCACATGATTTCCCTTTTCTGTAAAATAGGATTAATGATAATACCATTTTGGCAGTTGTTCTCAGTGTTACTTAATTCATGAAAAGTGCTTGGAATGACACAGAATTAACACCTGTTCAATATGAGCAATTCATTACTGCATTGGTTATAATTACTATTATTGCAAAAGATATCACCAGGAAAAACATTATGATCATATATTACTCTCTTTTATTCATCTCATAAGAATCTGAGCTTAGAAAGCTTTGGCAATTTGATAAATAAACTCGACAACTTGGCCAGCCATGTCTCAATTCTTCATCCCTTTGTGGACAGGTTGGTGTATTACATAACTGGCCATCTGTTCCCTTGGGTTCCTGCTACTAACATTGGTCCTAGGATAAAAAAATCAATGGCATGAAAGTAAAGTACAAGATTGTCCCAAATCTTTCAAGTGGGGAACCAAAAATCACACATGATGTTTGAGTCAAAATAGGGGCATTGCCACTTAACAGATGTGTGATTTGAACAATATAAATTGATACCCTGGAGCACATTTCCTATATCAAGACTGGAGAAAATCCTACAAAGATCACCACAAACCTAGGGTAATAATCAAACAATATTTCAAGCATAATACCTTATAGCAGTGCTTGCAACATGGTGGGCTTGTTTAAGTGCTTGGCAGTCAGATTTATCTGGGATCCAACACTAGGTCTTTCACTTCCCTACTGCATAATTTAGGAAAATGTCCATTTTGGGGGCCGGTGCCCTGGCGCACTATGTTAATCCTCCGCCTCCGGCACCGGCATTCCATATGGGCGCCGGGTTCTAGTCCTGGTTGTTCCTCTTCCAGTCCAGCTCTCTGCTGTGGCCCAGGAAAGCAGTGGAAGACGGCCCAGGTGTTTGGGCCCCTGCACCCGCATGGGAGACCAGGAAGAGGCACCTGACTCCTGGCTTCAGATCGGTGTAGCTCCAGCCATTGCGGCCATTTTTGGGGTATACCATCAGATGGAAGACCTTTCTCTCTGTCTCTCCCTCTCACTGTCTACCTGTCAAATAAATAAATTTTAAAAAATGTCCATTTTCTCAGACTTGTGACATTCTCACCTGGGAACCTCCCAAGTTTGTTGTGAAGCAGTATGAAGTATATGAAAAATGCTGGGTGCATTGCTTGGAATGTTGAAAACTCTCCATGCCGGGAGCTACTGATGAGTGTTATGATTGTGACTTTGAATTCACTGTATACCATGTGGGTGAAAAGAAGGTAACATTCCACCCTGTAACCTACCAACAAGCCATCCTGTCATCCAGTTTTGAAATTAAGAATGTTTTCTTGCAAATTAAATATTTCTAGGGGTCGGTTCTGTGGTGCAGCAGGATAAGCCACTATCAGCCATGTCAGCATCCCATATTTGTTCTGGTTGAGTTCCAGCTGTTTCACTTCCCCTCCAGCTCCCTGCTAATGCACCTGGGAAAGCAAAGGACGATGGCTCAAGTCCTTGGGCTTCTGCACCCACATGGAAGACCTGGATGAAGCTCCTGACTCTGGAATTTGGCCTGACCCAACCCTGGTTGTTGCAGCCATTTGTAGTTCATCTTAGTGAACCAGCAGATGGGAGATCTGTCTTGCCTTCCCTCTCTGTAATTCTGGCTTTCAAATAAATAAATAAATCTTTTAAAAAAGAAAATTAAATCTTTTGCTTTGCTACCTAACAAGTTACTTATTTTTTTATTTTCCTGTATTTGCCAAAATTCATTTCACAAAAAGATAAAATATATGTAAAATAATATCTCAAGAAAACAGAACTACAAGCTTTGTTTAGAAATTAAAATACTTGGGGAATTTATGTCAACAGATAAAGATCACATTGTTACTGTAAATCTTGCCTTGATTGGGTGTCCTATCACTAAGATTATTAAAGAGTTTATGAATTTACTGCAGGTAATAGACTTCTATTGGCCAAACACACTATAGACTCATGATTGAGAAATAAACAGTTAATTTTAAAGGTATTTCTCAGAGACTTTTCTGCATTCTAGCAACTCTTTTGAAGAAAATTTTGTAGGTGTAGAAAAAATTCTGGAAACACTAGAAAGGAATTATCCTCCTGGGATTATGTCTTTTTAGTCCCGAAGATTCTGGTGTGTGTGCAAGGATGGACTGAGAGGGAACAATGGCTCAGTTTCTTTCTAGACTTTGACTAAGAGGCTGTAGGACTCCAGGTTCTGTGGGAGTGCCCGTCTTTAGAAAGGTCCCAAGAGGAAACCTACTACTGGCCCCAGGTGGCCTCAGGAAAAGCAAGGCTTCAGTCCTCAAATAGATCAACTCTGATAGAGAGGGAAAGAATGAAAGACCAGCTCATTCTCAGTTCTACAGAAATACTAGGAAATTCAAATTAGCCAAAGAGAAAGTTATGCTATACATAATGTATCTCTCAATGTTTCTTATTCTTGAATAATGGCGTTTAAAAAAAAAAGACTAAGAAAATACCAAGAAGAAGAAATCTTCCCCAGCAATTTGATTATTAGGTCACTTCAAGAGAGGCAATTTAAGAAACCAGTAAATGCCACTGGGAGAACTAAAATAATAACAAGCAACACTAATACAGCACCTTTCCTCTTCAAAGCACTTTACAAACATGAAGTAATTAGGCCAATTAAAACTTGAAAAAGTAGCCTATTTAGACACAATCTTCTTTCAGTGCATCTGCTGGAAATGACTCTCTAGTCTTGTTTTTACTACAGAAGATTCAATAGGAATACAAGAGACCCATAAATAACAAGGGGGACACAAATTCAGAAGAATCTGGGTCTAGAAGTATTTAATGCATTTAAATCAAAAGTAAATTCCTACAGAGGAATAAGCCCCAGCTTCTGACACTGGTATCTCAATCAAAGGGCCAATTTGAATACTGGCTGCTCTGCTTCTTTTTTCTTAAAGATTCGTTTCTTTATTTGAAAGCCAAAGTTACAGAGAGAGGAAAAGAGACAGAAAGAGATCTTCCATCCACAGTTTCACTCCCTAAATGGCCACGATGGCCAGGGTTGCGCCATGCCAAAAGCTGGAACCAGGAGCTTCCTCAAGGCCCCCCATGTGGTTGCAGGGGCCCAAGTACTTTTGCTTTCCCAGGAACATTATCAGGGAGCCTGATCTGAAGTGGAGCAGCTAGGAATTGAACCGGCACCCATATGGGGTGCCAGCATCACAGGTGGCTGCTTTACCTATCAAGCCACAGTGCCAGCTTCGTTTGCTCTGTTTCTGATTCAGCTTGCTGCTAATGCACCTGGGAAGTCAGGGGACGATTGTGTAAGTTCTTGGGCCCCTGTCAACCATCTAGGATACTAAGATTAAGCTCTTGTCTTCTGGATTTTGTCTGGTGCAGTCCTGTCTGTTGCAGCCATTTGGTGATCTAACCAGTGGATGGAAAAATCTCTCTCTTGCTCTTGTTCTTTCAAATACATACATACATACATACATACTTTTTCTGTTTTCAAAAAAAAGGAGGGCCTGTCATAGCTTGATTCCTATCAGACCACAAAAACTATGCAGACAAATACTTTCTGTTAGTGCCACATAGTTATGAATACATGACATCTGCAGGAAACAAAAATGGATATTCCAAGGAATGAACAGGCAGCGGGTTTTAGGTTTGTGTCTGTGTCTGTCTTCCTACTATGGTAACGTCATTTCCAAAGAGGAGCCCCAGAGACTTGAGCAAAGTGTGTCACATTAGAAAGTGTACTAAATTAGGGGACTGGTGCTGTGGCTTAGTAGGTTAAGTCTCCAGCTGCAGTTCCAGCACCCCATAAGGGCTCTGGTTCATGTGCTGGCTGCCCCTAGTCCTAACCAGTTCTCTGTTTATGGCCTGGGAAAGCAGTGGAAGACAGCCCAAGTGCTTGGGCCCCTGCACCCATGTGGGAGACCTGGAAGAAGCTCCTGGCTCCTGGTTTCTGAATGGCTCAGCTCTGGCCATTGTGACCATTTGGGTAATGAACCAGCAGGTGGAATCTCTCTCTCTCTCTCTCTCTCTCTCTCTGTCTGTCTGCCTCTCAAATAAAAAATAAAGTGCACTCAATTAGGAGTAAGGAGATTTGAGTCCCTATTCAAGATTAACCACTAATTCACCAAGTAACTTGGACAAATACTATAATATGTTCATAATTCAGTTTCTTGAATGTGCAATGAGCTATTTGGATTAGGTCCATGGTTTCAAAAGCATATTCTGAGTGTACTCCGTGTCCCCAATGGGTATAGGTAAAAGCTCTAAATCTCTCCTCTGGTTCAGAAGAGCAGTGACATTTAAATTTATTGTGGATGCCTGATTTTTATGAGCATTTGGAAACAGTTCCGTGTCTAATAGAGTAGGAAAACCACTGAAATGGATGATCTCTAAATTCTCGGGAAGCTCTCCTATTCTGTGATGTTATGAATGTTTCCAAGCCTCATCATGTATAGGATTTGTTTCAATGAAGACTTTTCTAGGTTAACCTCGTGGTATCAGAGGAGGGATAAGAGCTAAGCATGGTGTTTGTGAGCTTTCTCTGTGCCCTGGAATGTAGGGGTAAGTGTTATTTCTCTGTGATGTGTCCAACACCAGTTGTGGTAAATCATATCAGAGATCTGTCTGATCCAGGTTCTCTGCTTGTTCCTGAGTGGCTGCTTCTGATCACCAGGGCCATGACATCTAGGTTTGGGCAAGAATAGAGTGAGCTCATTATTTTCTCCAGTTTCATCATTTTTCAGTGCCCTTTAAAATGTTGTTAGTGTGTTTAATTTCTCGGATTTGTGAATATGCATATTCTTCAATCCAGAGTTCTGGAAGAGAAAAGGACTAATAATATCCACTAGGACAAATAATTCCACTATCCCTTACAAGTATTGGTAACCTTTTTACCTGGAAGCTAGGCAGATAACTGTACACGAATGGTCTGTTGAGTAACACACTTCATTTCTGATTACAAACACACTTACTGAGTTTAATTGTACAATGAAGAGACTTAGGCTGATAAAGTAAGTGCACAATGTCTCATAGAGTGGATGGTAAAAAGAAAAAAGAAACATGAGACTCTGATTTTAACTCCTAGGCTTCTGCCCTTCACCTACCTGCTTCTGTGTTTTTGTAGCATAATCGAAGAAGTCCTGTTTCAAACAAAGCAAGATAAACATGCTCCTGGTACTGATGTCACTTATTCTAGTACCTTATCTCTTGAGGTTCTTGTATTTGAGGAACAGCATGCCCCTGGGAAGGAGCTTGAATTTGAAATCAGGGCACCTGGCTCTGAAATAGTGACTTCACACAGTTGTATTCACAACCACCACTTGTCTAACTGGATTTCTGGTTTATTTGTTTTACGGTTTAGCATTTATTTAGAGAGTGGAAAAAACACACAAGAAAGCAAGGGCTTTATAAAAGAGAGAAGGCATTCAGAAATTTAAACCAGGAGTTCCATATCAGGCTTTTCCATTTTCCAGGGAGTAGACAAGAGGCTGCAAGGGAGAGAGAGCACATGGGCAGGAGAGCAGCCATGTGGGCCAGCAGGCATCAGAGGCAGCCAAAAGGCTGCCCATGCCAGGAGGCGTGGGAGTGAACAGGGGGGCAAACCTTGGCACTCCATGCCTTTTGTTCACTTCCAAAGGGTAGTGGTTACCTAATGGGGGTATATAGATGAGGTCAGGTAGGGGCATGAGATAGTGTGAATATTAATACTATCTGGCTATTTCACACTTCTATTATGAAATTTTAATAAACTATTTGCATCAATGCATTGAAATTACTTGAAAATGCTCTGCAGAAAACTTGTATCATTTAATATATTTTAGTTTTCAATGTTTTCCATCCCTTGTAGAGTGGAAACTGAATAATGAATCAAACTAAAGAGTTTCCCATGAACACACATTTCCCAATGAAAATAGAGGATTCTTAATTCCAGATGGAAATCATTTTGGCATTTCCTTAGAGAATACCAGTAGTGTTTTAAAATAGAAATAGATGTTCCTCACTGTGTAAAAGTCTAGCAACTCATTTTTAGGACTATCCGCACTCTGATTAAAATAGCACAATTATCTTGGGAACTGTGAGGAAATGCTATCAAAACTATCAACTGTTTTTGCAGTGCTAACAATCACAGGGAATATTCATTGACAAGCAACTCTTAATGCCCATATATAGGATATAAAAGGAAAACAGTGAGTTGCAGCTGCATGATATCAGGGAACGTTTAGTAGTAGCTAGAAAAAAGTGACCTAGGAATCACACCTAGGTCCTGGGAGTCAACCAATAGCATGCTATTAAGACAGCTGACTATAAAAAAAAGTCAACTGCTGTTGTATAGAAAAAAACTTCCTTTCTTTTATAAGCCTGCAGCCAGAAGCAGAGAGGTGCTTGAATGCCATGAATGACAATGTATCCCATGCTTCAGATTATATAAAGCAAACTTTAAGGGATACACTGGGACCATCATCCAATATATTGACCATGCTCTATGTTTACCTTCTCAGTGGTAATCATTTTTAGTCTGCAATCATCAAATTAGTACAGGTTCCTATGACTAGGATTTGAGATTAATAAACCTGTCTATAAGATTCCCAGCATTTATCAAATGGAGCATATTGTTTGGATTTTATCAATATTCAACTTTTTTAATCTCCAATTATTTTGATTTGCCAACAAATACAACCACAATAGGCAACTCAGTACTGGATATAAACTTTTTATTTGCCCACTAAATAAGTTCTCTACAAGAATTTGGTTTGGCAGTTAAGACCCCACTTGAAATGTCCACATCCCATATCAGCCTTCTTCTGTTCAAACCCCAGCTCCATTTTTATTGTGACTTCTTGCTAATGTGTATCCTAAGAGACAGCAGATGATGATCTAGTATTTGGGTTCCTGTTATGAATATGGGATGTTTGGATTGAGTTATGAGCCCCTGGCTTCAAGATGGTCCAGTCTTGGCTGTTGAAGGAATTTTAGGAGTAGACCATTAGATGGAATATTGATATCTATGTATCTATGTATGTATCTATGTATCTATCTTATATCTGCCTTTCAAATAAATATTTTTTTAAATGTACCAAATGTTCAATCCCTATATACTTTACATATTAATGTGCTCCAATCCTTATCTCTCCTTTTACAATGTGACTATGCCAGCTAATACATTCTTTAAGAAGTACCATATAGATTTGCGGGACCACAGCTCTTATACTCAATGCAAAATTAACATTGCTAGTTCAATTGTTCCTTTCTATCTATTTCCAGTTTCAAATCTACCATAACCTAGGCTAAAAATCTAACGCTGCCATCTTAAAGAAAAACATACCTTTCAAGAATTCTCAGATTTGTATGGCATATATGAAATCTGATCTGTGCACCCCTGAGACACAAGTATTTACTTCAGAAATGGGGAGAGGCATGACAATCTCTCATGTGTACCACTGAGCAATAAAATCTGAGAGCACATGCATACACATACACACACACACACACACAGGCCACCAGGTTTTATACTTGATTTTGTAATATTAAACATGGGCATAGGCTGTAAATTTGTCCATGACAAAAAGATGGGAAAGTAGATAGCACAGTGCAAAACAAAGTACAGAAAGATAAGAAGGTAGATAACATGGTGCATGATAGAATCAATATCTAGAAACCAAAACAGTTGAGCAAAAAAATCAATATAAAATATATCACAGGGGCTGATGATGTGACACAGAAGGGTAAAGCCCGGGCCTGCAGCACCGGCATCCTATATTGGCACCAGTTCAAGTCCCAGCTTCTCTACTTCTGGTCTAACTCCCTGTTTATGTGCGTGAGAAAGCAGTAGAAGATGGTCCAAGTGCTTGGGCCCCTGCATCCATGTGGGAAATCCAGAAGAAGCTCCTGACTTCTGGCTTTGGCCTGGCCATCCGGGGAGTGAAAGAGCATATTGAAGACCTTTCTTTTTCTGTATCTACCTCTCTCTGTAACTCTGCCTTTTAAATAAATAAAATAAACCTTAAAAATATATATCATGAGGCCAGCACTGTAGCATAGTGCATAAAGCCACTGCCTAAAGTGCCGGCATCCCAGATGGGTGCTGGTTCGAGTCCCAGTTTCTCCACTTCTGATCCATCTCTCTGATACGGCCTGGGAAAGCAGTAGAAGACAGCCCAAGTCTTTGGGTCCCTGCACCCATGTGGGAGACCGAGAAGAAGCTCCTGGCTCCTGGCTTCAGATTGGCACAGCTCCAGCCGTTGCAGCCATCTGGGGAATGAACCAGCAGATGGACAACCTCTCTCTCTCTCTCTCTCTCTCTCTCTCTCTCCCTCTCTCTCTCTCTCTCTCTCTGCCTCTCTGTAACTCTGCCTTTCAAATAAAGAAATAAATCTTTAAAATATATATATATATATCATAAACGCATCAAATAGTGTAAGAACCATAAACTCTAAAATAAAGCCATAAGTATTTAAATTCTGCTTTCCTGTATAATATCTCTATTGAGTTCAATCACATTACTTTCTATGGTTTAGTTTTCTCATATGCCACATAAGGATTATAAATTCCATATTATACAGTCATTATAGCACCAATGCACCCTAAGTTAAGGTCATAACACAGAGTTCAGAATTAAATTATTGAAACAATTTAGATGTTAAGTAGTATATTAATTTTAAACATTGCTTTCATAAATCAAAGTAGAGGGTACCTGGTCTATACGAATATTCATTCATTTCACAGATATTTAGTAAAAATTTACTAAGTGTTTTGACACCTAACATATTATGGTTGGATCAGACGACACAAAGTTGAACCACAGCTGGTCCTAAGGCGGAGTTTGGAAGTTTTAATGAATAAATACACAAAGCAAGATGAAAAACAACTTATCACACAATGTTGCTGAACACAAACTGTCCCCACAATACACTCTGCCGCTCCACGATTTCCACTCCGGATGGACTGTCTCTGAATGCCCCTTTTCACCCACAGTGCTCCTAATAGAAAAGCAGGTCTCACAATCCCAACCTGAGAAACCTTCTATCGGAGTAAGCACAGACCACGGATCCATAAAGCTTGCCATGACTGAGGCTAAATGTCTTTCCGTAAGAGAGAAAATTTTCTCAATGAGGACCTTGAACTGTGAAACTTGTAGAGATTTGGTAAAATTGGCAGTTGGAATTAGAAATAGAAGGGTTGAGAGTCTGAAGAGTCACATCTATATGAAAATAAAATACAAACCAAATTATTAAGCAGATATATACAGGGAAAACCCAGAAAGGTCTCATGAAATCATCCAGTGAGAGAGATCTAGTGCTCATAACTAGTGCCACGACATTCAAATTCTTTTTTGTTGTTGTTGTTGTTTGTTTGTTTTTGTTTTTGACAGGCAGAGTGGACGGTGAGAGAGAGAGAGATACAGAGAAATGTCTTCCTTTTCCGTTGGTTCACCCCCCAATGGCCGCTGTGGCCCGCGCGCTGTGGCCGGCGCACCCCGCTGATCCGAAGCCAGGCACCAGGTGCTTCTCCTGGTCTCCCATGGGGGTGCAGGGCCCAAGCACTTGGGCCATCCTCCAGTGCACTCCCGGGCCACAGCAGAGAGCTGGCCTGGAAGAGGAGCGACAGGGACAGAATCTGGCGCCCCGACCGGGACTAGAACCCCAGGCGCCAGTGCCACAGGCAGAGGATTAGCCTATTGAGTCGCGGCGTCAGCCACAACCTTCAAATTCTTAATGCCAATAACAGAAGCTACTTAGTACTGAACACTCACTCTGTCCTTATTACTCTTCTAGCACTTTATATATACTAACTTCTGGAATCATCACAAAAATTGCCATGAGCTACTTGCTGTTTAGTCTCATTTAACATACATGAAAATTGAGACTCAAAGACATAAAACAAGAGGTAAAGCATTCAAGTGGTTGCTTCTTGCAGCCCAAGTTTCATAACCTATATTGCTGTTACACTCTTATCACTGTCCTAGCGCTTTTGCACCCTTTTAAGAAAACCCTCTGCCTCAGTGTGACGCAAATGAGTCTCTCCTTCACTCAAGAAGAAAAACCTGAACTACAGCAGCACCTTTGTACCTGACAAGATCTCAGCTTCAAACAAAGGATGCAGGAGGTCCCCAATACTATCTGCCTTCATGCCACAGGAGCATTGCTTTTTCCTCTCAGAGCACATCCCGCTTTGTGCACAGAGCAGTACTGAATTTCTGAAGAGCAGGCTTTGAACATTTTTGAGGTGGCATTTTGGGATAACAAAACCTTGAAATACTAATGAAGAAACTTTTTCTTAAAATCCTGCAGGTGCTCCACAGGAACCCTCTTTTGAATGTGTACATTATGTGCCCAGAGAGATCTAGGGTTAACCCAGCCTTCCCCTCCTCACCAGGCCACAAACAGAGAAAAAACTAGATCCAAAACAGTTCACAGGAAGACCTCTGAGGGAATAATAAATGCTGTTGTACTCAGCACCTACTCTATACTTGAGTTGTGTGATTCCATGATTGTTGTTTCTATCTCAAGTGTAAATCTTTTAGAGAGGAAAGACGAGGTCTTTTTTATCTTCTACAAACAATGCCCAGTAAAGGACTGCACATGCAAAACGATTCTAAAAGTGGCTTTAAATAAACAAGTGAATGAAAAAAGAACAAAGTATGTACTGCTAATAACATATTCATCTTCCCTAAGCAAAAGCATGAATATCTTTGAATTTTGTGGGTGCTTTTGTCTCATTAAGCAGTCACACCTATATTATGCTATCCTTACAATTATTTAGTGAGATAGACAGCATCAAAATCCAGGCTCCAGGGATGAGTATTTGACCTAGCAGTTAAGATGCTACCTGGGGCCGGCGCCGTGGCTCACTAGGCTAATCCTCTGCCTTGCGGCGCCGGCACACCGGGTTCTAGTCCAGGTCGGGGTGCCGGATTCTGTCCCGGTTGCCCCTCTTCCAGGCCAGCTCTCTGCTGTGGCCAGGGAGTGCAGTGGAGGATGGCCTAAGTACTTGGGCCCTGCACCCCATGGGAGACCAGGAGAAGTACCTGGCTCCTGCCATCAGATGAGCGTGGTGCGCCGGCCACAGCACGGCGGCCATTGGTGGGTGAATCAACGGCAAAGGAAGACCTTTCTCTCTGTCTCTCTCTCTCACTGTCCACTCTGCCTGTCAAAAAAAAAAAAAAAAAAAAAAAAAAAAAAAAAGATGCTACCTGGGACACCCACATCCCATACACCAGTGCTTGGGTTTGAGTGCCATCTCCCTTCCTGACTTCAGGTTCCTGCTAATGCACACCTGGGAGTGGGCAGCAGCTGATTGTTTAAGTATTTAGGTCTCTGTCACCCACGTGTAAGTCCTAGATTGAGCTCCTGGATTATGACTTTGACTTGATCAAACCCTGACAGTTACAGACACCTTTGGAGTGAACCAACGGAAGGGAGCCCTCTTTGTCCATACACATGTGTGTGTGTGTTTGTCTGTCTCAAAAAAAAAAAAAATCCAAAATATGGAGTCCCAGGTTTAATTCGTAGCCCCACTAGTTTCATGCTAAGCACTTCACATTTTTCCATTTAAGTTTCTAAGATTGAGACTCTCTAAAGAGTTAATTCTTACGCCTGCCCCATGGGTCATTCAGGATTAACTAAGACATTAATATAGAGCCTAGCACATAGTAACTTCTCAGGAAATATAGACTTTCTATTCTAACTGTTCAATAGCTGAGAAACCTGAAGTGTAGATGTGCTCACAGTCACACTCTGAAGTATAGGAATGCAAAGGCTATATAAAAAGATAATAATGTAGTAGCTATGAGTGAGTTTCTAGATTCAATATTTTAGAGTTAAAATCTTACTATGACTTTAAGCAAATTTATTTCTTCTCTGTGTCTCAGGTTCCTCATCTGTAAAATGGAGATAAACATAGTCCCTGTTCTGTAGGACTGTAGTGATACAATGAATTCCTTTTTATAAATATTTAGAACAGAAAGTGGTTACTATTATGTATAATACATGTATTTCCTACTATTGATTTTTATTACTACATAATGGAGGGATTGGTTGGAGCTGAGGCTCATTAGGCTAATCCTCCACCTGTGGCGCCAGCACCCCGGGTTCTAGTGCCGGTTGGGGCGCCCGATTCTATCCCGGTTGCTCCTCTTCCAGTCCAGCTCTCTGCTATGGCCCGGGAGTGCAGTGGAGGATGGCACAAGTGCTTGGGCCCTGCACCCGCTTGGGAGACCAGGAGAAGCACCTGGCTCCTGGCTTCGGATCAGTGCAGCACGTTTTGGGAGGTGAACCAATGGAAGGAAGACCTTTCTCTCTGTCTCTCTCTCTCTCTCTCTCTCTCTCACTGTCTAACTCTGCCCGTCAAAAACAAAACAAAACAAAAAATAATGGATGGATATCTGGTTACAAAATCCTATGCCCAGGGTTTATGTGAATCTATATTTGGAGACATTTATGCAGGTGATAACACATGCCTCTCTAATTCAAGCTGCTGCATTCCACTTTGCCAGAACAACTGTTGGTAACTTCGCTACCATGCCAGAGTTAAGATCCAGCAGGGATATGTCAGTGAAAGAGCAATACGACAGGGAGACAGAAGAAACATGGTTACTTGCTTAGAGGTATTTTGCCCAAACCTTCTGATAACATTTTTTCCTTAAACCTGCCCAGAGTAATTATGGGTCTTAACAATTGTTATAGCTCAGTAGCAAATGCTTGGTGACTCCTACAAACAGTTTTATCAAACTGACATTCTAACAAATGTCCCTTGCTAAATGTCAAGTGAGATTTCTGGAGGGGAAAGAAAAAAAATGCATCTTTTCTCCTTTCACATCCCGAGTTTATGTAGATCAAAAAGACACTGCATGGCTGCCCATTGTTTTAGCAATTCAGACATCGGCAATAATCTACGAAGAATCCTTAATCAGCCAAGACTCCATTCTTAACACTGGGGAGAATTAATTATGAATGTGGAATCAGCATCATTGTCAGTCCAGGAAGCTAAACTGACTTGGAGTGTGCTGTCTTCCAGCAGTTTTAATTAAGCAACGAGGAGTTCAAGGGTGTAGGATGGAAGCTGAGTGAGACTGAAAATTGGTCCACTATGCAAGACATCCTTGTCCCTCTTTGTATCTCTAGTTGTGTATTATTCATGAAATAAATATTCCAAATCATATGACCTCATATGGATACCTCAGGGAAGATAATGAAATTAGCAGTAATTAAATATAGAAGGTCAATGACAGGAACACAACTGCCTTCCTGAGAAGGCAGAATATTCTCTTTTCTACATGCGAGCGACTAGAGAAATAACTGCAAGGTTGGAAGAAGAGGTCATGGTTGGTGCTGCCCTCCCATCATTCCTTTGCTTCTTCTGTGTTGATAGAACTCTTGATTTTGTTCTAGTATGTAGAGGCCACTGCCTTCTGAGGAAGCTGAGCTCTCCCAGTCCCACAGACTAATCACAATTGACCTAAACTACCTATGATAATTTATTCTTTTTCTCTAGTATCAGTTTGGAAAGGCCTGCCACATAGTTGTTTTCTGGTAAATCTGTAGATCTGCCAGGGGCACGTCGAGGAAGGCTTTCTCATTTTCCAGCAGAGATCATGTGAGAAGATAATGTGTGCAAAAGTAAGACTTTGGTTTCTTGGGACCGGCACCTTGGCTCACTTAGTTAATCCTCTACTTGCTGCGCCGGCATCCCATATGGGCTCCGAGTTCTAGTCCCGGTTACTCCTCTTCCAGTCCAGTTCTCTGCTGTGGCCCGGGGAAAGCAGAGGAAGATGACCCAAGTGTTTGGGCACCTGCACCCACGTGGGAGACCAGGAAGAAGTACCTGGCTCCTGGCTTCGGATTGGGGTACTCCAGCCATAGCAGCCATTTAGGGAGTGAACCAACAGAAGGAAGACCTTTCTCTCTGTCTGTCTCCCTCACTGTCTAACTCTATGTGTCAAATAAATAAATTAAAAAATTTTAAAAAGACTTTGAGTTTCTGTGACCATCGTAGGCTCATGAGAACATACTCTTTTGAGTTAAAAATCATAGTGCTGAAAATGACAGGGCAAAGAGATGGAAAGAGCTGAGTATTTGATGATGTCACTGATCCACTCAATCACCAAACTCTAGTCACCTACCCTTGGACATTTCATTATATGATATCATAAATTCTCTTTTTAATGCAGTTTTCTTAGCTAATCACAGCTAAACACAGCTAAGACATCTTAACTCACATTCCATTCAATGTAATTTCATCTCATTATTTGATTTTATATTTATAATAAAAAGACCAAAACTAAAACAAACAAAAAAAACTGCAGAAAAACCATAAGCTCAAATAAATGATCTGTCAGCAGTGATTAATTGAATCAGAGCTGGGATGAATGCCCATGGGTGAGTGATTAAAAAAAAATGTTCACAACACTCTGATGCTGCTAGTTTCATCACTGGAAACACACAAATTTTTATTTAATTCAACTTAGCAGTTTATAGATAACAGTAGGGATGCAAGTATTAGAAAATAATGATAGTCAGTGGCATTATAAGATAGATGGTATGTTTCTAAATAGTTATAATACAGGATAATCATATCTAATAATGCTGATAAACACTGAGACTTCGGGCAGCACTGACTGAGATGGATTTTAAGGAACAAACATAAAAATTTTATGGCGATTTGGTAGGGTTGGTGAAGGACAGGAGATCTAAGTAGAGGGAGTGGATTGCAGCCTTTGAAGATCCACAGGCAATTTAGACATCACTGATATATGAGATATGGAGGGGGAAGAGATAACAGGGAGCTAAATCAAAAAGGTGGTGAGAATCCATATAATGGTAGCTCTTGTACATCATTCAAGAGAACATGAACTTCATTCTGTGAGTCACTAGTTTCTAAACTTTTCTTTTTTAGCTTTTTCCTTAAAAAATCTATCTAAAATTATTAAAGAAGATAAAAGAAAAGCTCTTTGGTTGAACTCATAAAGTACTTTTTAACACCATTCTTTGTGGATGATGGGATGTTACCTAACGGTTTTAAGTATAAAAGTGACATAAAAATAATAATTTCTGAGCAAGACTATTCTGGAGACTTGATAGAGGACAGATGGTTGGAGGAAGAAATGAAGGCAATAAATTCAGTTAAGAATAAGGAAAAAAGACACTGGGTAGCAAAATAACTTCAAACACTCATAACAGTCCAAACAGGGGACACATCAAACACACACACTAAGGCAGTAGTAGTGAAGCCACCCACGCTTCGCTCTCCCACTTGTGTTTCTTATTTTTAAAACAGTGGTTCACAAAGAGGGGACAGGCTGTGGAATTCTTATGTCACCTTATAAATACACATGTCAGCTGCTGGTCATGGTCATGTCTGATTAGCAGAAGCCAATCAGTAAACCTCATTCCCCTAGGCACCATGACTGATTTGGGAATGACTTTATTATGCAAGTTGGGTCATAGAAAAAAATTAATAGATGGAAGATTTTTGCTTGCTTGCTTTTCGGTGGAGGGCTTCTTCATTTTATTGATAACTACTAGGAGAAATGATTTCCATATGCAGGAAGCAAAGATGGAAACAAATAGTCCTAGATGATGAAGCTGTTCATCTCACAATTCAGAGTGGAGATAGACAGTAAAACAGTGTCCTGAAAGGAGAAGTATAGACACAAACAAGTGGAGTTTGATGATGTCATCAAGCCAGTGTATCACACTTTACAAAAAATTTCTGACTACTCCAAATGTGCCATTTATTTGAATTTTTATTATCATTTGAGACACTTCGAGTTTAGATTTATCTTTCTTAAAAAATAAAAGATTTAGGGGCTGGCACTGTGGTGCAGTGGGTTAAAACCCTGGGCTGCAGAGCCAGCATCCTATATGGGCATTGGTTCCCAGCTGCTCCACTTCCAATCCAGCTCTCTGCTATGGCCTGGGAAAGCAGTAGAAGATGGCTCAAGTTCTTGGGCACCTGCACTCATGTTGGAGACCCTGAAGAAGCTCCTGGCTCCTGGCTTCCGATCAGCTCAGCTCTGGCTGTTGCAGGCAACTGAGGAGTAAACAAGCAGATCAAAGACTCTCTCTCTCTCTCTCTCTCTCTTTCTGGTTTTACCTCTCTCTGTAACTCCGTCTTTTAGATACGTAAAATAAATCTTTAAAAATAAAAGATTTATTTATTTATTTAAAAGGCAGAGTGATGGAGTAGAGGAGAGAGATGCCACCATCTGCTGTTTTACTTCCCAAATGGCCACAACAACCAAGATTGGGACAGGTTGAAGCCAGGAACTGAGACTCCATCCAGGTTTCCTACTTGAGCATCAGAGGTTCAAACACCTGGGCCATTCTCCACTCCTTTTCTAGGCACATAAGCAAGGAGCTGGATTGGAAGAAGAGTAGCTGGGACTTGAATCAGTACTCCAACATACATGGAAGGCCAAGATCACAAAGGGTGGCTAAACCCACTGCTCCACAATGCTGGCCCCAAGATTTCTGTCTCTTGTGATGGAAAAGTACTTTAATAATATATGTAAGTCATTAGAGTAAAACAAAAAGAATGAATTTCACAAAAAGTAAAAATCACTATGCCTAACTGGATAGCTAAATTTCATGTTGAACATGGAGGCAGAGCTCATGATGACTTCCAGTTTCTGTTCAAGAAATTTACAGATTCAATGGGATACCAATCAAAATACCAATGGCATTCTTCATGGATCTAGAAAACAATGGTGCTAAAAATTCATATGGAAACACAAGAGATCCCAAATAGCTAAAGCAATCCTATACAATAAAAACAAAGCCAGAGACATCACGATACCTGATTTCAAGACATATTACAGGGCAGTTATAATCAAAACAGCCTGATAATGGTACAAAAACAGACTAGTAGAGCAATGTAACAGAATAGACACTCCAGAAATTAACCCATGAATCTATAAACAGTTTATCTTTGATAAATGAGCTAAAAGTCAATCCCTGGAGCAAGGACAGTCTCTTCAACAAATGGTGCTGGGAAAACTGTATTTCTGCACGCAGAAGTGTGAAACTAAACCCCTATGTTACACCTTACATAAAACTCTACTCAAAATGGTTTTAAGACCTAAATCTATGACCCGATAAATAAAACTACTAAAGAACATTGAGGAAAACTTGCAAGACATTCGCATAGACAAGGACTTCATGGAAAAGACCCAAGAAGCACAGGGAATCAAAGCCAAAGTTGACAAACAAGACTACATCAAGCTGAGGAGCTTCTGCACTGCAAAAGAAATGATCAGCAAAGTAAAGAAGCAACTAGGCCGGCGCCGTGGCTCACTAGGCAAATCCTCCACCTTGCGGCGCTGGCACACCTGGTTCTAGTCCCGGTCGGGGCGCCGGATTCTGTCCCGGTTGCCCCTCTTCCAGGCCAGCTCTCTGCTGTGGCCAGGGAGTGCAGTGGAGGATGGCCCAAGTCCTTGGGCCCTGCACCCTATGGAAGACCAGGATAAATACCTGGTCATCAGATCAGCGTGGTGCACTGGCCACAGCGTGCTGGCTGCGGCAGCCATTGGAGGGTAAACCAACAGCAAAAGGAAGACCTTTCTCTCTGTCTCTCTCTCTCTCACTGTCCACTCTGCCTGTCAAAAAAAAAAAAAAAAAAAAAAGATATTAAAAAAAAAAGAAGCAACCAGCAGAATAGGAGAAAATATTTGAATATTTGCAAACTATGCAATGGATAAAGGGTTAACAACCAGAATCTATAAAGAGCTCAAAAAATTCAAAAACAAAACAAAGAATCTTGTTAAGAAATGGGCAATGGACTTGAACAGGCATTTTTCAAGAGAGGAAATTCAAATGGCCAGCAGACACTTGGAAAAATGCTGAGGATCACTAGCTTTCAGAGAAATGCTAATCAAAACCACAATGAAGTTTTACTTATTCCAGTTAGAATGGCTCTCAACAAAGAACAAATGCTGGCAAGGATGTGGGGGAAAATGTACCCTAATCCACTGTTGGTGGGAATGTAAATTGACACAACCACTGTGGAAGACAGACTAGAGATACCTCAGAAATATGAATATAAATCTACCATATGATCCAGCAATCCCACTCCTGGGAATTTACCCAAAACAAAAGAAATCAGCATCTGAAAGAGTTATCTGTATTCCCATGTTCTTTGCAGCACAATTTGCAACAGCTAAGATATGGAATCAACCCAGATGTCCTTCAACTGTTGATTAAAGAAATTATTGAATATGTACACTATGGAGTACTACTCAGCTGTAAAAAAAAAAAAAAAAAATCCTGTCTTTTGTAACAAGTTGGATACAATTGAAAACCATTTAACTTAGTGAAATAAGCCAGTCCCCAAAAGACAGTTATGTTTTCCCTGATCTGAAGAAACTAATAGAGTACCTAATATATAATGTATTGGAATGAAAAGGACATTTCGTTTCCATGATTGTTTTTCAGCCCTTGTCTTTTCTGTTGAGGAACAGTGTTTTCTTCTTTATACTATTTGTTGAACTCTTTTACTTAATACAGGGTTAACTTTGCAATCGTTAAATAAAGTGAAATAGATCTTTGTAAAAATTAAGAGTAGAAAAGGAAGAGGGAGGAAAAGAAAATAATTAAATAAATAAAAATCATTGTTTTTAAAAAAAGAAAATAAAATGACTATGTACCATGGTGTAGTTTAAACAGAAAGCAGAAGCAAATAGGGGAGTTGAAAAAAGACATTGATCTGGGTTTTCCATGTGTTTAACTTACACGCTTATAGGATAACCAGATAGTAATATAATAAGCATTCTTGTACATCAATCTATAACCCTGATGAAAGGTCAAAACCTGTCTTAAAGCATCTTTTCAGATTGATGGCAATTAATGTCATGCTTCTCCATGTGGGGTGTAGGTACTCCTGTGAGTATGTTTATTTTTTCTTTTTATTATTTAATAAATGTGAATTTACAAAGTGCAACTTTTGTATTATTGTGGCCCCCCACAACCTCCCTCCCTCCTGCTGCCCTCCCCTCTCCTATTCCCTCTCCCATCCCTCCCTTCATCGAGTTTCATTTTCAATTACCTTCACATACAGAAGATCAACTTAGTATACACTAAGCAAGGATTTCAACAGGCTGCCCTCACACAACCTCACAATAACCAAATATACTGGATACCTTAAAATCAGTGACTAAAGTTCTTTCTTTTTTTTTTTTTTTGTATTTATTTGACAGAGTTATAGACAGTGAGAGAGAGACAGAAAGAAAGGTCTTCCTTCCAGTGGTTCACCCCCCAAATGGCTGCAATGGCCAGAACTGTGCCTCCCTGAAGCCAGGAGCCAGGTGCTTCCTCCTGGTCTCCCATGCTGGTGCAGGCCCAAGCACTTGGGCCATCCTGCACTGCCCTCCCTGGCCACAGTAGAGAGCTGGACTGGAAGAGGAGCAGCCAGTACTAGAACCCGGTGCCCATATGGGATGCCAGTGCCGCAGGAGGAGGATTAACCAAGTGAGCCAAGGCGCCGGCCCCGACTAAGGTTTTGAATGAAAGAAATGACTTAATCTACAAAATAAGTATTGTTAAACATTATTTTTGTATTGAACTAAGTGTATGTGGGATAAAGAAAAATCAAAATTTATGTGATTTTTAAAGATTGAAGTCTAGAATTTAGAGATTGCTCCATTAGCATTGCCTGTTTCATGACTATCAATAGCTAACTATTCATTTTCCTCTGTTCTAAGGGGTACTTTGAAAACTTTGAGAATGACATTCCTCAAAAATCATCATGACTAATTTTGCAAAGGAGCCCCAGAACATCAGATCAATCTTCCAACTTGACCTATAGCTGTATGTAAATTACAAAGAGACTGAATTAGGCACCTAAAAGCAACGAAGCAGGCATTGTCAGAGAGTAACTAAGGTCAAAATCAAATTCGGCCAGTTTCCCAAGTGCTACTTGGGCCTGGCCTACGTCCGTATTGGAGTTTTGGGTAAGGAACTGTTATAGAAAAATACAATGATGAATCAGTGTTCTGGGTTTTATTTGTATTCCAATGAGCTTCTGAGCAACAGGGTGACTTGACACACTATTGCAAACCTTTGGGAGTAAAGGAGTCCAGTTGGCAAAGCCTCCATCCAATTTTGATAACGAAAGTCTTAGAGGGAAGGCCCATAAGGCATTTTACATATCAAACAGCTCTTCCTGAAAGATGTTTTGATGAAATAATTACAAATGAATCAGAAGAAGTAAATTATCCTTGAAATAACAACAATACTTAGCATTTTCATTTTCAAAGTGTTTTTCAAATTACTAATTATTTAATTTACATTCTAGCATACAGACAAAGAAATTTCTGTTCCAGTTTTATAGATAGGGAGAGAGCTATAAGGAGAGATCAGGAGATCGTGTCCAGAGGTCAATCTAGAAAGGATGAGAATTGGGTTTAATGTAGCTGTTCCATGACTGGAGCCAGCAATGAATAGTAGTTAAGGGAGAACTTGTCTTTAAACCAGAGTCCAATCACCTGTCATTATCCAGAATTTATTCATTTATTTTTATTTGGAAGGCAAAGAAAAAGAGAGAGAGAGGAACACCAATCTACTGGGTTCATTCCCCAAATGCCTGCAACAAACAGGGCTGTCAAGCAGGATCCTGGAATGCAGAGTCTATTCAGTTCTTCAAAACGGATGGCAGAGACCCAAGTACATGAACTATCATGTGTTTTCTTCTAGAGTGGACACCAGCAGGAAGCTGATCAGAAGCCGATTGCGAATTTGAACTCAGACACTTTGGACATTGCAAGAGACCTCTTAACCAATGAACCAGTTGCCTGCTTTTCTTTAGCATGTTAAGCCTTCAGAGAATGTAATCACATTTCTGAAACAGCTTCTAAATTGGAAATCTGAGCCTAAAACTGGTCATTGCTTTAATCATCACTGGATAGATATGTGGCTTCAGAATTTGGGAAACTGGAGTGACTTGTGTGTGTGTGTGAAATATGTACACAGCAAGGGACAAGCTTTGGATTGTTCCTTTAGGGCGGTGATGAGGAAATACAAGAAAGAGAATGATTTACAGAATGCAGTCAGAACACACTAGCAACTTCATTCCAGATCTCTTCCACTTACCTAGGTTGACTTCCATTTTTGCTTCTAGGTCCTTGACTTCTGACATTAATTATAGAATTTGATACCTCAGGTTCCCTGGTGACTTAGCACTACGAATATTACTTCCTTGATGATTTCTGGAGTTGACATTGTCCATACCCAGAATTCCTTCTGTCAACTCAGGTCTGCAACTGAAACAGCACCATGCAAGTGGCTCCCAAAGTAGTCATATATTTTAGGGCTGCAGCAGCAAACTGACACGAATGTATAGCCCATATCCACGTTTTCTTTGACAGCTTGTGCTTCCCATAGTGTGCTTGCAGAAGCATTGTAACTAATCAAGAGTTATGTTCCTTGAAAAGCAAGCAGACTCACTGTCTCTTTTTCTCATCTCTCCCCGTTCCATGTTTTTATATTAGCTATACTTTTCAGTTATCTATTGCTATATAACAAATCACAGTGAAACTCTGTGGCTTAAAGCAACAATAATTTACCAAGGTGTTCTTGGTCAGGAGCCATTTTTTCAGTTCTTTGCTCCACATTATATTACCTGGAGTTGCACACATGAGGAGAGTCTGTTGGGAGCCTGCTGAGCCTGGAACATGCAAAACAGCTTGTGATCTTCCCAGTCCTCCCTCCATGTGATGTCTAAACATTTGAGTCTTCTAAGCTTGGCTGTTGGTGACTCAAGAGAGGAATGGAAGCTCTCAGTCTTCTTCAGGATTGGGGTTGAGTATTTTCTTGCAGGTATTTCAACATTAGGAGAATTGTTACCCTTGCTGATTACATTTTTCCCTGGGAAGGAAGATAACCTGCATAGCAATGGCAGTGCAAGTGTGCCTTCTTTCATTTCCTTCCTTCCCCTTCCTTATTTTCTACTTTCCTTTCACAAATATCCAATTATCGATTGTATAACAGATATTAATATAAACAGTGCACTAATATGTAGTCCCTTTGAAGAGGTAAACATAATTAAATATTCCCCAAATGGTTATATGGTTGATGTGTGTGTGTGTGTGTCTCATCAAAAACTACTTCTGCCACTGCTATGAAGATCTCTGGAAAGAAAGTGTCCATCCATGCAGAGTACAGTGAGGCACCTTAGAGGAAAGGGTTCCCAGTGTGAAATATCCTTTGCTATTTAAAGACATAAAAGCCTTCCCTGATATCATAGTAATGTTGATCAAAGTCAAAAAGTAGGAATAGATAACAACTATCAGGGAAAAACTTACTATTATGGATTGGTGAAGAAGACTGGCACCATCATACCTTATGGTTAAGTCTAGAAATGCCTGTAGGCTTTTGAGTTGTGAGAACAGTGGCTGAGTATGTGAATGTGAATCCCATGATGTCTCCTCTTGGTGCCCTCGCTTGGGGCATCATCTTTACTCCTGAGATAAACAGTAACAACACTGACACAACAGTGAATAAGCAGGACTAGCTATGAAGGACACTGGAGAGAATGGTACAGAGATTGCAAGGATATGTTTTGAAGACCAGTTCTCAAGCTTCTTAGTGTTTGAAACTCAAGGAACTTTGACATCTATCAGCTCCTGGAGATGAGATGGGAGCAGAAGGGGGCCTCAAAGTAAGACAAATGACATTCTGGCCAAGTTGGGCAGATAGATAATGATGTTTGTGTAATAAGCAGATGGATAGGCTCAATGACACCAATTAGAGCAACCACACCAATAATACACAATTGAATTTTTCCATTGTACCTTAGGAATCAGTTGTCATATATGGCATAGAATACAGCCTACAAAGCTCATATGTCTGCATTCAAGCTCCCATTCTAAAAGCACCAGCAATTATTTTTACACTTTATATGCCTGTTTGCAGTCACCATAATAAGGATGACTTTGAAGATACAAAATAATTGAATTATTACAAAGATCCAAGAACAACAGCTGGAATATATTAAGCACTCCATAAACACTACCATTTTAAAAAGTATTATCTAATTACAACTCATGGTAAGTGATTGGACATTGTCAGCTATGACAGCTATTTTTATACCCACTGGAATTGAAAATACCATGTTTTTCCTTTCCTTTGTTTCTTCCTTCACACTAGATAGGAAATAAGTAAAATAATGGATGCTTTTAGAAATTTTAGTCACTTTCAGAGAGCCAAAGAATTAACTCAGACTGCTGTGTGCCAGGTCTTAGACAACTATTATACTTGCCCTCAGGAAATGATTGTATTTCAGGAATTCAAAGGAGATTTTGGTGACATACTGAGCAACTGGCCAAATGCTCAGGGAATCACAAATATAAAAGACTGGATAAACAGGAGATGTTTTCTCCCCTTCTCCCCATGTGAAATCTTTAACCATTTGAACTGGGAGGGAACAGAGCTTAATTTTGTTTTTTTCTGTTCTTTATGGATAAGAGCTGGTTCATAAATAACTAGAAAGACTATGATCATAATCAGGATATGTTGCCTAATATAAAAGCAATATCATCTAACACTGAGTATTCCTGTATTTGAATACTAATTTTTATTTGTTCATTTGAGTGGGTCATTAAGGCATTTGCTTACTTTTCCTCCCCACTACAATCTATGGGATTCCCATAGGCAGAATCATACATGATGCTTTTTCAAGTTTCATGAATCATTATAATACTTCTCAATTGATCAGATCACATATTATCAGACAAATCTGAACCTATCATTAAATAAGAGCAAAACTCACATTTGTTTTCTAACATTAAAATATATATAATTAAACATACATAGTTACTTTTATTATTTACACATTAACCTTAATTTTTATATTTATACTGTATTACCAGATTTTCTCTTCATGTATTTATTACCAAAAACATTTATTGTGTTATGTGTTGTCCTATTTAGGCACTAGGGTTAATTAAAAAAAAAAAAAGAACACCATGATATCCAGGATGGAATCTTACATTCATCTATAGTTTCCAATAGAATGGACAATGGGAAAAAGTCAACAGCCTCATAGTCTTGATCATTTCTTGAGATAAATTTAGTTTTGAAAAAAGAAAGACACAAAAGAGATCTGAAAGAGGAAAAGAAAGAAGAAAGAGACAAAGAGAGGAAGGAAAGAAGCAAGGAGCCTCTTTTTGAGCCTGCTTGGTGCATCTTCAAAGGTATAATGATGGGGCAGCTCTACCCAGAGGTCTCAAGCCAGTTTTACCTTCAGTCATCATGTTTCATTTGCAGACTAAACTAGTTATTCCCATGTTCTTACATAAGCCTACAACTATAAAGCTCTTAGACTTTCTGGACTCTGCATTTATCTCCTGAAACAAGATTGCTGAGATAGTATTTGTGCTTCCACACCTGTACACCCCCACACACATATCTAGTTGAATGCCAGGATTTCCCTACTCCAGATTCTCCTGAGAATGAATGGACCAACTTGTATATATTAATATATTTATGCAGATAACGCATCATTCAGTGGCTTATTCAAAATGTTCTACTTTCATGACAATAGGTATTGGTTGTTTGGGGAGACTTCAAGGCCCACCTTTACTTTTGTGGTGGGACATGCTCATTAATTTGGCCCAGCATGGAATTACAGAGACACCTAGTGGTCAGGTCACCTACAAGAACAATACTCAGAGGACTTCCTTCTTTCAGAGAGGCCTTTGGCATTGTGCCAGCAACAGTGGTAACTAGCCAGAAAAGTTAGGTTGAAATGAGTCATTACATCTAGCTTGGAAAATTTCAGAGGAAAATAAGGAAGATGGTAAATAATAATGCCAAAACCAAAATGAATTAAACTCAATACTACCTGTGAATATGATTTTAGAATTTCTGCTTTCCCAGGCACAAGTTACCTCAGCAGAATTAGCATATCAGAAATGGCACAACAGGCTATGGAAACATGTATATGAAGCTTCATCTACACATCAAAATACAAGTTTCCCTAGGAAAAGTAACACAATGGCTTGTATCACTCATTAACACTTCATTGTGAATTAGCAAAACTCTACTCATGAGCAAGGGTAGAACTTGAAAATTCTAGGGAAGAAGGATTAAAATTATGCTTTCCTGGATTGCAGGATGTTTTTGTCATCAGGCTACAGTAACATCAGCAACAATTTTAACAAAATTATTTTTAACTAATAAAAGGCTGTTATAGGTATCAAAGTTCTGATACCTATAACAAGTGGATTATAGCTATCCCGTAATTCTGAAAGATAGGATGCATTTGAAAAGGAAATAGAAACTAAGGAAAGAGGCAAGTGGAAATATGTAACAAAACATACACATACACACAAGTATACAGCCATGTAAAATCTCACACTTAAAGGCACACAAGCAAGGAGCTCTCCCTTCTCATGGCTAATGCTCTGGAGGATTTCTAAAATGAAATATTGTGCTAAATGCAAATATAAATCCTAGATGCCAGTGTTGTGGTGCTGCAGGTAAAGCCAACTCCTGCAATACTGGCGTTCCATATTAGAATGCTGTTCAAGTCCTAGCTGCTCTGCTTCTGATCCACCTTCATGCTAACGTGCCTGGGAAAGTGAAGGATGATGACCAAGTGCTTGGGCCCCTGCAACCCATGTGGAGACCCAGATAGAGTTTCTGTCCCCTGGCTTCAGCCTGGCCTAGCCCCAGCAGATGCAACCATTCAGAGTGTGAACCAGCAGACGGAGATCTCTTTCTCTCTGTGTCTCTCCCTACTCCTCCTGTCACTCTCCCTTTCAATTAAGTAAAATAAATATTTTTTTAAAAAAATCTAAGCCCAGTACAATGAAAACAAAATCAGAATGAGCTCCTTCTCTCCCCATGGGTGTTGTTTTACTAACTAATCTGCAGAGAGTTAAGCTACAAAATTTTCATGACTAGTAGGACATAAACGCTAGATGCTCCCAGGAAAGCCGGGGTTCCTCTTTCAAAGTCAGAATTTCAGAACATCTGTGATGTGATAGGTCTTGTTTGAGAGACACATATAAGCCTATTCCCAGACAAATATTTCTATAGTAAAACCAAAAGGAACTGGAAAAAAACTAAAACCCATCAACAAGGGAATGCCCAAACATAAAGTGTTACAGAGTCGGGAATTTTGAGCCATTGATATGAATGAACATATGAGTACATAACTGAAATTTCTCCAGCCTATATATTTTTTCTGTTTTATGTGTTTATGGATACTATGGGATTCAGACTTTCCACCCTATCTTCCCTCCCTTTCTCTTCCTCCCTCACCTATTCCCTCTTGTAATTTTTACAAAGACCTATTTTCACTTTACTTTATACTCATAAGATTAACTCTACACTAAGTAAAGAGTTCAACAAGTAGTAAGAAGATAAAAACACTGTTCCTCAACAGTGGAGACAAGGGCTGTAAACAATCATCACATCTCAAAGTGTCAATTTCACTCCTATACATCACATTTTTAGTACTCTATTAGTTACCACAGACCAAGGAAAACTTACAGTATTTGTCTTTTTAGTACTGCCTTATTTCACTAAGTATAATAGCTTCCAGTTTTATCCATTTTGTTGCAAACGACAGGATTTCATTTTTTTTTAATACTCGGTCATAGTATTTCATAGTGTATATAGGCCATAATTTCATTATCCAGTCATCAGTTGATGGACATCTGGGTTGATTCCATATCTTAGTTATTGTGAATTGTGCTACAATGAACATGGGTGTACACATCACTCTTTCAGATGCTGATTTCATTTTGTTTGTGTAAATTCTAAGAAGTGGAATTACTGGGTCATTTGGTAGATCTGTTTTTATCTTTCTGAAGTATTGCCATACTGTCTTCCACAGTAGCTGTATTAGTTTACATTCCCAGCAACAGTGGATTAGGGTATTATCTTTTTGTCCGCATCCTTGCCAACATTTATTGTTTGTTGATTTCTGTATGAGAGCAGAATGGGCACCTGTTTTCCTTCAGGAGGAAGGAGAAGTATCAAAATAAAGCCAGACTATCTTCAATAATATCCCTCAGGAAACATTGATTAACAAGTAGCATGTTATATCTAGACAGGAGTAAGGAGTTCTGAGGTTCTATTGCACAGCAAGATGACTGCAGAAAAAGTGCTGTATATTTTTCTAAAAAAAAAAAAGATGGTTATTGAATATTTTCCCCACAAAGAAATGTTAAGTATTTGAGGAGATAGGCATATTTACCTTGATACTACATTACAGAATACATATATTTCAAAAAATCAACCTAAAATGGTGTATCCACAAAAATGTACAATTTTTATACATCTGTTAAATTTTTTTCTAAATAAAAAAATAAATACCCCATAGAACATTGTAGCCTGCAGGAAACTGCCCACTTAGTGTTTCAATGAGACACCAGTAGCTGTTGGGTATTTTTTCATTCATTTACAAGATACTGCATAGAGAAGAAAATGTGGGGAGTGAGGGAAGAAGGGATTCTGTAGAAGGTCATATTCTACCTTCTCTCGATGCCCTCATAAAGCACCCTGATGATAACAATATGGGAGTTCTGGTGTCAGTGTTCCAGGAGTAGTAGCAAGAGGGGTCTGCAGCTCCAGTCACTCGGGTCTGCACCTTGTCGCCAAGAGAGGGGCAGATGCTTATTCCTACCAGCACAACCTATCAAGCACAACACGGCTCCCATATTACAGCTCGTAGTGCTGCATTGCTCAGTGTTACAGCTCTCTCCTCTGGCAGGGCACAGCTTCCTCTCTGCTGGGTTCATTGAGTGTAACCTTCTGGGCGACAGCTTCTCTGCTGGGTCCATCCAGGAGTGCTGCCATCCCCTGGGTTGTGCTCCTCTTTTCTGCTGTATTTTGTTTCATGACCAGGAAGAATGCGGCACATGGACAACAAAGGAGTGAGCAAAGTGGAGGAAAGCTCTCAGGCAGTTAAGATGGCCTGCCCTGTGGTGGCTGCCCTGCCTGCCCTGAAGTGCCTCTCAACTGCCTGGCTCAGACTTCATGTGTTTCTAAAGCAGGAACTTCTCCCGGATGGGTCGACTAATATGCTAATGAGAATTGCTACATGAACCAATCATAGAACTGACGTTGGAGCAGCCCATTTCGCACAGAGGTGTGCAGAGTACTCGGTCAGGTCCATTTGGCAGACTCTATACCATCTGAAGGTTACATTGTCTGTTTCTCCTCCTCCCTCAGAGCTCCTGGAGAACTATGTCCTGAACCTTTTCTTTCCTTTGTTTTTTCTTTCCTTCCCAGGGACCCCTGGAGTCCCTCTCAATAAGAGCTCAACATCTACGAATAAGGAAATAATGCAAACTTTCAGAGGACAGAACATGAATTATAAAAGTCTATGAAATTATTTACCTATGCCCTGGTATTCTTTGTTTACCAACAGCGTAAGTTTTAGCCTTTATTTATTTATTTATTTATTTTTTGACAGGCAGAGAGGACGGTGAGAGAGAGAGACAGAGAGAAAGTTCTCCCTCCAATGGCCACCTCGGCCGGCGCACTGTGGCCTGCGCACTGCACTGATCCGATGGCAGGAGCCAGGTGCTTCTCCTGGTCTCCCATGGGGTGCAGGGCCCAAGCACTTGGGCCATCCTCCACTGCACTCCCTGGCCACAGCAGAGAGCTGGCCTGGAAGAGGGGCAACCGGGACAGAATCCGGCGCCCCGACCGGGACTAGAACCCGGTGTGCCGGCGCCTCAAGGCAGAGGATTAGCCTAGTGAGCCGCGGCACTGGCCAAAATCAGTGATTTTTAAAGAAGAAAACTTAATTCCAAATAGGGCTTCTACAGTTGTAACTTTCTTTTCTGAAAGTATTTTCCTATTTACCCATAATTCTATATTTCTAATATTCTTCTTCTAAGTATTATTCCAATTACTTAACTTACTGTGTAGTAGGCAGATATCTTTAATAGCTTTCTGAAAGTGTGGATCTAGGTCACTCCTATCAGAGTGACTTATAATTAGTTATTCAAACAAATGTCCATAGGTCTGCAGCAGAGTCAGTCAACACCTGAAATCCTTCCAGGAATGAACATTTTCTGGCCCCTACTGGATATCCCTGAGTTATTTGTTAAAACATCAAAACTCTGCCACCGGCATTGCAGGTGGGGGTCTTAATCTGCTATGCCAAGATGGTGACCCCAATAACTTCTTAAAAGCATTAAAATTTGAAAAGCCTATTTATTAGCTCCTATGTTCTTATCGGAAACAACCTCAGACTTTGAGTTTGATGAGGCATCATCAAAATGTTGGATCAACTTATGTTACTTCTGTAAGCTTCATTTTAATATCTGCACAATGATCTTCACCTGATAATTTGAGCCACAGATGATAAAATGCACAGAGAAGGATTCCATACACATCAAATTCTGCAGATAGAAGAGCTATTACTATTATGATGTGCCTAAGGATATTCCTACCATCTGTGTCCTAGTATTTTCCACTTACCTCCTAGGAGTAAGCTAGGGTGAGACTTCCTACTTGGGAAGTATGGAAGAACTTTCTACCATCAGTAATAAGAGGAGTATGCATGGCAGCTTGAAGGCTACAGATCTGCTCAGTTGTGGCTCAGAGAGCAGCTGGTAATACAGCATTCATATCATGCTGGCTCTGCTAAGAATACTCTTTCTATTCTTGCCTGCTTTTTGTTTTGTTTTGTTTTGCTTTCAGACTGAGGTGTTAGGGAAAGGAGCAGTATCTGAATGCATTTCACAATTATCCTGCTTTTTCTAAACCAGAAAACCCTCCCAGCCAACTGCAGCAAAGAAGAGGTTGGCTCCAGGTTCCTGCAAAAATCGGAGTGGAAATTCAAAATGCACAAATCCTGCGCTCTTGGATTTTCAGTTAGAGAGAATATTGATGTTGTTCCTTTATTGCAATCACAATCACTGAAAATAATAAAAGGGATCCATAACTAAATATAATACTATAATTCTAAGATGATATTATAAACTATACCTGGATTGGGCAAGAGAACATTTATATTAGAACAATATTAGAATGTGATTCCACTAATATTTTATAGAGCTACTACTGCTATTCTTATGTAAAGCATTAATCTGTTTTAAAGAATATTTGTAGATAAAATATTCCATGAGTGCAATCCTCCTGTGGTTTGACAAAAACTATTAGATCCAGAATGTCATACTCCATTACTAAAGAGAACTAGTAGATCTAAAAAGCAGAATAAAGTATTAGGTTCTCAATGTGAATTTACTGAATTAATGGTGGTTAATATTTATCAAGTATTTGATAAGGATCAGGCACTTAGGTATGTGATTTATATACATTATTTAAAATGAATAGGTAGCTAAAGCTTATGTGCCTCCAAAACCAATGCTGTAAGAGAGCATTTATCCTCACATGCTCACATGAGAGTCACATAGGTATTTGCCAATAAACGTTTCCATACATAATACAAGAATTATGTAGGTCATCATTCCCCAAATGAGTTTCACAAAGCACTAGCAGATTACTAAAAGTTAGCAGACCTTCGATAAAAATAGTGCTCCATAGCCAGATAGGTTTGAAAAACACTAAGTTAGATAACATTAAATAAGGTTACATAATATATAACTTCTTGAATTCTTAAAATATTAAGAAAATAGCATGAAATGTTTTCAACAGAATAAAATATAGGGACAGCTTTTTCTCTGAATACATAGTAATTCATATTTTGTTTTTTAAATGTATTCAAATATATTTCATGGCAATTCTGTATTATGAAATTCTCCCTTTTAAAGAAGTGCAACACGGCAGGACCATGTTTTCTCTCCTGGTATTTTTGTAATTCATTTAGTCTCCATAATTTTCCTTTTGTTTCAGTGGGCATTTGGGATAAAACTGGAGTTTCTGGCATGACAAAGGAGGATAAAGAAAGAAAACCAATGTCACTGACAAGAGAGACCCAAAGCTTTGTTTGAGCTCCTGAGAATCCATGCCAGATACTAGCATCTGCCTCTACAGGTGAAAAAACAATCTGAAGCAGATCTATGGTAGTGCCACTCATCTTTTTAAGCAGCCACCACCTTCCTAGACAAGACATGCAGTCTTGCCATTTTTGGTTCTCATGCAACTAATCTCAATTTCATATTATCAGCTTTTTTTTATGAAGGGGTAGATTTATCCATGGAGATATGCTTGAATAAACAAATTTAAAGTTCCCTAGTGGCAATAATGATTGTGAACTTGGTTAGAAAAGGAGCTTTTACAGAAATGAGGCAGCAGCTCCCAAAGCTGCCGGATGTGTAAAAACCTTCACAATCATCACAAAAAGCATATTTTACAAAATTCCACTTCTACTTTTGAGGCAAAGCCAGTTGAATTCAGGTTACATCCCACTTTTGCAAACCATTTTTCCTTGAAGATCACAGCATAACTCCAAATGACCTATAGCAATGTATCTCATAAGCTGAATGAAAAACTGTGTGTCCTTTAAGAATACCTAAAACTAGCAACTGTACCATTCTTAAATGAGGCTCCAACGTGCAGCATGCATGAAAGGAGGAGAAACAATCACCAATACTTCCTCTACAATTGATTTCAATTTAATAAATGTAATAAAAATGTAAAGTACCCAAATCTGATAAACAGGTGAAAAGAACTTGGCCACCTGCAAACCATTTAGCTTACCCTCCAATTTTGACCTAAAGTATTCACACATTTTCAGTCTTTCTGCTGCAAAAATCCTACTGCTACAGACATCATTCTAGCTAACACAGGTGTTAGCTGGGCTTCCAGAAATGGAGGACATTAGGGACCTGATATGGGACATGATAACAAACTCTTACTGTACACCCAACTCTAGCATCCTGAGTTAAGTAATCCCTCCAAATATAATCAGAATGCTCACAGACTAACTACTGTAGGCAAGGTAAAACTAAACTTAGTTGTACAGTCTAGGGTTCTTAAATCATGCTCGCATTTATCTTTTCCTTTATTATATCCAAACTTGTTCATGCTGCCTTTCCAACCATATAATTGTTCCCTGTTTCTCTTTTTCCCTCATTATCACACACACACACACACACACAGAGAGAGAGAGAGAGAGAGAGAGAGAGTCCAAATACTGTTTTCTCTCTACAGGGGATTCAATGAGGGTTCAGGGACTAAAAAAAAAAAAAAAAAAAAAAAAAAAAAAGATAGATAGATAGATAGATACAGTTCATATCTTCACAGTGTCTGCAATATGTTTGTAAACTCACCTCCAGGACTTTGTTGACACTTCTAACCCTTGTGCTAGAAGGTCTTTTGCCCAATTCCAATGTCTCCTTATTTGTCACTTCAGTTATTCATTCCATCATTTGTTCTTTTTATGAAACATGACAAAATGTCACTACTCTTTTGTGCCAAGGAGTATGTCTGATCTGGGTATAAACGATAATTATAATACTGTTCCCATCTTAGCGTTCACAAAAGGTATGCTAGATGAAGAAATAGATAAATGAGTTCTCACAAATAATAGGTAGCAGACAATGTACTTGTTGTTTAAATTCATATTATTGTTTGGTTTTCATGCCACCATAAATTGCTTATTAAGCATAAAGTAATCTATCATATTTCAGGCAATTAGTAGACACTAGATACAAAAGCAGAGGGGTCTCATTTTTTCACTTTCTAATGATGTAGACATGCCAATACAAGATAACTGAAATATAATAATACAAATTGTAAAAAGAGTTCAACAAAGAGCTGAGATGGAAGGTAACAGAGAGGTGATTTTCTTATTAAGCAAACTGCATTTATATGTTTGCCAGACTGAATGCACCAAAAGACCTTTTAAACAGTAAATAAAATTCTTAGGAACAAAGTAATCTGGAAAGGAATTAAAAAGCCACAAAACTACAGGGAAAATGACATCACATTCAACTTATCCAGGAGCAATAGAAAAGAAAGCAAACAGAGAAGTCCATCATGTCAATTATAGAGTAGATCTCGTCTTGGAAGGCATACTTTTAGTTTAAAATATGCTGTGAATGTGACCATACATCCAGTAAAGGGTAAGCTCCTTGTAAACAGGACCTGTGTCTTCTCAAATCCTAACTCTGACAATAATTAGCTGTATTTCCATTGACTTAAGCTCTCTGTGTCTTAGTGTCCTCACTTGTAAACTAGGCCTAATCACAGTTTTATTCATATTTGTACATCCCCTTTGCCAGCATAGAGTAAATATCCAAAACCAATTGGAAATAAATTAAATGAAATGATGTGCTTTTGGCTCAGTGGTTAAGTCTCTTCTTGGGACACCTGTATCCCAGATTGAAGTAATTGTTTAGAGTCCCAGCTACTCCACTTCCTGGCTACTCTACTTCTTATCCAGCTTCCTGCCAATGCACGTGCTGTGTGGCAGAAAATGATGGCTCAAGCAAGTGTGTCATTGCCAACCATGTGGGAGGTTACAGTTTTCTTGGCTTCAGTCTGTTCCACCTTGGTTGCTGGGCCATTCGGAGAGTGAATCAGGTGATAGATGATCTCTCACTGTCTCTCTGTCTTTCTACCTTCCAAATAAAATGAAATTAAACTTTTAAAAACTTTTTAAAAGAAATGTATAAAACAATTACCCAGTTTCAAATGATATATTTGACTAAGCACCATTTTGAATCTATTAAAACTCCATGAAACATAATTTATACCTTATGATATGAAGAGTGCATGGTTCTCTGAATCCTAATACGTTGATATTTCAGAAAGCCAGGAAGTTAGCATATAATCTGCTTTTTACTTTTGTCCCCAAAGTTTACTGGAACAATTTGAGAAGCAAGTGTCCTGCCTCCTGAGAATAAGTGAAGAACAACTTCTACAAACAATTTAGTCAGGGAAAATACTGTGTCTGTAAAGACTGTGATGTGATAATACCAGTTTGTGTGTCCATGATGGTTGTACAACCCTGAAAGCAAATAAAAATTAAGTAAATGTAACAGCACGGTGTTCCAACACTCACACAACATTCTGATTACTAGAAGTATAAAATAGTTTGCTTAGAATCACAACCTCTGTTCATTTCTTCCTCCTGTGAGAAATCTTATCAGCAATCCATATGTACATGTGTACAAATACTTGTGTATTTCATGATAACATTAGCAATTTCAGCTATCACAGATGGGTGAGTGTGCATATATGCACGCATAAGTGAATGTGTGGTATATTGTTAACATCCTTTAGGTTTCCTTGAAAGTTTGTCTTCTGTTTTTATTAGGTTGGCTTGCTTAATAGTGTTTTTCTCTATGCTGCCCCTTCACTAATTGGGCAAATGTGATAATTTGTAATGGGTCTCCAACTCATTAGAGTAATTTAGTCAGGTTCTACTGTATTTAACCAAATACACAGATGAGGCTGCTGTGCACATCTGTTTTTTGAGCTTTATTTCATATGCATCCACAATATTTATACCCTAAAATTGAGAAATGATTGTCCCTTAATCAGCTATTTGTTATACTGGGCTACATGAATATATGCAGTGTCACACATAAATAATTTTAGGATAAAACATAACAACAATTAGCATTTGCATAAAGCTTTTAGTTTACAAAGCTTTTTCTTATGTATCCAAAGAAGATACCCATGTAATCCCTTGTGAAAAGGTATTACATTTTGTAAGATGACTTAGAAGATGGATTTCATAATTTTTGCAAATGTAAGTATCTGACTTATCTAGACATTTGCTATATGATCATAGATATTTATTTAGCCTCCATGAGCACAAATGTTTCCATCTTTTGAATTTATACATCTATTCATATATTTTACAGAGAGGAATCAAATGTTTATAATGACTATATAGTTGCAGATTGATGATTCTGATTTGGCAGGTGAGAGTATTGTCCTTTTATAAGAGGGAGGGTGGGAATGTGGGTGGGAGAGAGGATAGAATGGGAAGCATCTTATTCTTTTAAATCTGTATATATGAAATACATGAAATTTGCTCACCTTATATAAATAAAAAATTATATTAAAAAAGAAACATATTTAATTACATGGAAGTAAGATAGCTAAAAAATACTCATATGTAATTAGAGTTTGATGATTGTGAGACCAGAATTTTATTACAGAAAGATAGTGTCTGCTCTCATTTCTAGTAAGAAGACAGGGGAGTAGCTAATATCACAAGAACTAGCAAAAGCAATGCCTCTATTCTGAAACCCTAGGTTGCTTAAAACTGTGTTGAGTGTGAGAACTAAGACTAGAGAAAATATTACGTATTTAAAGAGATTCAAAGATGTCATAAAAAAAATAAAAGTTGAAGCCAGAGTATGAGACTAAAAGTATAGAAATCCTGAGACAAGAAAGCAGGAAACCAAGAAGTCCTAGCAGGCCAGCAGGAGAGACAACAGTATGGAAATGCCAAGACAGGAGCTGTTGCTTGACACTGACACTGTTGCATCATCTGTGGCTACCACTTGATAAGAGAGGTAGGGGCAAAGATAACAGGAGCAGAGAGGATTTCTTTATATTCTGGACACTCAAATTAATAACTGTTGGAGGAGGGGGTACAGGTAAGCAGAATAGATATGGGGGAGGGCAAGACTTTCTAGAACTATACCAATGCTGAGACAGGACAGGAAATTAGCTCTTTTTCAGTGTCTGAATCTCTTATCTCTTCTCTGATCAGAGGAAAGGGACAAGGGGTTATTCCAAATGGAAGCCTAGCAAGTAACTCTGTATTGGCTTCACAGAAAGTAGAAGCCATGAAAAAAGATTGGTCTAACTGAATAGTTTCTTCCTATTCTACAAAAGTCTTTGTTGAGGTAGAAGATATTTAACCTATTGGTTAAAATGCCTGCATTACAGAGCAGACTATCTGGGTTTGATTTCCAGTTCCTGCTCCTGAATCCAACTTTTGACAATGCAAAGCCTAGGGAGCAACATCAACAGCTCTAGTCATTGGGTCCCTGCCACCCAATTGAGAGATCTGGATTAGGTGCCTGGCTTCCAGCTTTGACCTCTTCCCAGCTCTGACCATTGCAGGCATTTGTAAAGTAAATCAGTATGTGAGAGCTTATTCTCTCATTCATTTCCTCTCTCTCTCTCTCTCTCTCTCTCTCTCTCTTAAACAAAGTCAAAGTTAAAACCAAACCAAACCAACATATCTGTTGCCTCTTCAAGTAGATGGCATTAGCAGATACACACACACACACACACACACACACACATAGATACATACATACATACACCAGATAAGAGGAACAGAATTTCATTTAGCAAAAGCTTGTTTAAAACACTATGGTAAGGCCCATAGTGATGGAAGAGATAAATATCAAACTTGAAGCGTCAAAACACATCCAAGAGAATTATATCAAAAAGATACAATAAATCAGAGAGAAGAAAGGGGATAAAGGGGATAGCATCAATTCCAAGTATGAATATATAAATTCCAAGGACTTGCACAAGGGATTCAGATCCCTAATCTCTGAATTCTTTACCATGAAATTTTAAAATGTCAATTTGTTGGGGCCAGTGCTGTGGCATAGAAGACTAAGCCTCTACCTGCAGCACTGGCATCCCATATAGCTGCCTGTTCAAATCCCAGCTGATCCACTTCAGATCCAGCTCCCTGTTAATGGCCTGGAAGCAGTGGAAAATGGCCCAAGTGCTTACGCCCCTGCACACAAGTGGGAGGCCTAGAGGAATCTCCTGGCTCCTGGCTTCAGACCAGCCCAGCTCCATCTATTACAGCCATTTGGGAAGTGAACCAACAAATGGAAGACCTTTCTTTGTCTCTGTAACTCTGCCTCTCAAATAAATAAATAATGTGTTGTACAATGTGAATTAATGCTATAACTGGTACTCAAACACTACTATACACTTTGTGTTTCTGTGTGGGTACAAACTGTTGAAATCTTTACTTAATATCTACTAAATTGATCTTCTGTATATAAAGATAATTGAAAATGAATAGATGTAAATGGAATGGGAGAGGGAGTGGGAGATGGTAGGGTTGAGGGTGGGAGGGAAGTTATGGGGGGGGAAAGCCACTGTAATCCAAAAGCTGTACTTTGGAAATTTACATTTATTAAATAAAAGTTAAAAAAAAAAGCTAATTTATTTACTCAGTTTATACAACCTCTCAAACACACCCACACATACATGAGGGGTATCTGTATTATCTTTTGATAAAGATAAGCTAATTTTACTGTAAAAAGTTTAAAATCCCTGCTTTTTAAGTTTTTCATAATACTTATTTTCCATAGACTTTTTGAAGTCCTCTAGTGCCTGTGTGTGTGTGTGTGTGTGTGTGTTGTTTGAATACCAACAATAGATAAAGATTTAATTGGGAAGCAGGTGTTTGGCGCAATGGTTATGACTGCTTGGAATGTTTGCCTCCTAAATCAGAGCGCCTGAGTTCAAGTCCTGGCTGCACTTCTGATGAGGAACACTCTAGGAGGCAGCAGATGATGATTCAAGCAGAATCATGGGTCCTTGCTACCACTTGGATTGAGTTCCCATCTCCTGCTTATAGACTGTTCTAGCTTTGGCTGTTGTGGACATTCAGAGAGTGAACCAAGAGAGATGAGATTTTTCTCTCTCTTTCTCTTCCCTCTTCGGTTTCTCAAATAAATAAAAATAAATAAATTAAAAAATTAAAAACACATATAATTGGATATCTCCATAATGTATAAGAAGCTAGAGAATTTGGGAGAAATGATAAGGTTAAAACTTTCTGTTTTCTTTGACAGTATTAAATCAAAGGAATATTACTACCTCTTCTCTTTATCGTGAAAGCTTCAAAATGTAACATTTTCTCCCATTTCAAGTCAAGCAATGGATTGCATTCCTAAGGTCATATATTTTAAGATCTGACTTTAGGAAGAATTCCTCCACATGCAGTTCTGACTTGGTTCTCTTTCTTTCTCTAGTTTCCTTGTGTGCTCTACAACCAAACCACTCATTTTTCAAAAACACTTTCCCCACTGACATCAATATTACTGGAAGATAATTTTCTTCCCCTCTTTCATAGTTGTGTAGCCAGACAGACAAGGCTATCTGTTTTCTGTTTAACCAAGTAATACAACACTCTTTTATAATCTATAACACTGTGTCATACAAACACATTTATGCATACTGAAATTGATAAGATATTTCATGATTACCACTACCCTAATAATTGTTTACTAAATATATAGAATTATTTTTGTAATGGGATACTGAGCACCAGCTACATCCTAATCTCTGTTCTAGGTGCTTTTATAGTATTTTTTTAATCTTTTTACAAAGTAAGATAGAGAGTTAACAGTATAAAAATCATCTGCCCAAAGTTACATAACTAATGAATATATAAACACTGAAAGATAGGATTCTTGCCACACATTCTACAAATGCTCTCTCATACCACTCACTATTTAGTTTTACAAAGAAAGCTTTCACTTCACTTTTTTTGAACCCTGCAATCACAGTACAATAGCTTACATGGCATCAAACATTCCAATCAAATTTAGATAAACATCAAATTTAAATAGAGATCTGCCTCAATCTATGACTCCATCTAAAGATCACAGAAATGGGTTGATGATGCTGTACTGCATCAGGGGTGCACTGCTTCTGGAATAGATCCTTCAGTTACCCCTGGAGACACTAATCCACATATTTTCACTGATAAAATGGGTTCTGTTATAGGAACAAGATTATTTGATTTTGCCCAAGACTATCTATATTCAGGGGGCCATGAGAAGAAATATAAGGTTTATAGCTTAAAGATGAAAGAAATCATAGTGTATGACAATAAACATGAGCTTTGCAGTGAGTCAGAATTTTTGAAAACACAATAAATCCTTTTTTGCCTTATTAGTAATATGGGGATGATAAGGTTAATTTGTTGATAATTTTTGTAAAGTGCATTCATAAATAATCTAACCTATCTAGCACAATGCCTGGCACATATAATACACTTGTTGACCATATGAGGTAACAAATTATAACATTAAGTCACCTTGATGCACGTTGTCAATACAACTTCCATATATTACATAAGCAACTTCCTTAGTGCAAAGCGCAGCTCCAAGCCCAAATTCCAACGCCTGAGACTGTGGTAAAGACCCATGAACTGGTGTTTGTTATTGTAACCACTTCACTTCCTTCTTTCCTTTTCTACTCTCTTAGAATTGGTTTTTATGGAATGGAACTTTAAAAAGCAAAGAGCACAGATCTTCCTTCCTTCCCAGCTAGCCATAAAATAGAATTCATCCATTCATTCTAAGGGTAGAAAGAACCCACTATCTGAAGGACAAAACCCTACTCCCTTCATGCACGGGGAAGGCTGACTCTGCAGAACAGAAATACCTGGGTCAAGCGGTACCAGCCGTGCAGAGTTAGCAAAGCAGGGTTGGACTCATCACTGACAGCTCAGCTCCGCTACATTAATAGGAACAAGGCTTTTTACATCTTTTGCAATATGTTATTGAACTAAATAAAGGTCATACATGGTGACACAGCCTTCCATGGGTCAGAGTCTGGCAGAAGACTCTTAATTCTGTTTAACTATCAAGTCAAAATTATAAGGGACAGACTTGAAGACTGCAGCATGCCCTGTCCAAATGCAGGAACTGCAGCAAAGAGACATGAGCAGAGAGTCCTTGTATGCCTCCCACAGCAGTGACTGTTGTGCCTGTATCTGGTAGGTGTTTAATAAATACGCATCCTCTCACTGACTGTGAACAAAAATGAGATGTTAGATAAAGAGCAGTGTTAGCACCGCTTGCTGACATATGAATTGTTTCTGTGACTGCATATGGATGGGTGCACATGATTCTCATTACTTACATTCAGTATCATTTTGAAAGTCGTGAACATAAGTGAGGTGACATCTGGAAAGTGTGCTTTGACTACTGTTCTAAGATAGGGGCAGAGGAAACCACAATACATAAAATGAGCTAAGTTATAGAAATAAAGCATTCAGAAACAGATTTCTCTATTTAGTTTTATTTAGTTTTCAGATTGCATTTAGGGCTTTTGCCCACCTGCATAAGGAGATAAATATACTCGATTAGAGTGGTCTTTCTAATTTTTAAAACTAAATCAAGAGGAGTAAGAGTATATATGGGAACTATCGTCACAGCTCCAATTTGGCATCAAAGGTTTTACCAAGTGTATTATATAAAATCATTCTTTTATTCATCACAAAAGCCCTTATAACTAACTACACCTATCTTATGGATTAGATAATTTAGGCTCCAAAAGATTACATATCTGATCTCTAGGCTCTCCAATTACAAAGCCATTATTCACTGTTATATTCTCCTGCTGTCATGCTGTCCAACTCAGCCTTTTAATCCCAATCTATTTTACTCCCAAATGAAACTCAGTGTGACAATCATTTTGACTTGTGCTATTGTTATAGTTATCTTTTTTTATATAATTTCTATGTTTAACTCAAATTCTAATCAACACCTTCATTATGGATTCGAGTTTTGTAGTTTCCTTTTGTAGGCCTACAAACTCAGTAGTGGTCTGAAAATTTTCATGGAAAAAGATAACAGAGGCCACCATTTTTGTCTTTTCCTGATATCCAGTGCCATATTATGTGTGTATGAATCTGAAATTATACCTCCTATGGACTGGCCAATTACTTGCCAATATATGCTTGTTCATTGGCATGTACACACACACACACACAGAGATAACTAAGAATGTACTAATAAATTAATGAGAGGAATAATAAACAAATACAGGAGAATAGTCAAATTTTAGCAATGCAAATAGTGCTTACCAATCGTGATGAAAATGCCAGTTCTGTTAAATCAATTTAATTTGAAATCATTTCGGAGGAATCATTTTATAGTGTCTTGAATCATGTATGATGTCATCCCTACTCTTTTCCTTATGTTTCTACAGCACTGTATAATTATTGATCATTTTATTCCATAATATTTCTTCATAATCCTTATGATAATATTAAAATGAGATTAGAATGCTTATTTCCTATTTATAAAGGAGGAAATCAAGATTCAAAGACCTTGTGTGATTTGCTGACCATTAAGCAGCCCAGGCAAAGCTTAACTGACATCTTCTGATTCTCCATCCGGAGTTTTTCTTCTCTTGACTGTAGCCTGCACTACTCCCCCATCTTAACTGTGACTGCTGAGTGGTCCCAAGTGGCCGTGAAGATAATTGAGTGAGTTGATTTAGTCTATTGCAAAGCCCCTGGCCTATTTGCATAGACATCAATTAATCCATCTTTTCTTTTGTAATTTATTGGGAGACCCTGAGACATGGTCTTTAAGTGACAGAGAACAATAGCAAGAACACACAAAAGCACCTGTCATTGCAAAGTTAATCCCCTACAACCCAAGACTCTGAAGTTTCTTTATAGGATGTGGCTCTTTACCTAGTCACAGTAGCACCAACACCAGCATCAGCTCATTCAGTTGTGGGGTTGTTATCATGACTCAGCAATCAAGATTTCCAGTTCAGTCCACCTGGTCCTCACTCACCTCTGGGGCCAGAACTACAAGAGCTTTTTTTCTGATCCTGATCTTACCAGGGGATCTTCCTGGCTTCCTTTAAATGTTCTCAGTATCTAACTTTCCAGCTGTCAGCCCCATTCGTTACAGAAGGAAAGAGCCATTCATGTGTTAAGTGCCCTGGGTCTTAAAAACACAGAAACACACTGGAGAATGTTGGGCCTGGTTGGCTGATTGAGCAAAGACCCAGAGAAAGGCCTGCCAACCGACTGGAACTAAACAGAGAAGGAATTGGAATTTCCTTTATTCTCCCCAATAAACACAGAGCGACCCTTTGCCAATTCATTCTTTTAAAAATGCAACCCTGCATATATTTCTTCGTGGAACTTCACCCTCTTCTTTGGCAGCCTCGACAAGTGACTCCCAACTGAAATGAGGAGCTCCCCATCACTCCTTCTGGCTTTCTTTCCTGAATTCACTAAGCAAGAGATCCAACTCTCAAACCTCAAAATACTCTTTACCAGAAAACAAAGCTCAAAAAGACAAAAGAAGGCCATGGATCTGGAGCCAGTTCAGATCAAAAGCTGTTTACCATTGCTCTGACCTGAGCTGAAAATAAAGATGCAAAGTTGCAGTTGCAAAAACCCCATCAGGAACCCTTGAGATGAAGAGAGGCTCTGCACATCGCATGAGCTGTAATCAGAAAATCCTGAGTTGGCATGTACCCCAGTTCTATTATTAGCCCAGAATAAGTGATAATGAAAGTGTTGCTATTGCTAGAAGATTCACTCCTTACAATTACTGAATGCCAAATACACAGAACCAAGATATTATCTTTTAGGGGAGATAGTGTCAAGAATAATCTATGTGATTCATTTTTTTAACCAACATCACTAATTTAAATATACTCATACTGAGTGAGAATGGGAATGGGGGAGAGGACAAGTCAAAATCAAATAGCCTCAATGGAAAGTGGTACTAATTTCCCAACTTCCAATGAAGTGTTTTCAAATAACTTCTCTTTATGCAGAAAGGTTCTCACACAAAATAAATGAACTAAGATGCTGCTCTTTCTACCTGGAACTAGTTATGAAGATCTGCAGGTTCTTGAAGAGCTAACCAGCCTGAAGGAAGGCAACGACCCCACAGGGTAGAGAGAGTCCACAGTACACTGGCACGCTCCATTACCATTGGAGCCTCAGGGTTCTTCTCCTCTTAGAACAGTAAACTTCATGTGTATCACCTGTAAATTACCCTACTCTCAGGTTGCACAAATCTGGGTTTTTTCCATAAAGAAAATGAAATTTTATTTGGGGTTCCTCCTGTGTTCAAGCCATTTAAAAATGAATATTTTAAAAGCCCCTTTTTTGATAAAGGAAATATAACCAGAACCTATGGATATCAGATGAAATAGCCTGATCAGAAATAGTTGGAAAGAAATGCCTCTCATAAATTATACTGACAGGAGTGACTTTTCCTGTAGTATTTTTTTTAACCAGGAGCACTGTATGGAATGTCAGATACAAGGCACATGGGGGGGTCAAGGTGGCATCTTTTAACAATTGCCCTCTTTTAACTGCTTTTCAACATCATTATGCAGAATTAACAGGTAAAGGGAATGATAGCCCATGCTAATAACAGAGTATAGTCTCATCCTTAAGTTATTTTTTCCCCTTTGAGTAATTCCCTCTTTTAAAAAAAAAAGAAATACTATCAATAGTTTGAGCATGATGTCTGACATCTCTCATTTTGAATGCTTCCATAAATCTCTGACCTAGCCAATCATCTCTTACAATTTGCACCTTTTCTGTATGTATATGTAGACATCAACACGGAGAGAATCACCTTGGCATGCTCTCCCATACCTGGGTAACATACCTGTCATCTCTTCTATGAGTATGTTCACAGTAACAGACTTTCATTCCATGAAATGTCACCATTCCTTGTAGGATAAACATCCATATGCATTGACTCAGAAAGAGTAGGTACTATTGCTTCCACTCAAGGTCTGGGCATTTTAGAAATCTATTTACAACTTATTCTCACTTTTCGGGAGAAGCTAAGTGATGTCAATGCAGAGATAAAAATACAGATAGAGGAATGCAGATGCTGCCACAGTACAGTAGTATTTTGCTTTAATTAAAAAAAAAAACCCAGGATTGAAACAGGTGAAATATTGTCAGCATTTCACTTTGAAGAAACAAGGAGAAAAACAATGAAGGCACAGCTAATCACCAGCAAACATCTGAGAGACCGAGTTAGGCAGGATGTTGACTAAAGTCACTTGAATTCCTGATTCGGCTTATTTTTACAGCTAGGAATAGACAATTAGGAGCAATTTGCAACCATACTCCTTTCTCTAGATACTACACGTAGGGTAAGAGGATGTTCCAAAATGACAGACAGTAGTCTTAATCAGGGGACACCGCATTCAGAAAGGTTAATTAGATGCAACAGCAAGAGAAATCAGTGCAAAATTGAGAGGTTCAAAATACCAAACAATTTCCACTTTGTTCTCATTTGCTCCAATTAAGAGCTGTTGAAGTAGCTTTTCTGTATTCCACACATAAGCTACCCTCCAGAGCATATATAACTATACAAGAAATAAAAAGGGAGCTGGGGTGGGGGCCAGTGAAAAGTCTGCTATTGAGTTATCATAAAAGTCCCGATTTCACCCCCACCCCCTATCCCCAGTCTCAGAGCAGCCACTCTTGCCTCTAACTCAGAGCCTCTACCAGTAGCTTTTCTGATTGATTTTTCCCTCAAATTTAGAGAGTATTTCAAGAAGAGAGAAAGCTGAATAATTTTTGTGGATCTCATGTATTCAGAATTCACTGTTAAAATGTTAGATAAATAGGAGAGTTACAAAAATGGCAAGAGGAATTGTGGGGTGGTTATACAGATGGAAATAATCTCATTGGCATGAAAATAGCCCCCAAATGCCACACACTGAGTGCTTAAGAGTATCACAATCTCAAGAAATGTGCTTATAAACTGCATACGGATCTCCAAAAACAAACAGGAAAGCACAAACATCTCAAGAAAACAAGGACTAGGGTCTAAGTAGTCCTGTGACTTACCTTCCACACAGATCCCGAAAGTTCAGCAAGGAAAATTTAAAATCCTCTAGCTGGTCGTGCGCTACTCTATTTTCTTTTCTTCTTTATTTTTTTAAAGTCACATAGGAGAAAAATAACCAGTTTCCAACGCTTCCATTTATCTGATCTTCCAGCACTAGCAAAAACGTGTCCAAGAGACTCCGCCAAAAAGTAAGCCAAAAACTCATCAAAGGCAAAAGGCGAAGGGGGGAGTGGGGAAGGAAGAGGGTGGTGGAAGGCGGGGGGGCTGCACACTGTGAGCCCAAGTGCCCCACAAATATTTTCACGCTGTTGAAATCTCCTACTGTACGATATACCTGCTGTGGTTGTCACACAAACACACACACACACGGACACTCACACATTATCTTTCACGCGGAAGCAGGCATCCTCTCTCTCACATACACACAAACACACACACATACACACACAAACACACAAACCAGTGTAATGAAAACTGTCAGTAGTAACCTCCAAGAGCTGCTGCCTGCTGCAGATGGTACGGCTCACTGTTACCTTCCCAGATCTGTGAAGGATCAAAAGAACATCCAAAATCAGGAGGGGGGAGTTTGGGGGCGAGCAGGACAAGGTAGATTCCGAATCCCTGTCCCCCCCAGCAGACGCAGCGAGCCAGGAGCGGGTCAGTCAGCAGAGGTGTCTGCTTGCAGGGTGCCCCGGATTATGGCAAGGTTATTAATCTTGATGTGCTGCACCCCCCACCCCCAACATTCGGCAGCCTGCATTGAGATGATTGCCAGAGCTGTGTCTGTCCCTGTTCTACTGCATTTTGCTCAGCCCTCTGATGCTGCAAGTGAGACACAGTGGAGGCAAGAATACTAATAAGGTGGTTAGCTACAGTTTCTTCAAGGCGGCCGGCTTGCAGTACAGTAAACGTATACTTCCCAGTGCTCTGTGTGTGTGCCTGCGTGTCTGCAGCAGGGGACAGTGAATCCATCTCTGGCCAGAAGGCAAGATGGTTTGTATCCTGCCTGGGAGGACTATATCATCTGACTCATCCTTGTCCTGCAATGGTCATTGTCTGACAGTATTTTGCTTGAGTTAAAGAAACGGGTTTGAGTTTACTGGTTTAGAAGCCTTGAACTGGCATTTGAAAGATTAAAAAAAAAAAAAAGTGCGGGGAGACAAATTAGCTTTATAAATAGGCTCCAAGGAGACGAAGGCAAAATTTCAACATGCTGCTGCCCTGTCTGTTAAATGGAAATACAAAGCAATTGCAAAATCCAGCTCCAGCCTATAAATCCTGGAGCTGGCAAAAAGTATCTGAATTTGACTGATGGGACTGTGGATAAATGGATTCGCAGTAATATAAAAAGTTTGTTCATGCATTCTGCATGATAACTGTAGAGTGTGTGGAGATATAGGCATGGTTCATTCATTTTTAATGTGAATTAATTTTCTACTCTTTCACAGTTTCACTTTCATGTATAGTTTTATCATGTAACCATCAAATTGTAGAGAATATCTGAGTAGCACAGTGTCACTAGGGAGATTGGTTGACAATTGTCAATAGCAAGTATTACCATCCATCACACTACATGGAGTGAGCTTAGTTTTCAGGAAAAAAGTAAAGGATTATATCTCTTTTACTACCAAAGCAAATAAATGAAATATATGCACAATATGCTATGTGAATAATTCCTCGGTCCCTGGAGCACTAAATTTTCCTCTTCTGTGATTGGGTCTCATATTACAATACCACTTTTTTCACTTATATACTCAAAGAGTTCCTTCAGTTGAATTAAACTGGTTTGATCTGAAAAAGTATTAAACAGTTGGAAAAGGGAGATAAGGGTGAATTATGGAGCATCGTAATACCAAATACTGCCAGAAGATGTCGCAATAGAGGGTACAAGTAAAAGCATTCTGTCAAAAATCGCAGATTTAGTAAACACAGATTTTAGTAAAACTGATAACATTAACCTGAAATACTGAATTTTTATAAAATATTAGACAATAGTTGCCTTTTATATTTTTCCAAATGTCTCTCTAAATTCACCATTTTATGGAATTCTAGTACTCTCTTATTAATGTTGGGGGGAGGAAAGACCACTATCCCACTGAGATTGGATTTGCAAGTAACATTTTTCCTAGCAGTGGTGACTTTTTATTCTGTAAAGGATAGTATTTAATGTTTTGTTTGGAATAGAGCAACTACTAGATTAGACTACAAATAGGAAATATGGCCAATGCTGTGGTGTAGAACCTGCAGTGCTGGCATCTCATATAGGTGCTGGTTGGAGCCCAGGCTGCCCACTTCCAGTCCAGCTCCCTACTAATGTGCCTTGGAAAGCAGCAGAAGATGGTCCCAGTGCTTGGGTCTCTGTTACACGGTAGGAGTTCAGGAAGAAGCTCCTGGCTCCTGGCTTCAGCCTGGCTTAGCCCTAACAATTGTAGCCATTTAGAGAGTGAGCCAGCTGATGGAAAATTGATCCCTCTCCCTCTCTCTCTAATTCTGCCTTCCAAATGTATAATAAATAAGCCTTAAAAAACAGATATTGGCAGTTATTAAATTGGATAATTAAAATCAGAGCATAAAGTTTTTCAGTAACATGCCAATTTTAAAGCAGTAATTCTGTTTCATCTTGATCATATCTACAAAATCTGCTTGAAAGAATTATTCAAGTTGGGAGTTAACCATACTTAATAAGCAGTGGTGCACAGGAAAAATGTATAAGGAATTTTGATTGACTTGCTTCAACTGCACTTACGTCAATGTGCAAAGAGTTTTCAAAAATATGGCATATCATTTTAGCCTTTATTTATCTAAGTGCAACTAATGAAAACTGACCACCTCCTACTTCTAACTGATGCAAATATTATTAATTTAATGATTAAAGTCATGAGTTCAAATTTTATTTTTTTTTAATTTTTTTTATTTATTTGAAAGAGTTACACAGAGAGAGAAGGAGAGGCAGAGAGAGGTCTTCCATCTGCTGGTGCATATCCCAGTTATCCGCAAGGGCCCAAACTGTGCCAATCCAAAGCCAGGAGCCAGGTACTTCTTCCAGTTTTCCCACAGAGGTGCAGGGGCCCAAGGACTTTGGTTATCTTCCAGTGCTTTCTCAGGCCATAGCAAAGAGCTGGATCAGAAGCCTGGACACAAATCAGTGCCCATATGGGATGCTGGCACTGCAGGCGGCGGCTTTACCCACTATGCCACAGCACCAGCCCCAAGTTCAAATTTCAATTTTGCCTCGTGTAGGGCAGTTAGTCTCTATATTTCGGGATGGTATAGAAGGAAATTTTCTCTCTCTCTCACTTCTCTCTCTCCTCTCACCCTATTTTTCTTGAAAGCTGGACATAAATACCTACGTAATAGAATGATTAGGAGGGCTAGAATGGATAGATGTGTATTGAACACTTTACATATTTTCTGACACAAAGTAAATGATCTATAAATGTTGCACATCTTATAAATAAAGTAGATGTTTAATTCTTGCCAATGTTAGCTCTGCTTCTGTGAGGTACGAGATAAAACAAGTGGATTCACTTTATGAATCATTCTGGTGTTGAGATGTGCTTTTAAATTTATTTTTACAAATGGTTCTTTTGATCTTATTTTTATAAGCTTATGGTTCTATAAAATTTGACAACTGTAAAACGTTTACTGTATACATACATAGTTACACATTCTTGCATTTATCTACATGTTCCAAGAATCATTAAGAAAGGAAAATCACTCCCTTGATTGTCTGAGATTTGACTGAAGCAGAATAGAAAACCCAATGGCAACTCATATTTCCTCCTGAAGTTTTTCTTCTACGTCAACACTGTCATTGAGCATTAAAATGTGTACCCTAACAAGGTGCTGTGCACTGAGTGTGGGATATTGGAATTCAGGACGAACTATCCCAAATATGGCATTTGGGAAATTTGAGAGTGCCTGCTTGGCATTTGAGAAAATGACAGAAACAGGAAGGTCACTCTCACCATCCACCTGGCACTTCTCCCTGATGCTAGCTATAAAACTTATCTCAGCTTTCCCTGAACTAGAATATAAAACTGTTACCTACTAGGTACATTTTCTATTGTCTGGGAGAAGAAACACTCCTCTCTTTGAAGACACAGAGATGCCAAGAAGAACCTGGACCAACAGGTCTTGCTAAGTTTCTCAAAGTTTGTTACCAGTAAATCATAGCCCTCTGTGTCTGATCATACTTTTCTCCTGTGATCCAGTCTTCATCAAATCTAATCATGGAGCCGGCGCTGTGGTGTAACGGGTGAAGCCACTGCCTGCAGTGCTGACATCACATATGGGTGCCTGTTCAAGTCCTGGCCGCTCCACTTCTGACCCAGCTCTACTGCTTGTTGTATGATTATTGTATATCCAGTAAATGCCTGGTCAAGGAAAAGGAATACCAAGACATTGGCCACAGGATATCAGGTACATATAGATTCCTCCCAGGCCTCTTGAAAAAATGTGTCAGATAAAAAATGTGTCAGATAAAAAATGTGTAGGTTGTAAAATTAAACACTTACTGGGGTGCCCATTGTCCTTCCTTGAGCATCCTAAATACTGGATAGATTGATCAGTTTAAATATTAGAGTTAAGCAAAAGTTTCTTTTAAATCATGTTGATTATGATTATGAGATTAAGTATGTTTCATCTCTCAGTCTCAGAAAGTTTAACGTTGGCAATAGTTCCTTAGTTCTTAACTGTAGAACAGTATATGGTGAAAAAAGAGCACTTGCAAGCCCTTTTCTTTCTTCTACATGCAAGAACAGATCTCTCTCACAGATGTTAATATTAAACCTCCTCACCTTTTTATTTGAAGATTTATGTTATGTATTTGAAAGGCAGAGTTACAAAGAGAAAGAGAAACAGAGAGAGAGAGAGTCTTCCATCTGCTGGTTCACTCCCCAAATGGCCACAAGGGCTGGAACTGGGCCAGGTGAAAGCCAGGAGCCAGGATCTTCTTCTGGTTCTCCCATATGTCACCTGACCTTTAAAATGTCCAGTAACTGAGACTTTGAAACAGTATGTGTGAAATAAGGAAGAAAAGATGCACTAAATCCACACACATTGTAAATTTATCTGGAATAACTAATCATCAGTGAGTATGGGGGGTAGATAACCATGGTTGATAAGTATGATTTACTGCTATGAAATTATCCAGTTTTTACAGTTAACATTTTGTTCAATCAAATTTACTTTATCTGGCATTAATATAACCATTTCAGTTTTTTTTTGGAATTGGATAGCTGCTTTTTTTCTTGTTCCCTTTCACATTCATCTTCTTTATTCCTTTACTTTTATTAGGTTTTGTTCACTCAATATATTGCCTTCGATATTTTCACACAATGCTACAAAGTCTGAGTTTTTACAAATCAAGTATGCTTGGATCATTTAAATGTATCATGATTGTTGATAAGCTTATATTAAATCTGCTCTCTTGCTACTTTGAATAATACTTGTATTCCATTTGTTTGTCCCCCCCACACCCCCCATTTACTTTTGTTTCTACCTTCTATACCCTATTTCTTTTTCTTTTCTTTTCTTCTTTTTTTTTTTTTTTTTTTGACAGGCAGAGTGGACAGTGAGAGAGATACAGAGAGAAAGGTCTTCCTTTTGCCTTTGGTTCACCCTCCAATGGCTGCTGTGGCCAGTGCACTGCGCTGATCCAAAGCCAGGAGCCAGGTGCCTCTCCTGGTCTCCCATGCGGGTGCAGGGCCCAAGCACTTGGGCCATCCTCCACTGCACTCCCTGGCCACATCAGAGAGCTGGACTGGAAGGGGGGCAACCGGGACAGAATCTGGCGCCCCGACCGGGACTAGAACCCGAGGTGCCAGCACCGCAGGCAGAGGATTAGCCTATTGAGCCGCAGCCGGCCAACCTTCTATACTCTATTTCTAACATTCAACTTTGTCTTGGGTGTTGGTTTGTTTAGCATACTTCTCTCCTTTTTTTTTTTTTTTCTCTTTTTTTGACGGGGGAAGTTGCCTTATGGTTATTATGTGCACCTTTTTGTCTTTGCAATATATTTTTGAGTAATATTATATCAGACACAGTCTAAGTATGCAACAGGCTAAACCCATTTTCCCATTCTTGAACTTTGTACTATTATTCTCATGTATTTTACTTCCACATTAGTTATAAAACTGATAGTATACTGATACTATTTTTAAACAGTCAATTGATTTTTAAATGACTTAAAAGAAAAACATTTGCATTTACATTCACAGTAGAATTAACATTCCATGTGCTTGTTATTCACAGAAGCAGATACAGATTTCACCACTATCATCTTCCTTCTGCTTGAAGAATTTCCTTTAATATACTTTAGAATTATTCCCAATAACCCTCTTTCACCTTTTACGTGTTTGATCCATTGTTTTCTTGATTTAAAAAAAGATAAAGGCTGCTGTTCTTGTTCCTCTGTATACATAATGCTTATATTTACTTTTACTACATTTAAATAATTATTTTCTTTTTCTCCATTTTTGTTGGTTTTAAATTAATTTAGTTATTATTGTGTTCTTCATATTTGTATTATTCAGGTTTCACTGATCTTGAATCTATGAATGTGATAATTTTCATAGAAATGGTAAAATATTAAGCATTATTTCTTCATATTCCTATTCCTTCTTTCTTGTCCCCATTCTTTGCTTTGGTGATTCTAATATACATGGCTATTAGGTGGCTTGTGATTCAATGTTGTTTCCCATTTTACTGATAGTCTGTTCCTTTGTTTTCTATGTGTTCTATTTTAGATGATTTTCTATTGCTAAATCTCTGAGTAGTCTTTTCTTCTATTATATCAAATATTCTATTCATTACATTTGTTATATACTTTACCTCAATTTTCAACTATAGATAATCCTTTTGAACTGTTTTTACCTTCCATTGCTCTTCTTAAAAGCTTTTTAAAATCTACAATGTTACAAATATGATGTAATTATAATATATATCTTGATGTTGCTTCTATTTAATTTTTCATATGCATTATTTCTAGATGGGTTGATTAATTTTTCCCTTCATTGCACATTGTAAATTATTGTTTCTATATATTCTGGTAATTTTGATTATATGTTAAGATCTTTCGAAAGATTTTTTTTTTTTTTTTATGTAAAAGGCAGACCAAGAGAGAGAGAAAAGAATCTTGCACCTGCTGGTTCACTCCCCCAAACGGCTAAGATAGCCAAGTCTGGCACAAGTCTGGGGCAGGACAAATCCAGGAGCCAGGAACTCCATCTGAATGTCTGGAGCCAGTCTCCAATCTGGATAATTAAAAATGTCATGTGGTAGACAGTGACAGGATGGAAGCCATTTTAGATAGGGTGAGCAAGAAACCTGCTCTCCAGGAGTGATGTGTGGACTCACATCAGAATGATAAAGTACTCTGGAGCAATTGCATTCCAAGCAGGGGGAGATGCAGGTACAAAGGATCCAACTCAGGAAACTGGCTAGTCCTGTCAGAAAGGGGTTATTTTAAGCTACTTTGTCATTCATGCATTTTTGTATTTTTTCTGTGACATGGAGAGGCAGGGTTTGAACAATAACTAAGCATAGTTTATTATTTTTATTTCTTAGTTATTTATTCATCTATTTGAATGGCAGGGAAAGGGAGAGAGAGAGGGAGGGAGAGAGGGAGAGGGAGAGGGAGAGAGAGAGAGAGAGAGAGAGAGAGAGAGAGAGAGACCAATCTTTGGTTCACTGATTCACCCTCCAAATGTGTGCAACAGCAGAGGCTGGACTATACCAAACCCAGGAGCCCATAACTCCATCTGGGTATTCCACTTGGGTAGCAGGGATCCACCTGGTTGACCCACCACCTGCTGCCTCCCTGGGTTTGTTTTAACTGGAAACCATAACAGGAAACAGAGCTGGAATTTGAAATAGGAGTGCCAAGCAGTGTCTGCCACTGTGCAAAACACCTATCCTGATTTATTGTTAATCATAGATAAATACACAAAGCAGCACTTTACTCTGTAGATACAGTTTCGATAACTTTATCAATTTGACATGATGAAACATAAGAGAAAAACAGGTTTTTAAAAATTATTTGAGAAACAGAGACAGACACACACAGAGTGAGCTTCTACTTGTTGATTTGCTCCCCAGATGTCTGCAACTGCTGGACATGGTCCAGGTCAAAGCTGGGATCCCAGAACTCAATCCAGATCTCCCACATTGTTTGCAAGAACTTAGTCACTGAGCCAACCTTGTTGCCTCCCAGCATCTGCCAGGAAGCTGGAGTCAGGAGCCAGGGGCTAGAATCCAACACAGATACCCCAGAATGGGATGTGGATATCCTAACCACTAGGCTAAATGCCTGTCTGCAGAAGATGAGGTTTAGAATCCTCCTCTGAGAGGGCCTCTGCTATGGCGTAATTGGGTAAAAATGCCATCTGCAGTGCCAGCACCATGTATGGGCATCATTTCGAATCTTGGCAGCTCTACCTCCAATCCAGCACTCTGGTATGGCCTGGGAAAGCAGTAGAAGATGGCCCAAGTCCTTGGGCCCCTTCCCACATGTGGAAGACCCAGAAGAAGCTCCTGGCTCCTGGCTCCTGGCTCTGGCCATTGCAGCCACTTGGGGGGTGAACCAGAGGATGAAATACCTCTCTCTGTCTGGCTAACCCTCTCTGAAACTCTGCCTTTCAAATAAATAAATATTCTTTTTAAAAAAGATAATCCTTCTCTGTTATCCTCAGAAAGGAAAACTAGGTTCTGTTGTCACCAAAACAAAATTCAACCAAATAACCAGAAACAGTTCATTGTTCACATAGAACATCCTTTGAAGATGAGAAAGGCTCATTCTATTAGAGTCACTCAGGGTCTTATGCTGACAAACATTTCACACAGACAAAAGCTTTCATAGCCACCTTCAAATGCCAAGAAAATAAGGCCAGTAGCACACTGTCTTTAAAAGTTTTCACCCAGAAGTGATTCCTACTACTTATACAGTGTGGATATAAAAACAAGCTACATTTCCAATGTTGAAATATTCTCAGTTTGAAGAATAGTTCTATCATGTTTGTAAACAGCAGAGATCCAAGGTATTTGGTCATATTGTTGATGATGGTCACACTCTATGCCCATAAATCTGCATTCTGATGACTCCAAATAAACTAGAATATTTCCCTTACTTCATCAAATTCACCTAGAAAGCATCACCCACTGAGCCAAAGATCGGGTGGCAAGCACACATTCATGTATATTCTGAATTTCCTTGAATTTCTTTAAATTCCAATTGCTAACATGTTCAATGATATTTCTTCTCTAAGAAAAAAGAGTTTGAAGGCAAGGTCTTCCTCTAAGAAAAGTTTCAGCAGTTTTGAGAACAAATTTCTACGTTTAAAAGCTGTTTCTAACTTTGGGAGGCAAACTTTACAAGAAGGCAGTATTGAAGTATTTCAGGGTCATATCATAAATTGAACTTCTTCCATAAGGATTAGCATCTGAGAGCAAAGACACACTGGATCTGGGGTGTAATTAAGCCTTGAAATACACAAAAAATGCCTCTATTTTTTTCCTAGAACTGCTTACAATTCAGTGTGCCTTCATATATTCTTCTGCCTAAGAAAGAAAGAAAAAAAATGCACTTAAACCCAGGAAACTGACTATTGTGCACAGAGATTTTACATATGTAGAGAATAATTTTTTTGGCTTTTGGAATTCCTTTTCTTCTTTAGATTCTTCAAAGAATAGTGGTTATTTCGAGAGCCCTCTACCATCTTCCATTCTCTTGCCACTCCAGGTCTTAGAAGGTTGTCTTAAATCTACAATTTTAATGCCATCTTGGGTAATGCATATCTGTTTGATTGTTTCCATTCTGTTCTATGATATCACTTTTTGTAGCTTCTTCTTATAATTAAAGGGCCAAATAAACCATTTAACTTGATTCAATTTAGACATCTGGCCAAAAGACAAGAGTCAATAATGAGCCTCAAGCTTGATCTAACCCCCTCACATGTAGTAACCAAGGCTTATGAGAATTCCTCACTGGGTTTTGGTATTAAATACTAATAATTTTAAGAAGGGAGTGCAATTTTCTTGGAGATTTTCCTAAATTTACTTCTCATCCAACAATGTAGCAAAAATTACAGTTGTGGTAGATAAGGAAGGTGAGTATGTTTTTGGTCTTCATTATCATAAATATTTCAATTTATTTCCATTAAGGGTACTAATAACAACCTAATTGCACTTTTAGCTTTTTCCTTAGTACTCCAGACAAAAGCCTTGTCATATTGGCCAATTAAAGCGCAAATGCTGTTACTTAACTTTAGGATTTAGAAAAAACTGTTAGGAAACCTAATATATGCCTGTAACTCAAGAGCATAGAATTACGTCCATGAATGTACAGATACAATTCCTGTATCCACCTATATAAGGATAGATTCAATTTTCTTGTATGTAACCATGACGACCTGTAGAAAATGGTCCCCATTATGGAGATCATGCTTATTGAGTTGCACTCCTCCAAAATCAGTTTCCAGAATTGGCACATTCTATTGTTTTCTCCACCTCTTTCAGCTAGGAAAGTAGTGCTTGTAAAAAGATTGCGATAGTTTGAGTGAATCAAGTTATGTACTTAGCCACCACAAAAGAAATGTGCTTTGGTCATAAGCAGGAGAAAAATGCTTCTTCTCCATAGCTTCCTTCATTCCGTGGTGTGACCGTGGAAAGGAATTTGGAGCAGCTTTTACCTGCCTTGCTTTCATCCAGATGATTAGCTAGGATCTTTTTGTCCTCTGCTAATTCTACAAGAGCCATCTAAATCCTAACGCCCCAAAAGCTGAGTACTACCAAAATCCTTTACTTCAACATCAATATTTGGCATTACTGTTGCCACCAACTCCTTAAATGCAGAATGGGAGATTTTTCTCAAAAAAATTTGGTCAATAAATCCTACTGGAAGAGTGCAAGGCATTCAGAATCTGATATAGTAGGCCAAGATATTCTAAGAACATCATTGTTTCTGAGGAACACTTTAGACTAAAGTTAATTTAGGGAAAATGTCATAGACTATGTGAATTTCATATAATCTTCTGGTTTTCATTTTTACAAAATCTGACAGCTGACTCACTCACACACCCAACAAGTATGTATAGCCAAAACTTATGTTTGTTACAAATAAAATCATCTATGTAAATCACCTTATATTTTTATGAGATAACAATGTCTACTTGTTTCAATAATTTTGTAGCTTTCTAAAAGTATGAGCATGAGTAAACTGGGTGGTTACATAAATATGACTAAATTCAGTGTCAAAACTCTAAGGTTTAGGAGCTGTAAGACATTGTACAGCCAGTGCCGCGGCTCACTACGCTAATCCTCCGCCTTGTGGCGCCGGCACACCGGGTTCTAGTCCCGGTTGGGGCGCCAGATTCTGTCCCGGTTGCCCCTCTTCCAGGCCAGCTCTCTGCTGTGGCCAGGGAGTGCAGTGGAGGATGGCCCAAGTCCTTGGGCCCTGCACCCCACTGGAGACCAGGAGAAGTACCTGGCTCCTGCCATCGGATCAGCACGGTGCGCCGGCCGCGGCGGCCATTGGAGGGTGAACCAACGGCAAAGGAAGACCTTTCTCTCTCTCTCTCGCTCTCTCACTGTCCACTCTGCCTGTCAAAAAAAAAAAAAAAAAAAAAAAAAAAGACATTGTACAAAGATATCTCTTTCTCTCTCTCTTATTCTTTCTTTTTCCATTATTTTTTTTCTTTCAAAACTTAATTCCTAAAATGAACTATCTTTATCTCAAGCTTGTACGTAAATATGATGATGCATATAAAGTTTTAAAAATACTTTTAGAAACACTACCAAACACTATTAGAAATACAGCACTACTAGTAACATTATGATTAAGAAAAAAATGAAACTTAGGTTTTTTTTTTTTTTTTTTTTTTTTTTTTTGCCAGGCAGAGTTAGAATTAGATAGTGAGAGAGAGAGAGACAGAGAGAAAGGTCTTCCTTCCGTTTGTTCACTCCCCTAATGGCTGCTAAGGCAGGCGCTGCGCCAGTCCAAAGCCAGGAGCCGAGTACTTCCTCCCGGTTTACCATGCGGGTGCAGGGACCCAAGTACTAGCACTTGGGCCATCCTCTGCTGCTCTCCCGGGCCACAGCAGAGAGCTGGACTGAAAGAGGAGCAACCAGGACTAGTAGCAGTGCCCCAACCAGGACTAGAACTCAGGGTGCTGGTGCTGCAGGGGGAGGATTAGCCAAGTGAGCCACGGCGCCAGCTGAAACTTAATTTATTAAGAACAATTTCCATGTTTCCATGAGCTGAAATAATAAATTGAAATATGTCCAAATTGGGAATGGGAATGGAAAAATCCCATAGCCTGGACATTGATTAGGGTTAGAATTAACTGGGTCAACTTACTTTACTAAGAATATCTAAGAATCATTACTTAAAGTTACTTGAACTAACGTGGGAATCATAAAATGTAAGCCCCAAATTTTAATAGTTCCATTTAAAGAAAAAAAACTTAGCTGGATGTTCTCTGGATTCTCTTCTTTTCCAGTATATCACAGTCTGTCTATATGACAGTAGCTGAGATTATCAGGATCAAAATTGATATCAATTAGATCTAATTTGACTTACATATTGTGTGTATGTATATTTGTGTATTACATGGGTTATAATATAGTATAAAGTATTAACCACAGTGCCAATCATTGTCAAGTTAATTTGAGAATTGGTACCAAATATACCATAAGTCAGAGTGCACTTTGGTTGTGCTTAGAACATGTCATCTAAAATTAATTCTGACTTCTATCTTTCAAAACAGAGAGACAATTTCACAAAATTCCATTTCTCCTACTCAATGTTATTGAATATCAATTATAAACAGCAGGTACTATGCAAAATGATGAAAATCGAGGGTTGATTATGATAGATTTTCTGACTTTAAGGATTTCCAAATAAAGAGGTCCTTTTAGCAAATAATTATTGACATATCTCATTTTTACATTTTTATCCACATGTTTAACTAATGTGTGTTTATAAATGATTAAAATAATTTCCTGAGGGGTCAGCTAGCATTGTGACATAGCAGGTAAGGCCACAACCTGCAATGCTGGCATCCCATTTGGGCACTGGTTCAAGTTCCAGCTGCTCCATTTCCAATCTAGCTCTCTGCTACGGCCTGGGAAAGCATTAGAAGATGGCCCAAGTCCTTGGGACTCTGCACTTGTGTAAGGGACCCAGAAGAGGTTCCTGGTTCCTGGCTTTGGATTGATCCAGCTCTGGCCTTTGTGGCCATTTGGGGAGTGATCCAGTGGATGGAAGGCTTCTCTCTCTCTCTCTCTCTCTCTCTCTCTCTCTTCCTCTCTGAACTCTGCCATTCAAATAAAGAAATAAATCTGAAAAAAAAGTGTCTACTGAAAATAACTGTGACAAGGTTATATTTCATCTGAGTTCTGTACTCCTGACAAATTTCAATGATTAAGAAATCCTTAGGCCCAATGCTGTGACATAAAGGGCTAAGCCACTGCTTCAAAGACTGGCTTCACGTATTAATTCCCAGCTACTCCAATTCTGATCCAGCTCCCTGCTAATGAGCTTGAGAAAGAAGCAGAAGATAGGCCAAGTGTTTGGATCCCTGCAACCATGTGGCAGATCTGGAAGAACCCCTGGCTCCTAGCTTCAGTCTGACCCAGCTCTGGCTGCTGCAGCAATTTTGGGCATGAAGCAGTAGATAGAAGACCTCTCTCTCTCTGTGTAATTATGCCTTTCACATAAAATAAATAAATCGTAAAAACATCCACCCATCCTTTCATGTTCTAGGAAAGGATGCATCTCAAAGTATTTTGTGTTTCAGATTTTGAGACCCTCTTCCATCCTTCCATGTGACTCACATAACACCTGGGTATTGCCGCTTTTTACTTGGTTGGACCATTTGCTGATCTCTGTAAAAAAAATCTTATCTCTGGAGAGTGAAAGAGGACAGATAATCTAGCTTGCTAATTTTCCTTAATACTCCATTTTGAGTTTAAATAAATAAAGAATTCATACACACTGAGAAGAGACCAGGGCTTTGCTATGGAAGTGTGTATTATGCATTCATGCGTTTTTGCTTGATTCATGACTGAAACTGTGTTATTTTTAAAATCTGCTTATTTTAACTGTACTTGAAATGCAGCGAGACAAAGACAGATGGAGATGGATCTTCCATCTGCTGGTTCATTCCCAAAATGCCCATAGCAGTAAGAGCGGGGCCAGGCTGCAGTATGGAGCCTGAAACTCCGTGTGGGTCTCCCACATGAGTAAGTCACAATCTGCTGTCTCTCAAGGTGTATGTTAGTAGGAAGCTGGATTGCAAGAACAGTGGACTTGAATTGGACACCCTGATATGAAATGCAGTTGTCCCACCCTCTGTGCCAGAAGCCTGAAACCATGACTGAAATTTTAGAATTGAAACTATAGGCAAGCTTTTATCTCTTCGTAATTTAGAAAAGTCTCTCCCTTTGACTATGTTAATATGCAATATATTATCTACCTCTGGACAGCACTAATTAGACTGTGAAATATTTTCAAAGGAGCTACACTGTGATTGGCTTAGAGATAAACCATCACCTGTGTATACTGGCTCTTTCCAGTATTCCCAGAAATTAAGGACACTGAATCTTTCGATATTTCAGAGATGAAAAACCATTTTGTTGTAGGAACTAGGTAGGCAACATTTTAAGAATTCACATTTTCATAATTTAGATAAAATTTTGCAAACAAACCCACCTTAATAATTTTTGTTTAAGGAAGAGAATTATTTTCTCTATGTTATCATTCGTATTAGTATAATACAAGTACCAAATTTTATTCTAGTTGGCATGTTACTTCTAAACCTATGGGTTTACTGATAAAATAAATTACCAGTATTTCTACTTAATGTTTAATGTAACGGAACATTTTGTTTTTAGTTTTACAAAATTGAGCCATTACTCTAATAAACTTTATTTTAATGGTAATTGTATTTTCTAGTATATAGTCTTGAGGATAGTTTTCAAGCTCTTCAGGTAATTTAAAAACCCTGAATTATTACTATATTGAACAAACTAATGGATATTTGCTTAGGACCTAGATAATTTCTAAGTAAGATGAAACACTGAAATTTAGTTTATGAAGCATAATTTTAACTGACTTATCCTCTTTTTTGCCTCTTGTGTTGATATGGTATATGGGATATATATGTGTCTGTTAAGCACTATTTCATTTTTGCCATTTTGAGAAATTGTATTACAAGCAATATATGCTTTGGTTAAGGAGAGGAAAAGAGTACAGTTTTTGTCTTAAAATAAGGTGACAGATCCAAAGTGAAAAAGAGGGAAGTTTCAGAAAAAAATGGAATGAATATAGAAAATTGTAAAACAGACCCAAAAAAGGAAATTTTATTTCTATTGGTGAATGCATAGAGGTTTATATAATAGGCTTTCAGAAAGAGTTTACATTTTTCTTACAGTTTATGAGAGATTGTGAAAGGTCTTTTTTTTAATCTTCTGAGTAATCTGTCTGGAAACAAAAATTTTATCTTATCAGCTTAAGGCCTGTACTTTTATGCTGACTTTATTGTATCCTTGATTTTTTAGGACAGCAGAGACTTTTCAATTTTGAAAGAACTATGGTTTTAAACAATCATGTTACCTCTTAATGTGTACTTTTAAAATCTTGCATTGTCAATTTGATAAATAGGAAGTCAAGTATTCTTTCTTAGTAATCCATGATACTACACTAATCAAATGTCCTGACAACCTTGATATTTCTCCTTTTACAATCAAATACTACATAATATATCTTTTTATTTTAAAACTGTCTTTGAGGGACCAGCATTGTGGCATAGTGGGTAAAGCTACCTCCTGTGATGCCAGCATCCCTTATGGGTGCTGGTTCAAAACCTGGCTGTTCCACTTCTGATCCAGCTCCCTGCTAACGCATCTGGGAAAAGCGGTGGAAAAACAGCCCAAGTGCTTGGGTCCCTGCACCCATGTTGGAAACCAGGAAGAAGCTCTTGGCTCCTGGCTTCAGGGTGGCCCAGAAGTGGCAATTGTAGCCTTTTTGGGAGTGAACAGGAAGATGGAAGACCTCTGTCTCACACTCTGTCTCTCCCTCTCTCTCTGTAACTCTGTTTTCTAATAAATAAAATAATTGTTTAAAAAAAAAACCTTCTTGGTCTTGATAGAAAATGAAGCAATAGTAATGAGAAAGATGCCTCCTTAGAAAGAGAACCCAAGGCAGCATTTCATTCTCACTCCTTGTGCACAGCCACACTGGAATGGAAGTCACATTTATGGCTTTATCAACAGGTGAAAACCTTGTGCTCCCAAGCAATTCTCCACACTGAATTATCAGATTCATATAAATCATAGATTTCCCCTTGAAAATGACATCCCACTGAATTTAAAAGGTTTCTCTCCATCTGCATGAGTATCCCCCTTCCATGTTTTTCTTTATGAATCACAAGATATTCTTCTAGCAATATATGACATGCTAGATATTGATATTTCTCCTTTTATAATCAAATCTTGCATAATATATCTTTATCTTAAAACTGTCTTTGAGGGACAATCACTGTAGCATGGCAGGTAAAGCTGTGTCCTGTGACGCCAGCATCCCTTATGGGTGCTGGATCAAGTCCTGGCTGTTCCACTTCTGATCCAGCTCCCTGCTAGTGCACCTGGGAAAAGCAGAGAATGCTTCTCTCCGTATATCTTCCTGGACTGTTGCCCATCATTCTTCAGTTTCCTTTTAACCTTGTTACCATTACAAAATAGGAAAGGCTTGGGTAAAATACAAAGAAGTTAATGTGGCTCATGATAATGGACATTAAAAAGCATAAACATCATGGCATTGGCATTTTGGCCTCTGTCCCCTGACTACAACCTAACTGATGGGTAGCAGAGAGGAAAGAGTCATGTAAAGAAGGGGCTCGTGAAAGCAACCAGGCTTTCTCTTGTATCACAACTGTCTCTCTTGTACAACAGTCTAATCCCAAGAGACCTGATCCATTTTCCCAAAGCAGCCATAATCCATTCATAGGTGTGGAGCCCATGACCTAAATACCTTTCACTAGACTCACCTTTTAGTGACTCCAGACCTCAACATTGTCACACTAGGGACCAAACTTCCAGCACATGAATCTTAGGGGACAGACCATGCCTCAATCATAGCATGTGTTATATAGTGACACACATATAGTGATATACATACACACACATATACAAACATACATACATATAGTGATATACATAAATATACAAGCATACATACATATAGTGATATATATGTTTTATGTTTCTCTGGGGACTCTCTTCATTGTTTAAGAGAAAGAACAACTGTCTTTTTGAGGCCCCACTATGGGTACAGCCAGCTCCTAGGGAAAAAAAATAAAGTAATTGGAAGCACTCAATAAAGATGGTTGAATGCATAAAATACTTACTAAACTGCCCACAGAAGGACACTACAATGGAAGACTATATAAAAATATGCTAAATGCCACTCTTGCCTTTAGTGAAGGTGTGGAGAATAGAAACAAAGTTCAGAAAACTGACAGGCAAGGAAACATTTCATAGGTGCACCTGTGTATGAATGCAGGTGCTCCCAAGTGCAAACAAAGGGCTGTCTGTTCTTTGTTTTATTTATTGGATGTTTGCTATATGCTCATCACTGTGCTAAGCTTAGGGAGGATGAAACCTACTTGATTTTTTCATAGAATAGAGGAAGAAATTGACAAGAAGACAGATGCTTGCAATTTAGTGATACTTGCTGCAAAAATGATAACAAAATAAAAATAGTACTATTGTAACACCTGACAACTTGAGAACTTAAGAGTGAAATGATGACTGCAGAGGTCTAAGACCAGTGCGGACACTACCTGTGCTATGAGCACACCATGTAGTCAGGTCCACAGATTCAGTGTGACTTTCAACATGATCGAACTGTGGCCCATGAAACATCTGCTGTACCTTGAGAAGATATAAGCTTTATATCTCAGGGCTATTATTAGAAAACTATTAGTGATTCCGGCCGGCGCCACAGCTCACTAGGCTAATCCTCCGCCTTGCGGCGCCGGCACACAGGGTTCTAGTCCCGGTCAGGGCGCCGGATTCTGTCCCGGTTGCCCCTCTTCCAGGCCAGCTCTCTGCTGTGGCCAGGGAGTGCAGTGGAGGATGGCCCAAGTCCTTGGGCCCTGCACCCCATGGGAGACCAGGATAAATACCTGGCTACTGCCATCGGATCAGCGCAGTGCGCCGGCCGCAGCGCGCTGGCCGCGGCGGCCATTGGAGGGTGAACCAACGGCAAAGGAAGACCTTTCTCTCTGTCTCTCTCTCTCACTGTCCATTCTGCCTGTCAAAAAAAAAAAAAAAAGAAAGAAAACTATTAGTCATTCCATTGTCTGAAAGATTTATAACCTCCTTGGCTTTATTTGCCTCCCCTTTCATACACATACAGCCCCTCCTTGATCAATAACCAAGTATGTAGCTATTACAAGGTGTCATTCTTTAATTTAAAACTATATTTATTTATGTTTTATTTGAAAGGTATAAAAGAGGGAGGGAGAGAGAGAGAGAGGCATGTGTCTGTGTGAGAGAGATCTCCCATTCAATGGTTCGCTCTACAAGTGTCCACAATAGTCAGGGCTGGGCCAGGATGAAACCAAGAGCCCAGAAGTCAATCCAGGTCCCCAAAAGGGTGGCAGAAAGTTCAGTTACTTGAGTTATCACCTGCTGCCCTCTAGGGTGTCCTTTAGCAGCAAGCTAGAATCATTAATCAGAACTCTATCTGCTATGTGATATGAGTGTCCTAAGTGGCATCTTAACCATTGTGGCAAGTGTTCACCCCCTGACTTGATTTGTAATGCTCTTTATGACCATGACATAGATATGTCTTGTGTAAAGCTGATTCAATGTACGTGTCTGCCCTGTAAGAAAAGAAGTGCAAAACTTGTATCCAAGCAGAAGCTTGCAAAGCAGCCAATTCTTCACTGTGAATGTTGCACAAATTTTAACTTTGATTCTCCAACCAGATTATGATTTGTCAGTCAGCAAACTGAATTTCCTGCAGAGAAGAATCTCACATGGAGAAGTTGTCCTAAAAAGCTACTCATGATAGAAAGTAAGATGCTGAAGATTCGGGCACCAACAGAAACCAGGGAAACAAATTAATATTGAAACTCTTTATTATGAAACCAAGAAAAAACTTGGCTCCTCTTATTAGAAAGGCATGAAAAGAGAGAAGAGATTATGGCTCATGAGAATACAGAATATATCAGAAATAGATTACTTACGGGTGGCTGCAGTTGACCCCTGGTATGGACTACAGAAAATTCGAACTATGCATATGAATAATGTGAAATTTGAAGGGATAAGTGTTTCTTTCTTTCCACAAATCTTTAATAACATGTTCTCACTTAGAGAAGCTTCAGGTGAATGGCTTTTGCCTTGAAACAAAGAGTTCCATGAGAGAGGGACTCAGTTTTGTATCACAGTACAGAAACAGCTCCAGCAGTAGTAGGCAGCTGGTGAACACAAAATATAAGTCCTGGAAAATGGCAAGGTTTTAGAGTATTATAGATAGTATAATAATCAGAATCCCCCCAAACTCATGCAGCATTTTGAACCACAAAGTCTCATGTTAACAGCAAATGGATTGATGCCAGTGGTTGATGGAAAAAGATAAAGGCTTGATCCAGTTATGGCATCTGAAAGTGGAGCCTTTGAGGAGTGATTAGACTGGATTAGATTGTTAGGATTGGACTGCATGGTTGACTCATGCTGGTATTATAAGGAGAGACCTCTGAGAAAGTACAGGAAGACTGTGCTCCCTGTGTTGCTCTGTTTCCTGGTCCACAACCTGTTCCTCCATCCATATTCATTCCAACATCACCCACATCCACCAAACATCAGACTAACAGGACTGCTTTAACTTGAACTGTGAACCGCCAAACTGTAAACTGAACTAAATCCTATCCTCTTTCAGTAGCTCCTCTAAAGTATTTTAGTTAAAGTAATGAAAAACCGATTGATAAATTGGAACTTGAAATAAGGGTGAGAAAGATTCTCTTAAATAAATTTTCCAGAACAGAATATCACCACCTGGCTTCTGTGTTCCAAGAAATGTTTATGTTATTATGGCTGCAAGTATGGAAGGCCAAGCAGGACCAGATTTTGGCCTATGATGCAGCAGAAGACATAGCATAGAGGAATGACACCGTGTCCCAGTGACAGTCTTAATGAGATCAGTTTATGAAACTGCAAGTAGTAGAATTAGAAGAGTATAAAGCAGTCCAAAGAAAAAGAAAACTGATAATATTTATGATTAGCAATCAAAACAAAATAGCAATTAGGGTGATGACAACTAGGTATAAGGGAAGAACAAATAAACTAATTGCCCAAGGCCTATATCAAGTCCACTTTTTGTTTTATTTGTTAAATTGTGTTTACTTACATACCATAAAATATTATAGATGTATATACATATATATTTTATATTCCATAGTTTTATAACTTTTGACAAATGCATAGAATAATTGCCTCCACAATTGAGATATAATCTCTTTTATAACATTTATTTTATTTATCTGAAAGAGTTACATGAAGAGGTAGAGCAAGACACAGAGAGAGAGGTCTTCCATCTGCTGGTTTACTCCCCAAAATGCCTCAACGCCAGAGCTGAGCTGATCCAAAGCCAGGAGCAAGGTGCTTCTTCAGGGTCCCCGGAAGCACTTGGGCCATCTTCTGCTGATTTCCCAGGCCATACCAGAGAGCTGGATTGGAAGTGGAGCAGCCGGGACTTGAATCAGCACCCATAGGGGATGCAGGTGCTAAAGGCCAGAGCTTTAACCTACTGTGCCACAGTGTCGGCCCTGGTATATTCTTCTTGATAATATGAATATTCTCCTGCACCTCTTTTTAAAATGTTTAATTTATTCATTCATTTTATTTATTTTAATTTATTTGAGATGCAGAAAAGAAAAAAATTATAAAAGCTGCCAGTTCTAATTCGCTCCTCAAAAGTCTGGGAACTAGTGAACCAATCTAAGTCTCCCATGGTGGGGGAAGAGATCCAATCACCTGAACCCTCACCTACTGCCTCCCAGGGTGCCCACTGGCAAGAAACTGCATGGAGGACTGCAGCTAGGACCTAGGGGTAGGCACAGCGATATGGGACGTGGACATCTCACAGAGAACATTGATCACTGGGCAAGCTCCTGCCCCTTGTGTGCCCCTTTTCATTTCCCTCCCACAACGGGCACTTTTTTAAAATTATAATTTCTTATAATTCTTATAATTTCAAAATTGTCATAGAAAAGAGTTATACAGATGTCATCCTTCCTATTTGGCTTCTTTAAGTTCACATAGTGCATTTATGTTTCATCTGTATTGTTTTGTATGTCGGTAGGTAATTCCTTTAAGCTGCTGAATAATATTCCAACATATGGATACATCATATTTGGCTTATTCACTAACCACTGAAAGAACATTGTTTTTTTTTTTTTCCCTATTTTGGACAATTGTTACTAAAGCCACAATGAACATTACAGTGAAAGATTTCATACAACCATAAATTTGCCTTTCTCTTGGATGACTATATCAGACAGAAATAGATTGGTCCTACGGTTCAGTTCATGTTTAACTCTATGAAATATTGTTAAATTGCTTGCCACTCTGATTTCTTATTTCTGGCTTTCTCAATTCTGATATAATACATTTGGATATGTTTTAAAGTCACTCAGTTAGGGACAATTTGTTAAGGCATCCCCAGGAAACCAATACAACCAATTATAATGCTCAGCATGTTTGCATATGCTGTCTACCATCCGAATATGTTTTTTGGGGCAGCATCTGCACTGTTCTTCTGTCCCTTTTTAAATATGATTCTCCTCTTACTATATGACTTCAGAGTTTTTGATAGGTTCAGATGGAAATTATTTTTTCAGATATAATTGGAAGATATAACCTCACAATTTGGGGCTTTTCATTTCAATGATGTTGCTTTTGATGTGACTTTTTAAAATTTTAGAATAATTGAATTATCATTTTAAAGGGTAATTATTTTAGTTAGTTGAGGCTAATTTTTGGTCAAAGATATATCTAATTTTTCTTTTTTTAAAAAAACTATTATTTGCGTTATACAAGTTTCAAGTATTTCATATATACAGATTTAGGAACATATTGACACTTCCCACCCAACCTTCTCTCCCACCCATGCTCCAGTCCTTCCTCCTCCTATTCCTATTCTTAATTTTTACAAAGATCTATTTTTTGTTTATTTATACTCACAAGGCTGACCCTGCACTACGTAAGGAGTTCAACAAATAGTATGAAGAAACAAAAATATTCTTCCTCAATAGAAAAAAACAAGGGCTACGGATATGGCTGAAGAGCCCATGAGAGTATTTTAGGCATGGAAAGCCAAGACACCCTGGAAAAAAAAAAAAAGAAGACCTAAATGAAAAATCTCTGCGAGTGAGATCCCAGTGGAAAGAACAGGCCATCAAAGAAGGAGGTACCTTTCTCTGAAGGGAGGAGAGAACTTCCACTTTGACTATGACCCTGTCGGAATAAGATCCAAGTTGGCGAACTCAAAAGGCTTCCATAGCCTTGGCAACTCATGACTAGAGCCTGGGGAGATTGCTGACACCATAAACAAGAGTGTCAAATTGTTAAGTCAACAACAGGAGTCACTGTGTACTTACTTCTCATGCGGGATCTGACATTAGTGTTGTCCAATGTGAAGTAATGCTATAACTAGTACTGAAACAGTATTTTACACTCTGTGTTTCTGTGTGGGTGCAACCTGATGAAATCTTTACTTAATATATACTGAATTGATCTTCTGTATATAGAGATAATTGAAAATGAATCTTGATGTGAATGGAATGGGAGAGGGAGCAGGAGATGGGAGGGGTGTGAGTGGGAGGGAAATTATGGGGGGGGGAGCCATTGCAATCCATTAACTGTACTTTGAAAATTTATATTTACTGAATAAAAAATTAAAAAAAAAGAAAAAAACAAGGGCTATAAACAATCACTGATTCTCACATTCATTGTTGAAGAAATTATCTTTAATCCCTTGAATTATCTCAGCAATTTTGTCAAAATCAATTGTGTGTGTGTATATATATATATATATATGTTAAGCCTATATACATATATATATATATTTAAAAAATATGTCATTGCTATATGGATCATTCATTCTTTAAAACCTCACTTATGTTTGCTATAGCCTACAATAACCTTTGTGAATCCTACAGCAAAACTTTCAATTTTCAAATTTTTAAAAAAACTATTCCAACTCTCTTTACTCTCATAATATATTTTAGTCAATTTGTTGATTTCTATTTTATTAAAAAAAACTGCTAGAATTTTATATATTGATTTTCTTCCACATTCTCAGTAAGATTATTTATGATTTCTAATAGCATTTATATTAGAGTCCTTCAGATTTTCTAAACAGACTGTCACATTAAAGACATTTAGAAGTTTTATTCCTCATGATTCCAAATGTCTTTTACTAATTTTTCTTGTTTTATTGCAATGGCTAGTACTTCCAGGATGATATTGAAGAGCAGTGATTAACCGGAGATCACCTTGCTCTATTCCTGATCTTAGTAGCAATCATCCATCCTTCAGTATGTATATTTTTATAGATAACTTTTACTATGTTAAGAAGAGTATCTTTTATTGCTAGGTTTCTGTGAGTTTTTTTTTATCATGAATATTACATTCTCATACAATTTGTATTTAATCTTCATTCATCTATTTTCTCTTTGCCTATATTTCCCTAAATTATTTTATTGGTTGTTCCTGAGATTACAATATGTACAGCTAACATTTTATATAGTTAATATTTTATTATTTCAAAAATGCAAAGAATTACATAATATTGAACAGTATGGAATTCTGTCAAACTCTTTTTATGAGGCCAGAATTACTTTGATACTAAAACCAAACAAAGACATAATACATAAAGAAAACTACGTATCTATATTCTAAATGAAAAATTCAAAACATGATCACAGCAAATCGAATCCAAACTACATAAAATAGATCCTATATCATGATCACATGGGGTTTATCCAAGAAATGCAAACATAGTTTAACATTCACAAATCAATAAACATTATATATCACATTAATAGAATAAAGAGCAAAAATCATATGATCATTTCAGTAGATGCAGAGAAAGCTTTGTTAAGATTCGACACTCCTTCGTGATAAAAATCCTGCATAAATTAGGTATACAAGGAGCATTCTTCAACATTATAAAGGCTATATATTGTTAACTAGTAGTTAATATCATACTGAAGGGGAAACATTGAGAACATTCTGTTAGATCTGTAATAAGACAAGGATATACATTTTAACCACTCTTATTCAGTATAGTGCTGGAAGTTTTAGCAAAAGCAATTAGGAAGGAGAAAGAAATGAAGAGCATCAGAATTGGAAAAGTGGAAGACAAAGTATCCATGTTTGAAGGTGACATGATGTTGTATATGGAAAAACCTAAACATGCCACCAAAAAGCTGTCAGAATTGATAAACCAATTCAGTAAAGTTGCAGGTTACAAAATAAACACACAAAGAATTATAGCTTTTGTGTACACTAACGAAGATCTCAAGAAAGAGAAATCAAGAAAGAAATCCCATTCAAAATAGCCAAAAATTAAATATTAAAGAATAAATTTAAGCAGAGAGGGAAAGATCTTTACAATGAAAATTAACAGGCATTGATGAAAGAAGTCATCAAGGAGACACAACAAATGGAAAGATATTCCTTGCTCATGGATCAGAAGAATCAATGTCATTAAAATGTCTATACTACTTAAAGCAATCTGCAATGAAATCCTTATCAAAATCCAAATGTCTTTCTTTACAGTAGAAAAACCAATGCTGAAATTCATGTGGATTTAAGAGATGGGCCAAGGACCACACAGCCGACTCATAGAATGGCAGATGTCCTAAATAGCACTCTGGCCTCAGAATCAGCCCTTAAGGCATTCAGATGTGGCTGAAGAGCCCATGAGAGTATTTTAGGCATGGAAAGCCAAGACACCCTGGAAAAAAAAGAAGACCTAAATGAAAGATCTCTGCGAGTGAGATCCCAGTGGAAAGAACAGGCCATCAAAGAAGGAGGTACCTTTCTCTGAAGGGAGGAGAGAACTTCCACTTTGACTATGACCCTGTCGGAATAAGATCCAAGTCGGCGAACTCAAAAGGCTTTCATAGCCTTGGCAACTCATGACTAGAGCCTGGGGAGATTGCTGACACCATAAACAAGAGTGTCAAATTGTTAAGTCAGCAACAGGAGTCACTGTGTACTTACTTCTCATGTGGGATCTGACATTAGTGTTGTCCAATGTGAAGTAATGCTATAACTAGTACTGAAACAGTATTTTACACTCTGTGTTTCTGTGTGGGTGCAACCTGATGAAATCCTTACCTAATATACAGTAAATTAATCTTCTGTATATAGAGATAATGGAAAATGAATCTTGATGTGAATGGAATGGGAGAGGGAGCGGGAGATGGGAGGGTTTTGGGTGGGAGGGAAGTTATGGGGGGGAAAGCCATTGTAATCCATAAACTGTACTTTGGAAATTTATATTTACTAAATAAAAAAGAAAAAGAAAATAAACAAATAAGAAAAAAAAAGTACTCAGACCATACAGTGCATACAGTGGAATAAGGATAATCTCTTCAACAACTTGTGTAGAATAAGGATAATCTCTTCAACAAACTATGTAGAAGAATGAAATTAGAGGCATACCTCTCACCATATCCAAAATATCAACTCAAGATGTATCAAAGATTTATATTTAGGATCTGAGACTATGAAGTTGCTGGAAGGAAAGAGGGGAAACACTCCAAGACCTTGGTGTAGGGGATGACATCTTGAATAATACCCAGGGCACAAGCAACAAAAGCAAAACAAAACAAATGGACTATATCAAACTCAGAAGCTTTTGCACATTTTCCCAAGTCTTTTTTGTTTTCTGTTAAAAAAATTGGAGACAATGATGTGGCATAGTGGCCAATGTCACTGCCTACAATGCCATTTCGAGTCCCAGCTGCTCCACTTCTGATCCAGCTCCCTGCTGACGTGGCTGGGAAATCAGTGGAAGATGGCACAAGTATTTGGGTCCCTATACCCATACAGGAGGCCCAAGAGGCTTCTGGCTCCACATCCAGCTGTTGCAGCTGTCTGGGGAAGTGAACCAGTGGGTGGAGGACCATTCTCTCTCTGTAACCTTACCTTTCAAAAGAATAGAATAAATATTTTATTTTATTTGACAGACTTAGAGAGTGAGAGAGAGAGACAGAGAGGTCTTCCTTCCACTGGTTCACCCCCCAAGTGGTCGCCATGGCCGGAGCCAAGCCAGTCTGCATCCAGGAGCCAGGTGCTTCCTCCTGATCTCCCATGAAGGTGCAGGGGCCCAAGCACTTGGGCCATCTTCCACTGCCCTCCCAGGCCACAGCAGAGAGCTGTATTGGAAGAGGAGCAACTGGGACTAGAACTTGGCACCCATATGGGATGCCAGTGCTGCAGGTGGAGGATTAACCAATGGTGCTGGCCCAGACTAAATATTTTTAAAAAATCATTTATCTCTAGAAGACATAACATCCTACAGATTTGTGACTTTCAGTATCCCCATGGTCACACTAGTGACTCAATGTGACCAACGAACCCAAACCTCAAGTGAGTTTTCTCTTTCTATTTGTAATTACTATAGGTATTTGTGTGGTCACTTTGTCAATTAACATTAGTTTAGCATGTGCAGTAACAGCAAGCCATTCTGTTTTCCTGCCTCATTATCTGTTCACATATCCCTTCTACCTCCTTCAAAGCAGAACCTAGATTTTGTGCATGTATATCACATTCTGCACCCATGCTTCGAGGAAGTTGTTTCATTTCCCTTCCCATGATGGTGCGAATTTTGGGCTCACACCAATTGTTGTGGGCCCCAATTTCTCTTGTTAGAGTTTATTTTAGGAATTGGCCAATGAAATAAGCATAACAGGAGAGAGAGCCTACTGTGTTCTTGGAGAATGTGTTTTCACTGCTAAGAAGTGATTGCTCTTCTTTTGGGTGTTACTGGATCCGAAAGTTTAAGCTGGAATTATTGTGGGTATATTTGACTTATAAGAGGGATCAGCCTGAGGATGAAGTAGGGTGGCATCAGGTGGCTGATGAGAACCAGATTCTTGATAATAAGTTGGCATGTACCAATGCCATCTTATTTGTTAAAGTGATCAGTTTAAGTTCATAATTGATAAAAAAGATAGGATTGTGTCAAATAGATTACATAAATAAGACAAGAGTCTGCAAATAATTGATAGACTTAAAAAGAAAAGAATGATCCTACATGGGAAGCAGGATACACAGCACACTCACAGAATGGCAAATGCCTTAAACAGCACTCTGGCCTCAGAATCAGCCCTTAAGTCATTTGGATCTGGCTCAAAAGCCCATGAGAGTTTTGCAGGCATGGAAAGCCAAGACATTGTGGCAATAAAAAAAAAAATGACCTACATGAAAGATCTCTGTGAGTGAGACTCCATCGGAAAGAATGGGCCATCAAAGAAGGAGGTACCTTTCTCTGAAGGGAGGAGAGAAATTCCACTTTGAATATGGCCTTGTCTAAATAAGATCGGAGTTGGTGAACTCAAGAGTCTTCCACAGCCTTGGCAGCTCATGACAAGAGCCTCGGATGATTACTGACATGATAAATAAGAGTGTCAATTGTTGAATCAACAACAGGAGTCACTGTGCACCTGCTCCCCTTGTAGGACCTCTGACTTAATGTGTTGTACTATGAAAATTAATGGTAAAATTACTACTCAACCAGTACTCTATACTTCGTGTTTCATTGTGGGTGCAATCTGTTGAAATCTTTACTTAGTATGTACTAAGTTGATCTGTATATAAAGATAATTGCAAATGACTCATGATGAAGAATGGGATGGGAGAGGGATTTGGAGATGGGATGGTTGCGGGTGGGATGGAGGTTATGGGGTGGAAAGCTGCTATAATTCAAAAGTTGTACTTTGGGAATTTATAATTTATTAAATAAAAGTTGAAAAGAAAAAAAATTGCACCAAACCCCCCCCCCCAAAAAAAAAAACAAAAAGTAAAAGCAGATTCTTGATAATGTTATGGAGTCATTGAGTTACAAGTCCCGTCATCAGTGTGCTGCTGCACTCTCTAATTCACCTTGACTGTGCTTCTGCGCCTTGCAGAAAAAGCCTGGTCCCAGTGCCTCTAACAAGTGCGTCAGGACCTCTGCTTACCTCATTTATACCCTTATGTGCTTTTTTGAATATTACATAAAAATAATAAAATAATTACTTTGAGTCTTTATTGTGAACTAAATGCAAAGTTATAGAATCATTTAGGTCACTTACTTTTTTTCACTCATATTATTGTTGTCTTATATACATAAACATTGATGACATCAATGGACACGGCTTTAATTTTATTTTCTATAGTCGTACATATTATATATAATATATTAAGATAATTATCTTTTACATTTTCTTGCTCTTTCTTCAATTCTGAAGCTTCTTTTTTCTCTTTAGTATCACTTCCCGTTAACCTTAAGAAATTCTTTTAGAATTGCTTTTAGAGCAGATTTGCTGATGACAAATTCTCTTAGTTTTGCTTCATCTGTTAATGTTTCTATTTCATCTTCTTTCTTAAAGGATAATTTAAATGCATTTAGAAGTCTTAGCTGACAGCTCTTTTCTTTTAGCACTTTAAATTTGTTGTTCCACTGACTCATGACCTACATGCTATCTGATGAAAATAGGAAGTAATTTGAATTTCATCCGCCCATATGTAGCATATCAGAGTTCTCCAAGAACTGAAGGATTTCTTTTCTTCTTCTTTGGTTTTTATCAGTCTTATTGTGCTGTGTCTGGGTAATTTTTTTTACTTTTTAATTAATTTTGTTTGGGTTTTTCATAGGGCTATGAACCTCAACCTGTAAGTGTATAATTTTCACCAAATGGTGGATGTTCCCAACCACTATTTCTCCAAATACATTTTCTGCACTAATCTTTCCTCTCCTTATGGAACTCAATGACACAAATATTAGACATTTTGCCATTCTCTAACATTTCTCTTAGGCTCTGTTCATTTTTAGATCTTTTTTATTTTAAATCAGAATTTTAAAATATTACTAGTCTATTTCAAGTTCTCTGATTTTCCTCTGCAATCTCATTTTGATTATTGAGCTCTATGATAATTTTTTTAAGATTCTGTATTTTAAAAATATTTATTTACTTATTTTCATTTTATTTGAAAAGTAGAAGGCAGAGAGAGGCAGAAAGAAGAGAGAGCTTCTACCTGCTATTTCTCTCCCCAAATGCCTGCAACAATTGGAATTCGGCCAGGTTGAAACAGAAGTCCAGAACTCAGTCTAGGTCTTACCCAAGCCATCACTTTCTTTCTCCTACTGGAAGAAGAGGAGTCAGGAGTAGAACCAAACACTTTGACATGGGATGCAAGCTTCCCAAGCAGTGTGTTAACCACTGTATCAAATGCCATCCAAAGATAATTGCATTTCTCAATATTAAAATTATCACCTAGTTATCTATGTGATTTCTCTTTCTTTCCTGAAAATTTCTATCTTTCTATTTATCTCAATTATGTTTACTATTGCATCCCAAAGTATGGATATACAATTGCTTAAATGGGGTCAGCATTGCAGGATAGAAGGATAAAGCCGCCACCAGCAGCTGCATTGCACCCACTAGGGCATAAATCAGTGGATGGAAGATCTCTGTCTCTCTCTCTGTGTTGCCCACTCTCTCTATAACTCTGACTTTGAAAACAAATGAAAGAATATTGAAAAGAAATTGCTTAAAGATTTTGTCTAACAGTTCTAGCATCTGGGTCATCTGATATATGCCATCTCTTGATAATCTTTTCCCTAGAGAGACTACATTTTTCAAACCCTCTGTATACTGAATCAGTTTGGATTGTATCATAAACTTAAAAATTATGTTGTATATATACACAACACTATTAAAATCATCTGAAAAATACTAAGTTTTGCTGTTTGGGTAAGCAAGCAACACAATTTGGTTAAATTGTTACGTCTATCTTCTCTACATGATAAAAGGCACTTCCAAAAGTTTCTGGAAAGAATAGAGTTAACAGATTTACTTTGCTGCAAAAAAATTCTTGAAATCCACACATAACTTTTCTTTTCTTTTATATTTATATGGAAGGCAGAGTTAGAGAGAAAGAGAGCTCCCATCCACTGGTTCACTCCCCGAATGGCCATAGTGACCAAAGCTGAGCCAATCTGAAACCAGGGACTTCTTTCAGGTCTCCCATATGGTTGCATGGACCCAGCTATTTGCACCATCTTCTGCTGCTTTCCTAGGCGAATTAGCAAGGAGCCGGATTAGAAGTGGAGCAGCTGGAACTTGAATTGGTGTGCATATGGAATGCTGGTGCAGTAAGAGACAATTTTACCTGCCTGGCCCCATAGCTTTTCATAATACATGTTTTCCACGAATTCCTTGAAGAGTCTTGAATTTCCAATGTCAATTTAGTACTCCATACATCTCCTTGAGTAGTTTATATCTGGCTTGTCTATTGAGCTCAAGTTCCTATGCAGCATTAAGCAATCCCATTCACCAGATATAGTCTTGCAATGTTTATCCATTATCCATAATGTTTATCACTTACCCATAAGATTTCAGGGACAAAGTTTTACTGTTCTCCTCCCTACTGTCACAACTCAATAGTGGAAATAACAATAGAATGTAAAAACCAAGCAGTAGTTCATTCCTTTTCAGAATTTTGAGAGACTCAGAGAGATCTTCCATCTGCTGGTTCACTACCCAAATTCTTGCAACAATTAGGACTGAGCAAAACCAAAGCCAGGGCATTGGAAACTCAATTGTGGTCTCTCATGTGGATGACAGGAAATCAACTATTTGAGCCACTATCTGTTACCTTCAGCGTGCACATTTTTTTTTTTTAATTTGACAGGTAGAGTTGCAGACAGTGAGAGAGAGAGACAGAGAGAAAGGTCTTCCTTCCACTGGTTCACTCCCCAAATGGCCGCCGCAGCTGGTGCTGCTGTGCAGGTGCTTCCTCCTGGTCTCCTATGTGGATGCAGGGCCCAAGCACTTGGGCCATCCTCCACTGCCCTCCCGGGCCACAGCAGAGAGCTGGACTGGAAAAGGAGCAACCTGGACTAGAACCCCGTGCCCATATGGGATGCCGGGGCCGCAGGCAGAGGATTAAGCTAATGAGCCACAGCGCCGGCCCCTGGCATGCACATTAACAAGTTTGAATCAGAAGCATAGCTGGACTTGAACCCAAACACTCTGATATTGGCTTCAGCATCCCAAGCAACATCTTAGCAAACAACGCATGCTTTTTGAATTTCTGACTACCCTACCCAATCTAACTGCTTTTTAATTTTGTTGTGTTATTTGTTTTGTTTTGCCTTTTTTTTTAACAATTTGAGTTTTGAGTTGTAATCAGCAGCAGAGAATGTTAGAGCGCACTTAATCTGTCTTGCTGGGACAATTTTTTCATATTTATTTTACATATTTGTTTTTTACTTTGTTCAGGAAATGGTTACATCCATTCTGGAAAAATATTAAGTGTTTTTGAGGGGTTACTCTTGGTAATTATGTGCAGATGTATTTGGCACTATTGACATGCCAACCGTGAACTCCAGATTTCTGTAAACCAAAAGGTGTTTTCATTCAAATGTCTCAATGAGGTAGCAGCCTTCAAAAATGGTCTTGCTGCTCCCTCCCCCCCCCTTCTTTTAAAAACCACTCTGAACTAGCAGTGAAATAATTTCAAGTTTGCTTCCATATTCTAGTCCTGGCACCAATCTTATTTCCGCAGAAGGCATTCCTATTACTGAAAGTGGCATTCAGGCGCTGCCTTCCACACATTCCCTTATTATAAACTGCATAACACAAGAAAGACCAATAAAATCACTGGTCCTGCCTAGTGTGAGTCAACAGCATTTGGGGCAGGGCTGACTTTATGTTACATGCATATATGTCTTGGAGAAGGTAGCTAGCTAAAGACTGACTGATGAATGATTCGATAAAGATACCATGTATAGCACTCAATGCAATAAATATTAGCGTGAAGAAGAGAAAACGCTTTATATTAGCACTTTTCTTAATTGACTGTGCAGAACAAGTTATTTTGTTAATATAGTAGTTTCTATTAAATCACTATATTATCACGTTTTATTAGCACCTATTTTGAGTATCTGCCTTTGGCTGGGAACGGCATAAGGGAACAGTGAGACAAAAGTTTGTAAACAGGTTTATTGAGGTGTGCTCTAGATAAACTCTCATGAGATGTGAAGGAAATGGGATAGGTCAAATAGGTAAACTGAATAGCAATGTGGTTGCAAAGGGGTCCCCACCAATCCCTATTGGGATTCTGGAGTAGAGGCACACTTTTGGAGCCTTCTGCGATTTTCCAAATTTAGACAAGGAATGGGCCTTTGTGCTTTCTCCCCAGTGAGTCTTTGGAAGAGGATTGTCCCCAGGGACTGCATGTAACCTGGAGCAGGGAACAGTTTGCTTTTGGCAGAAGAATCGCTCCAAGTGAAACTCAGCTGTTTCTTTTGGGAGCCAACATTAACGACAGCAGGAGGATGCCACTCTGTCTCAAAGGAGAATCTCTGAGTGGTATACCCCAGCAATTCATTACAGCACCTGACATACGTGAATTTTTTTATCTATAAAATGGAGAAAATATTCTAATACAAAATCATAAAGGGTTGAGGTTGTTTATGATCTTTGATGTGGGAATATATCATAAAGCATACTATGAGTTTGTGCTGGGTTACACACAGATACACGCACAAACATACACTCTCTCACATGTTCTAAACATGTTATCTTACACAAATGTAAGTTCTCAATAAATGTTACCTACTTATTATTTTTCGCATAGTAGACCTATGTATCATTATTAGTTATTGAGAACTTGCATTTTCATATCTTCTAGGAAACTGAAGTACAGGGGAGTTAATGCCTTGCCTAAAAATACTCAGAAGAGATACTCCACTAATTTTCCCTAGCCCTTACTGCTCTGTGCCATAGTTCCTTATATCAAATCCCAGGTATTTCAAATCAAATCAAATCAGCCAGACCTTCAGATGTTTTGTTTTCTGTCCTTCTGTCTGTTTCTGCACTTAATTGTTATTTACTTGTTTCCTCTATACATTGGCTTTTTATGTCTTTCTAGTTGAGGTTTGTATTCCCTGCTCTCTAAGAGGGGGAGAAAAAAAGAGACTGCATGTTCTGACAAGTCCTTTTAAATTAAAAAGAGAGAGGGTTTAAAATAGAAAATGTAATTTTAACACATGCAGATATGCACATGCTGAGAAGACAATTCTATTGTATTTTTCAAACATTAAAAAAGAGAGAGCGACAGTGAGGCAAATAAAATTAGGCCATGTTGGAATGAACACAACCGGGTCCTTGGCAGAGCTGACACCGACATCCCTGCCAGTACGCAGCAGAGCACAAAGGGTCTGTTTTTGCTGATCATCACGTCTCGTGGAGACCTCTAAATATATTATTTTAAATCAAAATGAGTAACACCACAATTTTTCTTTCACGAGTGAGTCAATACAATCTGACACATACCATTATGTTGAAATTTTGCAGGTATTTTTATTTCTGCTAGATGGAAGCTGGCATATTTATTTTTTGTTTCATCATTTTTGGGTAAATAATGATTTGGTCTGTTTGTGTGTGTTCATGTGTGTGTGGAGTGAGTGATTCTAGGAGAAAACAGAATAGAGAAATTCATAGCTGCCAGCACCCTCCTTTCATTTGACAAGCAGACATTGAGGTTACTGTTTCTTCTGTCTACTTCTTAACTCATTGCCAACAGGCCTTTATTGCCACAATTATCACAGCAACAATATTTTCTGTATAGCAAAAAGATTTCCCAATTCCCCTATTCCAAGAAAGTATGATTTCCAGTATAACGAAAATGACTACAATCTCCTAGCTGGCCGCAATAAGATCATGAAGTATAATTTACAATGAACATGATATAGAAAATACTATTTCACCAGGAATCCATTTCTCTGATGCTAAACAACCTGTCTACCTGAACTCAAACCTCCCTTGACCTATGAATAGTGCATGTGTGGATATTTATTGTTTTTCTATGCCCAAAGTAGATGCCTGCACTGAAAAAATACACTGATATCACTTTCGTGAGTCACCTTCCCCTCATCTCAGTCCCTCAGCTAATCCTGATTTTAACCACAGTTCCAATTTGGACACGTGATTAGGCCGACTCAACAAAGCAGCATTATTTTACTGCACAAGCCTAAGTTACCCAAAAACACTCAGTCTTAGGCTTTTTGCTAGAATTCTTGGGGAAGTGAAACCCTCTTTCCATTGTGACAACAAGGCTTGGTAGATAATTGCCAGATGTGGATGGTGCTCTTAGTGCTAGGAAAGCACCTGCATGAGACTGGAATTTGAAGTGAAAAAAGCAGAGATGAGAACAGAATAAATACAATGACATTGATTGAGCACCCAGACTCACTCAACCACACCCACAGAAAATTCTGTCAGGATGTTTTTAAGTTATGTGAGCGAATCAGCTCTTCTCTGGGTTATGATGAAGTAAGGATTTTTTTTTAGTCACTTAAACGTGAAAAAGTGCTCATGAAGTCCAGTTGTGTCTGTATATTGGGTTTGGGGAGTTCTACTTCCTTGATACTCTTGGCTTTTCTCTGCCCTTAAAAACTTCTGCAAAGAAGAAGAGTGGCCTAATAGATGGGCAAATTTCTGAAGATCAAGCTTATGTATACGCATATGGTTTTTAGGTGGATGTTTTATGCTTTATTTAGTCAAATTTCAATAGTGGGACATTTATTCTAACCATTTTCTAACCATGTTTCTCCAAACATCCATATTGTAACTGAAAATTTGTAATAATATCTGCCCTATTCCCTGATGCCACAGGCCCTGGAATCATAAGTCAACTCTTTGCTACTGTGAAGTCAACTCTTTTTCATATGAATGAGATCATGGTAATATTCATCTTTCTATTTTTGGATTTTTTCATTCAGCATAATCCCCTCCAATTTATTCCACTTTGTCACACTGGAAGGAATACAATTCACACTGGTCTTTCTTTTTTTAAGGTTGGATGATGTGCCACTGGTGTGCATTTCACATTTCCTTTATCCATTTATCTGTTGACCAATACTTGGATTGATTACATCTCTTGGTTTCTGTGAATATCCAGCCTACCCTCACTGAACTACTGAAAACCATACTATGAGCCCCTCCCCTGTTGAAAGTCTACATTTTCCTAGTGCTATTTGTGAACTGGATCTGTAATACAGGACCAAGTAGGAGAATGGAGGAGTTGAGGTTCTACATTTAGTCAGGGATCAAAAGGAACTTTATGAGCTATCAAGAAGGATGGAACACCATTGTATGTGTAATGATGAACCATTGAATGGTTTTAAATGAGACACTGAAACATTTTCCAAAGACTACTCTGATGTGAGTATGAAAAGTGTAGTGGAGAGTGAAGCAGAAGAGATACAGAAAACATTATGATTCTCCAAAGGCAAGAATCAGACCCCCTGAACACCCAGCACAGCCCAATGCCCAATACCTAACTGGCCTCACAGGGTGTGTGTGTGTGTTTTCCTTCTTTAGGAAAAAAAAGAAAGTGTAGTTCAGAGTGTCAAGTACCACAAAGTGATTATATAAAATATAGAATTTGTTGTTTGATTAAGGCAAGAGGTCAATAATGTTCCAAATTACAGGGGCAGAATTATGAAAAGAAGGATCAGAGGAATACAGATAAAATACAGATGAATGCAAATGTTATGGGGATCTATTTCTTATAAACCTTGAAGTTTCAGTTCAAATTCAAGTTCATCTAGCAAAAAAAAAAAAAAAAAAAAAAAAAAAGAGAGAGAGAGAGGGAGAGAGAAAGAGATTCAAGACATCTTAGGTGCTGCCAGATCAGGAGAAACTTCTTAGCTGTTTAGGTATTACAAACTGGTCACGAGGGTTGCATTTAAAAACCAAGAATGGTTCAAATCAATCTCCTATTTAGGAAGTAGATGACAAATTTCATTGCTATATGAAGGGATAATCTCTGTGCCTCATTTTCCTCGTCTGTAAATTGGGATATCAGTAGCTCCTACCTCACCGATGATCATTCAGGTGGAGATGATGCATGGTAAAGCACTCAGATAGTGGCTGTGTATGTATTTTACATGTGTTAGCGTTATTATTTTTGAGATAATGGTCAGATACTGCTGGACATTTGCAGCAGTAATTCTACTGTGGAGTAATTTCTATATGCAGAGTAATCAACCATGATTTGTTTGCCTCCTTTTGTATGCTACAAAAAATAGCAAGCATAGATCTTAGAATAACCTAGATGCTGTGACATGTCACTCATGTCATTTTTTGAGAAAATAATTACATATGCAAATTATATTAATGACTGCGAGGTTTTATATTTCCCAGCATTTACAGCAATTTCAAGTCCTAAAGCCAAAGTGCCGAATTATATAATCAGCAAGAATGTATGTAATTACCATAGGGGCTTTTATACCATACCCTAAGCACTATAGATTCTAACTATAAAACCTGTAATTTTCCCATTTTACATTTCATTAATTCAGGGAAAGACAGGTTGTGAGGGTAGAATGCATAATGGATTCTGACATGAATCTAATTGACATGTGTTGTTATTTACAGATATAAAACAGAAGTAATATAAATGATTTTAAATTATTTCTGTTGGCAATGTATTCCAGACGGGAAGTCTCATCTCAGCAACCAAATAGCTCTGCGACCTTGAGAAAATTACATGACTTCTCTGAGTTTAATAGGAAGTTTAGGACATTACTAGATCATCAACCCATCATATCTCTTTTAGGACACCATAAAAAGTGTGCCTGAATATGGTCTCAAATACACACCCGGTTGTGTGGCATATGAAACAAAAAGCAACCATCCACCACAACAATAACAACAAAACCATAAAAGCAGGTGCTCATTACTAGTCTACTGATAATCCTCACCACATTCTGTCTGAAGATTAGGACAAAATTACCCCACCTGGCATTTGATACAGTTTAAACATAGATGGTAGCTTGGTAAATACTTATTATTGGGAGACTTTGTTAATACCAAAAGTGTCTGTCACCTCCCAGGTCTTTTGAAAGATGGTTTCACTGTAATTTTATCTTTACTGAGAGCATAGTGTATGAATAATGAGTCTTGGAGATTACTCCTTGGCCCTGAATTGAGCATCCTGCCTTGGGCAGTCTACATGGACGCATATGGATACAATACTGTGCAATTATCTACAACTACCCGGCAACCCTGGTGAAACCATAGAAGCCTAGTGCCAGGGGCTTAAAAGCATCTCCATAAACACATTAGATGAATGAATAAATCTAGGTGTAGCCTGATAGGAAGATCACAATATCTGAATCTGTTTAAACCACAGATCAAATATCTGCTGTAACCAGAAATTCTAGGTAGATTATTTTGGGAAAACTACTTCCACTCTCTGACCCTGCATTCTCATCTATAAAATGGGCATGATACAAACTTTTGGACTTGCTGTGAGGATGAAAGATACTATGTTTCTGTGGATTTAACTATGAATGTATGTAGTTTACATCCCCTCTATTAGTCAAGATAATGATTCTAAATTTTGAAAACCAATTCTAGTTAGTTTAAGCAAAACAAGGCTAGCTTTAGAGAATATGAGGTCTGAAGTCAGGTTTTAAGTAAAGACAGATAAGGAAGATTCTACTTTTGATTATTTTTCCTTTCTGTGTACTTTCTGCATAATCTACTTCCTTTTTCTAGAGATTCACAGTTCTAAAATTTGCATATTACTCTTCCTGTTACCTCCAGAGAATTATTAGCAGTCTTTGGGTCTTCATTTCCAAATTCATGTGAGAGAGAATTTAAATCTCCTGGTTTTAATAAGATGTCCAACTTGGCCCAATTTGCAAGGACCAGAGGACAGGCTTAGCATTACAGAAGGGACCACTGAGGGAGTTGTGAATGAGGTTGGGTATGGCTTTTCCTGATGGGGCATCATTGTGAACAGAGATGATGCACAGTAAGCTTTTACTCTATCTCTAAGTCTTTCCGTAAAAAACATTCAAGATAGAAATAAGATGTGTAAAATACTTTAACATAATGTTTGGCAAATAGTAAGCTTTAGATAAAGGGTCATTCTTATTATAAAGATGATTTATAAAGCTAACCCTCATCTATGTCTTCACTGAACCAGCTTTCACTGAGGCCCATATTACAAATTTATACTGTCCTGGGAGTAGTGAAATAGTGAAATGACTTTGACCTCTGCCTTTAGGAAACTTATTTTTATACAGAACAGATTGAATAAATCTTATTCATCTCTTCATTAACTCCCACAAACATGGTGCTTTATAAAGAATTCCTTACTTTAAGAAATGGTAATTTTGCAGTGTTTTATAACTCAGAAAAAATGTTATTTCTATACAGTTCTCAATTAAACTGTCTTTCCAGGAAGGTGAGCATCCCAATTTAAAGTAATTCTGTGCACCTGAATTTTTTGTAAAATACTTTGAAAGTTTTAGAAGGGGGGAGTATTGTTATGGGCTCACATTCTCCCTTTTCTACCTAATGGTAGTTCCCCATAATAAGTCCCAAAGTAAATGGAAAGTCACATAAAATGGGTGTGTAATGAGGATACAGCTATTATCCATAAAGTATAAAACAAATTGCCTGGGGAAGGCATTTGGTACCGTAGTTAAGACTCTACTTGGAGCATCTGTATCCCAAGTCAGAATGCCTCCTTCAAGTCTCAGCCCCTCTTCTTCCTATCCAGCCTCCTGCTAATCTACACCCTGAGATGTAGCAAATAATGTTTCGAGTACTTGAGTTCCTGTCACCCACGTGTAAAACCCAGATTGAATTCTGGACTCCAGACATCAGGCTAACCCAACTCAGCCTTGACTGTGGAATTTGGGGAGTGAACCAACAGATAGAAGATCCCTCTGTCTGTCTCTGCTTTTCAAATAAAAATGGAAGGGTTTGCATTGAGACTCTGTGGGTTAAGCCTTCGCTTCCCACATTAGCATTCAACATTGGAGCAACAGTTCAAGTCTTAGCTATTTGACTTTTGATTCAGCTTTCTTCTAGTATGCCTGAGAAGACAACAGAGGATGGCTCAAGTTCTTGGGCCACTGCCATCCATATGGGAGATCAGGATGGAACTCCTGGCTCCTGACTTCAGCCTGTCCCGGATCAAGTTGTAAGCATTTGGGGAATAAACAAGAGGATGGAAGATTTTTTTCTGTCTCCTCCTCTCACTCTATTCCTCTACCTTCCAAATAAATAAATCTTTTTTTTTGTTTTGTTTTTGTTTTTTTTTTTTTTAACTTTTATTTAATGAATATAAATTTCCAAAGTACAGCTTATGGATTACAATGGCTTCCCCCCCATACCGTCCCTCCCACCCACAACCCTCCCCTTTCCTACTCCCTCTCCCCTTCCATTCACATCAAGATTCATTTTTGATTATCTTAATATACAGAAGATCAGCTTAGTATACATTAAGTAAGGATTTCAACAGTTTGCTCCCACACAGAAACATAAAGTGAAAAATAATAGATGATTTTTTTTAAATGATGATGAAATCAGATCAGACCTCTTTAAAAAATAAAAATGAAAACAAAAAATTTAAGAAGAAAAAAATCCAAAATACAATTGCTTATGTCATGTTGTATAATTATCACAAATAAAATGCAAATACCCAGGATGATACAGAAAAATCACTGATCTTGTAGTACAATAAATATGGATTTCTAATCTGGTTTTTCTGTGATCCACTTGAGTGACATTGTACAAGGCTCTTTGTTCCAGTTTGTCCTGTTTATATATATATATATATAATATATATATATTTTAAATTCTGTACTACTACTTTCAATTTCAAATCAGAGATTGTGTTATATTGGCTGTAGAATGAGCTTGAGGTTGTTGAGCTCTATTGATTTCTCTTTTTTTTTTAAAGAAATAATATATATGCATTATGGAGAATTAGAAAACACACATGAATAAACATACCGTAAAAAAATTGTCAGAATATCTCCCAAGTCTGATATTATCATTTTGAGTTTCATTCTTTAGAATTCTATTTTTATGCACACAAATAAAATTATCTGTGAAAAGTTGGGCCTCATACTTTTGGGGAGGCTCAGTGCCCATGGCTGCCCATCATGCTGTGTGATGCTGTTCTTTTGAGAGGAGAGAGACTTTAGTACTTGTCACTAAGGGGCAGGAGAAATGACTCAAATCTGTGTGCCTACTCAGAGCTTTGAGGGGGGATTCATGGATGTAGGAGGGAGCTGATATGCAGAAATACTGGTGAAGCAAATTCTTATTGGGGGTTTGTAATCAATCAGGTCAGGATAGAGTTACCACTCTCTTAGTAAGTTTTCTGACAAAGCAGGAACATAAAGGGATTATCTGATACAATCCCCCCTTTCTTTTCATTCCTCAAACTTAAGAAAATTGGGAAACAAGTGCTGCAGCTACTTCCTGCTGACTGGGTGTATAGATTTTCAGCTGAGAAAGAAAACTTTTGTATTTAAGTATTCATGGGTTCAAGGATTTAATCTTTGGAGAAGCTGGATTTTCATTAGCACAAATTTAGCTGGGGTCAGTTTTAAACATTTGGAAATAAAAAAACGTGGTCAGGTTGAACACATGAGAGTCATTAAAAATACCCATGGGAATTTCATTAAGAATTTGTAATCCTGAGCATAAAAGGCAACTTGAGTCTGAAAATAGTTGAATGAGTCATGTGAAAGCTCTCTCTTCACTTCCTGTAATCTTATAGATTTCTGTATTATTTATTTATAGAGATTTTAATTGTTCTGGAAGCCTTAATGTGGGTAAAAATGAGGAGAGGGAATAAGAGAGAAAGTAGGAGGAAGGGTGATGGCATGGGCGGAAAGGAGGGAGATTAGGGTGGGAAATATCACTGTGTTCCCAAATCAGTATGTCTGATTTACATGAAATTTGTTTACCTTAAATTAAACAAAGTGAAAAAAAAAGATCTAATGCTACTTTGTTATCTAAAACTGTACAGGTGAGGAAAATCAAGGCTGTGTTTTTAGCAGTTTTGCTCCTAGCAGTGGTTTCAGTTGTCTGATCAATTGTAGCCAACTTTAAATCATGTCCAGATTATATGTACCTCAGCACAAGATGTGAGAATGCCAAAAATATTTTGTCCAACATTGCCACTATGCCAGTTAACTGCTCTCTTCTAGGGTGATTACTGATGCCATAAACAAGAGTGTCAATTTGTTAAGTCAACAACAGGAGTCACTGTGCACTTACTCCTCATGTAGGATCTATGGCCTTAGTGTGCTGTACATTGAGATTTAATACTATAACTAGTACTCAAACAGTATTTTTCACTTTATGTTTCTGTGTGGGAGCAAACTGTTAAAATCTTTACTTAATGTATGCTAAACTGATCTTCTGTAGATAAAGAGAATCGAAAATGAATCTTGATGTGAATGGAAGGGGAGAGGGAGTGGAAAAGGGGAAGGTAACATGTAGGAGGGACGTTATGGGGGGGAAGCCATTGTAATCCATAAGCTGTACTTTGGAAATTTATATTCATTAAATAAAAGTTAAAAAAAAAAGAAATGGTGACCCTCTGTATAAGCTGTAGTTTGGCAATGTAGTTTGACAATCTTTTATGAGAATTACTATCAAGCAGTCATGCATAAGAACTCTTTATTCGCAATGTTTATTTATTTGTTTTTGCTTAAGGCTGACACAAATGAATCCATCTTGATTCTGATAACCCTCATACTTCCCCATTGTGATTAAATCTTTTCCTGAAAACATTGATGATTAATCAATCTATAACTAGGGTCTATTTGGATCTCATTCCAAGGTGGATCCATCTTTGTTGGTCTGATCTGGTTCCACATTGGAAAGGAAGTGACTGACAGTAGAGAACGAGAGTCAAAAACCCTTTTTCCATATCTGAGCAACCAAGAGGTTTCAGGAGTGGTTCTAGACTGTGGTTACCTGGAGTCCACTGTTAAATGTATCTATCTATTCTGCAGGCAATGACCATCACTCACAATGCCAGGCTAGTATTGAATTGTTAGGAGCTGTACTTCTGTAGAATTTTGACAGACATCAGGCAAAAAGTCTAAAAAGGAAAATATAAAAAGAAACCAATGAATGCATACAAAATTGAGTTTGTATTTTAAGAACAATGAACAGTTATTATCTAATGACAGGTCTGTTAAAGTTTTAGTCTGTTTTTGTAAATGTAGAAACAAAAGTGATTTGTCATATAATACTCTCAGATTAAAAAGAATCTCAAGGTTAGGAACACAAATCAAGGCAAGCTTTAGATTTTTCCAGCATATTTAATCTTTTGAAGTTTCAGGGCCCACTAAGAAATGACTCTTATTTTCTCTTTGTAAATCTTGGAATCTTTATGGTCAACAGTTTTGTCCATATTTTAAATATTTCAATATTTTAAATTGCACCCTGTTATGAAAAAAAAAAACATATGTTTTACTGAGTGCATGCCAAACAACCAGATAGCCACACACACACAAAAAAGCAGTCTTTTTTTTCTAGCTTTGGAAGAATTAAGTAGAGAGAAAAAGGTAAGCACTTTTACCATTGTTTACAAAAGCACACTTTACCAAAGTATTCTAAATCATAGAAATCTCAGTAAAAGAAAAAGTTTCTTTAAACCTAGAAGATGAAACATTTAAGTTCAAAACCAACCATGTTTTAAGTACAGAAACAACAGTGCTTCAAATAAGACAAAGAAACCTGCAAAGTTCAATTCAATTTCACATAATTAATTTTTGTTTTATTTGATCTTATTTGCTCATCAGTTTTTTTTTTTTTATCAGAATCCTGTAAACTCTTATTTAGTACATTGATCTTAATGTTGTTATAAATCAGTGCACAGGAATACTTGTTTGAACCTTTTCCATGATTGTGATTACAAATATTTTAAAAGAAGAATCAGAACTGTGGATGACAAAAGAGTCGACAGTTTACATTATGTACCGCATCTTAGAAAGCACGAGGAATGGATTGTCCTTCCAGGCCTCTGGTCCTGTGGCAGGAGATGCCTTCTTAATGATCTTGGAAAGGTGCCCAGGTATTTTATTTTATTTTTTTTTTTGTATTACGATAACTATCATGAGTGACAAGATCTCTGTGGACCATCAGATTTTTATAAATTTTAAATAGTTTATAATACTTATATCAATTATCAAGCTAACTTCAGTTTAGCATTATTTTATTACCTGACAGTGCCTTTCATACAATCCAAATAAACATAATTAGCTATTTTCTCCTTCCAGATGAGAGATACACAGTTTGAGGATCTCCAAGGGCCCGGATAGAAACCTCAAATTAAAAAGTGTCGTACTTTGGAAATTTATATTCATTAAATAAAAGTTTAAAAAAAAAAAACAAAAAAAAAAACAAAAAAAAAAAAAAAAAAAAGTAAATATTTCGTAAGTAAATAAATAAACTAACTTTCAAAATTTTGTCATCCAGAGAGCCTGTTAAAATGTCAAAAGGTATAAAACATTTGACCAAAACAGAATGTCAGATAGCCATGAAATTATAGTCTATCCTTTTAATCAGGGTGATTTAATCAGTGTTATAGAACAGATGTAACCACAATTATGAAGTGATCATTTGAAACGTTTGAAAATAAGTGGATATCAAGAGCAATTCTAACTTCATTAAGACCAAAACCTAATAAAGCAATGGAAACCTGATAAACAGGGCTGGCACTGTGGTGCAGTGGTTTAATCCTCCACTTGCTGCACAAGCATCCCATATGGGTGCCGGTTCAAGTCCCAGCTGCCCCTCTTCCTATCCAGCTCTCTGCTATGGCCTGGGAAAGCAGTGGAAGATGGCCCACATTCTTGGGTCCCTGCACCCAAGTGGGAGACCTGGAAGAAGCACCTTGGCTCCTGGCTTCAGATTGGTACAGCTCCGGTCGTTGAGGCAAAATAGGGAGTGAACCAGCAGATGGAAGACCTTTCTGTCTCTCCCTCTCAATGTCTGCAACTCTACCTCTCAAATAAATAAATAAATAAAATCTTTATGAAAAAAAAAAAAAAACTAACAAACACAGCAAAGAATACAAGAGATTATCTTGAAAAAACAAAATCTTTGTTTCCTTTGCCAGTTACCAAAGGTGAAAGAAATGCTTAAGAAATCTATGAACAATTTTTAATTTTAGCAAACTTTATCATACATAAATTTTTTCTATATAGTATATTAATTTCTAGTAACTATAAAGAAATATTGAATTTGTCACGTGCCAACAATTTATAGAAACATTAACAGACCCACACATATTATCCTTTTATTGGTTTCAATAAGCCATGAGTATTTAGACTTATATTTAGAAATATTTATTTCCTTTATATTCACTCAATTTATCTTTATTTTAAAAATATTCATTTATTCGCTTGTTTGAAGACTGACTAAGCGTGAAGGAGATTGTAAGGAAAGGAGAGAGAGAGAGAAGGAGTGATCTCCACCAGCTTGCTTATTCCCCAAATGCAAAATGCCCACAATATGAGTGGCAAAGACACAAGCACTTGGATCATCATCTGCTGCCTTCAAAGATATGTTAGCAGGAAACTGAGTTGGAGGGGAGTAGCTGGAACTCCACTCTAATATGAGATATGGGTGCCCCAAGTAGTGCCACAAAACACTCTACCACAACATTGGCCCCTGTATTTCTTCCCACCAGAGTCAAGTTTTTCTGCTTGGCTGAGGGCGGACGCAGCCTGGAGCTGGTGCCCTGTTATGTTTGTCCAAAATGGTGCCTGCTCTATTGTCTCACATGCCTTTGTAAGATGAGTGGAGAGAGAGAATCGTGTCCATACCATCCTTTTTATTTTTTCTCTCTTCTACTTAGGCTGGTGTATTTCCCCCATGGGTCTTCAAACCTCGTTCTCTCTAGGCTCTTTCTGCGCTTTTCCGCCAGTGTCTTGGGCTACTATGGTTTCATCTCACCTCATCTTCCAACGCTGGTCAGTGGAGACTCTCAGCAGCTGGGCTCTTGGGCTGTGGGTGCTCGTGCCCTCCACGTAGATCCACCATGTCCCTCTAATTCTAGAAGAGTTTCCTCTGTTGCTTTTTTCCCTAACTCTTCCCTAAGACTACAGTATTTTCACTTTTATTAAACTATCTTTTCCTGGACTATCAGGGAGCTCCCTCCTTATTCCACCATCTTGGAGCTGATCCTCCTACATTTATAACATCTTTGTCATAAGCTATCATTGATTTCTAAATCTTATTTCTTACTCTGTCAATCTGTCTGTAGTATTTAGAGTTATTCTAATACTTTTAAACATTGTAATTTTAATAACTTTTAATTCATAGTATGAGAAACATTCACATAATTATTTATTTATACAACAGTAGCTATTTTCAAGAGTTTATTCTTATGAATGGTAATGCTTTAATTACTAATCAAGGTTTCTTGCTATAGAAATTGCTGCAAGTAGGGCAATCTAAGCATGAAATAAATCGTAGACACTGCCCGGGAAATGATAGCCTAGATTATGATTCTTCAGTCTGGGTACACAGTACCTGCTTGCATAGTCTAAGATACAAATGGAAATCTACAGCTGATATCACAAATGCTTTACTATTTTAATCTATTTGGTCTCTTTTCTCTTCATGCCAACTGGGCTTCCCCTCCAATGTCCTTTCATTCCATTTGGCTAATCCTTTTCAACTACAGGACTTGCAGAGATGCCTAAGACTTCCCTTAGCAAGTTGATCTCTGCTGACTGTGTGCAAGTCAGCCTTGTCACAGCAAGCTGTCTCCTGGCTCCTTTGTATTTACCAAAATAAACTTGTGTTTCCTTGTTACATTCTAAAAGAAAAGCTTTAGTCATGCCATGGGATTCCGGCTGGGTGTGGGAGTGTGCAGATAACTTCAAATACTGCCATTTCAAAAGCATAGTGCTCCATACATACTGTCTCTGAAAATCAAAATGAAACCTTCTCCAGATATCTGTCTGCTTGAATTGACCTACCTTGAAAATTATGCTTTTATTTATTTGCTTTTGAATGCTGCAGAAAATGAGTGAAAGTCCAATACAATCTGCAATAGAAATGGAACGTTTAGCCCTAGGCTTTTTCTATAATCAAAGCTCTCACAGGCAGGTTCTATTTTAAACATCTGATTAATTATCCTTGGAAATGTAAGGACCTCATATTATAGATTCTCTGATATTTTGTCATTTATTGAGTAGCTATAATTGAATTGATACTGGAAGAAGAAGTTTAAATAAAATAACAGATTAACTTTCCATTTCAGAAGCAAACTACTGGAAAATATAAAAGGTTCTGATGATTTTCATCTTAAAACAAAATATTACAGTTATATCTATCTCTTTTAGTTCTGGAGAAATAATGTCAACAAAAAGTTGAAATAGAAATAATGTTGTAATTTGTATATACACTTGAATTTCTTGTAGAAGCCAGAAGAGGGCAGAAGATGCTGTAAGTGGAACAATATTTACATAAAAAATGCCTTTGAATCGAGATTCAAAATCCTATTTCAAAAGAAAATGAAGACACTATTGGTGTAGCTTATTTTAGAAAAGCATGATACACAAAGTTATTTTATGTTGAACTCCAACCAATCTTTATGATTTGTTTTTTTTCTGAAAAGAACATCTTAAGGAAAACAGAATCAGCATTCATTCTGTCATATCTCCTACATTAAATTAGTCATCTTGTTTAAATCTACATAAGAGGATATTCTATTGGTGCTCCCATTTTACAGATAAAAAAACTGAAGCTAGGGGAAGTTAACTAACAGGCAATGTTCAGAAAGATGAAAATCAAAGTTGATTTTAGACATAAGCAGTTGGACTCTAAGGTCTACTCCTACTGCAATATATTTTACTGCATAAAAATGACCACATGATCAGTTTAACACTAGCAGGTAAAAATGACCTACTTTTCAAGGCCTCAGGATCCTTTATTTTTGTAAGTCTGGCATAAATGTTTTAAAAATTGAATTAAAAAGTAAATGCAATGATGACTTAACGTCCAGCTCAGATTGCTGTTTTGCTGGAGAGCTCCTCCCCTCTCCGTGTTGCCTGTGGTGCTCTGCATTGTTCATTACCCTACAGCTCCTATTCTTGGCAGCAGTACAGTGTGCCTTCTGCTGGCTCCCTGTGTCCTTGTAGGAGAACGCTCAACTGATTGCCGGTTTGCCTGGACCTGATGTAGTAGTTCCCAGCTTTTGCTGTTACTCATCTCTGACATGTTTGCATTTGAAGAAAGATCTATCTCTTTATACTTAAAGACAAAAAATATAACCCAATGTTAGGATTTCAATTGCAGTGATAGAGAGGGGAAGAGCAAGCAGAGGAGTTTCTTGGTCTTGATGGCTAATATTCTGGTCATTGTTAAGGCACATCCTGATGGCACTGTACATCCAGATCAGAGCCTCTGTTCCTAAAACTATAGTAGAAAACAGGCAAGGATCTTTTTAAGAGAGTTGATGCTGAGATTTGGCAGTAAGAACCATCTATTTCTATCAAGTGACAGTGAAAAGATAAATTCTGACCAGAATACGAAAGAGATTGGAATTGTAAAGTCAAAGTTGTTTGTGAAATTGCCAAATTGGACTGTGTAGCTGTATTCTGTATCAAAAATGGACCTACTGATCAGCAGTTAGCATGTCAGAGTCCTAGTGCCCTGGTTAATTGATCTTATGCTCTATGTGATAGGCATTGTGTAGTTATCTGTGGGGAGATGGATAAGGCAATAAGGATATTCCTAGGGGAAAAAAATCCAGCAATGAAAAGTGTAAGAGCAAAGACACAAGCAAGAAGTGGAGAGAGAAGCCTGGGATAATCTTACTAATTGCTGAATGTACTGAAAGTCACAGGCACTTCCATGGGCTATTGAAGTCCTTTCATTTTTAATTATTTCACCGTAACTGTTCTGTGCCACTAGAGATTGAATAATTTTGTTTTCGTTTATTTTAATGATGTAGCAGTGGAGAGAAAAAGCCGAAGGATTAGAAGGAATGATGAGAAGAAAGAGAATGAGACAGAGGGAGAGAGAGGAAAAGGGAAGAATAATGGTGAATGAGTAGAATGAAGAGAAGGAAGGGGAGCAAAAATAGCCAGTCCTTTGAAACCATGATAGAACAACCTAGATTGGAATGCAAGTTCAAGAGCCTGAGTTTCCTCATCTCTAAGATGGGCATTGTAACTTATCTACCCTCCAAAGTAACCGTGAGTATTATATGAGAAATTGTATACAAGGAAATTATGCAGAAAAAAACCCTTAAAATAACTTCTGGCACACAGTAAGCACTTGATGAATGATAGTGATTATTATTATTATTAGCTTCTAACTACTATAACCCTTAATAATAGTCAAAACTCTATAGAAATCTATTTCCTCTTGTGCCACAAAAGAAAAACCAAATCATTTTGCTGAACTGTAAATGTGCTAAATTAAATGCCCAGGCATAAGAATTAGCATAAGCAATCTCTCTCCACAAAATTAGCACTCAATATCTCTCAGCACATAATCTTTACCATCAAAGGAATGAGCTACCTAAAATAAGCCCATTAGTTAGCTACCAGAGAGAAGCAATGCTAATATCTACAGAGAATTACAAATTACCCAACAATCACAACACATGTTTTAGAAGAAAATATCAGAGTAAGGGAAATCAGACTTCAGTGGTTCAAGGCTCAAGTTACCATCAGCTTCTAGTGATTACCAAGGGAAAGACTGAATTCAGATGCCTCTGGGAAAGGAGGTAGGCAGAGGGGGGAAGTAATTTTATCCTACTATCCATAATAGTAAGTAAAGGAACTCATTAAAGTTTATTTAGTACATTTTAAGTTAACTTTTTTATTAGGTCTAACACTCATCTTAATAAAAATCTTTGGCTAGGCATGGTGGCACAGTGGGTACTGCTTGCTACACCCATACATTCCATGTTGAAGTATCAGTTCAAGTCCTAGTTCTCCCACTTCTGATCTGCCTTTCCATTAATGCATCTTGGAGGCAGGAAATTATAGCCTAAGTGTTTTGTTCTTTCCAACCCTTGAGGGAGACCAGCTGAGTTCCTGGCTCCTGGCTTCAGCTTGACTCAGTCCTGGCTATTGAGGGCATTTGTGGAAGTGAATCAGCAGATGTCTCTTTCTCTGTCTTTCAAGTAGATAAGAATTTAACAAAGAAACATGGGGGCCAGAGCTGTGGCAGTACCTGCAGTACTGGCATCCCATATAGGCACCTGTTCAAGCCCAGGCTGCTCCACTTCTGATCCAGTTCCCCGCTAACACGACTGAAAAAGCAGCAGAATATGGTCCAAGTGGTGGGGCCCAGAAGAAGCTCCTGGCTCCTGGCTTCTGTCTGGACCAGCTCTGGCAGTTGTGGCCATTGAGAAAGTGAACCAGTGGATAGAAGCTCTCTCTCTCTCTCTCTCTCTCTCCCTCTCCCTCTAATTCTGCCTTTCAAATAAATAGTCTAAAGAAAAGAGAAAGAATGAAAGAAAGAGAGAGAGAGAGAAAGAGAGAAAGAAAGAGAGAGAAAGAAAGAAACTTTAAAAAAGAAAGAAAATTTAACCAAAAATAGAATAAAATTCTAAAATATGAGTAGACATTTTTCAGGAGCAAACAGTTAGTAGTTCTATCTGGATTGCCCAGTTCTCACCCATCTCTGTTACTCAAGGTAAGGGATTTATGAGATAATTTTATAGTTTTAAAATTTGAAGCAAAGAGAAGACATACAGAGATCTCCTCTACTACTATTATTATTATCACTATTTAAATTTGAGAAAATCTTGATAAATGACTTACCGAAGATATTACTTCCAGTGAGTAGCCAAACTGGAATTAGATGTTCTATTAGGTTTTGTTAATTCTAGTTACTCATTAGGTCTGTTCTCACTTTCAGGGTCTGGTATATGCCTTAAATCCCTATTGTTTGAATATCCCCACTTTATCCACTCTCAAATTCCTGCAACTCACTGTCCTTTCTACAATTTATACCCATCAGTCTAAGTTCTTTCCCTCTACATGCTGAAGAAACTTGAACGGCTCCTCCAAAACACTTCACCCAAATTACTGAAGCTAACATTAAAGCCCTGTCGATTGCATGTCCTTCTAACTCAGCCCCCCCAGCACGGTCCTGGTACATTGCACTCTAGCTTGACTGAACTACAAGCATTTCCATCACAACACAAACCTGTCGCCTGTCTCTTTAACTGTTATGTTGCTCTTTCAGCCTACATATTTCCTTTCCTTTTAACTCAAATTTACTTTTCCAAGGTCAGAAGTCTTTCCTTCCTTCTTTTGAGGGACATTGAGTCTCTTCTTTGGGTTTCTATTCATTTCTTTAACAGCATCGGTCACATCTTAACTTAAAAGCCTCTTTAATTCTTCTTTTTCCCTCTAGATTATCAGCTCTTTGAAGGTAGAAGCTATATCTTATTCATCATCACATTCCCAATACTTAGAATATAGCTTAACATACAATGAAATTTCAATAACTAAGTTGAATCTAAAGCCTGTCTTCTGACTTCCACATATTATGGTCTTCCACCTTATGTCCCTAAGCACTTTATTACCTACTATTTACTTCACATGGGTTAATTACAGCTCATCAATTTTATGATAAGCAATTTGAGGGCTGAGATAGCATTTGACTTATTTTTCTGATGTCCTTTAGTGTCAAGACTGTAATGGGCAGTTTGCTACTGCTCAAGCAGTTTACTTTTTCAAAAAAATTAAGGAATACACACTTTATATAGAATTTTAAGAAGAACAATATGATGGGAAGGGGTGGTTTGCATTAAGTGGGTTCTGTGAATTCCCATCACTTCTCCTGTCTATAAAGGTATGCTTCTCAAACTGTAGGTCGTGGCCCATTAGCAGACAGTTACATTAATTTTATGCATAACCCAAATTTAAAAAATTCAGCAGAGGTTAATCAAGAACCAAAGGGATCACATAAACAAGAATAGTGTCTGCAAATACTAGCTGATAGAATAAAAAAGGGAGAGAATGGTCCAACATGGGAAGTGAGATACACAGCAGACCCATAGAATGGCAGATGTCCTAAACAGCACTCTGGCCTCAGAATCAGCCCTTAAGGCATGTGGATCCGGCTGAAAAGCCCATGAGAGTATTTCAGGCATGGAAAGCCAAGACACTCTGGGTAAAAAAAAAAAAAAAAAAAAAAACCTAAATGAAAGATCTCCGCAAGTGAGATCCCAGTGGAAATAACGGGTCATCAAAGAAGGAGGTACCTTTCTCTGAAGGGAGGAGAGAGCTTCCACTTTGACCATGGCCTTGTTTAAATATGATCAGAGTCAGTGAACTCAGGGGGCTTCCATAGCCTTGGCAGCTCATGACAAGAGCCTAGGGTGATTACTGATGCCATAAACAAGAGTGTCAATTTGTTAAGTCAACAACAGGAGTCACTGTGTACTTACTCCTCATGTAGGAGCTCTGCCCTTAGTGTGCTGTACATTGAGATTTAATGCTATAACTAGTACTCAAACAGTATTTTCCACTTTGTGTTTCTGTGTGGGAGCAAACTGTTGAAATCTTTACTTAATGTATGCTAAACTGATCTTCTGTAGATAAAGAGAATTGAAAATGAATCTTGATGTGAATGGAAGGGGAGAGGGAGTGGGAGAGGGGAGGGTTGCGGGTGGGAGGGACGTTATGGGGGGGAAGCCATTGTAATCAATATTCTGTACTTTGGAAATTTATATTCATTAAATAAAAGTTTAAAAAAATTAGGCTAGTCATATGTAATAAAGATAAATATCCCTATGGGAAATTGTTATTCTATTATTACTCAAATATGGATGAATATTTACTTTTCTATTCTTCCCAGTCTGAAAAACTATTTGAGGGGTAGGTATCTGGCACAGCAGTTAAGTAGCTGCTTGAGACACCTGCATCTCGTATCAAAGTGGCTGGTTCAAGTCCCAGATCCTCTATTTCACATCCAGTTTCCTGCTAATGACACCCTGGGAGCAAGCAGATCATGGTTCAAGTACCTGAGTCCTTGTCATCAGGTAGGAGAGCAAGGCTGAGATCTGGGCTCTTGGCTTGAGCTTGACCCACCCTACTTGTTGTGGGTATTTGGGGAATGAACCAGTGAATGAAAGATATCCATTACTTCTCTATTCTACCAATTAAAATATGAAAATCAAATTTTTAAAAAGGAAGTGTTTGAAATCCACTGAGTGCTTTTAAAGCACAGTTTGAAACAAATCTATGGTGGTATGGCTGCTCCAAACTTTGACTAATATCAAGAGGACTTGGAGAAAATTGATAATACAGAATCCCTGGCCCCAGTGCTGAAGATCCTCATTCATTAAAGTAAGGTTAGGCCTGGGTGTCTCTATTTTAATTAGCTTCTTAAATGATTGCAAAGCAGTTGCCTGTTTGAAAACCACTGGAATAGTTGAAAGGACTTATACGTCTAGAGTCCTGGGTCAGGAAGGAATCTGAAACTACATCTGTCCTTTTGTTGTTTGAAGGTGCATCCTATTTTTAGCTACTCTCTTGAGACAGGCAATTCACAACATTCTAAGGCACCCCCTTCTGTTTCTTGATAGTTTCCAAAATTTAACTTGATTCTGGTGACCTGAAAGGACAAATCTATCCTTCTCTCTACACAATAGCTCTTTGTTTATTGTGCATCTAGCCTTGATTTTCTCATCCCTCAAGGTGATTGAAAGAGGTTCACCAAGATCATGGTCAAATGCAGGAGCATGCATAAATACTGTCAAATGCAAACTGTAATGTTACATGTAACTTGATTTTTACCATAGAGGCAGCTCAGTGTATTTTTTTCTTGCAGTAGCAGAGAGCTCAAAAACAGATTTCATTCTTTCATTCCAGGCAAAACACTGCTCTCCTTTCCTCTTCAAAATCAACTACTGTATTAAGCTCCGTAAAGCAGGAACCCTGTTTTCCTCACTACATAGCCATGGAGATCAGCCAGTAAGTAAATATCTATGGGTTGAATAAACGTACGAGACAGAGCAACATTCCTCCAATTGTGAAGTACATAGATGAATTTTGTCTCCAAAAACCCTTTTCTTGGTCTCACTCAGTCTACTAATCAATTCTTTGGAATTGAAAGTCAATGACTCTCTTCTATTGGTGCTCATATTTTAGAGGAGGTAATTGTAAGATGGATAGAGTTCTGAATAAGATTTTCCCAGGTCCCCAAATCCCTATCAATCTTTAATGGCACTTCCAGCAGAAATGGCATGTAATGGCTCTCTTATTCACAGTGATCTAAGCAGCCCAGCTGAATACTAGGACAAACAAAATCATTTTTATGTGCATACTTTTCCCAATCACTTATAAAATTTGGATGTGCAAGTCTAAGTTATCACTTGCTCCAATCTGTATTCAAAAAAGAACGCTATAGGGGCTGGCATTATGGTATTAGTCAGTAAATCCACCATCTGCAACATCAGCGTCCTGTATTAGTGTCAGCTCATGTCTTGGCTGTTTCACTTCTGACCCAGTTCCCTACAAATGGCCTGGAAAAAGCAGTGGAAGACTGCTCAAGTTTTTTGGACCCTGCCACCCACTTGGGGGACCCAAAAGAAGCTTCTGCCCTTGGCATCAGTCTGGCAGATTGCTGGCTGTTGCAGGCATCTGGGGAGTGAGCCAGCAGATGGAAGATCTCTCTCCCTTTCTCTTTCTCTCTCTCTTTCTCTCTCTCTTGTCTCCATCTCTCTTTCTGTAACTCTTTCAAATAAATAAATAAATATTTTTTAAAAGGAAAACTACCCAATGTTTTAATAAACATAATCCTGAAACAGTGAACCAGGAGAAGTTTTAGCTCCATGACCCTTTTCTGAATATTGTGAGTCTATTAAAATGTTGCAGCAATAATTTTCTCGAAAAATTTAATCCATTTTGCTGACTATAATGTAAACATTAGTCAATCCAAAAGAAAAATTCCATGCCTTTGATTTTTCTTGCTTTCTAAACATTGAAGATAGTATATCATATTGTTCAAAGACCTGGCTGTAAGACTGAATGTTGGGCATTTTTCTTACACTACTTTAGCAGAAAGTGGTATTTATTCATGGACTATGATAATGTGAACCTCACTCTTGAAAAAATATATATGAAAAAGTATAGAAATGGCAGTAATAAAAATACTCAACGACCTGATGATTAAGTGGGTTAATCCCTAAAGTAAAATGAGATAATTTTTTACATTGGAAAATTGGGGAGGGGCAGTTGTTTGGTCTAGCAGTTAAGATACCTGTTAGGATGCCTATGTCTGACATCCAAGAACTTGACTTTTTGAATTCTGGTTGCAGATCTGGCTCTTGATTCCAGCTTCTTGATAATGCCGACCCTGGGAGGCAGCAGTGAGGGCTCACATTATTTAGTTCTTGCCACAAAATGGGAGATTGAGATGAGTTCCCTGCTCCCAGCTTTATCCATGAGGACCTTTGTTGACATCTGGGATGTGAATCAAAGACTGGCAGCCCCTCCCCGCCCCACGCACACATACACACATTCTCACTGCCTCTCAGTTACATAAATAAACACCAATAAAAAAGTTGTATAGATGTGTCACATCAATTGCACATCAGGAACTAATGCATTACTGTTTTACCCTGAAACTTTGCCTTTGATCTGCTGATTCAGTCATGTATATTTCATAATAGTTTTCAAGAACTTGGTTTCAGTTGAAAGTTTGTATAGCAAAGATGATAGGAGGTGATATTAATTGATTTCTAATGTCATACAAAATGAGGAATGTTTTACTCTGATAAATCGGTGATTTAATTCTTACAGCATGTCTGTAATATAGGTGTTTATTATATAAATCATTTAATAAATAAATTAACTTTAGCTAAGAGAATCTAAGCAATGTTTTAAAAATTGGACAACTACTTGTCACACTGTTGAGAATCATTTTACCATCAAACAAAGCCAATGCTATATGTGTGTTCATGCCTGTGCATATTATGTATTAAAGCATGAGTTATAGGTATTGTGCTATTGGCCAAAAGCTGACATTCACTCTTTTCCAAATCCCATTTGAAATTCTATATCGGATATAATACTAACTACAAGATGTAATGCAGCTGGCGCCGCGGCTCACTAGGCTAATCCTCTGCCTTGCGGTGCCGGCACACCTGGTTCTAGTCCCAGTCGGGGCGCCGGATTCTGTCCCGGTTGCCCCTCTTCCAGGCCAGCTCTCTGCTGTGGCCAGATAGTGCAGTGGAGGATGGCCCAAGTACTTGGTCCCTGCACCCCATGGGAGACCAGGATAAATACCTGGCTCCTGCCATCGGATCAGCGCAGTGTGCCGGCCACAGCGTGGCAGCCATTGGGGGGTGAACCAACGGCAAAGGAAGACCTTTCTCTCTGTCTCTCTCTTTCACTGTCCACTCTGCCTGTCAAAAAAAATGTAATGCAATTCTGGAAAAATTAAAATATGGCTTACTTATTAAAAATATTAAAAATTTTAATTTGCTCATGGAAGAGCTTTAAATCAAGTCCTAGGTCTCATGTGACTGTTCCAGTTACAGATCCAAGAAAGCAATTGTTTAACAGGTTTAGTATGAGGTTCTGCTGGAGATTAGACAACATTAGAGGTATTGGATTTTGTGTATTAATCTCTGCTATACCACCGAAGAATCCTTAAGTCTTGGAGACTTAGAACAACAGTCGTTCCTCATTCATTGGCCAAAACTCAGCAGTGGCCTTCCTGGGCTTGAGTTCAAGCATACTCTCTGTGTTTTGCATTCTGGAACTGAGCCTCATAGGGCAGTAGCTAACTGGAGCACAGTTTTCTCCTGGCCGTGACCAGAGAACACGACTAATCACACAAGTGCATTTAAAGCTCTGCTAAGTCACATCTGTTCATTTTGAATCATCAAATAAAATTACATGCCCAAGTTCAAGGTTAGTAGGGGAAGGATGGATCTGGGGAGGAGGAATTTTGCTAAACAATGATAGTCTACCACACTTGCGATGTTGCTCTTTGAGAACCCAATAATTGAATAATGTGGGAATATATTTGGATAAATTCTTTTTGCTTGAGATTCTAAGTTCTTCATAAATGTTGGATAAATTCTTTTTGCTTGAGATTCTAAGTTCTTTATAAATGTTAAGACAACCCAGTTTATGGGCCTATTTTTAAGGATAGTGAAAGATGGGACCAGGAGTGAGAAATAATAACCTTGAAACGAAGAGCACAACTCAAGAAAGACTCTTAACTTGTTTCTTTTGTAATCCAGAAAAGGTAAGCCCTTAAAAACATAAATGAGAAAATTGATACAAGTATTATAAGAAGGAATATTACTGTTACAACTTCCATCAAACCTAGCGTTTATAGATGTACACACACATGACTGCATCAGAGAGAGGCTCAGGAGAGGGACATGACGGAGTTAAGAGGAAAAGTTCTAAACAGCCAGGGGCCAGTGTTTTGGTGTAGTAGGTTAAGCCACCTCCTGAGATGCGCTGGTGATGGTTCAAGACCCAGCTGCTCCCTCCCAATCCAGCTCCCTGCTAATGCACCTGTGAAAGCAGCAGGGGATGGCCCAGGTGCTTGGGCCCCTGGGGCCATGTGGGAGACCCAAGAGAGGCTGTGGGCTCCTGCCTTCCTCCTAGCACAACCCTGGCCCCTGCAGCCATTTGGGGAGTGAATCAGCGGATAGAAGATCTCTCTTTCTCTGTGACTCTTTATCTCTCTCTCCCAGTCTCTCGCTCTTGCTCTCGCTCTTGCTCTCTCTAACTCTGCCTTTCAAGTAAGTAAAAAATAAGCCCTAAAAAAAGAAAAGAAGAAAGAAAGAAACATCCTACTTTTCCACCACTGAGCATGATAGGTTACCAGAACTTCAACTGGTTACAGTTTGTATAACATTGCCCATACCACCTCACCCTACCTCTAGAAAGGGGAATCTTTTAGATGAGGAGACAGCAACAAGTGGGTTGCAGAATCATTGCCTGAAATAAAGGCTAAAGACAATTGGGCAGTAGGAAGCTGAGTGTCAACCAGATTTTTTTTTTATTATTATTTTGTTTTGACAGGCAGAGTGGACAGTGAGAGAGAGACAGAGAGAAAGGTCTTCCTTTACCATTGGTTCACCCTCTAATGGCCACTGCAGCCGACACGCCTGAGCCGGCACACTGCACTGAGCCGGCACACCGCGCTGATCTGAAGCCAGGAGCCAGGTGCTTCTCCTGGTCTTCCATGCAGGTATAGGGCCCAAGCACTTGGGCCATCCTCCACTGCACTCCCGGGCCACAGCAGAGAGCTGGACTGGAAGAGGGGCAGCTGGGACAGAATCTGGTGCCCCGACCAGGACTAGAACCCAGTGTGCCAGTGCCGCAGGCAGAGGATTAGCCTATTGAACCATGGCGCCGGCCTCAACCAGATATTTTATAACTAAGGGACTAGGAGAAGAGAGATCACCACAGAGCCACAAAAAGGACCAAAACCGTCATTGCCATGAAAGAGCCAGTAGTTGAGCACTTTCTATCAAAGGCAAGATAAGATTGCTCATCATTGTTATTGTAGCATCAGGAGACTTCAGAGAGTAATCAACAGCTACAGACATGAGCATCACTTACTACCGAGAACAAAGGAGACAGCTCTCCTGCCATTACACAGCTACGTTTTACATTCTCTCTCAATTCCATAACAGTGGACTACACACAGAAAAGAGTATGAGGCCACTGAAGGCAGAGAATGCAAATGGGAAGTGGATAGCCCTTTGCATTTAGAGACTTGGACCAGAACCAGAGAAGTAATATATTTCTGGTAGAATAGGAAATCTTCAGGTAACATACGAGAAGAAAAATTTTAAATGGATCAGACTAAGTTAATCATGATAGTTGAAATGAGTCTATTTTAATAGCTATATGTGCCTGCAACATTACGATGTTGGAATGAGATGTCATTAAATAGTACACTGTGCAGCAGGAAATTGTATTAAAAAGTTTAATTGTACTTAATTGTTGGGTACAGTAAATGTACACAACCTGTACTGATCAACTCAGGATAATTAAAATTTCCTTCTTCTTGTCATTACTTCATGTTTGGAGTTTTTGAGGTCATCTCTTCTATTTGTTCAGCAAATATGTAACAGGCTATTCTGAACCATAGTCACCCCACTCTGCTGGAGAAAACTGAGACTTATTTCTCAATGCCTTAGTACCCACTATCTCCCCTCATTCTGACCTTTCTGAACCTCTAGTAACCTCTTGTACATTCAGAGTGACATTTTTGTTCTTAGCCTCCACATATGAGAGGGAGCATGACTTAACAAAGAAGTTCGTGGAAATTTCACAGATTTTTTTTTTCTTTACAATATCCAGGTTATGAAACCATACCCAAAAAAGTAGCTCCTGAGATTCGAATAAGTGTTTGCATGCTAAATATAGTTGGGCGGGATTTATAATGTCTTTTTCTTTAGAAGACTACTGAATAGAAGAGTAAGAAGAATGGGAGAAGGAAGGAATTGGAAATTTTATTTATTTATTCCTCCATTTATTAATAGAGATTCTGGTCAATCATGTTAATTAAAAAAATCTTTATTTGAAAAGGAGCAAAAGAAAGAAACATCCCATTCATTGTTTATTCCCAAAATACCCACAATAGCAGGGCTAAACCATGAGCCCAGAACTCATTCTGGTTCTCCCACAGGGGAGACAGGAACCCAAGTACTTGGGGTCATCACCTGTGGCTTCTTAAGATATTCATTATCAGGAAGCTGGAATCAGAACTGGAGCTGGGTTTCATTCCAGTATAGGAAGCAGGCGTCCCAAGGACCATGTTAACTGCTGTGTCAAACACTTACCTCTGGAAATTATTGGGTGTACACTGTATGCCAGATATAACAGTATGTGATTGAACATATAAATATGATGCTGACTACTGAGGTAGAAGATAACGGGCTTGTTAGACTAAAAGAATAGTTTGGAGCTAACAATGATTTCTCTGTTATATCAGACATAGTCAAAGTCATGATTAACTATTAGGCAGATAAATACAAAATAATGATGTTACAAGCAATATATATACATAAAAGTAGATTTGGTAGTAAATCTGTAGGATATCACTTTCCACTTTACATCTATTACAATGTACTATCTTGAGTTAGAAAGGACAGGTAGAGTTATATCCGTCTTGCTGAGAATTCCAAGGTAGCTTCATGGGAATGTCCCATTCATGTAAACACCATCCATCATGCATTTCTCCACAGAAGACACTTGAGACTTGTTATTGCAGGTGACCAACCCCTCACTCCATCCTACCCCATGACACTGCACAGTCACGATTTCTGTAATACACAGCAGTTAGAAACATGAACACAGAATGTGTTAATACAGGCTCCCTACAGAAGGCACTTTCCTTCTGGATAGTTGGTTTCTAGTTAATGGCTTCTCAAACACTATCAGCTGTAATTTTCAAAGGTTAGCTATGCAATATTCTGTACACTATATCAACAAAACCTCATTGGCTCCTGGAAATAAACATTTAATTTTCTTTCTCAAAAAGACCACAAATTTTTTGGAATGTCTTTCCTTCAGTTTGCAAGTAAGATTTCTCTAAGTGATACTCTCTTATTTACCTATAAAGAACAGTAGTTAGGAAAGTAACAGGGAATCTGTAGTACATGACCTCAGAGAAAACCTTAGGATGAACTGGCACAGAATAATGAAATAAATTAGGAACAAAATTGGTAAATTGAAGTTTATATAAGCATACTTCAAATAGTTTATAGAAAAATGGATTAAACGACGTTTAAGGGAGTAGAATCTAAGCATGATGTTTAAGTTGTCCGTGTCCCACATCAGAGTTCCTGTATTCAACTCCTGGCTCAAAATTTTAACTTTAGTTTCCTGTGAGCAGTAACAGCTCATGTAATTGGATTTTTGTCTCTCAAGTGGATGACCTGGATTTCTGTCCCAGCTCCTAATTCTGGCCTCAGCCCAGCTCTGTCCACTGTGGGCATTTGAAGAGTGAAACAACAGATGGGAGCTCTATGTGTCTGTCTCTCTAATAAGTAAAAACATTAATTCTTTAAAGATTTATTTTCTATTAATGAGAAAAGCAGAGTTACACAGAGATAAAGGGAGAGACAGAGAAAGAGAAAGATCTTCCATTCATGATCCACTCTCCAAATGGCCACAGTGGTCAGGGACATGCCAGTCCAAAGCCAGGAGCCTGGAGCTACTTCCAGGCCTCCCACGTGAGTGCAGGGGTTCAAACAATTGGGCCATCTTCTGCTGCTTTCCCAGGTGCATTAGCAGAGAGCTGGATCAGAAGTGGAGCAGCCAGGTTTTGATCTGGTTGGTCATATGGGATGCTGGTATCACAGGCGGTAATTTTACCCACTACACAATTCTAGCTTCCCAAATTTTCAATAATAAAAGATAAGATTATTTTTTAATAGATTCATTTTATTTATCTGAAAGACAGAGTTACAGAGAGAAAAGTTTTCCATCTACTGGTTCACTCCCCAGATGGGCGCAATGGCTGGAGCTGCGCCGATCCGAAGCCAGGAGACAGGAGCTTCTTCTGGGTCTTCCAAGCAGATGAAGGGGCCCAAGGACTTGGGCCATCTTCTACTGCTAGCCCAGACTGTAGCAGAGAGCTGGATTGGAAGAGGAGCAGCCGGGACTAGAATCAGCAGCCATATGGGATGCCGACGCTTCAGACTAGGGCTTTAACTCGCTGTGTCACAACGCCAGGCCCGATAAGCTTATTGTGTGAAAAAATTTTTGAAATCTAAGCATTTTTTTGTAATAGATATTCTGTATGAACATTTTGAAGATTCTTCTTATGATATTTATTTGTAAATTTGATATAAATTATTTAAAACAGTGTGTAACTTCCATTTTACCAACAAAATAAAACAGCAGCTCATGAAATATCAAGTACTTAGTATCTCATTCAACTGATTCCATCATTAAATACTGTGCATGTCTGTAGCTGAAAGCATACTGACTATAGAGTCAATGTGGTATAAGGAAAAGAATGAATGTTGATCCTGAATATGAGGTTATTACGTGATGCTGTACTTGAATGCTGAAATTGTTATATAAATATTGTATAATATAATTATTTTACCAGTGGTGATCACAGAGATTTAAATAAAAATATGAGCAATAAAGTAAGGAAGATCAGGAATTAAGTCTGGGTTTAAGATATTCTACAAATGCAACTTGTGTTAAGATATTTAACCACACTTAACTTTACCCTATAAGCAGATCTTGTTAAAAACTTGGGAGAATGGGAGACAAAAAACATTCTTTTCTTTCTCATGCAATGTTTTAGGTCAAAAGACAGAAGAATTTGGAAGTGAAATGTGAGAGTTTTCTTTGTTACTGATAAAGTTGATTGGAGAAGGCAGCTTAAATAAGAGACTGTAATTTACTTGTTAACACTTCACCCCTGAATGAGACAGATTTACCTGCCCAGTCATGTTGAACATCATTAGGCCTCCCCTAGTACCAACCGCTGCCCCTCTGGCGATTCTCCTAGTACAATTAGTGGAAAGCAATTTGCATCCCACCTGCCACAAGACAGCTCAGAAATATTTCAAAATGGCACATTACTTAACTCCAAGGCCCTCTGTATGATAGGCTGAAAATTAACACTCAGTTCCATTTCCTATCTCAAAATATACACAGTAGAACTGTTCAATATACCTAATCAGAAGTTAGTTAATGACTTTAAGTGGTAACGAAAGTAAACTCAATATAATGTCAGCAAAATAAAAATCCACTATAATCTCCTTCTGTTTTTCAAATTTCTAAGTGAGATTTTAAAACAATGTGGTAAAATGCAAGTAAATTAAATCTCACTTGTTTTACAGTTCTGCCCAATTTGCACTTTGCCCTGTGTGAGGATGCTCGTTCAACTTTCTTGGTAGAAAGATCCTTCTAGGGCAAGAATTATGGCTATTTTTCCCCTTACTGCACAGGTACAAGACCCTTAAAACCTCTAAAGTTGAGTGAATTATACCCCAATTTCTTATGTATTTATACTATTTTAACTTTTCTGTTTTAAAAGAAATGAAGGAGTATAAAAAGGTTGAAAACTTGTCGATAGGTAAGCAAGATACTGTATATACAATTGCCAGAAAAACACTGGATATTCAATTAAATTTGAATTAAATATAACTAATAAGTGTTTTAGTTCAAATACGTCCTAGATAGTACAAGTAAAATAAAGACCACGAAGATAAATTTTAATTTCCAATAAACATTTAATACCAATGTATATCATGCAATATTGTGATAATTTTAATGAAGAAACAGTTCATTATCTGAAATGCAAATTTAGCTAAGTGTCCTACATTTTTATTTGCAGAATTTGATAACTTACCTGGATAGCCTTCACAAAGTTTCCCTAGATGTTAACACTTTACCATAGTTTATCTATGTCTCTCCCTCTTTGGGAAAAGCAAAAGTGCTAATTGAAGATATGATATCATTTAAACTCTAGAAAACAACATTCCTTACAGAAGTAAAATGCAATTTTTATAATAAGAAATTAATATATTACAATTGTATATTATAACAGTATTTTACTATTCTTTATTTATATTTGGCCTTCACTGGTTGTGTCATCAATGGTACATTTCTAGGTTAGATCCCGTATCATGCATTTGTTTGAGATATCATGTCTCTTCAATCTCCTTCAGCCTGATAATTTCTCAGGTTTTCTTTGGTGTTCATGATCTTGGCCATCTTGAATATTATAGGTCACTGATTTGTAGAATCTCCATCATTTTACATTTGCTTCCTATTTTCATATGGCCAACTTCAGATTATAAGTTTTTAGCAAACTCCTACAAAAATGTCTCTTTATCAGTGAATATTAAAATGTCACTCAAATTCAAATAGTAAAAAATTAAAATAGGAAATATATTTATCACTGCATGAGCCAATACCTACCATGTTTAGAAACCTAAGTAAATAGCTATTACAGAAGATGGATGCATCAGAGATTCTTGTCTTTGTGCAAAAAATAATATCTGACATGAGAAAGACAATAACAGTAAGCATGCTAGCAAAGTTTGCTGAGGGGATTACATCTAACACTCAGGAAAGAACTGTGAGGCCACACTGTTCTGCAACTCAAGTTTTTATAGAGATGGTTATGGGCTAACCATTTCTCACCTCCTGTCCATCTTTTGGGATACTGCTGGGTGAAGGGCTTTCTGGGCATAAAATTCATTAAATCCCTACCAGGACTTTTTCAGCACAGTACTAATATACCTAAAATAGCCTTCCTCACATAGGGCTGGGGAAATTCTCCTAAGCTGCACCTCGGAAGGGGCTGAAACAAATAAAACAAGGATAGAGAACACAGGCAAGGCTTTCTATATGCAAATGCTGGGCTGCTTCTCACATGTGCTTCTACAAACTTTTTCTTCATTCAACCATAAAAAATCCAAATTTTGTTCCAAAACCTCTCTCACACACAGGCTGATGTGTATAGCTTTCCTCCCTCAAGAAAAGTAACCGATATTATGGTGGTAGAATGTATGAAAGTTTGTCTTTTGTAGTGTCTTCGAGCTGGCATATGGGGATAGAGAATACTATAGGTATTCTTCTTTTACTGTCTTTCCTATAGTGTTTGGTTATGGCCAGGGAAAGATTGTCCTATGTGGCAAATGCTGGACATATTATCAAAAGGGATAGGCTGGGAGCCCTGCCTCATGACTGTCTGGAGCTGGATGGCTTATATTCTGAAAGAGGCACAACAAATGAGAGCAAGAAAGGCACATGATCCAAAGAGAAGCACTATGGGTAAGGAAGCTATTGGGTCAAGAAGAGGCAACTGCCAGGGTTTCTATGATCCAGTATTAGGCTAGAAATTCCAGTCCTGTTTGGCTTGGTCTTAGAGTTGGCTGGCCTTACTCAAGAATTGGCTTTGTACCTGTCCAGTTCAATTGATCCCCTCCACCCCCCGTTTAAAAACCTTAGAACATGGCACAGATGCCCCTTTGGGCATAAGTTAGCATGTCTAACTGCCTAGCTCTTTCGAAGGACTGCATTTTTCTTTAAAGATTTATTTAATTTATTTTAAAGGCAAAGTTACAGAGAGAAGTAGAGACAGAGAGACAGAGGTCTTCCATCAACTGGTTCACTCCTCAGATGGCTTCAACAGGAGCCGGGAACTCCTTCCAGGTCTCCCACATGGGTGCAGGGGCCCAAGTGCTTGGGCCATCCTCCACTGCTTTCCCAGGTGCATTATCAGGGAGCTGGATTGGAAGTGGAGCAGCCAGGACTCGAATCAGTGCCCATATGGGATGCAGGCTGGGACTTTAACCCACTGCTCCAAAGTCCTTGAAGGACTGGATTTAACAATTCTAACACTGGGGCCCTCATTGTGGCAGCTTTTCACTAGCTGAAGGTTTTGTTTTGTTCTCTTTCCCAAAGGGGAGCTCACTGTTCTAGCTTCCTCTTGAAAGTTTTATGTAGGGATTTTGTTATTTCCTTGTTTCCAGGGATTCATAAACTCCTAGAAAAATTCCAGAGCTACCTTAAGATTTTGGGAGTGGTTACTTGCTGTATGGCCTGTATCCTTTTGTGAGCCAGTTTCTGTTTCCAAGAGATGAGAATGAACACGAAATAGTTTACTTTCTGACAGACCAGTTGTGATTTTCCCTTGGATACCTGGTAACTACATTCTGTTAGGAAGAAAAGGATGTAATACAAATGTCCAAAACTGACAGACTGGAAAATCATCTACACTTTAGATAATCTTTCTGACCCCACTCCCAATAGAGATTGGTTCTTTGCATCTCCCACAAAAATACCATCAAAAAAGGTGGGGATTGTCTAAATCCTTATGGCAACATTGTTCAGGTTAGCTCTTACTTTATACGTTATTTGCTAACCTGATCAAAGCTAAATAAGAATTGACAGGAGGGGTTTTTAGGCATAATGATAACCAGGTGAATTTTTAAGGCTTGGTCAGGTATGTGTAAGGCCCAGATCCATGGATTGACCTGCAGATCTATCTTCACATGGGTTACTAGAAGAGGCATTACAAGGGAGGGGTGAATCTCCTTAGGATAAGCACCCCATTGATCCCATTACCTAGCGGGATTATGAGGAGAGCTTCCCCAAGTAGGTTAGAACAGAGTATTTGTTTCTAGTATCTAAAAGAAATTTTATAATCATACCTGATATGTCCAAGATCCTAGGTTCCATCTCTTCAATAGTGATGGCTGACTTGTTTCTGGGCAGAGTGAAGGACTTCCTCAACTTATAGACAATGGGGTCTGTGCTTCTGATATGGGGTCTTTTGACCCTCCGGACAGTTCCATCTCTAACAAACCAGTTTTCAGCTGATCGGGCATGGCTTCTGTAGAGGCTGACTTTATCACAATGGCTGCTTACCCAATCACCTGGCTTTCCACTGTGATAAAAGATGTTATTTGGGGTGAACTGGCCTTGTTGAGTCTTTAATAGCAGATCATCATGTAAAGCAGCTATCAGCTAAGCCTGCCACTTATTCTTAATTTGTTCCTTCTGCCTGCCTTGCTCATCTTCCTTCTGGTTTCTGTTAAAGTAGACCCTTAAAGAATCTTTAGGATGTCAGCAAAGGGGGTGCTCAGTCCCACCATAAAATTTCCTTCTAATATCAGGGATGGACTGAGCTAGATGTCTGTTCTCACACTGTCTTTATGTGTTAAGATGGTGCCCATGAGGACATATATAAGTCACCTTATACCATCCATCTATGGACATATTAGGACCCCCAGTAAAGCTTCTCATATCTGCTTTTGTTTAATTTTAAAAAGAGACTTCTTGGCCGGCGCCGTGGCTCACTAGGCTAATCCTCCGCTTTGCAGCGCCAGCATACCAGGTTCTAGTCCCGGTCGGGGCGCCGGATTCTGTCCCGGTTGCCCCTCTTCCAGGCCAGCTCTCTGCTGTGGCCAGGGAGTGCAGTGGAGGATGGCCCAAGTGCTTGGGCCCTGCACCCCATGGGAGACCAGGAGAAGCACCTGGCTCCTGCCATCGGATCAGCGTGGTGCGCCGGCCTCAGCGTGCCAGCTGCGGCGGCCATTGGAGGGTGAACCAACGGCAAAGGAAGACCTTTCTTTCTCTCTGACTCTCTCTCTCTCACTGTCTACTCTGCCTGTCAAAAAATAAAAAAATAAATAAATAAAATAAAAAAAGAGACTTCGTTTACTAATGCAGAAAAGATCTATTTGGCAAATTACATTATAATTAAACTCTCATATTCTGGCCATGATTTTTTGTACCCTAGTTTATATTGTAGCTAAGCAATGTTACAGAGAAAGATTAGCAACTTCTTTAATGTCTCTGGGACAAACCATGCATCTAATGAAGAGTCACATGGGATAGTGTTGACTTCCCATCTGGAAGAGAAGAGAGGAGAAATGGGGCAAAAAGTCAGATGTCACAGATCGTTTCTCTACTTGGGGAAGTAAAGGTAACTTTTCCCCTGAGTTTTCATTCTTAACCAGTTGTCACACGATTGTGTTGGCTTCCACTGGGTAGCTCCCCATCCCCATTTAGCTGTGAGGCCCAAGTTGGAAGAGTCACCTCATGGTGCATTGACCATTCCCGCTAACCCCTACACAGGTGGGCAACTTTTTCCACTCCTGGGCAGTTTTTAACACTTAGTCCCAGGATGTTTGGTACCTGGTACCTGGAGAAGCAGGGTAAGTAATGTAAGCAAGAATGCGAATACAGAGGGAGAGCAGCCTGCCCCTTGTCTCGGCACTGATCTGGCCATGGTCAGATATCAAAGACAAGGAAGAGAGTACACATCCTGCTGTCCCTTAAACATCATGAAACCAACCCTTTATCTACAAAAGCCAAGCTTGGTATAAAATGGGGGAGGGTCTGCTCTGGAACCGCATTCCACAAATAGTGTTTGGCCCTAGCTTTTAAAATGTAAGAATTTTATATAAGCATAATCATAAGTGTGGAATCATTTTATAACCAAACAATGCATTTTATACACTATATTATCTCAGATAGCTATTTTCTCTGCTGTTTGAGAGTCCCATCCTTTGAGACTTCTTGAAATCCAAGTAGAATTGTTAAGATTCCTTAATTCTAAAATTGTTACAGGTTGGAATCATTTGGTCAAAATAATATCTTAGATAACTGTAAGAGTAGCCATCTATTTAACCTGAACATTTTAACTAAGTTGCCAGGGTCAGCTATAATCAGAGTTAAGGTGGTCACTCAAACATTTAAAAATAGACAGATAATGTTAATTCCTTTAATACTCAGCTCTCACATGGAATCAAGACTCAAAAAGAAAACAGAAAATAAGAGCAACCTCCCCCAAGAAGCATAAAATCGTTTGTAACCTTGATCTGTTACAAAAACACAGAAAAACACTGATTAAAAGAATCAGCAGGCCAGCATTATGGAACGATAGTTACTTCACTGCCTGTGATGCTGGCATCCTATGTGACAGTTTGAGTCACGACTGCTCCATTTCTAATCCAGTTCCCTTCTAATGTCCCTGGGAAAGCATCAAAAGATGGCCCAAATGCTTGGTCCTCTCCCTCTCTCTCTCGTAACTCTGACTTTAAAATAAATACATAAATAAATATTTTTAAAAAAACTTCAATATTCCCAGTCCTCTCACAAGCTTATACAGGAAACCTGAATGGTCAGCTATAAAATCCTAACCATACACCCTTCCTGATATTTGAAACAAATGAGAAGGTTTGCAAACAGGAGAGGAGCAGGGGGGAGAAAGACACTTCATCTCTGAGAGATGATTGAGAGTGAGAGAGAGGGAGGACTGGCTGTGTGTAGTGGGCAGGTATGTCATTTACCAGTGTGTCTATAGAGATGCCATTTTCTTGAGTCCTGCAGGGTACCTAATACAATCTTCCCCATTTCACTCCCAACTTATCCTGTCATAGAAGACTTCTAGCAGCAAGCACCCTAATGGCATTTGACTGTTCAGCAAATGCCTGCATGAGTGTGGCAATGATACTTTGGCTGCCACTACATCTGGCAGGAGACAGGATAGAATTAGGTTAGACGTGGAGCATCCCTCAGGCCAAGGCTGCTCAGGACTTATCACTGCTCCCATTCTCTCACGACTGACTTGCCAAATATGTTTCAGAAAATCGCTGGATCAGAGGTTCTTGTCTTTGTGCAAGAAAAGACTCTCAAATGGGAGACAGAAGAAATAAGCATGTTAGCAAAGTTCAATTATGAGAATACACCTGAAAGACCAAGCAGTCAGCTCAGGATGCCCAGTCTACATTCGGGTGCACCACTTCTCATTTGCTTCCCTTGTCTGGGATATTTCTGGATGGAGGATTTTACAAGCATTACATTAATGAAATTCCTTCCAGGACTTTATCAACACAATGTTAATGGGTCTAACAGCTTCCCTCACACAGGGCAGGGGATGACCCTCTAAGTGGTCCTTCCTAGCATACTGTGGAGCAAGGGTAAGATTTTTGATGTACAAATGCTGATCTGCTTCCATGGCATTCTTCTACATTTCTTCCCTCATTCTTCCACACAAGATTTCCAATTTTTGTACTACAGCCCCTGTCACACATATAAACTAATGTCTACCTTGGTACCTACATATCCATCCCCAGGCAGAGCTCTCCAAAGAAAAGGATGTCATTGCATCCCCAATTTATGTAAGCCAAACTCATTTTTTCTGCCAAAGAGCAGGCTGAGATTCAGTTGCAGCTGAAGTAAATGGGGTAGACTATTTGAATCTTGGTTTCTTTCTCTCTGGGATGCCAATAATTGTGTGAACTTTGTCTCTGATACATGAGCTTACACTTATCTTGTAAAAAACTATATTCAAGAAATTAACTATAATTCTAAATGTGATCTTTAAGAAAAATGCTTTCACATAACATCAAATATATATATATAAACAATATGTATATTGTATATGTGTATATATACATATATATACATACATATATATACATATACACACACACACACATATGTTTACATACACTGACCACTATCTCTCTGTACATTTAGATTTGCTGGCATTCCCAATTACTTGATCTTTAAGCTGCTCTTCATTTTATCTAGGATACTTAAAGATCTCTATTTCCCCATTTCTCTGTAATGCTTAGGTTTCTAAACAGAGAGTGAATACTATCTACTCTTATCATTTTTAAGCAGGCGTTTCTTGTCTGGTGTTAAAATGGCTGCAGCCACTATCTCCTGCTATAGCATTGCCTAAACTTATAAAACTCCCCTCACAGGAAAGGTTTCCCTTTATGCTAAATTAGATTTAGCTGAAAGATCACCCTCATTGGATCTGTTGATGCTTCTGATTTTTATACCTCATGTGGCATAACAAGAGTGAAAATATTTGTTTTGCTTTCTTTTCTATTACCTTAATTTTCCCCAACTTTTACAGTTACTAGCCTTCAATGAATTAGTAAATGCTTCCAACATTTTTGTCTACAGTAATGTGATATGAATGTTTATTCCAATGTCCTCTTTTTCCCTGCCAGTCCTCCATCAGTATCTAGGAACACCAGTGAAAATTATATCCTGTTTTTGCTTCTTCTTTCCCTCTTATGTGTGGGGCTAGTAGTGCATGCGAAATCTGAGAGCCTTTGCTCTTTCTTGCTATTTAGTCCATTTTCCATCCCTGAGATTAAGTAATTTATGAACAATCCAATTTCATTTGGCTCAGGATGTTGAAGGCTGAGAATCTTAAGGACTTGGCATTGGCAACTACTTGGCATTTGATCAAGGGATTCAGATACCACAAATTCAAGAGAGAGGAGGGGCAGACCCAGCTTTTGTAAAAATCTCACTTTCTCAGTAACTAGCCCACTCTCACAACAATGACATGAACCAATTCAAGATAACAAGCCCTCACCTCCCAACACTGTTGCATTGGAGAACTTTGGCAGAGACATTCAATTTATAGCACTTAGTTTGTACTGCTTTCTCACCCCATTTAAAAATTGTATTTATTTTAACTAATGAATTTGTTCATTTTCATCTCATCTGAAAGGATGAGAGACAGATCAAGAGAGATGGTTCATCTCCTGGTTCACTCTTAAAGTATCCATAGCATTCAGAGCTGGACCAGCCTGAAGTCAGGAGGCAGGAACCTAACCCAGTCACACATGTGAGTGGCAAGAACTCAAGTGCTTGAGCCATTGTCTGCAGCCTCTCAGGGTGTTCATTAGCAGGAAATCGGCTTGAAAGTGGAAGAGATGGAACTAGAAATAAAAAAAAGAAATGTAATATATTAGTTAATATATTAGTCTATAATATTATATATATACTATAATATTATAATAGATATTAGCCTATAACATAATATATAGATTAAAACTATTCTATAATGGGATGTAAGTATCTCTAGTAGTGTCTTAACCACTGTGCCAAAGCCCTCCCTCAATTACTTTTATTTTTAGTAGCTAATACCTTTAGATTACATGTTTCAGCTTCTGTTTATAGGAGATGAGATATGGATAATTTTGTATTTGCCAAAAGAATTCACTTTCACACAAAAAGAATACAACCCTGACTCCTTGAATAAGAAAATTTCAGCTAAGAAGATGTTTTTCCTGCAGAACAACAAAAACCAGGCTTCAACATGGACTGTTTTGTGTTACTTGCCTCTTCTTTGGTATGTTTCATTTTTCTGCATTTCCATACATTTCTTTTTTTTTATTTATTTATTTTTTGACAGGCAGAGTGGACAGTGAGAGAGAGAGACAGAGAGAAAGGTCTTCCTTTGCCGTTGGTTCACCCTCCAATGGCCGCCGCGGCCAGCGCGCTGTGGCCGGCGCACCGCGCTGATCCGATGGCAGGAGCCAGGAGCCAGGTGCTTTTTCCTGGTCTCCCATGGGGTGCAGGGCCCAAGCACCTGGGCCATCCTCCACTGCACTCCCTGGCCACAGCAGAGAGCTGGCCTGGAAGAGGGGCAACAGGGACAGAATCTGGCGCCCCAACCGGGACTAGAACCCGGTGTGCCAGCGCCGCTAGGCGGAGGATTAGCCTAGTGAGCCGCGGCGCCGGCTATTTTTCTGCATTTCCATACATTTCTAACTCCATATATTCAACTTACATCATTAGAAAATAAGAAATATCTTTTATTATTTTTTAAGATTTATTTATTTGAAAGTGAGAGTTACACAGAGAAAGGAGAGGCAGAGAGAGAGACAGAGAGTGAGAGAGAGAGTTTTCCACCCACTGGTTCATTCCCCAATGGGCTGCAACGGTAGGAGCTGTGCAAATCCGAAACCAGGAGCCAGGAGCTTCTTCTGGGTCTCCCATGTAGGTGCAGGGGCCCAAAGAATTGGGCCATCCTCTACTGCTTTCCCAGGCCATAGCAGAGAGCTGAATTGGAAGTGGAGCAGCTGGAACTCGAACCGGTGCCCATATGGGATGCCCGCACTGCAGGTGGAGCCTTACCTTCTACACCACAGCACCAGCCCCAGTATCTTTTATCATTAAAACTATGTCAACCTGACTGTCTCTTCATAGAAATTGAACTGTTCAGTACTGATCATTGCATTCTTTCACTTTTAAATACTTCCTTCCTTTTCTTTCCAACTATACTTCACTGATCAGCCCAGCTCCTGCTTTTGTGGCCATTTTGTCTCTGCCTCTCTGTAACTCTGCCTTTCAAATAAACAAATCAATCTTTAAAAAAGTATCAAGTTTGGCTTCCAATATCTAATTTCACTTCCTGTGACCTCTGTCTACTACTTTGAGAGCATGTCCTTAGTATAGTTCACCTAGGACCTTTGGAGGAGCCATTTCTGTCTATCATTGTGATATTGTTTCTCCTTGGCTAGTTAAACTTACTTATGTCATATCCATCCTTTCTTATCTAATAACAACTAAAATTTCATTTTGTAATTCTCCTATTAGAAACAGTTCAACCTGCATATATTTATTTTCCATTTAAAATGTATCAAGCTTGATGGCCTGAGAAAGCAGTAAAAGATGGTTCAAGTACTTGGGTCCCCGCGACTGTATGGGAGACCTGGATGAAGCTCCTGGCTCTTGGCTTCGGATCAGTCTAGTTCCTGCTGTTGTGGCCATTTGGGGAATGAACCAACAGGTGGAAGATCCCCCCCCACACCGTTTCTCTTGTTTTCTCTCTCTGTAACTCTCTCTGCCTCTCTGTAACTCTGCCTTTCAAATAAATAAATCAATCTTAAAAAAGTATCAAGTTTGGCTTCCAATATCTAATTTGCTTTGTAGATATCTATGTAGTCTGCTTGTCAGTCTTTCTCACTTCTTTCAATGTGATTATAGCATACCTTCTGCTTTTTGTCATTTCATTGTTCTAATTCTTATAGCTAAGTTTACTTTATAGCTAAATTTAGACATTTTTTTTCCAGGTATTCTACTTCCTCCTTGATTTCCTGAGCAAACTCAATTCTTCAAGAGCCTGTTCCTACTTCAGGCCCTTCTGACAAGAACTTGTTTTTTTTTTCTAAGCTACACCCCCAAAGGCTAATAGTCTATCTAGGACTCTGCTATTTTAAATTATATTCAAATTGACCTGTTTGGAGGCAACTTGATATTATTTGCTGAGCATTTAAACCATGAACTATAAATAAAAAAAAATCTTAGTCCCTTTCTAATTTTTTTCCATGTCTTTAATGCTATTCAAAATGACACAGAAGAACAGCACTTGGGTCATGGGATCTAGTTTTGTCTGCTGTGCCTGGTAAGAGCAACATATTGGTCCTTTGTGGAAGCCTGTTGTGTCATATTCCAACCAATATGTTGTGTCATATTCCAATCTTCAGACAAGGCCCCCAAACCGAGTATTTTTCTGTCTCCCCATGCTAAAAGAGGCAAAACCAAGAGACCAACACTTTCATATTCTGCCAGTTTGAAATAATTTTGACAAATAATAAAAGCCTTACTCTTTAGTACAAACTTGAGCTTTGTTTACTCAGATAACCTGCTTAGGTCAATCAATGTTAACAACATCCTCTTATTCTGCAAAGATTTGGTGTTGTTTACTTAGACTCAGGAAGCCTATTTTCCTAATCACACTCTGCATATATGAAAGCTACACATGGCAGCTGTTACCCATGAAAGAAGGATGTCTTGCATAATCCTTGTCTGTGAACTAAGACCAAAGCCACCAGTATAGGCCATGTCAGGAGCCTTTAACCCATGCCATTTTGTACCCCCAAATGCCACTTTCTCAGGACTACAAACTAATATACAAGATCAATGAAAATAATGCTAAAATATCAAATATGCCAGCTTCATTACCGATAACGCTGAACGTAGGCTTACTTAGATATGTAGCCATGAAGGAAGTACTAATACTTCATACCTGAATAGTTGAACATAGCCCATCTGTTCTTAGTACCTGCGGATAGTATCAGGCAGAGATGACTCAAGTACATTTTGCTGCCAAGAGGAACAGTCTCTCTGAAGGCTGGCAGATACAAAGGAAAAATCCAGAGGAGGCTAAACCAAGCATGCTTTGTTCTTACTCTCAATTTCACCAATCAGATATTTCCCCTCCTCTCCTTCTGGGAAGAACTAGAGAATTGCAGGAAGTAGAGAAAGGCCAGAAATATTCTAACATTTCTCTTTCCCAGGGCAAGGGTTAGAAATTCTTTCTTATGTATGCAAGCGAGGCTTTGAGGAAATATCAATTCTGCCTCCAACAGATTCTTCTTAATATTTGGACAATAAAACGAAAAGTTAAGAGTAACATTTTCTGATTGTAGTCCGTATTGCAATGGCTGTCCTGCCTGCTGCTCCTTTGCAAGCATACGGGTAACACTCATCCTAAGAAGGGATACCACTCTAAGTATACCCCTCAGATTACAGTCTGTGTTGTAGCAGCTATCAGCCCCTACCTGTCCTGCTTCCCTACTGCTTCCTTCCAGTGTGTTCAATAAATCTAGCTCAGCTCATTTTGTTTGCTCTGGTAAATTCCCTCCCAACTCGTGACATCAGCCTTACTAGGTTCCTTCCTGAGGTACGTTTCTCTGAAGGGAAGAGAGAACTTCTACTTTGACTATGACCTTGTTTAAATAAGATCAATGTCTGCGAACTCAAAAGGCTTGCATAGCCTTGGCAACTCATGACAAGAGCTTAGGGTGATTACTGACGCCATAAACAAGAGTGTCAATTTGTTAAGTCAACAACAGGAGTCACTGTGCACTTACTCCTCATATAGGATCTCTGTCCTTAATGTGCTGTACAGTGTGATTTAACGCTATAACTAGTATTCAAACAGTATTTTACACTTTATGTTCTGTGTGGGTGCAAACTGTTGAAATCTTTACTTAATATATACTAAATTGATCTTCTGTATATAAAGATAATTGAAAATGAATCTTGATGTGAATGGAATGGGAGAGGGAGCAGGAGATGGGAGGGTTGCGGGTGAGAGGGAAGTTATGAGGGGTGAAAAGCCATTGTAATCCATAATCTGTACTTTGGAAATTTATATTTATTAAATAAAAGTAAAAAAAAAAACATTTTCTCCTCTTTCATATTCAAGATTGTTTAAAGGTGAGGGCCTTCCATTAAAGCAAAAACACTGCTTTCCTCATTTGAAAGCTGGCCACTCTTTTGATTGCTAAGTTGGAGAAATCAGCTGAGCTTAGAAGGCTCAATTCTTTTTTTGTCTGTATTATTACTATGTTTTTGACTACTCCGCTTTCTCTTTCTTCTTTCCTGAACAGAATGCTCGTTAGTTTGGAGCATTGTTCATTTTGGTAGGGTGTATTTACATGCATTGCTGGCTGTATGTCAATCACAATCTTCCACAGCTTTGTCACCCATGAACCTGGAATTTTCATCTGCATCTCTCCAACCTCAGTGTCTGTCTCTCAGCTATTTCTGAGCTCATATTTGGAAAGAAAAGTGTATTGTTTATCAGCCCCTTCCTCCTCAGTGGTCAGGTAGAGAAAATATATCGCAGCTTCTGGCAGGGGGAAGGCAATTAATAAATCCGAATTCTCCTGCATTTCAAGCTGAAACATCTACCATATGGGTTTGTGGGCCATTTCTCCCAGACCCCAGACTCCCATGCTTATGATTTAAAAATCATCAAGCCATTTTCCATTCTCTGTACTACATTTCATTTCATCAGGATAAAATAAAAGACCAATTATCTTTTTGTGAACACCTTCAGTTGTCTTTTTCATATCTCTGTTCATCCATATAACCTGAACCCAACTGATGATAAGGTTTTTTCAACCCCCACCACTCCCAACAGGCCCCAACGAAAGAAAAAGAAGAATAATCAGCCAATGTAGTATAGTTAATTTCTGTGAGCCCAAATACAGCTAATGGGAGCATGGAAGCACCAAGGGGAGTGGTTTTTTTTTGTTATAAAATGGGTCAAATTTGTTTTCCATTATGAGTCTGCATTGTGTAAGTGGGTCCTATTGTACTCCTGAATTCTGTTCAGAAAGCTCCTCTCATTCCTGCTGTGTTGAAACAGGAATGTCTGTTTTCCCTGAAAACAGACAAGTCTCTCATCCTGGAGATACAACACAATACATATCCCAATTGCTATTGTCCCAATTTGTAGCCTCCATCTAGTCCCTGGACAATTCCCAGGACCGTTCTGTAGTAACAGCCTTCAATTATAAGAAAAGTTATTGTATGGCAAACGTACGTCTGAATAGGAGTGAACAAGAGGAAACAGCTCTAAATTATACCCAGTCTACGTAGGCTTGACATTGGTAAGAACTCTCAAATAATAGCACTCTACTTGAACATGGACAAAGGTTGTGTCAGTATAGGATTATTCAGGCCATCCTTCGGACTAAATAGTCAGAACCTCACTTTATAGAAAGTTTTAGGCCCGAATGGGGCAACTATCTGGTTGAGGTATCACTATTCCCTAGTTTCCTAATCATGGCACACATCACTAGCTGATCTTGGGACTCCTACTGAGTTCAACATGACCATAGAATTACTTTCAATGTTGAGCTTCAAACAAGTACTACCAATAGAACACAATAGACACACGAGATGAAAACTTTGCCATCAGTATTCCAATCCTGCAATAGGTCTCTGAAGCTTGGATTTACATTAGGCATTCCGTATTTTATTTTCAAATGTGCTTTCACATTTGTGACAGTCCATTATCCTTATAATATAATAAATTCCAATATCACTGGACTATCAATAATAAAGTTTCCAAAGATGGTGAACTCAGAAATCCTCAGGCTAATCCTGTACATGTTATACTCCAGAAGGAAAAAAAAAAATGACTGTGGGTATGTAATGAAACATGTTAGCACTCTCAGTAAGTGGAAGAATATCAGTATATAGTGCCTTAAAATTTTTTACATCTTCTGTCCTTTTAAATATTTACTAGAAAAGTGGCACAGCGCCCTTTAATTGACATTTTTTGAGAAAAATGCAAACCAACATGTATGAAAGGTAGTTTAAAGCACATATAAATCGATTATTGATTATCATCACTAAAAATTAGTACACAATTAAGAAACTTAACAAGGGAAATTCAAAGCCATCAACATTATTTTTGAAACTATCACAGTTTGGATAGAAACTACTCTAAAGGGTGTATTGGAGTGGTAATATTGTATGAATCTCCATTTTTATTCTCTTTCAAAGAAACCATAGTTAACAGAATTCATGGTCTGATATAGCCAAACAGTACTCATGAGTTAGCTCACTTCTTTCATGCCTGATAAGTTTCTATGAATAGTAGCGAGCAGAATAGAGAGGTCTTAGTTAAAGTTATTAGGCAACATAAGTGTAAAGAGTTTCATATATGGCTTGTATGAGGCAAGGAGGCACAAGGCAACAGAGTCAGACTTCAGCTTGTAACTATCCTGCAGCTTCAAAGCTGTAATACTTGTGAAAAAAAATAGTAAAAGAGGAAAGGTATTGGTCTGTAGCAATAGAGTTAATTAGAAAAGTAGACAGTGAGACTGTCCACATTTGAGTAACATGAACATTGCTATTATATTTTCCTGTGTTTTGCCCTATGTTTTAGTTTCTATTATCTAAATAAATACTGAAACTTACACACATGCAAGTAACTCTTTGCGTTTTTTTCTTAGTAGTTTCATATATTGTGTCTAATAGGTTTGGGACAAGAAAAGAGAAGACAAGGTTTTGAGTGCCAGTTCTGCCATTTATATGGTGTATGACTTTTGGCAAGTTATTAAACTTTATATATCTTATTTTGAAGTCTTTTATACAATTCTATTCAACATAATTATAGATGCTTAGAGGAATGTTTGACTTAAAGTCGCAATTTAGTAAAAATTATTTCCACTGCTGTATTAGAGAAACAAACAAATAAACCCAAACCAAACAGATTGATTTAGGGTAGGTTTTTGGTGCAACATTTAAGATGTTGCTTTGGACACTCACGTCCTGTGTCAGAATGCTTTAAGTTCAAATATTGGCTCCACTTCTGATTCCACCTTACTGCTAGGGTGCATGATTGCAAGCAGCAGATGTGGGCACAAGTATTTTGCTCCTGGTACCCCAATGGAAAACTTGGATTGAGTTCTGGTTTCCTGGCTTAGTTCAGGCCCACCCTGGGCTGTGCTGGGCATTTGAGGGTTGAACAAAAAGGTAGAAGATCTCGCTCTTGGTGTGTCTCTGTCTTTCTCATTCTATTTCTCTTTCAAACAAAATGAAAATAATAAAATAAAAGCAACATTTAAAACTTGACTTTTTTTCTTATATAGTTTTCTTAGAAAACAAACCAGTGAGTTGCTGCTCAAAACTCAGTATTTTGCTGACTGATCGCCACTGTAAGTTATAATCATCCTTCCAAAAAAAGAACATTGACATCTTTTGGACTGAACTATGGCAAAGCAACAGCTTATTTGCTAGTTTCTATCTATGACATAAGCAGTGTAACACATTAAGTGGAACAGAGACTTGGGAGCCAGACCTCATGAATTCAAATCTTGCCCCCACCTCTCACAGGAAGTGCAACTATGGAGAAGTTACTTAGCTATTCTGTGGCACCAAACAATTGTAAGCTTCTAGTTTGGGAGTTGTGCTGAGGATTAAACGCTTTAATGAATGACAATAATTAGAACACTTACATCATATCTAATGCAAAGTAAATACCATATGAACATTAACTGCTAATATTATGTTTACTGGACACAAAATTCAGAATAAATACTTTGCCTTTTTTATAATAAGGCACATACTGATCCATGTCACATAACTCTCCATCCATTGATTTACTCATTTACTCCATCTTTTATGATATGTAAAGAGTTAGATTCTCTGGTACCTGTTTTCACATAGATAGAGATGTCCATATTTGAGGTAGACATAATTTTTGCTTGCCAAAAAGAGGCCATTTTTAAAAAAAGATTTGTTTATTTATTTGAAAGAGTTACAAAGAGGCAGAGGCAGAGAGAGAGAGAGAGAGAGAGAGAGAGGTCTTCCATCCACTGGTTCATTCCCCAGATAGCCACAATGGCCGAAACTGCACAGATTCGAAGCCAGGAGGCAGGAGTTTATTCTGGGTCTCCCAAACGGGTGTTGGGGCCCAAGGACTTGGGCCATCTTCTACTGCTTTCCCAAGCCACAGCAGAGAGCTGGATCGGAAGTGGAAGAGCCAGGACTTGAACAGGGGATGCCAGCCCTGCAGAGGGTGGCTTTACCTGCTTCACCACAGTGCCAACACCCATATTTTGAGTCTTGAGAGAAAAAGAGGCAACAAAAGGAAAGACAAAGAGAATGAGAAAATAATTATGGCAAGTGAATCAGAATGGAAATCCTTATCTCTATTTAATTGCATGATTCATAGATATGCAGATGATGTCTCATTGCCTGATCATTCAATCTGCCTTTCATTTCCTTTCTGCCTCTTTTTTTAATTGTGGACAGCACATTCTGTGGTAACCTCATATATAAAAGGAATTTCATTCCGATTAAATAATAAGCATTAAGTTTGTGGGTTAAGGCTTTCCTACCTACATGCAAACAGTGGAGGACTGAGTCAATGAAAATCTCAACAACAAAGAATGGTTTCAAAGAGGCTTTCCCTTCTGAAAAAGTGACATACATTAATAAAAGTACTTGAAATTTATAAATCAAATTGAGAACCCAAAGAAATTATACTATGTTGGATGGGTAAATACATATAATCATGTATACACTGTGATTCATATCACTGAAGGAGTCAGAAGTCTAAGCCTTGAATATCAACAATTGTGAGTTTCTCAGGCATGCTTTTTTTCCAGGAGACAGGGAGAAAGGATTGAGCTCACTGTTCCTCAGTCAAACAAGCAAAAAGTAAATTACTGTAAGCTAAGGTTTCTAGGTGTTATGTAAAATGACGACTTGTGACTAAGCAGCACTGTGCTTTCCCTCCTCCCCAGTGCCAAGTACTTGAAAAAGTGACCTATAAATCTCTCTAATGGCCCCTGGGAGGCAGATTGTGGCATTATCCCATTTTATGGATAAGGAGTCTATAAAATGCAGGATTGTGAATCTGCCCAAGGCTAGAAGAAAATTTGTTGCAGAGCTTCTGGCATGGCTTAAGCAGCTGTACTGGAGTAGCAAAGTGGACTTGGAGCCTGTTCTCATCGTGAACTTGGTCAGATCTCTTAATTTACCCTCAGTCTCATTTTATTCAATTGAAAAATAGTGTGTGTAATTTAATCATATCTCCTAGGGAACACTTCACCATTGAGAGCAGAGTAGCCACTTGATTGATCGACTGTGTCTAAACATGCAGCTAGTTTTGCCCATGGTAAATGCAGTCCTTCTGTGGCTCTGTGGCTCCTATTAATACCCATATGCCTTCATCTCCTTTACAGGCCACTCTACTTCATGCCTGGTCTATAAAGAGAGCCACCTGTAAGATTTTTATCAGCTCCTCATTTTCCTAACCACAAACCTGCGGTGGTTCACAGAACCAATATATTCACTGAATCAGGACTTTATATTCTCTGCTGTGTGGCATAGAAATGGTGTAGCAGCAGACTGAGCGTTGATTGATCGGTTCCTTCATTTCATTCAAACAACAATTGTTTATGTGCTAGGTACTTTCTGGGCACTGGGAATAAGATAGTGGGCAAAAGTGATGATGGTAAAAAAGTAAAATGTATAGTGAATTAGACAGTAAGAGGATTAAGGAGAAACAAAAAAATAAAGTAGAAATGGAGGCTATTAGAGCATGAAAAGACTATTATAATTTTAGGAAAATTATCTACAAGTAATGTTAAGGAAGGTGACATTTGAGTAAATACCTGCAAAAAGAAAAGAAAAATTAGTAGCTATTACTTGCCTATTTCATAGTATTACTTGCCTATTTCATGCATGAGAAAGGTGAGTCTTTGTCTAGGATCCTTGATTTATCACATAATCATACAAGATTTCCTGTTAAACTTGAATTTCAAATAACTACGTTTCATGCAAAATGTGGCATATTTATTCTTTAAAATGATGCTGTTTAACTGAAATTCAAAGTTAACTCAGTTTGTTTTACCTGCGAACTTCAGTTAAGTTGAGCAACACAGGTTTAAGCCTAATCTATGTAGCTGGTCAGATGTGAGGCTAATATTTTGACTTAGTGCTCACTCTATAGCTATACTCACACAGTCCAAGCTTTTACAGAGCTTAGAGTTAGTCACGGCAATACAGGATGCTCATGAATAAAATACTCTCCTATGCTGATGGAAAAAATATACTCTCCTATGAGCACATGCATGTTAGAGACACTGGGGGTTCTAGGACCACAGGGCACTATATAAGGAAAGGGCAGGGGCAGGAGGGAGGAGAGAATGCGAGGATACTTTCTCAGAGGAGGTAGAATCTGTCCCAGAAGCAGTGCTTCAAAGCAGTGTTAGTGATAAACCAATTTAGCAGGAAAGATGATTCATTCAGTTTCGGAGAAACTTGACTCCAAATAATATTCCTATGTGGTGACTAGCTCTTAATTTCCATGGAATTTCCTGAAAACTTAGGAAAAGCAACGTGCAGCCTCTGCTTCTCAGCTTGGCAGGTAGTTTTCTGTATAGGCAGTGCTCTGATCTGTAAGTGTGAACAAGAGAAACAGTTCCATCTTACTTCCCACTTTAGAAGATAGAATAGAATGTTCACTTTTAGTTTTTGTTTTTGTTTTTGTTTTTTTGTCAAGCAGAGTTAGACAGTGAGAGAGAGAGAGAGAGAGAAAGGTCTGCCTTTCCATTGGTTCACCCCACAAATGGCCGCTACTGCTGGTGCACTGCGGTCGGTGCGCTGCACCAATCCAAAGCCAGGAGCCAGATGCTTCCTCCTGGTCTCCCATGTGGGTGCAGGGCCCAAGCACTTGAGCCATCCTCCACTGCCTTCCCGGGTCACAGCAGAGAGCTGGACTGGAAGAGGAGCAACCGAGACAGAATCAGGAGTTCCCAACCGGGACTAGAACCCGGGGTGCCAGTGCTGCAGGAAGAGGATTAGCCAAGTGAGACACGGCACTGGCTACTTTCAGTTTCTTTTAGTTAAATAAACGACTTTAAATTATCTGACAAGATCGAAGAGATTCTCAGGAATATTAATGCAACTAATATTAAACACTTATGTAGTATTTATCATATATAATACATTTGATATTCACTGTCACTCTGTGAGATAGCTAAGGTAATTGTTCTCAAATACAAATGAGAATAAAGAGTGTAGAATAGCAAACTTGCTATTTTGAATCTAGGAACTGAATTTGGAACTGGTGAAAACTTTGTCAATTTGTTAAAAATTAATAATGGGGCTCAGTGCTGTGGCAGAGAGCTAGTTATACTGCCACCGTCAGCGCTGGCATCCAACATCTGAGTGCTGGTTCATATCCTACAGTTCCTTGTTCATGTGCCTGGGAAAACAGTGAGGATAAGCCAAGTACTTGAGCCCCTGTCATTCACGTGGGAGACCCAGAAGGAGTTCCGGGATCCTGGCATGGTTCTGGCCCAGCCCTGGCTATTGTCATCATGGGGGGAATGAACTAGCAATGGAATATCTCCCCCCACCCTCCCTCTCTCTCTCTGATGCTCTACTTTTCAAATATATAAATAAATCTTTAAAAAATAGTTGAGGATAGTTAAAAAATTTACCTAGTGTTGGTGCTGTGGCGCAACACTGCAGTGCCAACATCCTATATCAGTCTGCAGCGCCGGCATCCTATATCAGTGATGGTTCAAGTCCAAGCTCTTCTTTTTAAGATCCATCTCTGTGCTGTGTGGCCTGGGAAAGCAGTGGAGGATGGCCCAATTCCTTGAGCCCCTGCACCCACACGGGAGACTTGGAGGAGGCTCCTGGCTCTTGGCTTTGGATTAGCTCAGCTTGTGGTCATTTGGAAAGTGAACCAGCAAGCTGGAAGACCTCTCTCTATTTCTTTCTGGCTCTACTGCTCTCTGTAACTCTGTCTTTCAAATAAATAAAATAATTTTTAAAAAAAGAAATTTACTCTAAGTCAGTGATAGAGAATTAATTTCAGTTCTGGTTTATCTCCCCCAAAAGTCTATCAGCTTTTTACTTTGTGAAAATGAAGCCTCAAGTTAAGGCTAGAGGATTTTATTCTACAAATCAGGAATAATCTCCCCAAATTTTTCTTCCAAAGCAGACCTTATTATGTTTTTGTATTTATTAAAAATTGTATATTTATATATTAGAAATAACTTTATTTCCATAAATATATACATATATTTATTATACATAATGCACTTATATGAATAATATATATATAATTTTTAAACAAGGTTTCACAATTTTACAAATTATTATACCACATTCTATAGTGCACAGCATCTTTTCTTCAATAAAATTAAAAAATAGCTAAGGAGGAAAAAGTGTTTGCCTACAAATCAACATAAATCACAATGTCACAGAATATCCCTGCTGGACACCCTGTCTGCTTTCCTGTGACAGTATTTATTGCTAAATGAAAGCCAAAATGAAAGTTCAGAAATGTCAACATTGCCAAGGTAAATATTAACTTACCAAAAAAGGAAAACAAGTTGTAGAGTCTCAGTTTATCATCTGAACTAACCTCCCTGTGGATACAGATCCCAGAGTGAAAAGAACATCCGGTGATCATTTACAACAGTGGAAATACAGTCAGTAACAAAGAAGGACAGAGAATAGCTGCTTTCTTTGAGATTTACTTTAGGCATTTGTAGGATATAAATAGAGTTATGTGATAATCTATTCATTCAAAGACCATCTTAATATTGCAATAAGAAATAAAAACTTGCAGGATCTGTCTTTATGACCATGCACCCTGGGGTCCTGGGGATACTACTGAGAATGCAGAAGGCAGAGGCCCAATGAACAAAAGCATGGAGAATAAGTACTCCATAGTGCTTAGAAATTGGTAGCCTAGAGATTTGCCATTTGAATAAATGCAGGATGGGTTTTAGCCATCCTCTTCAAATGTCCTGATAAGGAGCATGGATTTCACCCTGAGGCAAGTTAGTCACTGTAGTCTTTGAGCAAGGAAATATTCTCTTATTTTATCTTTGGTTTAGAAAAATAACTGAATCACCTGTGTGATGGATGGATTGAGCCAAAAATATACAAAGCCTCTTTCTGTATTAGTGTTCCTTTTAATACAGTAAGGGAAATCATCCTAGTCTTCTTTTGGGATTCTTTTTTTTTTTTTTTTTAAAGGATCATGGCTTCCTTTTAGATGCCCAGTATTCTCTGTTGCATTTACCAAAAAAAAAAAATTAACTTTTTATAATTAAGTCCCAAAATAGCTTCTTTCCTAAAGATTCACCAGAGGTGTTACTCCATGTCTTCCAGTAATGCAATGCAAAATGAAATGGAAATCTAATTGGAAGACTTGGCAGGGTCTTTCCATCCTTCTCAATCAAGTAAAAGTAAGCAACATTTGAAACAGACTTAAACAATAGCAAGGTACATTCCTTTTCCAGTAGGGACATTTTGAAATTCATATTACATTTGTAAGACTTTCACTGAGGTACTAAATTTAAAAGGAGCTTTAATTTCCCAGGTGCTTCATTTCTGGGAATACCTTCCTTTCTGTGAATTGTACAAGTACTCTCTTGGCATTTAGTAGAATTTGATTCATGCCTTAACTTTCAGGAATACCATGTTGCGTATTCCTGAAACTAAGAATATAAGAACACTCAAGCAGGTAGACTCACATTTTGGATTAGTATCTGAAACCAAATGGATCTGAGTTCCAGCTGACACGAGATTTGGTGAACAAACTTATGAAAATTTGATTTAAAACAACTTTATAATTGCAAATTGAAAAAAGAATATGAAGGAATAGTTCATGAACAGGTTGTAAAGATGTCAAATAAGCAAATGATAAGATAAAACTCCTGTCATTAGAAGAATGCAAATTAAATCCACAATGAATTATCAATTCATACATTTAAGAATGGCTGAAATAAAAAAAAATGACCACAACAAACACTAGCAAAAATGTGTATAAACTGGATCACTCTGGTATTGCTGGTTGGATATGAAATAGTACAGGTACTCTGTAAAACTGATGATGAGTTTCTTTAAAAATGAACCAGACGATTATCTCAACCCAGCAATTCCACTTCTGGGTGTTTATCGTAGAGATTCAATTAGTTTTGTTTACTCAAAAACTTAAGCATAAAGATACACAATGGTTTTATATGTAATAGCTGCAAGCTAGCAAGAACTCAGATGTCTTTCAATGGCCAAACCACAGGATGTTTAAACAAACTGTGGTATATCCATGTCATGGACTAATTCTATATAATAAAAGTGAATAAACTATTTGTACACCCAACAACTGAGATGAATATCCAGATCATTATCAGTTTTGAAAAGCCAATCCCAAAAGTCTACCTGCTGAAAAAGTCCTTTTAAACATCATTTCTATGATAAAAATATAGAAATGGAGAAGAGATTTCCAGTTGTCTGTCTTTAATATGGTGAGGAGAAGGAGAGGGACATGATGATAGTTATTCAAGAGCAACATGAGTATTCCTTATGCTTATGGAACAATCCTATACCCTGAGAGTTCTTAAAATTGCATGTGAATCCGCAATTATCTCAAAATCAAAGTTGGATTTATAAATGGAAATGTACATCTCCTTTTGTCCATCTGTTGTGTATTGCTATAGCTTCTCCATCTCTGGATTATGATAACAGTTTCTTTTGCCCCAACAAGATCTAAGTTTGGTAACAGTTCTATGCTGTTGCTATTACTAGACATGATGAACTATTCTTTGTTGGTTTCCACTAATGCTGTCCCATCCTCTGTTAATTCATCCTTTCTTAAACAATGATCCAATCTGTTTCCAACAAAGACATTGACTGATGTAAATCTGAACATGATATTTTTTTAACATTGATTTAAGGGGCTAGTGCATAGAGTGTAAAGCCATTGCCCGTGGCACTGACATTCCATATGGGTATGGTTCAAGCTCTGGCTGTTCCACTTCTGATCCAACTCCCTACTAATGTGCCTGGGAAAACAGCAGAAGATGGCCCAAGTGCTTGGGCCCCTGCACAAGGCCTGGAGGAAGCTTCAGTCTCCTGGCTTTGGTTCTGTCCATTTCTGGCCATTGCAGCCATTTGGGGAGTAAACCAGCAGATGGAAGATCTCTCTTTCTCTGTCTCTCTCTCTCCTAACCCCCACCCCAGTCACTCTGCCTTTTAAATAAATAAATCAATCTTTTTAAAAAAGAGGAAGAACAAGAGAGATCTTCCATCTGCTGGTTCACTCCCCAAATGCACGTGACAGCCAGAGCTAGGCCATGTCAAAGTCAGGATCCAGGAACTCCATTCAGGTCTCCTACTCAGGAGGCAGGAGCCCCAAGTAATTGGGACATCATTTGCTGCTTCCCAGGTACGGCAACAGGCTGTTGAATTGAAAGTGCAGAGTGGCTGCAACTCAAATTGTACACTCCAATATTGATGTTGGTTTCCCAAGCAATAGCTTAACCCATAGCACTACAGCACCTGCCCTTCAATATACTTTTAATTTAATCTGGATTGGTTTTGTGCTCCCAGGTGATGCTCTAAGAAAAAAAAAAGTTAGTATGCAGTTGAAAGAGCACATAAGCGAAGGTTAAGGAGAATCTATAGCATGTTTCAAATAGCTTCTATATATCAGACACAAGGTTAAGAATTTTGCATTAATTACCTCATCAACATTCTGAGCTAGGTCTTTTTCTTTTCATTGCATAGGAGAGTTTTCTGCCATTACAGTGCAACACTTCTAAAGACCTGGATTCTAGTCATGTCAAAAATCCTTCTGAGTATAGCTTCCATTTCCTTTTAAGCTGTAGCATTGATGTTTCAGGAACAGTGCCTGAGAAGTTCATCCAAACTCAGGAGAACATTTTCTCTTTCACTCGTGTTTTGCTTAGTTAAAAAGTTGAGATGGACATTGTGGCATAACAGGTTAACTACTTGGAACACCAAATTCTATAACAGAGTGTCTGACATCAAGCTCCACTTTCGTTTCTAACTCCACCTCCTGCTAGTGTACCTGTGAGGCAGCAGGTACTGGGCTATGTCACTGACACAAGAGACCCAAATGCAGTTCTTGGCTCCTAGCTTTGGCCAACATCAGCCCCAGCAGTGTGTAGGCATTTGAGGAGTGAATCAGTGATGGAAGATCTCTCTCTCTTTCTCTTATTTGGCATTTCAAATAAATAAATATTTATACCTTTAGAAAAGAAGGAAATAAGTTAATGTCACCATTTCTCTTGTGATACACCAAAAAAGTATGTATGTGTCGAGTACAAATGTAATGGCTTAGATGATCAGAGATCCTAAATTTGAGTCCACTTCCCATGTATCATGGGCAAGACATTGAAAACTGCTGACAGTTTCTTCATCTAAAAATGCCAAAAATAATAATACAAGTCAATAGATCTTTCCCTTAAAAGATAGATTTCTTAATTATCTTTTTTTTCTGTTCTTTGAAGTCAACTATTGTTCAATAAAAGATCATCACCAAATTCAAAGAAGTAAATGTATATAAATTACTGTAAAGTGTTTATTCCATTTACAGTTGTTTTTTATACATTAGCATGGTCTAAAAATTGAGTGATTTTTTTGTCAAATAATTTTCTTTTAAGACTTACTCCTCTGCTCCTTTTTAACTAATCTTTGAATGGAAATTTAAAAAGCGAATGAATGATCCTAGCTAAGATGCTGTTTCTACTGTTGGAAACTCTGCCAGAGTTCCCTCAATTTGGCACATTTTCCATTTTGAAGGTCTTGTCCATCGTACTGGGGATATTTTTTTCACATCTATCCATCACATGCCACTGTGGAAAATGAATACTCTACATTTACCGGGGCTGCTTCATGCTTTTGTGGTGTGAAAACCTATTTAAAAGAAATGGACTCATGTCCTGTGTAGGGGTATTATTTTTTTTCACTCTTAAAAGGCTTGTAGTTATGCTTTCAGAGGAAGAAAATTCAATTTCATTTTAATCTAATATATGTTGCAGAAACATTACTCTGTATGAACCAGAGCTTGAAAATGGACACACAATTGTTGTTGCTAATCAGAGTCTCACACAGAGACAATTGCATTTTTTTTCTGTGTAAACAATGTGATTTCCCATTCAATTGAGGCACACTGTTGACAACAATATGATCAGAAGGTCCTTTTACCCTCAGATGCCTCACAAGTGCTGATTTGTGTCACAAAGGGACACAGTTATTCTCACAAGCAAGACATCCATGGAAAATGAAAGCAAATTCTGTTTACAAAGCACACAGTAATTGCCAGCATTTATTGAGCACTTAATATGCACCAGGAACTGTGATGATAAATACTTGATTAAATCCCCCACAAACATTGAAGAAGTAAATACTGTTGTGCCAATTTTCTCGATTAAGTAAAGTAATTTATACAAGGCCACACTGTTAATCCACAGAAGTACAGGTTCTCAGATCCAGTCCTTTTGGATGTCAAAGACTATATCCCTTCTCTGGGTACAGCTGTCTTGGAATAAAACTTAGAATAATCAGCTCATCCAATTGTCCATTCATACATTCATTGTATAATTAATTGTATAAATGTTTATTGAACATTTATTGTGTTCCAAACATCATTTCAGGAAATTTTGATATATCACTGAAAAAAAAATTCTGCCATGTGAATACTTTGTAGAGAAGGGAAATAAAAAAGCAAACAACCCACAGCCTTAAATTTTAAAGGTAAAATACATGCTATGTTAGAACATGACAAGTGGAATTAGGGATAAAGGAGTAGAGTAAAGGGGTGAAGTATGAGGATATGTGTTTGGTGGGTAAATGCTGGACATAATTTTTAATTAAGTGGTCAGAATAAGTCTCACTGGAAATCTGATATGCAAGCAAGTATTTGACAATTACAAGGGAATTTGACAGGTGGAAACACAGAACAAGTATACTGGAAAGCAGGGCAACAGCCTAGACAAGGGTGACAAGCAGGGAGAGGTCTTACTTCTAAACATCAAGGAGGCAGATTCTTCTGGAGGAGAGTGAGTGAAGGCAAATAGCCAAGTTGACCTCAAAGAACTAACAGCTCTGCAGGCTAATGGAAGGCATTTAAGTTTTGCTCTGTACGAGATGGAGGCCACTGGAGGGTTCATGTGAAAAGAAAGTATTTGCAGATTATTTTTTATAGGATTGTTCTGGTTATAATATTGCGAAGAAAGTATAGGGAAAATAAGTGAAAATGGAAAGAACTGTAAGAAGGCTCACACAAGGTGGTGACAAACAATTAAATTCTGGATACATTGTCAAGGTAGAGCCAACGGTATTTCCACTGAGATCAGATGTAGGAGTTTGATATAGACAAAGTAAACTCTAAGAGAATCCATGGTTTTTGTTTGAGATACAGAAGAATGGCACTTTCATAACTAGGTTGGAGAAGTTTACAGATCAAGTAGATTTGGGGAAGAAGATCAAAATTAATTTGGATGTGTGAGGTTTGAAATATTTGTTATGCAGTTGTAGAGCAAGCACCTGTAATAGGAACTGGGTTGAATCCTAATGTAAATCATGGAAACTAGAAAATAGCAAATAGCAGGGAGACCAGAGATCACCAAGAAAGTAAGTATAGATGAAGAAAACGACAGGATAAAGGGTGGGTCTCAGGACAGCAAGCTAAAAGTCAGGGAAAAGGGAAAGAACCAGCAAAGGAGGGTTTCAGAGTGATGTCAGTTGGGAAGAAAACCAAAAAATAATGTTCTAGGAAAGTCAAATGGCAGGAGTGTGATAGTGAGGAGAGAGTGGCCAGTGGTAAAGTCAGTAAGGTGAGGACTGTGAAGGGTCTTTTTTCTTTAGAGTCATGGTAATCTTGACAATAACACTTTCAGTGAAATTAGAAGCCTGAAGTCTTGAGTCTGAAAAAGAAAAGAAGGAGGAAGTATTAGCATTGGACATGGAAGTACCTGGGTTCTACACCCCTGATGCCAGCTTCCTGCTACTGCTCCCCTTAGGAGGCTGTGGTGATGGTCCAGATAATTATGTTTGTAGTTGAGTTCTAAACTCCTGGCTTTGCCATCATGACCTCTGCAATTATAAGAATTTGGGCTGGCACCGCAGCTCAATAGGCTAATCCTCCGCCTAGCGGCGCCGGCACACCGGGTTCTAGTCCCGGTCCGGGCGCCGGATTCTGTCCCGGTTGCCCCTCTTCCAGGCCAGCTCTTTGCTGTGGCCAGGGAGTGCAGTGGAGGATGGCCCAAGTGCTTGGGCCCTGTACCCCATGGGAGACCAGGAGAAGTACCTGGCTCCTGCCTTCGGATCAGCGCGGTGCGCTGGCCACAGCGTGCTGGCCGCGGCGGCCATTGGAGGGTGAACCAAAGGCAAAGGAAGACCTTTCTCTCTGTCTGTCTCTCTCACTGTCCACTCTGCCTGTCAAAAAAAAAAAAAAAAAAAAGAATTTGGGAATTGAACCAGTGGATGAGAACTCCCTCTATCAACGTTTGTATCTCTGTCTTCGTCTGTGTGTGTGTGTATATACCTCTCAAGTAAAGAAGTATATTAGAGAACTCTTTTGAGGATACAGGATTCAAAACATATAGGAGAAAGGATATAAAATATGGTAGTACAAAACATATAAGATTTTTGCTTGTAAAAGAAAAATAGTACATTTGATTATTAATGGGAATGCAGCTAGCAGAGAGGGAAATAAAACTTATATTTAAGAGAGGAGATAATTGAATGACAGTGTTTCAGTAATTAAAAAGGGACAGGATTTACTGCAAAAACAGATTGGTTTAGTTAGAGGAATAGATAGTTCAAGAGTCATACTCTGGTGAGGTCAGTGTGGTTGATATGAGTGGAAACTATGCTCTTATTGCTTCAGTTTTATTAGCGAAGTCCAAAACAAGGTTGATGGAACAAAGATATATGCCTTAGCCATTATCGCTCATTGCCCAAAAAACAATAAATATTGGAACTTATTCCTTAATCTCAATTCAATCTCACACCCTTTGTTTTTACACCCCTCCCCAACATTCTTCCCCAGTGCCCTCTACCCCCACCCCACACCTAGCCCTCCTAAGATATAATAAAGCCAGGCCCCTGGGGTTGAGGCCCTCTGCCGTGTGTCCAGTCTGTGCAATCTGGCAATTGGTCACCCACCTCTGCAGATCTATTTTCTCTGAATAAATTTGGTCTGGCTGTAGATGGGTACCCTGCCTCCTCTCTGTTTTGCACCTCTTTTTCTTGGATTTTGGTGCCTTGTGTGAGGCGGCACCAATCTGCCCCTCTTTTCCTTATTTTTTTTTTTTTTTTTGCAGCTAGACCAAATTTATTCAGAGAAAATAAACTCACAGAGGTCGACCAACTGCCATCATGCTCACAGACCAAACACTTGGCAGAAGCCCAGATCAAATGGCACCCCATCTCCTTATCTACACTCAGAGTCAGGACTGATGGGACAAGGACATGAGCCTCAGCCATGTTAGGTCCTTGTTACCCCTGCTTTCTTTCAAGAGATCAGTTCAGTCTCTCATCCTGTATTGTTCCCAACCCCACCTTGCATTCTTCACCAGGTTTGGAGGCCAGTGGGCCACACTTGAAGAACCAGTATGGAGAAGCTCATCTCTACCTACTGCCTGCCACCCATACCCCTGGCCCACCTAATATACAAAAGGCCCAGTCTGCTGGGGTCTGGGCCTCTGCCACATTTTTGGTCTGTAAGCAAGATGACAGTTGGTTGACCTCTGTGAGTTTATTTTCTCTGACTAAATCTGGTCTGGCTGCGAGTTCGTATTCTACCTCCTCTCTATTCTGCACCTTTTTCTTACATTTGATTCCCCGTGTGAGGTGGCACCAATTTGTACTCTTTTCCTTACAAAGGTCATTACTAGAGTTTAAATAGAAGAGTAAAAGTGCAAATTGGCTAACAATATATAGTTGTAGATACGGCCTACTTTTTATTTTTGGTGATCAGTTCAAACAGGACTTGGCCAGGATGCAAATGGTTTTGTTCTAGGCATAGTAAAGTGTACAGATATAGCATTGGGTAGGTGGAAAGTTGAATTTAAGCAAAATGTATTTTGTGAAAAACATCATAAAGGGAGAGAGAGGCAAGGGAACTGAAGTTGAATGCAAGAAAAAAAGTGATTAAAATGATTGTCATTGAATTTAAGCTGGATAAGAAGGAAAGAGAGCAGAGCAGAGGCAAAAGAGACAGAGAAAAGTTGAAAAGTATACACTGATTATTAAAACCAGAGTAGTGGAAGGATTGGTTTGGAAAAAGAGAGGTGAGGATTATCATGTTCTTGTTAACATATAAAGAAAGTCTGCAGTTAAATTAGGTTGTGAGCTCTGAGGATGCAGATATTTGGAGAACAGGAGCTCAAGGAATTAAGACCAAGAAGGACTGAAAAGGATATTTTCATAAACATTGAAACTACCAAAAATAAAAATAAAAGAAATGTTGGAGAAAGTAGCATGGGATCAAAAGGCAAAATAATTTAAATATTAAGGGAAACAAATTGAACATTTGTGAGCAAGGATTGAGGAGTGGTAAACAAATGACATAATATGATAACATGAGATTTCAAATCATCACTTTTACTGGAAAAAATAGAAAATTTAAGCAGGAAGAGGAAAGCTAGCTGCCCCATCTCTAGTACTGGTGGTTTGAGAGTTGGAACAGAAAAGAAAAAACAGCCACAGTTAAAAGGATTACAGGGGATGTAGTGTTGTAGGGCACAGCCAGAATTCACTTAGAGCAAGAAGATAAAGGAAATCTGAGGATATGAGGAATTTTGCTGATAGTAGACCATTAATTCCAGAGGGCAAATGCAAAACTCCGAACACTGTAAGTTGGAAGATAACTGAGACTGTGTGAAGTTCATGGAGATATAATGTGTGGTTAAAAAAAAAAAAAGTATAACTTATGAGACTGAGACTGGGGCTTTTAACTCTTCTGAGAGCACAGAACTCTTGTCTTCGCAGTATGCAGTCAGGGTCACATATGTATGATGTATAAAATCATTTAAACGTTGTGCTTCTAAGGAGCATCTACTTTTTACACAGTATTCCAGTTCTCAAAAATGTAAAATATTGGGAATATTGAAGTCCCCTTTTGTGTCACTTTGAATCCAAGTTACTAAATTGTTAGAGGGTGTAAGGATTGAAAAATCTCCCGCTAAAAATAGGAGGTTTATTTTTTTAAAAAGAAAAGATTTATTTCTTTACTCAAGAGGCATAGTTACAGACAGAGAGAGGGAGAGGCAGAGAGAGAGGTCTTCCATCCACTGGGTCACTCCTCAATTGGTCGCAATGGCTAGATCTGAGCCGATCCGAAGCAGAATCCAGGAGCCTCCCCCCGGTCTCCCATGTGGGTGCAGAGACCCAAGGACTTGGGCCATCTTCCACTGCCCCCCAGCAGAGAGCTGGACTGGAAGTGGAGCAGCCGGGGCTTGAACTGGAGCCCACATGGGATACCAGAACTGCAGGTGTCAGCTACCTGCTATGTCACAGCACCACTCAAAACTGGAGGATTCTACAGTTTCTCTTAAACAAGAAAAAAGAGAAAGAGACAGAGAGAAAGAGAGAGAGAGAAAGAGAGAGAGAGGTTGATTTGTATGTGGATTCATTAACAATAGGAAACCAGGAAATATATTCTCCAAATACCACTATTCTACTCCTGAAGTAATGAAGTCTTGGGTGAAGGGAGAGATTTTTCTCTTAGCAAGACTAAAGCTAACAGTTTTTAGTTTTATCACCAAATATAACTGATAGTAATGATAGAACTGTCTACGGCCATACCACCCTGAATGCACCCAATCTCATCTGATCTCAGAAGTAATGATATAACTGATAGTAATGAATAATGGCCTTCCAGAATAATCCATATTTCTTGTCTGCCCGCACTCTGCCACTTACTATTAATCTATTCCAGATATTGAAATATGGAAAGTTCTAATTCAACATAAGATTATATTGAAGACTATTATCACAGAAGTTTGCTCCATTAATATGCAGATCCCATTTAACTCACAGTCCTTTTTTGATCAAGAACACCAAAGTAGCGATCCATGATGGCTGAATAGGGTATGGCCACACTAACTTAGGCTGCTCTGAGATATGAAAAGAACAAAGGAAGGTCTACATTTCCAAGGGTCTGGCTGATGGGAATTTTCAGCAAAGATATGAAAAAGAGAGAAAAAAAAAACCACCTTGTGACAAGAAGAGAGAAGACAGAGACACTGCTGCAGCCAGCTCTGTGGCACAGCCAAGTGATGGCTGTGAGCCACAATCTTGCCACATTAGTAGGAAGAAATTGCTGCATGCCCTACTGCTCACAGTTTTAGCAGAGAGGGAGTACCACTGTCACCCACTGACTTTTACTCCAGCCTGGAGAGCTTACTGGAGTCTGCGCAACTGCTAGGCTTGGAGCAAAGAAGCTAACTTGCTTCCCCTGCCTCCCTGACTCCTGAAGAGTACCATACTTAGCCAAAGTCATGCTGTGTCAGGGCAACATGTGGGGCAAAGTCAGAACCCTTGTATTCTACAACTGTGGGACATTAGCCCTAAAGCTATGTTCACACACTCTATGTGAGCAAGGGAGTATCACTTTAGCATCTAAGGGCTAACACAAGAAGCAGCCCATAAAAAAATCCACTCCCACCCTGGGAGATCTGGATAAGGAACCCACTATCTAGGTAAGGAACCTCAGGACTACTAAACAATTTATTCTAAATTTCTTGGTGCCACTGGAATCCACCCAGTGGACATAAGGAAGAACTTACCTGCATTCCACTTCTGTGAACTCACATCCTCCAGAGTAAAACCTCCTGCACACCTTGTCATCATCCTGTAGGACAGGAACAGGGTTCAGTTCACATTGCCTAGTCCAAGGCCCAGGGCTGTTGGTATTATCAATGACAGCAGGAGTTGGACTTTCCTAACAAGACCTGAGGAAGGGTCCATCAACATCACATAATCCTAGAGCCACAGCAATTGCTGTCACAAGCCCTGGCATCATTCAGCCTTGCCAGTAGTACAAGGGGCAGACACTCTGTCTCCCTCAGCCCCAAGAACAAGGACTTGGCTTCCACCTTCACCTGGGAGTCTGACACTGAAATCTCTTGTGGCCCAAAGATACACACCCAAGGAAACCCTCATTCTTCTCAAAGTCACACTTTTATCCTTACAAACTATAGCAGATTCATCCACTATGTCATTTATAGACACATATAAACATCATAAATCACATCAATATAATGAAGAGCAAAAACTCTATCGTCAAATCAGTAGATGCAAAAAAAACATTTGATAATATTCAATACCTCTTCATAACCAAAACCATCAATAAAATGGTTATGGAAGGAACATTCCTCAAAACTATAAAGGCTATATATCACAAACCAGTGGCCAATATCATACTGAATGGGGAAAAACTAGGGGCATTTCCCTTTAGATCTGGAACAAGACATGAATACCCACTTTCACCAGTCTTATTCAATATAGTCCTGGAAGTTTTAGCAAGAGCAATTAGAGAAGAGAAAGAAATAAAGGGCATCAGAATTAGAAAAGTGAAAGTCAAAATTATCCATGTTTGCAGATGACGTAATGTTGTACACGGAAAAACCTAAACACTCCACCAAAAAGCTGTTGGAATTGATAAAGCAATTAGTAAAGTTGCAGGTCACAAAAACATACAAAAGCATTAGCCTTTTTTGTATGCTAATGATAAACTCACAGAATGATAAATCAAGAAGGAAATCCTGTTCTCAATAGACACAAAAAGTCAAATATATAGGAATAAATTTAATGAAAGTAGTGAAAAATTTCTACAATGCAAATTATCAAACATTGATGAAAGAAATTAAGGACATAAAAAAATGAAAAGATATTCCTTGCTCATAGATCCAAAGAATTGATATCACTAAAATGTCTATACTACCTAAAGCAATCTACAGATTCAATGCAATCCCTATCAAAATATCAATAGTATTCTTTACAGAGTTCGAAAAAACAATCCTAAAATTCATATGGAATCACAAAAGACCCAGAATAGCCAAAGCAATTCTAAGAAAGAAAAAGCAAGCTGGAGGCATCGGAATACTTGATTTCAAAGCATACTACAAAGATCCAGTGATTAAAACAGCTTGATAATGGGATAAAGATTGACACGTAGACCAGTGGAGCAGAATAGTGAGCCCAGAAATTAATCCACGCACATACAGGGAACTGATTTTTGACAAAAGTGCTCAGACCGTATAGTGAAGTAAGGATAACCTCTTTAACAAATACTACTTGCAAAGTGGATGTATATAAGAATGAAATTAGATCCACGCCTCTCACCATATACAAAAATCAACTCAAACTGGATCAAAGATCTAAATTTAATACCTATGATTAGGACATTGCTGGAAAAAATGTAGGGGAAGCAGTCTAAGACTTTGGTGTAGAGGACAACTTTTTGGACAAGAATCTCAAAGCACAGGCAGCAAACGTAAAACTAAACAAATGGGACTGTATCAAACTCAGAAGCTTTTGCACAGCAAAGGAAACAGTCAATAGGGTGAAGAGACATAGAACAGAATGGGAAAAAATATTTGTAAACCACCTATCTGAAGAAGGATTAGTATCAGCAACTTAAAAACTCAACAACAAAAAAATTCAATCAAACTGAGAAATGAGCAAATGACTTCAATAGACATTTCTAAAATGAAGAAATGCAAATGGCCAACAAATACATAAAAAAATGCTCAACATCACTACCATCAGGGAAATGCAAATCAAAACCACAATGAGATATCATTTCTCCCCTGTTAGAATGGCTAGAATCCAAAACACAGAGTTACAAATGCTGGTAAGGATACAGAAGAATGGGAATTCTTGTACACTGTTAATGGGGATGTAAATTAGTGCAGCCACTGTGGAAAATGGTATGGAGTTTTCTTTAAAAGCTAGAAATCAACTTGTCATTGATCCAGCAATCCCACTACTGATGTATATCAAAAAGACTTGAGCACAATGTATCAAAGAGAAACCTGCACCACCCTTTATAGCAGCACTGTTCAGGATAACACAAATTTGCCATCAACAAGGTGTCCATCACTGATGAATGGATAAAGAAAATGTGATATATATACACACAACGGAATATTATTCAACTATAGCAAGAGTGAAATTCTACCATTTGCAGTAAAAGAAATATAACTGGTGGACATTGTGCTAAGTGAAATCAGCTGGACCAAGAAAGACAAGTACAGCATGTTCTCCTTTATATGCTGGAGCTAAAATTAAAAAAAAAGAACAAATATAAAAAGGAAGAAGAAGGAAAGAATGAGAGAGAAGGAAGGAAGGAAAGAAAGGAAGAAATAAAGACCTGTATGTATCAATATTGCTGCCAGTTTAGTTTTGTAAAACTTTGTTTTACACCTTTGTAAAACCAGTGGTTAAGGATGTTACACTAATATAGTTTTAATGATCTGTGATTATTTTAAAATTTACTGTGTATTTGTGAAATGTTCATTTTTCCATTCAATTATTGTTTATAATTGTTGTCTATTTTACTTCTAGGATCTTATTGCTTTTTACTTGTTAAACTTCTTATTCAGTGAAGTATTAAGCCTTTTTACCTCAATGTAAATTTAAAGTATTTTATCCCAAAAATTAAAAAAAAAAAAAAAGGAGAAGGATGGAGTATAAGTGGGATGGAGGGAGAAAAGAAATGGGAAGGAGAGGGGGGGAAGGGAAGATCATTATGTTCTTAGGGTTATATCTACAAATCACATTGAATCTGTTAAAAACTAATTAAAATTAAAATAAAAAATTTAATTTAAAACAAACAACACCCACCTGATTACAATCAAGCCCGTTCTGTCAGTTTCTATTTGCTTCTCAATGGGAAAACTTGCTTGTGGATTAGATAGCACCTTTCTTAGGGCCCCTAAATAATGACTCTGTCCTTTGTTTTAGCCCCTGTGGGTTTAATCTGCTAGTTAGATTTGTCTTCTCCAGACTGGAAACAGTAAATTCGAGATGACCATGCACCTGCAGCCTGGGATGGAAGCAGTTTCTGTGGACTGGCGCTGCATCCTCCTTGAGAAGCCACCTCCTGCTGAGAAACCACCTCATGCTGGAACCCTGTCTTGACTGTAACATCCCTTTTCAGCTTGGAACAACTGGAGCAGCCATTGCCCAGTTTCCTGGGGGCTGGAATGCGAGGAGTCAGATGCGTTTAGTAGGCAGTCCGGGTGTTTCCAGTGGAAACTGAGAGTGCTTACTTTCTCCCAAAAGTTATCTTTAGCAAGGTCAAAAGTGCCTGTCTGCCTACTCCTTGAAAGTTTCCAGTTTTACCATAAGAATAGCGAGGGAGTGGGGATTCCAGCCCTCTGAGCTCACAGCTTAAGGTAAACAAGTTACCTATCCCACTCTGCTGAGGGATCTTTGTTTTATCCTGAGCTAGCCAGGCAGGGTGAAAGATTGCAGATCAGGTCTTTTGATGGGTTTTGTCCCCACTTTATAACTGTTTGTCAACTTTTTCTCATCCCCAAAATTGTGCTTAAAATCCCCTTCCCATAGGCCCCTTTGGGATTTTTTTCCTTTCTTGGACTTTGACTCTAATCTTGCTTTTAAATCTCACAAAAAATAAAATTAAAAAAAAAAAAAGAACACAGAAGTGTTTCTTCCATTTTTCCCATTGACTGTTCTATTGAACTGCAGGTTCACTCTTTTCCATAACCTTTTGACCCCTCAGGGATCTTCTTTCCCTTTATTATCATTAGAACGCTTGGTTAGCCTCTTCTGTGACTCGAAGTTTCCATATAGCAATTTCGCGTGTAGACATGAAGTGTCTGAGTTCTCTCAGACAACAATGCTCCTCACACCCTTGTTGGAAACCTAGCATAATACATGAGACAATAATGTGTCTAAAACGTTGGCCTCTTGGCCTGCACCCAACTCAAGCTATGTAAAATTTACAGAATCAGTGCAATAGAGAAGGCAATCTGCTGGAAACCCCTAGGTCTGGATACACGTCCTATTCCTTGAGTTCAGAACAGAAAGCAGTATGTAACAGTGGAACAGAAGAAAATTCCAAGTTTAGGATGAAATAGTACCCAGAACATAAAAGCTGGTTTGAAGTACAGATCTGTCAAAGAATAACAATTTAATTCCAAGCATGACTCTGGCCCTATAGACCTGATGAAAATTCAGGAAACAAATGATGAAATAATTCCCAGAAGTGACTAGAAACAGGATTATAGATATATTCAAATTAAAGGTGGGAAGGACACTAAGTTTGTTCAGTAAGGAAGGAAACCCACACCATTTTTAAAAAGATTTATTTGAAAGGCAGAGTGACAGACTAAGAGACAGGGTGAAAGATCTTCCATCTGTGGCTTCATACCCCAAATGACCATGACTGCAACAGTGAGGGTTGGGCCATGCTGAAAACAGGAGCCAGGAACTACATCTGGGTCTCGTGCCCCCAACGTGGCAGAAAATCAAATCCTTGGACCATTATCTGCTGCATCCCAGGCACATTAGCAGGAAGCTTTTTTGGAAGCCGAATAGCCAGGGCTAAAACCAGCATTCTGATGTGGGACGTGGGCATCCTGTCCAGCCTCTTCACCTGTTCCATCACAACACCCACCACTCCCATACCACTTTAATCTAATCATACACAGAAATTACTAATCTACCCTGGCATGTCCCAGAATCTGCATATGCTAATGATCCTTGTCACAAGTGTAGAAACACCAGATACTTTTGATGACTGATGATGAATAAAAATCGCCATGTAGCCCTAGAAGACAAACAAAGAGATCTTTTCCCATAATTTGCAATAATGTGAAAACTGACTTAAAAGGGTTTCTTTTAAATATTGTCACTGGTGTGATATAAATACATATGGTGTTTCATGGCACAGTCAAAATGTGGAAGGGTGTTGTAGAGAATTCTCATTTTCTGAAATGCATCCTGCAGAGTTCTCACTGATGTGACAAAGGAGAATTGCTAGTATCTTCTTACTCAGAGACTGTGGTTGGATTCTCTGTGCCACTGATCTCCTTGTGCCATCCATACTCTTGTGGTTGGGTAAATCTCAAAAGGAGAGACAGAGGCAGAAGCTGATAATCTGCTTGGTCACATGTATTTTTCTCATATAGCCCAACATTGTAATATGGAATTACATAACAAACAATGATGTTTAGATACTCACTTCTTTAGCCCAGACAAAGTGTAGGTCAGCCAAAACCGTGGATAATCTCATTTAGTTTTTTTCAGCGTGCCTAACCCATAGTGTCACAGATTACTGTGTCATTCTGTGCAAAAAAGTATGGGGCCAGTACTGTAGCATAGCAGGTAAAGCCACTGCCTGCAGTGCCGGCATCCCATACAGGCACTAGTTCAAGATGGCTGCTCCACTTCCCATCAAGCTCTCTGCTACAGCCTGGGAAAGCAGTAGAAGATGGCCCAAGTCCTTGGGCCTGTACACCTACGTGGGAGACCCAGAAGCAGCTCCTGGCTCCTGGCTTCGGGTCAGCACAGCTCCGGCCATTGTGGCCAATTGGAGAGTGAACCAGTGAATGGAAGATCTCTCTCTTTCTCTGCCTCTCCTTCTCTGTTGGTGTAACTCTTAAAAATAAATAAAAATAAATCTTAGAAAGAAAAAGAAAAGAAAAAAGGTGTGATACCCACAACTACTCACTAAGAGGGAGTCTGGAATATACATAATTCAGAAAGGATGAATCTCAGTATCCATTTGCAGGTAGCATGAAATGTTACAAAGAATATAGAATTCATAGCCACTTAAATCAGGCTTACAGGAAGATTCTTCCAGGTAAGGGAAGCTGGATTCACATAATCTATCTGCAAATTGGAGATAGCAACCACTTCCTTGGAAACTTATGATGGATTTAAAAGCTAATTACTTTTCTCAGTACCTGTACATAGTAAATGCCCTGGCACCCATGCTCACAGAGCACAGCTGTACATAAGCTCTGTTTCCTCACTTATGAGCTGAAAGTCACTTCAAGTGTGATAAAGACCCTTTGGATCCCCTCACATATATAAATATGTAAGCACACACACACACACACAAAGGCATGTCAACAAATTAATGGAAAAACAGAATTAAAAAATAAATTTATTCTGGCACAAAATATTTAAAACCATGTGTACTATTTACAAACTAATAATAATTTATTTGTAAAATAATATATTTGTAAAATAAAAATCTCAACTCATGGTCTTCGTAAGGACTTACTATATTTATATCCATTCATTGGACAAAAAGTATATCTGATACTTAAATGTGGTAAGCACTGTTCTGGGAACTTCAGGTCTAACAGCATATAGAACAAATCTAATCCAAGCATTTTCTTCATAGGGGCTATGGAAAACAAAAAAGTAAGCAAAAAAATCAATGTGTAATTAATCAGGTAATGATAACTTCTATGAAAAAACACATACATGAATAGATGATGCCTACAGAGTAAGGAAGCATATTATTTTCAGTAAGATTGCCATGGAAGATTCCTGACTGACACACTGACATAAAGCACAAAGTGAAAGGACACATGGATTTATGCATATATATTCATGATAAGTACATTTTATGTGTGAGATGCCACATGTGCCCTAAGAGCAAGCATATTTCAAATATTTGAGTTGTGCTCTAGGAAGAATAATGTGGCTACCAAGCTGGAGAACAGTGAATGCGAGAAAGAGAGCATATTGAAGCAGGGAAAAGAGACATTTGAGAACAAATATATTAGGACCTTGTACATCATATTAAGGGATTTGGAAGTTACTTTCAGTGTGGATAGGAGGCTGCTGGCTTTGAGCACAAAAGAGACATTGTGTGACTTATGTTTACTTCTGCTATGTAGAAAAAAAAAAATAGTGAAAGATCGCAGAGAAAATAGAGATACCAATTTAGCGACATTCGCAGTAATCTAGGTGGTGGTAGAGTGAACTAGAGTTATAGCAGCTGAGGTGAAAAGAAGTGCTAAATCCAGGATGTATTTAATGACAGAGTATGCAGAACTTATGGACTGATTGTATGTGTGGTGTAAGAGAAATAGAGGAATCACGTTTATGCCAATATTTTTTGTTTGGGCAACTGGCAGAATAAGTGTCCATTATTAGCTAGAGAAAACTAGCAGTTATGTGGAGGAGAGCCAAGAGTTTGGTTATGTTGAAATGAGAATTAGATTTTTTTTTTAACTTTATTTAATGAATATAAATTTCCAAAGTACAACTTATGGATTACAATGGCTTCCCCCCCATACCATCCCTCCCACCCACAACCCTCCCCTTTCCCACTCCCTCTCCCCTTCCATTCACATCGATTCATTTTCGATTATCTTAATATACAGAAGATCAGCTTAGTATACATTAAGTAAGGATTTCAACAGTTTGCTCCCACACAGAAACATAAAGTGAAAAATAATAGATGATTTTTTTAATGATGATGAAATCAGATCAGACCTATTGTCATGTTTAATCCCAGTGAGAGTCAAGTTGGGAATTGATAATTTCTTTTTTTTTTTTTTTACAGAGGATCAATTTAGTATGCATTAAGTAAAGATTTCAACAGTTTGTACCCCCATAGAAACACAAAGTGAAATATATTGTTTGAGTACTCGTTATAGCATTAAATCTCAATGCACAGCACATTAAGGACAGAGATCCTACATGAGGAGTAAGTGCACAGTGACTCCTGTTGTTGACTTTACAAATTGACACTCCTGTCTATGGCATCAGTAATCTCCCTATGCTCCAGTCATGAGTTTCCAAGGCTATGGAAGCCCTCTGAGTTCTCCGACTCTTATATTGTTTAGACAAGGTCATAGTCAAAGTGGAGGTTCTCTCCTCCCTTCAGAGAAAGGTACCTCCTTCTTTGAAGACCTGTTCTTTCCACTGGGATCTCACTCACAGAGATCTTTTGCCAGAGTGTCTTGGCTTTCCATGCCTGAAATAGTCTCATGGGCTTTTCAGCCAGATCCGAATGCCTTTAGAGCTGATTCTGAGGCCAGAGTGCTATTTAGGACATCTGCCATTCTATGAGTCTGCTGAGTATCTCACTTCCCATGTTGGATCGCTCTCCCCTTTATTTATTCTATCAGTTAGTGTTAGCAGGTACTAGACTTGTTTATGTGCTCCCTTTGACTCTAGAATTAGATTTTTTTTAAAGATTTATTTTATTTATTTGAAACACAGAGATAGAGAAGTAGAGACAGAGAGAGAGGTCTTCCATCCATGGTTCACTCCCCAACTGGCCACAACAGCTGGAGCTGCGCCAATCCGAAGCCAGGATCCAGGAGCTTCCTCCGGGACCCCACGTGGGTGCAGGGGCCAAGGACTTGGGCCATCTTCTACTGCTTTCCCAGGCCATAGCAGAGAACTGGATCAGAAGAGGAGCAGCTGGGACTAGATCCAGTGCCCGTATTGGATGCCAGCGCTTCAGGCCAGGGCTTTAACCTGCTGCGCTTCCGAATTAGAATTTTAAGTCATTTTGGACATATAGTCTAGAATTTAGGTCGGCTATGCCAAAGCTATGGACCCAGATAAATTTGAAAATACGTTCTTTTCATCTTATTCGAACTATTTTTGTCTTCTCAATCTGTCTCAAAGAGGTAAGAACTACTGACTTCTTTGAGTGGCAGGAAACCAAGGAAATTTACTTTGATAATAGTAAGAATGAACAGAGGAAATTGTGGTCACTCTTACCCTGGAAATGTAAGAACATCAGAAGCTTGGCTCCTGGAAGATCGTTGTGAATATTCCCGTGTCATTATGGGATCTGGCCGATTTCTTACAATGTTCCTTCTAACTCTGGGTAGTGCACTGAATGGTGGTCATCCAAGGTCTCAGGTTCCATTTCTCGGAATCTGTGATTGTGACTTAATCCGGTAAAGATATGACAAAGCTCAGGCTCTTGAAATAAGGAGATTATCCTGGGTGGTTTATGTTGTTCTTTTTTTTTTTTTTTAAAGATAGATTTATTTATTTGAAACGAAAATTACAGAGAGGAGACACACACACGATCTTCTATCCACTGGTTCACTCCTGAAATGGTCCCAAAGGCTAGGTTGGGTCAGGCCGAAGTTTGAGCCAAGAGATTCATCCAAATTTCCCACATGGATAGTGTGGCTCTGAGGACTTGAGCCATCTTCCACTGCTTTCCCTAGAGCATTAGCAGAGAACTGGATTAGCAGTGGAGCATCCGGACACAAACCAGGGCCCATATGGGATGGTGGCATTGCAGGTGGTGACTTAATCCCTGAGCCACAATGCTGGTCCCTTCATGTTGATTTTTTTTATTATTATTTTTTGGCAGGCAGAGTGGACAGTGAGAGAGAGAGACAGAGAGAAAGGTCTTCCTTTGCCATTGGTTCACCCTCCAGTGGCCGCCGTGGCCGGTGCACTGCAGCCGGCGCACCGCGCTGATCCGATGGCAGAAGCTAGGTACTTATCCTGGTCTCCCATGGGGTGCAGGGCCCAAGCACTTGGGCCATCCTCCACTGCACTCCCTAGCCACAGCAGAGAGCTGGCCTGGAAGAGGGGCAACCGAGACAGAATCCGGCGCCTTGACCGGGACTAGAACCCGGTGTGCCAGCGCCGCAAGGCGGAGGATTAGCCTAATGAGCCAAGGCGCCGACCATCTTCATGTTAATTTTAAGCACTATCTAGTCACCCCTTTGAGAAGATGCTGAAGGATACACATGCACATGGAAGAGAAGGGACATGAATGTACACATAAGCCAGGGAATGCCAACTGCCACCAGAACCTGGATGGAGCAAGGAATGAATTCTCCCAGAAACTCCTGAAGGAAGTACAGCCCAGCCACCACCTTGATTTTCGATGTGTGGCCTCCATAACTGTAAGAGAATACATTTTTTAAGCTATCTAGTTGTTGGCAACTCATTATAGCAGCCATTGGAAATTAATACAGTCTGCTTCCAGAATTTCAAAAGACAAACTTAGGCATGGATTATCTAACTAAAGGTGAAGTGACAGCAATCAGTTCTCATTTACTCTTTCGTATTTTCTGTATTTTCTCATAAATATTATCTTAATTAAAAATATCTCTTAGTCCAATTGCTGGTAGATGTTACAAAGGGAAGAAACTAAACAGGGTGAAAAGCCCAAGGAGTTGGTAATTATGTAATCAAGGAGATTGCAGGAGGTGGTTAAAACCACATTGCTTTCTCAATTTACTCTCAAAATATGTAGTGTCTGTGGGAAGGAAATTCTCCTTAGGCAAATATTAATCAGACTCCTACAACTTTTTAAGTAAGTCAATCAACGTTCTAAAACTGTAGAATTTTAAGCTAAAATTCTAAGCTAAAATATCTCAAGAGGAAGCTGCAAAGATAGGGCAGGTGCACATGTTTCAATAATGTATTAATTTATTCATTCTTGCAACAAATATTAAGCGTCTTAGAATATGGAAGACATAGGTTGACACCAAAATATAACTATAGAAAGTGAAAAAGTGATGAACTATATAAAAGAATGTGTCTTCCTTCATTATGCTTACTTGTGGAGGAAAGGTAAAATATGCATAAAAACATAAGATGATTTCAATAAGTGACAGAGATAATAAAACAAGCTATGGGGCACAAGACATTTGGTGTAATGGAAGAAGTGGTTGGGTGGTGGGACAGATATTTAATTAGGGATTAGGATAATTAGAAAAATTTGGTCACAGGTTAATCAAATGATAAAATGTTCTAGGCAATAGGAGCAACAAATGTATAATCTCAAACCAGCAGGAGGCATTGAATGATTTTTATATAGTCAACTGTAGATATCTCAGTGATGGTTTTCAGCCACAGGAGAAGAGAAGTGACGAGTAAGCCAGGTCAAACATCAGGTTGGCTAAGACTCTGAAGACAGTGTGAAAGAAGGAATTTCTCTATTCTCTCAGAATCTATTTCTTCAATTATTTCCAGTCCATCCCTGGAGTGTATAGAAAATTTTTAAATCTTGACTTTTTCACAAAATCCATTGTTGGCTCAGTGCATAAGAAAAAATCTGGTCAAATGGATTCAAGCAACAGTGGAAATTAAATTTTGCCAGTAAGTTTCATTTTGTTTACTGTCTGGGTATTTTAAGTTTTGTGTTTTATACTCTGCTAGACAGCACTCATAATCTTCTAAATGCTGTGTATGTGCTTTCAAATATACTTTAATTTCATATTACAACTGTTTTCACTTATTGAAAAACAAGAAAACATTTGGACATGCAATGCCTGTGGTGTCATATTTGAGACCAGATCCAAATAAATATTCACTAAGCTTTTTAAAATCCATAAAGATGCTATCAAAAAGCTATTACATTTTTATAGCTCATATTCAAAGTTAACAAATGAGCAGTTTGGAAAGAGGAATCTCTCTTGAAAATGGAAAATAATAGCATAGAAATTAGAAGGCCTGGTTGGTTTTGTCCCTAACTAATTGTATAGCCTTGAAAAATAGCACTGGACTTCTCTGATTCTCCATTTCCTCATTTCTGAAAGGAAAATAATGAACTAACACCTCTAAAGTTCTTTCTACTTCTAAAATTTCATGAAAATATTATTGTTTCCTACAAACTCAGTGCTATCCTTTCTCTTTTTCTTATGCATATTCTGTACCTTGCCTATTCGTGCTGTTTTTCTATTTTTCATTACAAAGGGCTATTACACTTTGAATGGCTTCTTTGGAATGAATAAATAAAGTCAACTCAAATCATAAGGTTAGCATCCTTAAAATGTTCTTCTCTACAATAAATTGAATGTATGCTTTTTATGCACTAGACACATTTCCCTCCTCAGATTTAGAAATCCTTTTCTGTTTTGTGGTCTCTTACACATTTGAAAAACCACTTATTCAAAGTAAAACTGTTCTGGCTTGTCTCTTATTTTCAACAATATGCAGTTCGTCTAGAAGGCTTTGATTTCATTTGCAGAGATTTCCAGATCTATTTAGCAAAACTCAATAATGGGTTCTCCTTGAAGAATATTTAGATTAAAGATGTGTAGACCAATGTCTCTCATAAAGATACACTTCTCTCAGATAATTTCCTGCAGGGGGATAATAGCATAATTCTCTTGGAAAAATATTCTATACTTTAATATGATTTTGCTCTTTCTCATCATGTGGTAAAGACAAGCAGCTAATTGGTATGCACATCAAATAATAGTGGTATAATTATGAACTCTGAATGAAAATCTATAGAGTCCTATTTCATTAGATTTTCATTTGTGAATTTGGGTGGGTCTGTCACATTTTAAAGTATTGGTTTATTTACCTTGGAGGCAAGATAAACTTTCTATGAATTTAAAATTAAGTAAGAGATTCTTAAAAAAATAGTAATACCTAGTATTTTTTGGTTTCTTCCCATAAAACAGCCAATGACCAAATATGTTATGTATACCATTTCATTCAGTTTTCATAATAGTAATGTATAAGTATCCCCTTCTTAAAGATGAAAAATCTGGTTTAAATATCAAGATCAGCCCATAAAATCACTTAATGAGTGAAAGGAAGAGCCGGCATTCTTAGTCTTAAATCACATGGCTGTTGGACTGTAAAATCCATGTTTTAACATCTCTCTACTACAACTATACTGATTTAATCATCATAGGGTAGAAGCAACACACAAATGTACAAGAATTTGCTTTAAAATCTATTATCAGTTCATCAGATATTAAAGATGGAAATGATGAAGATGAAGATGGTGATGATGTTGAGAGTATCAACTTCAGAATTAATCTTATAGGGGAAAAATGGTTAAACTTACAGAATTTGGTTATCTCAATTTATAGCAACATTTGCTGCCCCCATGTGGTGCTATATGACCATTCTGTCTTCAGGATTCATCTCTTCACTAAGATTCCGGTCTTATAACCTGTGCTCCGTAATTTTTTTTACTTGATCTGAAAGGGAAATAGATAATGAGGAATTATTATGCTCAGATGAGGCTTAATACTTGAGTATGTGTTGATGTAGGTATCTGGGCATGTTTGCTGCAAAAAAAAAAAAAAAGAAATTACTAAAAAGATAGCAATGAGGATCTTACAGAGAAGTCATGCAACAAATTCCATTGTGAAACTCTACAAGGCATCAGTATCAGGAATTGTTCTATCTCTTTCAGACACCAATATCAGCAAATATTTTAATCACTAATTCTTACTGATTCTTACCAGCCTCATTCAGGTTAAATCAGAGTCCTGAAAGGCAGGATCTAATTGCTAAGATCATGGTTATAGCCAATACTTTGAAAGTACTACTGGAAAAAGACCCTTCAAGGCAGAGGATGTCTCCAGGATATCTCTTTATTTTGATACTAACATAAAACATCTTGACTTACTCAAAAGTAAATAAAGATAAAAATTCCCTAAAGTTTTTAACTGATTTCAGAAAGGAAAATTTAATGTTGGGCAATCAAACCCTCAAATGTCTTTAAAACTATTACGTCTCTAGCTACTCTGTTTTATTTCTAAAATAACAGTTGGAACATAATCATTTGATATGAGACTCTACTAATATGATAACAAAAATTATGGAAGTCACTGACTTGTCAACAATCTCACAGCAGAATTTTTGAACCTACAGTCTCTAAAACCTAGGCAATCAATGGATGGAATTGTGGGGTTGTTTAATCCACAAAAATTATATGACAATGTTTGAATATAGGTTTGCCTGTGATATGTTTTCTGAATGGAGTTTAGCTATTTTATTTTTATTTTATTTTGTCACATAGAGTTGATAAGGCTAAATCCATTCAAGTGCTCATATCTTATGACTCAAAACTTTTTTTTAAAGATTTATTTATTTATAATGAAAGACAGAGTTACAGAGAGAGGCAGAGACAGAGAGAGGCAGAGACAGAGAGAGAAGTCTTCCATCTGCTGGTTCACTCCCCAGATGGCTGCAACGGCCGGAGCTGTGCCAATCCGAAGCCAGGAGCCAGGAGCTTCTTCCAGGTCTCCCATGTGGGTGCAGGGGCCCAAGGACTTGGGCCATATTCTACTGCTTTCTCAGGCCACAACAGAGAGCTGGATCAGAAGAGGAGCAGCTGGGACTAGAACAGGCACCCATATGGGATGCTGGCACTTCAGTCCAGGGCTTCAACCAGCTGCGCCACAGCGCCGGCCCCAACTCAAAACTTTTATAACCAGAAATCAACCAGAGAAACTATCCCATTCTCAAGGATTATATGTACTACAATGCTAAATTAGAATTGATCAAGAAAAATGGTGATGGGAAGAGAGGAAGTTCTTTCAGACTGGGATCTGAGAATCATGGAGACAAATGAAACTAGGAGACATCCCACTGAGGAGAATCAGAGTGCAATCATTTCATACCCCAAAGATAGCCAGACCCAGAAACTTTTATCCAGTAAGATTTAAAAAATCATGATACAATGATTGTTGCAATCCCCTTTTCATCACTATTTTAAGAGACTGCTCTGTTCCTGAGTTAGGTGCTTATGGCATAGATGTGTCTTTTATTCAAAGGTTTCAAACATGTGGAGAATAATACTGGTCTTATATAAAATATATAATTCTAGTCTTTGAGCCTAATACGAGGATCAGATTAGACCTGGAGTGTCTTAAGTATTAAGTGCATTATAAGTGTGGCAGTAATATAAACATTATAGTGCTATATTTCATTATTATCCCCAATGTATGTCTGCATTCATTTGCCTGTTGCCTGTTTCACAACTCTTTCCACTAAACATTTGGCATTTATTGATATTGGGGCTTGACTATGAGATTTGATTTGTCCAATAAAATATGGGCATACATGACAGTATGCTAGTTTTCAACCAAAGCCTGAAGAGACAATGTATACTTCCACTCACCCCTCTTGCAGGTTTTCCCATATTATGTGCTAGTCCATTGACCCAACAATGACTAGTAAAATATGTACAACAGAACTGTTTTCAACTAGCTAACCTTCAGCAATTGGAAACTCAAGACTTCTTCTGTGAATGTAAACTTGTTTAAACACTTTTCAGTGGCAGTATCTAGTAAAACTCATCATATGTATATCTAGCACTTCTATTTCTTTGTCTAGATTCCAAAGATATGTGTATGTGCAGATGTATCTATGTATATATTTATATATACACAAATGCATGCGAGATCACTGATGAATCTCACAAGCACAATGTAGAAATAAAGGTTCATATAAGAAAAGTAAGGGTATATTTATGATTTCAAAAAGCTCAAAAAAGACAAAGGTAATACAAGGTAATAAAAATCAATCAGGGTAATGGTTACCCTTGGGATGAAGTGACAGTGGGAAGAAATAAGAAGATAATCTTACTGAGTTTCTACTGCACTGTTTGTTAACATAGGTTCTGATTACTAGGTATGTTCACTTTGTGAAAATTCGCCAAGTTACAGACTCGTAAGTTGTAGTTTTCTGTATGCATACCATTCATAAACACAATTCACATTAGAAGTACTGTAGGAATTAAGAAGACCTTTTATTTTTAAAGTACTTCCCCGGCCGGCGCTGCAGCTCACTAAGCTAATCCTGCGCCTGCAGCGCCGGCACACTGGGTTCTGGTCCCGGTTGGGGTGCTGGATTCTGTCCCGGTTGCTTCTCTTCCAGTCCAGCTCTCTTCTGTGGCCCAGGAGTGCAGTGGAGGATGGCCCAGGTCTTTGGGCCCTGCACCCGCATGGGAGACCAGGAGGAAGCACCTGGCTCCTGGCCGGATCGGCACATTTGGGAGGTGGACACAGAGAGAGAGAGAGCGAGATAGGCAGAAAGGGAAAGAGAGAGAGCTCCCATCAACTTAGACCATCCCAAATGCTAGCAAAGGCCAGGGCTCTGCTAGATGGAAGGCTAGAGCCTAGAATTCAATCCCACATGGGTACCAGGAACCCAACTACTTGAGCCATCAGCACCACCTCCCAAAATCTGCATCGGCAGGAAGCTGGAATCAGCAGCTAGAGCCACAAATTCAGCTCAGGTACTCTCATGTGGGTTAGGAATGTCTTACCAAGCAACCACTAGGCTAAATGCACTCCTTCCCCCGGATGTGTCTTGATTGTGTCTCTGGAAGGTTCAGTGCTGGAAACTTGGTTCTCAGTATTGTAGTGTATAGGTGGTGGCACCTTTAAAAGAGGTACCTAATAGAAATTGATTAGGTCATGATTAAGGTAGCCTTCAACTGTCAACTAAATATGCCTTTCTGTGTGTATTACCTGGCTTTAAGTATTTTGGTATACCATCAGTAAACAGACTAATTCAATATCAGAAAAAATTGCTTGATTTATTTTTGGACTTTATGCTTTCTCATTTAGACAATGTGGTTACTTTTCAGCTTTTAAACCCGATTTGAACTTTGCTGAAGAAAGTTGCCTATTCCTTTGTGTGGGAAGAGCTAGAGTAAAGTGGTCAGAATAATGCATACCAGTTAAAGTCTTACATAATTTCTAGCCAAGAAATGGTTTGGTTCATGAAAGATATTTGTTGTGATAGCTCTTTTGGTAACACTTCTAAAACCACACTATGCAAGTATCTGGTCATCTCCATCTCTTCATAGAAACAAAATACATTTTTGTAGTTTCTTAGAAAATAAAAACAAGAAATGAAGTTTCTCTTTATGTGTGCAGTGTCAGATACTATTTTGCAATGGAAAGACTCAGAGCTTCCATTTGAAGCAACAAGCAAACCCCTCAGTCTGCTGTTGCTCTCCTAAGAGTAGAATTTACTCTACCATGGAATTTATATACTCTATCAGAAATCTCTGTGGATTTTACCCACAACAACCAAATTCCAGTTCTATTTCACTGATGCAGTGTCCTTTGGAAAGCATTTTACAAAAAAAAAAACAAAAACAAAACAAAACAAACAAACAAACAAAAGGAACCTGTGCCTTATTCCCTCAATAAATGAAACAAAGTAAATGAAAACTTAAAGAAAGATTGATAGCATCTCTTGATTTATGGTGTAAGATTGGCTGATAAATTCTATTGAATACATAGAAGCTCATTTATGTATTTCTTGCTGGACAGGTTCAGTATATGCACTGCCCATATTTTTTTTTTTTAAATCACAGAAGCACAGAATGAAAGTCTAAAGGAACATACAGGCTATCTAATCCAACATCATTATTTTATAAATGATGAAAGTCAACAGTGGGATTTTTAAATTATACCAGATTACTCTCCTAATGATTAGTATTCCAGGATGTGAATTCAGATATTTTAAATTATTACAATGTCAGGATATTTAAAAAATATTTTTAATTTAGTACTGAGTGTCCTTGGACTCTTGCATTAAAAATTCAAAGCTTTAATTTCTTTCATTCATTATTTGTGTCTACCACTATATGTGTAAATGATTACCTAATCTATGTGTGGTTACATTGGTTTTGTTGGCAAGCACTTTGCTTTAGACTTGACATGACAATGTTTATAGAAAATAAAAATAAAATATTGGTGTTTATAAATACCCATACATATATGCAAATAAATACCACATTAAATTATATGGAACAGGTGAGGTATATATTTAGTCACATTAATACTTGGTTAATTAGAAATGTTCATATTAAAACCCACACCTGGTGAAATAAATATAATTTCTGGTGCTCTCTCAAGGGATTTTCAGGCCACTGAAAAGCAATAAAAGTTTTAAAGTTAAAATATGCTTCCTGAAATTAGAATACTTTTCTAATGTTCAGGAGCAAGCCAGGGTAATTGATAGAATGGTGACAGATATCTAAAATTTTCAAAAGATTCAATGCATGATGAATATTCATCCAATGCCCAAAAGAATGATAACAGGAAAGAGTGTTTTAGAGGGAAGTGTTGAGGGCTTGCATGGAATATAATGTGTTTGCTTTTCTGATTTTGCTATGTCTGCTATGGATGCAAGCAGACTCCATGCTAGAGCATGCTGGAGAGGATGAAAGCTATAAGGAGTTGCTTCTCAATCAGAAGTTTATTCAAGTAAATGCATGAGCATCGTTTTTAAAGACTGATCTTTTATTTGAAAGTCAGAGTTACAGAGAGAGGGATAGATGGAGAAATCGCCTATTGACTAGTTCACTCCCCAGATGACAGCAACCACCAGAGCTGGGCCAGGCTGAAGCCAGGAGCCTAGAACTTCATATAGGTTTCCCATGTGGGTGACAGGGGCCCAAGCTCTCGAGTCATCTTCTGCTGGTTTCCCAGGCACATTAGCGGTGAGCTGGATTGCAAGCAGAGCATATTGGGCTCTAACCGGTGTGTGATGAGCCACAATGCTGGCCCCGTGCCTCACCTCTAGAGACCGTGAATGAAAGCCAGAAACAAGACAACCAACAACATTACTCAGGGCAGAAGAAAGTCTGTCATGAATCGAGTATGGCAGTGGAGTACATAGCATGTGAAAGAAGAGAAGGGCGGGCGACACGGCGGTGGCCGTGGTGGGCTGCGTGCTGCGGCGGTTCCAGCAGATGGTTCCTTTATCAGCTTCAGGGCAAATTCGAGGTTACTACCTAGACTGGAAAACGTCGCGTGATTTGAAGAGAGGAAAACTGGCCTATGAGTATGCAGATGAGAGGCTACGGATCAATTCGCTGAGGAAGAATACCATTTTACCAAAAGATCTTCAGGAAGTGGCTGATGAAGAAATTGCTGCCCTTCCCTGGGATAGCTGTCCTGTTAGAATCAGAAACCGGTGTGCTATGACGTCCCGGCCACGTGGTGTGAAGCGGCGCTGCAGGCTTAGTCATATCGTCTTCTGTCACTTAGCTGACCACGGGCAGCTTTCTGGGGTGCAGCGAGCAATGTGGTAAATCAGCTGCAGGAGCTGCTGAGGGTGCAGGGACTCCAGCTCTGGAAAAGAGAGACTGTTCTAATAGTCAAAGCCATGGCTTTGTAGAGGTCCAGTGTAGCTGTCTGGCGTACCTGATGCTGTCCGTGAATTCCTGTGAAGTGTTAAATGAAGAAATGCGGATGTTACATCAGTGGGCTTAACAGATTAAATATACTGTTCCCATACGTGGTACAAAGAGCTGACTAATAAAAAGTACTTTCTGTGAAAACAAAAAAGAAAAGAAAGAAGAGAAGGAGATCTGCCTCATTAGATTCATAGGTTAGGTCTAAGGCAATTTCCTTCAAGTAATAAACCACAAAGTTGCTTCAAAAGCTGTATGACTTTACTATTTTGGTAAGGACAATGAACGTGGCCTGCGTCCTCTCTTAGTTTTTATATATGCAAGTGTTGGATAGCATCTCTAGAGCTATTTTCCTGCTAGACTGAAACTTTATGTTTACAGATTACTAACTCCCTGCTTCCATCTCCACCAGGGTTTGGTCTTTAATTCTATGAAGCTGACTATCTCAGATACTTTAGAAATGTGGAGTCATGCAGCATTTCTCTCTCTGTGAATGGTGTGTTTCACTTATCACATGGTCCTCAAGGTATGACAATGCTGTTACATATAGAAGAATTTATTTTAAGTTTGAAAACCATTCCAATGTACATGTACGAAACACTTAATTCATTTGTCAAGGAACATTTTGGCTATTTCCACGTTTGCTGTTGTGAATTGTGTTGCAATAATCATAGGAATACTAATATCACTTTGAGATCCTGATTTCAATTATTTTGGATAAAATTTTCAAAAGTAGAATTGCTAGATCATATGGTAGTCTATGCTTTTGAGGATTCTCCATATCACCACATAATTTTATATTGAAATAAACAATATAAAAGAATTTATTTTTCTCTACATCCTTTCAACACTCATTGTCTTTTATGTTTTTGATAATAGTGACTATTACAGATGTGAAGTAATATATTAAGTTTTCATGTAGATTTCCATGATTCATCATGTTCAGCAATTTTTCATATATATATATATATTGACCATTTGTATGTCTTCTTTAAATAAATATCTGTGAAAGTTCTTAGCTCATTTTTAAATTTAGATTCTCCAGAGTCTTTGCTGTTCATTCTTGTTTTGTTTTGTTTTGATTCGTTACTGAGAGTGGAAATTTATCATATTTTGTAGATGAGTATCTTCTGAGATATTAGAAATGTGCCAGGGGATTCCAATACAATCCCATCAAGGTGGCATGTACCAATGCCATCTCACTAGTCCAAGTGATCAATTTCAGTTCACAATTGATCACACTGATAGGTCTAAGAATCAAAGGGATCACACAAACAAGACTAGTGTCTGCTAATACTAACTGATAGAATTAAAAAGGGAGAGAACGATTCAACATGGGAAGCGGGATACACAACAGACTCATAGAATGGCAGATGTCCTAAACAGCACTCTGGCCTCAGAATCAGCCCTTAAGGCACTCGAATCTGGCTGAAGAGCTCATGAGAGTATTTTAGGCATGGAAAGCCAAGACACTCTGGCAAAAAAAACAAACAACAACAACAAAAAAAAACAAAACAAACAAACAAACAAAAAAAACAAACAAAACCTAAATGAAAGATCTCTGTGAATGAGATCCCAGTAGAAAGAATGGGCCCATCAAAGAATGAGGTACCTTTCTCTGAAGGGAGGAGAGAACTTCCACTTTGACTATGACCTTGTATGACCTTGTCTAAATAAGGTTGAAGTCAGCAAACTCAAGAGGCTTCCATAGCCTTGGCAACTCATGACAAGAGCCTAGGGAGATTTCTGAAGCCATAAACAAGATTGTCAAATTGTTAAGTCAACAACAGGAGTCACTGTGTTCTTACTCCTTATGTGGGATCTCTGTCCTTAATGTGTTGTCCAGTGTGAATTAATGCTATAACTAGTACTCAAACAGTGTTTTACACTTTATGTTCTGTGTGGGTGCAAACTGAAATCTTTACTTAATATATACTAATTGATCCAATTGATAATTGGATCTTGATGTGAATTGAATGGGAGAGGGAGCGGGAGATGGGAGGGTGCAGGTGGGAGGGAAGTTATGGAGAGGAAAAGCCATTGTAATCCATAAACTGTACTTTGGAAAATTATATTTACTAAATAAAAGTTTAAAAAAATATTTTATTTCATTCTGTAGATTACCTCTTCACTCTGCTGATTCTTTACCTTGCTGGGCACACATGTTCTAGTTAGATGTAATGTCACTTCTCTATTTTTGTTTTTGTTTTCGTGTCTATTTTTTAGTGTCATATCCATGAAATCATTGGGAAGACCAGGATCATAAATTTTTTTTTTTTGTTTTATTCTAGGAGTTTTAGCCTTGACGTCTTGTATTTAAAGCTCCATTTTATTTTATGTTGATTTTTATGTATGGTGTAAGATTAGAGTCCAATTTTGTTATTTTGTCTGTGCATATCCCATTTTTCCATCAACATTTGTTAGAGAATCCTCTTTTTTCCCTGATATATTCTAGTATGCAAGTCTTTCATCTCTTTAGTTAAGGGTAATGCTGGCATCATAAAATGGGTTGTGGAGATTTTGTTCTCTAATTAAAAATTGAGAAGGCTTCATGTTAGGTATTCACTAAATGTTTAGTGTATTTCCTCAATAAATGTATGTGATCCTGAGATTTTCTTTGTCAGGCAGTTTTCTCTCACTAACTCAAAATATTGGTTATGATTTGTTCAATTTCTGTTTCTTCATGATATAGTCTTTGTAGGTTGTACTTTCTTGTGGAGTGTCGAGTTTGTTGGCAAAATTCTTCATGATTCTTTATTAGGATATTCATTGATATTGGTGCATTCTCCAAATGCCCTTAATGAGAAGAGCTTGATGGGGGCAAATCTAGGAGCTGGGAACTCAGTCTAAATTGCCCACGTGAATTTCTAGTGATCCGTTTTTAGTTCAGTAATCCGTTCTTCTGTTTGATCTCATCTGTGGATCCACTATTGTGAATTTTTCAGTTTAACTATTGTGTTTTTCAGGTTCATGATTTCTATTTAATGTCTTTGAATATTATATATATATATATATATATCTGTTTAAATTCTCACTTGTTTTTGCATTTGTTCATATTTTCAGTAAGTATCATTATGAGAACTTATTAAATGGTGGTCAGCTAACTCATATGCTATAGTTTAAATGTGTCCATGAAAGATCATGTGTTGGAATCTTAATCTCCCAATTTATCTGTGGGGGATGTTTGGGAGATAATTAGTATTAGATGAGAACAAAATGGTGGAACCCCCTTGATAGCATTAGTGGTTTCTAAGAAAAGGAGAGAGATGTGAACAAGCAGGTTTTCCCTGTCTTACCAGGTGATACGCTCTACCAGGTTATGATTCAGTGTTGATGCCCTCAACAGATGTGGAACAGATGACAGCATCATGCTTTTAATCTTTCCAGTCTGTTTAATCATGAGCCACAAATATCTATTCTTTATAAATTACTCTGTCTTATATATTTTGTTATAGTAACAGAACATGGACAAAAATGTCATGTAATTATATTTTATCAGGATCTATTTCTGAAAATTTATCTTGTTCTTGCTTTGGAAAATCATTTTCTAATTCTTCATCTTTGTTAATCCCCTGTGTTTATTGCTACTCCTTAGACAAAGCAGGGGCCTGTCCTTATACAGAAGAAGACCACAATTTGCAGCATGACCAGAGATTCCAAGATCCTCTAGCAACTCTCTCACAAAAGAGCAGCTTATAGAGTATTTTTCTTTTAATTCTCTGCTAAGCTGGGGGCAGAAGAAACTAAAGCCCTAAAAGTGGTGTGGTGCCAGATGTTAGGATCAGTTCTTTCCCTTCCTAAAGGAAGGTTGAGATCAAAGATTCTCCGTCTACTCACTCTGTGCTAAACAAGATGGTAAGATCAATGGTGTCTACCAGGCCAGGCCACTGTATCCACTTTTACAGGTGAATGAACTGCACTAGACCCATGAGCACTCCAAAACTGACAACAAAGAAGCCAGGACTCTGGGAAACTTCTTCAAAAATGTTGGGAAACACAAAACAAAACACAAGACAACTTCATCCTCTGGTTCAAATTGAGACCTGGGAGTTATCTTCTGGGTCATATGGCACTGTGCTGAGATTAGAGTCACTGTCTCAAGTATTCTTACTGGCATTAGTGAATCTGGTTTTATATTGTTCCAGAGTGCAGGAACCTTTCAATTAGCTTCTGTATTTGTCTATGAATTGATTTTGAATCAACTTATTTGTTGGAGATAAGACGATCCAAGACTTTCTATTCCACTATTTTGCTTATATAGCTCTGCTCTGTGATTCTTTTCAGCAGTGAATTTGATAACCTCTGTCCTACAGTGCAGTCAGTGTCAATCAAAATTCTCCTGTGACTTACCCTACAGTTTTGCTCTTGGTTCATTCTGTTTAAACTATTCAGAATAAAACAAAAACTATATATAGAATAATAAACAATGCTTTGATTGGCACCATTTTTAATGAGGAGACTGACTCAAGATGTAAATTAATAAATCAACTCTTCTAAGACATGAAATGCAGTATGAATGCATGCGTATGTCCTGATTTTTCCAAGATACTTTAAAATTTCAAAATTAAGAAGAACCTATTGGCTGATCACTGTTAAGTACACCAGGATTCTATTTTGGTAATGATTGCAATGCAATCATAACATATTGCTATGAGGTTGATAATAACATAATAACCAACAAGTAGAACCTGGATGAATTTATTAGCTTTGTGAAATTATGTGCTTCATGTTACAGTGGTGTAACACACAGTGATGGTCATAAAGCAGAAATTTTTTATTTCAGAACTTACATCCACAAAACTCCTTTTCATGTGGCATAACATCACAATCAGTCTCTGACTAAGTCATTAGCAGAGTATTCAGAATGTTTTTGTGGGTGTGTCAGTGTATGTGTGCTTGGTTGAGTGGGGGAGGGGTCCTGTAAATTATAATTCTTCTGATTCTAAAAGATTTGTTTTCAGAATTTTTTTTCTATTCTCTTCTTTATGCTGCATTTTTTTATTTCAACATCTGCTGTTTTCCTTATGGGATTTGGCACAGCTGCTATGCCCTAGTTCCTTGCTCATATCCTGCATCAACAGAATAAATGAGCAGCAAAAATTGCATAGATATTAACAGGGAGTAGGGAGGTGAAGTCATTGTAAGACAAAAAGAGAGCTTTGGTCACAGCTCTTCTTATTAGTAAAGAAATAACAAAGTGGTGAAACATCTACTCAAGAGGGAGGGTCAGAAGCTGGAACACTTCCTAAATCTGGATAAAATGAAAGACACTTCAAAATGTTTATTTGACTGCACACTTCTGCTTCTTCAGAGGAGCCAATTCCAATACACTTGTTCTTTTTTTAAACATCTCTGAAACAGAAGTACTTTTGTGAAATGATTGTAAAATCTAAAAGACCATCACTAAATCATTAGAGAATTTGAATTACAGAAATTCTAGACCTTGGGACATCAGGCATAGGGCTATGGTGTGGGCATGACCCATATAGAAGACAGATATTAAAATTCTATTTACAGAAATAAAAACTCAACATACCACTGTCTGTATTACAGTCATTTTGGAATGATAGGATCTAAAGTACTGGTCCTTAAGGATAAAAGTTAAGATTTTATCAAGAAAAATATAATCACTGAACTGGGAAAAAATTGAAAGTTAAGTATGCAGCATAAAATCATAGCCTGAGGCCAAACACTCAACACGTGAAGTAGAAATAGCATTTTATGAATAGGCAGTGACAGATCATTTAACATTTTAGGAAAATCATCTAATATCACAACAAAGATCACAGAAACAAAGATACAGAACAAAAGCAATTTGGAGGACCCAAATACTATGGTACTGGAAGAGAAACACTTCAAAAAATTATCATCTGTTCATCTCAGAAAGAAAGATAAATATCAGGAAGACAAAATGCTCCAATGTGAACAAGAATAGGATATTACACAAAAGGAACACTGAGACTGCAAAAGTTTGGTGTTTTAAATTTTAAATATTTCCTTTAAAAAAATCTATAGTACAAATAGAGTTGATGATAAAGTTACACTTATTCCCAGTAACAAGGAATAAGTCAATGAATATAAGATAGTTAAGCAAAAGAAAATTAAATGGTTACTCTAGTTATACATGTAAATAATATAATTTTCAGAAAGAAATAATAGGTTTTATTATTCTGTTGTTTTATATGATAGTTATGTTTTTCATATTAAAAGAAATTCTGTTTCTTTTAATTTCTACATGATTCTCTTGTCTTTATCATCTTTTGTCACATAATTCAAGGTCTATTATGCACATGACCATGAAGTTTGAGAATACTGTTATTAAGAGGTAGATTCTCAGATCTTTTGTAAGGAAACTACTGTAACAAACAAATGAAAAACAGAACCAGAATGTCATAAACTTCTTAACAGCAATATTGGAAGCCAGGAGACAACAGTTATTACAATTCTGACGAAAATTATATACAACTGAAACTCTATTTTACAAAATCCTCATAAAACATTAATGTGGAATAAAAACATATGGCCATTAAAAATAACCTTCCTTGCTTTCTTACATGAAGTTATTTTAATTTTGATAAAAAACTAGGAAAAGAAGAAATTGATTCTAGAACAAACCATCCAATATGAGTGATCAACCTTCAGGATGAAGGGGCATGGGTTTTCCAAGTGAACAATTAGACAACAGTCCTTGGGAACATGTGATACAGTTTGGAGCATGTGAGTGGAGGGCTCAAAGTGGCATTTCTGCAAGGAAAATGTTAAAACTTGTATTACTGATGTTGGTAGTATGGTAAAGCTAGTTATGAAGGACTGAATAGTGTTCCCTGACCCCTTCCAATTTACATGTTGAAGTCCTAGCCCTACTAGCAATCAGTGTTAAATGAGGTTGGAAGGGCAGCGCCTGATGTAAAATGAGACACCATAGGCTTTCTATTTGTCTCCACACACTCATTGGAAAGTCCCTGTGAGGGCGCAGGGAGAAGATAGCTAGTTTGCCCCACAAGAGAGCCCTCACTAGAAACTGAATGCTGCCACACCTAGAACTTCCAACCTCTTGTGAGAAATAAATTTTTGTCATTTAAGCCACCTGGTGCATGGTATTTTGTGATATAATGCTAAGCAGTCTTCAGTTCCTACTGATTCTTGACGGGAAATTTTTAAATATTCAGAAACTTGATATCCCATTTGAAAGTGTGATAGTTTTAAACTTGCCATTTCAGAGGTATCCATACTACAAAATTAGCAAATACTACAATCAATACTTCCTCTCATCCCTAAAGAGCCACATTGCTAGTGTTATCAGACAATATTATGTCTGCTGGGGCTGGAACTGTGGCATAGAAGGTAAAGCCACCGCGTGCTACCTGCAGTGCTGGCAATTCCTTATGGGCACTGGTTCAAGTCCCAGCTGCTCTACTTCCAATCCAGCTCTTTGCTATGGCCTGGGAAAGCAGTAGAAGATGGCCCAAGTCCTTGGGCCCCTGCACCCACATGGAAGACTCAGAAGAAGCTCCTGGCCCGTGGTTTCAGATTAGCACAGCTCCAGCCATTGTGGCCTTCTGGGGAGTGAACCATTGGATTGAAGACCTCTCTCTCTCTCTGCTTCTTCCTCTCTGTAACTCTGCCTTTCAAACAATTAAATAAATCTTTAAAAAAAGAAAATATTATGTCTGGGAACTCAGGGATGAATTAGCATTAGGTGAAAACTTAGCAAAATAAACATAAACAAGCTATGAAATCTCAGAAAATTAAAATATTTCACAAGAAAGAATGCATTCTCCCCATATAATATTTATTCTGGTATGATAATATTTACCTGGTAATAAAACAATGACAAAATAAGTGGACATTTGGTCTAACAGTTAAGAGAGTGGCTGGGATGCCTGCCTTCCATACCATACCTGTTTTCCAGACCCACATCCACTCCTGATTCGAGCTCCCTGCTAACATGCACCCTGGGAGACAGCAAGTGATGGTTCAGAAGCACTTGGCTTTGGTCTATTCTTGGTTACAGTGGGCATTTGGGAGTGATCCAGTGGATGAGAATTAACTCTCCTTTTTCTCTCTCTCTCCCACTCTCCCACTCCTGTTTACTTGTTGAATATTGTGTGGTTATTAGTTCATTAAGCCTGTGATGATAGTATGGATTGAAATATTTTTTTTGCAAAATTTAAAGGAAAAAAGGAAGGAAGGAGGGGGTTTGAGGGTGGGAGGGGGAAGAGAGAGAACCATGGTTATTTTCTTAGATTTGTACCTATGAAAGACATGAAATCAGTTCTGTTTGTATTAGTAAAAAAATTTTTAAAAATTAAGTAAAGTGAGTTATGAACTTCATGAAAATTCTGATTGTTATGAAATTTTGACTGCATAAAAATGTCTATATGAGTATGTCTGTGTAAGGTTTATGTAAGAAATCCAGTATTTTACTTATAACTTCCATCTTAGGCCTATGATTTATGCAGCAATAAATGCGCTGTTATCACCACAAGAACATGGAAAACCACATTATCCACAAAACCAGCACTTTTGTGAAACACATGAGTAGGATGAGTTTGCAGCAAAAAATAAAATAAAATAAAAATTCAGTAAAAATGAAACTTTAAGGAAAGAGAAGTACCAAAAAAGTGAGATGAAATAAGTGCCAGTTTTCTATGCCAGAATCCTGTAAGACAGACTATCAGATTTACATTTATAGTTACAGAAGGAAAAGAGAGAATTTGGGAGATGAAATATTTGAAGAAATGATAATAAAATTTTTCTAAAAATACTGAGGAAGTTGAGAAACCCAGAGAACCCCAAGCAGGGTCATTTTCTGACTCTGTCAGACTCTTTCTGTCAGTTTCTTTCTCACTTTCTCCCTCTCCCTCTCTCTGTCTCACTCACACACATTCACATACACACATACAGATACACAAACATACACATGCACATCTAACTAGCAAATATACCTAAAATTAATATCCAAAATCATTAGAGTAAAAGTTAAGTCACAAAAAATTTGAAGGAAGTAATAGAAACAAACCCATTACATGGAGAAAAGCAGAGTTATAATAGACTTCTTGTTAGAAACTAAGAAAGAAAACAATAAAATGATATTTTTAAAGTACTGAAGGAAGATACCTTAATTAATTAATTTTTTTATATTTGAAAGAGAGAGAGGCTGTCTATTGGTTCACTTTCCAAATGTCTACAACAGCCAAGGCTGGGTCAGGCTAAATCTAGGTGGCATGAACTCAGTTTGGGTCTCCTACATGAGTAGCCAAAATCCTACGTGAGTAGCCATCTACATGATATAGCCTCCTACATGAGTAGCCTCCTACATGAGTAGCCATCATTTGCTGTATTGCAGAATGCACACTAGCAGAAATATAGAATCGGGAGTTGAGGCAGGACTTGACCCAGGCACTCAGATATGGATTGTAGATACCCCAAGAAGCATCTTAACCACAAACTGAAATCCTGCACCCATTAAACCAAATTTTATGCGCAGGGAAAATGTGTGTGTGTGTGTGTGTGTGTGTATAAAAGATTTATTTATTTATTTGAGAGGTATAATTACAGAAAAAGAAACACACAGAGAAAAAGGTCTTCTATCCGCTGGTTCATTCCTCAGATGGCCACAACAGCTGGACTGAGCTGATCTGAAGCCAGGAGCCAGAAGCTTCTGCAGGGTCTCCTACGTGGATACAGGGGCCCAAGCACTTGAACCATCTTCCACTGCTTTCCAGGTCATAAGCAAAGAGCTGGATCAGGAGAGAAGCAGCTGGGACACAAACAGATGCCCATATAAGATGCTGGCACCACAAGTAGAAGCTTAGTCTACTATGCCACAATGCCAGATCCCCAAAATATATTTTAATTGATACTTTACCCACTAGGTTAACTGCCCACTCCTAAACAAACTCATATCAAAATAACTGTATACAATAGTACTGTATGGAACATGATAATTTATTTTAATAATATATTTTAGACATTCAAATTTTATACTTTTTTACTATTATAAATAGTTTGCCATTAAATACCAAATAGTTAAGCTGTTGTATAATGTAATACTTTATCCATTTTAGTATTTTCTCTTTGTTTTGTTCTAGTACTATTGGTTGAACTCTGTGATTAACACACAATTATTCTTAGGTGTTGAAATTTTAACTGAAAAGTGATCCCTGTTAAATATAAGAGTGGGAATAAGAGAGGGAGGAGATGTACAATTTGGGACATGCTCAATTGGACTTGCCCCAAATGGTGGAGTTAGAATCATGCCAGGAAATCCCAATACAATCCCATCAAGGTGGCATGTACCAATGCCATCTCACTAGTCCAAGTAATCAATTTCAGTTCACAATTCATCACACTGATAGGTCTAAGAGTCAAAAGGATCACACAAGCAAGTCTAGTGTCTGCTAATACTAGCTGATAGAATCAAAAAGGGAGAGAACAATCCATCATGGGAAACAGGATACACAGTAAACTCATAGAATGGCAGATGTCCTAAACAGCACTCTGGCCTCAGAATCAGCCCTTAAGGCATTCGGATATGGCTGAAGAGCCCATGAGAGTATTTTAGGCATGGAAAGCCAAGACACCCTGGAAAAAAAAAAAAAAAAAACACGGAAGACCTAAATGGAAGATCTCTGCGTGTGAGATCCCAGTGGAAAGAATGGGGCCATCAAAGAAGGAGGTACCTTTCTCTGAAGGGAGGAGAGAACTTCCACTTTGACTATGACCCTGTCGGAATAAGATCGAAGTCGGCGAACTCAAAAAGCTTCCATAGCCTTGGCAACTCATGACTAGAGCCTAGGGAGATTACTGACACCATAAACAAGAGTGTCAAATTGTTAAGTCAACAACAGGAGTAACTGTGTGCTTACTTCTCATGTGGGATCTGTCCTTAGTGTGTTGTCCAATGTGAAGTAATGCTATAACTAGTACTGAAACAGTATTTTACACTTTGTTTTTCTGTGTGGGTGCAAACTGATGAAATCTTTACTTAATATATACTGAATTGATCTTCTGTATATAAAGATAATTGAAAATGAATCTTGATGTGAATGGAATGGGAGAGGTAGCGGAAGATGGGAGGGGTGTGAGTGGGAGGTAAATTATGGGGGGTAGCCATTGTAATCCATTAACTGTACTTTGAAAATTTATATTTACTAAACAAATAATTAAAAAAATAATAATATATTTTAGGCATTCAAATATTATACTTTTTTACTATTATAAATAGTTTGCCATTAAATACCACATAGTTAAGCTATTGTATATATGACTCATCATTTCCTTTGGTTATATTTCCTAAAAATGAAAAGATTTTTAAATACTTACGTATGTTAGCATATTATCATAAATTGCATCCCCTCTAAAGCAAGTTGACTCAATTTATTCTCTTCCTTGTTTAACACCATATACTTCTAGGCTTTGTTAACTTTCTCTCAAAACATTGTATTTCAAGTTAGAATTGGTGTTGTGGACTAAACATGTGTTTCTTCCAAAAACTTTGTGTTGAAATTCTAATCCAAGGTATGATGATATTTAGGAAATGGATTCATTTCACAATGATTGGATCATGAAAATGGAGCCCTCAAGAATGGGATTGATGCCTTTATGGAACAGGAGACACAGGAAGTGCCATCATTTTTCCATGTGAGAACACAGTGAAAAGCTGTGAATCAGAAAGTGGACTTTCATCAGACACGGAATGTGTTGATGCCTTTAGACTGGTCTTCCCAGCTTCTAAAAATGTGAGACATAAATGTTAATTATTTAAGACACTTAACCTATAGCATTGTTGTTATATTAGCTTGAGTACAATAAGAGAACTGGAATCACTCCTGGCTCTGAATGAGACCTAGAATGCCCCTTCCCAACGTCAGAGCCCACTTTCCCTGGATAGAAACTAGGGTTGACGCATCAAGGTGAGAGAGTCTAGTCAAGAAAACAGACTCTAAACACAAGATGCAATTCCCCATCTGAGGCCTTGTAACAGTATCCTAGGGCTGTCATCACAAATTACCATGCACTAGGTGGCTTAAAACAAGAAAAATAATTACCTCAAAGTTCTGGAGCCAGATGTCCCAAATCAAGTTGTCAGCAGGTACATATTCCTTCTACTGACTCTGGGACTTCAGGGAAGAATCCTTCAGGCTGCAGACTCTAGGAAAAAAAAAAATCCTTCCTGGAATCTTCCTAGTGACTGATGATTTCCAGCAGTCGTCAGCATTCCTTAGCTTGCAGAGGTGACCCTGCAATTTTGGCCTTGGACATAACATGGACTGTTTCACTCTATATCCACTATGTCTTCAAATCTCTGTCTTCATAGGACCATTCTAGTCATTCAATTTAGGACACATTATAGTGCAGTGTGCCTTCATTTTAATTTTATTCTATCTGCAAATATCCTCCTTGCAAATAGCATTAGAATCACAGATACTAGTGGTTAAGCTTCAACAAATCTCTACAGAGGGACACAATTTATTCTACAGTAGTCACTAACTGAATTTGTGGATGAAAGCAGTACTTAGAAAAGTCTGAAACAACTATCATGATCATGATCAATATCACTTCCTTCAGTTTCATACAAGACTTAACCTCTTTGTGACAAAGAATCCCTTTCTAAATTGCATCTTGAATTGGAATAAATGTTTATGAAAAGGAAACACCTGCCACTCTCATGATCTGCATCATGAAGATAAACCCACAATAAATAAATAATCCACACTGTCACAGAAACTAATTGTACCCAGAATGTGACATGATTCTGCAATGTGCTCTTTATAATCACAGGGCTATTTCAGTTGTGTTAAGAGGCTGCACAGAGAAGAGGAGCCTGTGCTCATTAAGATAAGTGGCACATTTAATTATACACTCAGAAACACAGGTTTCAGTACATTGTGTGCAGGAGCAAATTACATTCCCCGTACCTTTCAATATAATGACAGATTGCAAATCAGAGTCAAGATAATACTGTTAGAGTAAAACCATCCCAAACTATCCATTTTTACCCAATCTTTGTATTTCCTGCACAGAAGTTAGCATTGTCTACAGCTGAAACACAGAAGACAGAGAATTTCAGCATTTTCGTTTTTAGAAAGGCATTTATTGAGCAATAGTAGTGTGGAAGATCTCACTGTGGGTGCTTGGGATACACCAATAACGAACAAAGCAAAAGCTAAACTAAAAAGATGAAGGTCTAGGTCTTTTGATGCTTATAGTCTACCAGAATCTCCAGTGAGAATTCTTTTGTTTTACTACTTCTGTTGTTAATTTTGGATATTCCCTATTGGTAAGTAATTGAATTTTTTGTTGGAATCCAAATGTCTGTGTATGTATGTTTGTATACAAATCCCAAATTTACATGTATTATAACCAAAAGAAAATGGCCCATTGAAAAAATTAAACCATTATATTTTCTTAGTACTTTCCATTAAGAACATAAAATTCTGTTGTTCTAAAGTGTGATTTTATTATTTATTTATTTATTTGAAAGAGCAAGGGAGAAAGACATTGTGAGAAATAGACATATTTATCTACGGCTCAATCCCCAAATGCTTGCAACATTCAGGGCTGGGACAGCAGCAGCCAGGAGCCAGGAACTTTATCTGAGTCTCTCACATGGGTCACAGGTAGCCAAGTACCTGAGACATCATTTACTGCCTCTCAAGATGTTAATGAGCAGGAAGGTAGATGAGAAGCAGAAGAGGGACTGCACCATGGACACTCCAATAGGGGATGTGGGCATTCCAAGTGGTGGCCTAATCTGCTGAGCCACAATGCTTGCCCCACACATGCAATTTTAAAATCATGTCCCCCAACTACTTTAGTGACTTTATGTTTAAGGAATTAACGGTATTTATTGATTTGAAGTTTTATTGCTGTATGGGATATAAATAAAAAATTGTATTTTCCATTTGATAACTCTGAAAATCCTATAATCATGTATATTTTATCAAATTCACTCATCTATTTACTGTGATAATTTAAAGCCATGAAGTTAAATTGGTTACTGTTTTGGTTGTAAATTTCATGTCTTTTCTAAAATTTGTATTGAAACCTGAACCCTAATGTGATTGTATTAAAAAGCTGATCTTCTGTATATTAAGATAATCGAAAATGAATCTTGATGTGAATGGAAGGGGAGAGGGAGTGGGAAAGGGGAGGGTTGTGGGTGGGAGGGATGGTATGGGGGGGAAGCCATTGTAATCCATAAGTCGTACTTTGGAAATTTATATGCATTAAATAAAAGTTTAAAAAAAAAAAGAAATGCTCATGATATACAAGAGTAGAATTGTAAAGAATACTAAGTACTTGAAATAACTGCTGGTAGGAATCTGTAACAATCAATAAACAGAGAATAAACACAAAAGGAAAAAAAAAAAAGAGGGGCCTTTAGATAAAATACAAATGGCCAACAGACACATAAAACGATTCTCAGGATCACTAGCCATCAAGGAGATGAAAATAAAAACAACAATAAGGTTTTACCTCACCCCAGTTATAATGACTATAATCCAAAGTCAAAAAATGAGAAATGCTGGCAAGAAGGTTGAGAAAAAGATACCTTAATACACTGTTGGTGGGAACATAACCTAGTACAATCATTATGGAAGACAGTATAAAGTTTCCTCAGAAATCTGAAAATAGATCTACCATATGAACCAGCCATCCTACAATTGGAAATATACCCAAAGGAAATGAAATGAGTGTATTAAAGAGATACTGGTACCCTAATGTTTATAGCTGCTTGATTCATGACAGTTACATAGAATCAACACAGATTTCTATCAGCTGATGACTGGATAGGGAGAGTGTTGTATATATACATGATGGAATAGTACTCAGTCATAAAAAGAATGAAATTCTATCTTTTGCAAAAAAAAAAAAAGATGCAATTGGAAATCATTAAGCTTATGAAATAAGCCACACCCAAAAGGACAAATATCACATATTTTCTCTGATTTTTGGTAGTGAATACAAAAACCTTAATATTTGAGTGAAATTGACATGTTATGATTACTGTTTATAGCTCTTGTTTATATTTTGGTTGAACAGTCAGTCATCTTTCTACTTATTACTTCTTGAACTCTTTATTTATTGGAACGTTGGTCTATGATTATGAAGTAAATTAAAATATGTTATCACAAAAATTAAAAATAAAAGGAAGGAAGGAGGAGGGAGGGAAATATCATTATATTCTTAGAATTGTATCTATGAGCTACATGAAATCTGTTTTCCCTATATTAATAAAAAATTAATAAGTAACAAAATGGGACTTTGAGAAGGTGATTAAATCACAAGAGTGGATTCCTTATGGATGGAATGAGTGACATTATAAAAAGCCTTAAGGAAATTACCTACACTGTTTTGCCCTTCTTCTTTCTGCCTTCAACCATCACATTTGTTCTCTCTGGAGGATGCAACAACAAAGTACTTGCTCTGCAGCAGAGAGCAGCCCTCACCAGATGCTGTGCCAGCGTGTTGACCTGGGATTTCCCATCTCTGGAACCCTAGGGAAAAAATTCTCTTTTGAAAATTACTCAGTCTCTCATATCTTGTCATACCGGAACAAATATACTAAGACACCTACCAAATACTCTTGTCTATTTCTTGTTTAACACTTAGGAATTAACTTTTTATAGCACTCATAATGCTGTACAGAATTTTAAGCCTTGAAGTGAACTTCAAGCAGCCATCTCTCAGCCCTGTATTATTTTGTTAAATGCTTGGCTCTCCTTGTTGCAAATTTCTATTTGAATTGTCCCTGCATTGCATACTTGTTACAAGTGAATCAAATTTTCGATATATTTTACTTAGGTGAAGTCCAAATCTGCCTCTCCATGCCTACCATTGATAGGTCTTTGTCAGGGATGGTATCATTCTTCATGTAATGAAAAGATTCTAAGGTGATTCCTATGATCTCTGCTTCCTGGTATTCACTCCTTCAGTTGCATGACCTGTAAGTTGATTCTAGCCAATAGAATATAGAAACAGTGATATCATATGGGTGATATTGCATATGTTACTGGATTACAGAAAAAAAGTTATGCGAGTTTCTTTCCCTTGATGCCTTTGAATAATAATCTTCCTTACTGGATAGGTCCATGTGGCAGCGAACTGAGGATGATGTCAATCAACAAGAAGTAAATACCTTAGACCAGCCATCAAAATCAAATAAACTGCTGCCAACATCAATATGAACTTAGAAGCCAATTTTCCACTGGAGCGTGTGATGAGAACCAAGTCCCAGACAACATCTTGACTGAAGCTTTGTGAGATCCTAAAGAACCAGCTAAGTTGTGTCCAGGCTCCTGACCCACAGAAATGATTCAATAATGTGTGCATGTTTTTTTTTAGGTAATTAAGTTTGTGGTAAAATGACTATACAAGAATAAGTAAATATATACTCCATATGTCAAATTTGAGCATTATTTAAACTTTCTGGATTCCTAAGATTGAGAAAGATTATGCAGCCACGTTCAAGCTCAGCAAGATAAAGTGCTATTGGTGATATATGGAATGAGCTGCAATGAGAAGAAGTAATACATTTGCCTTTTATAAGTCATTCTACCCTCTCACACTCTGTGAGACCAAAGTGAGCACGTGAAATGATGTCATATGTCAATCTTTTATTCAAGATCAATACAGTCAGAAAATGTTGTTAAATGCCCAATCAGGAAAGGGGCATGGTTTGAAACAGGCTACATGTAAGTTTTTATGCATACATTCTTTTTTTTTAACTTTTATTTAATGAATATAAATTTCCAAAGTACAGCTTATGGATTACAATGGGTTATGCATACATTCTATGAGGGGTTGTAACTGGAACAAATTGTCCTAATTTGAAAGTCTCAAATTCCAGTCAAAAGGGCTCAGCTATTTCTGGGCTGCAGAAAATGGTGGCTTTGTAAACTAGTGGTCCAGTGCTCCAGGTTTAAAAATTTAAAGTGAAACAAAATACTTCAATTTTTATGTGAAATTTCCCACTTTTGTGAGCTGGAAATTATGGCCCAACAGGTTAAGCCTCCACTTGCAATGTGGTTTCATGTCCATTTCCTATTCAGCTCTCACCTAACGCAACTGGGAAAGCAGCAGAAGATGGCCCTAGAACTTGGACCCCTGCCACTCTCATGTGAGCCCTCAGTGGAGTCCCAGGCTCCTGGATTCAGCCTTATCCAGTCCTGGCTGTTGCGATCTGTTGGGAAGTGAACTAGAGGATGAAAGATCTCTGTGTATGCCTGTCTCTTTCTAGCTCTTTCAAATTAGTAAATATATATCTTGGAAAAATTTTTCCACCTTTTTTACATTGACTCAATTTTATGAAAATCTGTCATACTGTTTTCATACTGGGTTTGTTATACTACTGTGGAGCCACTAGCTTCTACTTCTGTGTTTCTCTACAGAATTCACAGTTTATCTCATTACATAATACTGATGTTACCAGTACCAATTCACTTCTATCTATCAGAAAAACAATTATGATATAATCATCCCTTGATTTAGTTTTTCCCAAAGCTTATAAATTAAAGTGGTAGAATCAATACATAAGTATGTGATAGATGAAAAGTAAAATATTGAAGTCAACACTCTGTCCTTAGACTTATACTTGCAAAGTCAGTGAAAGTTGTTCATGAATGAATGTATTTGGTGCAACAAGTTGCTAAAACAGAATCATGACATGTATGTAATCATATATATCTAAGTCAAAATGCTACTTTTTCTTCAATTATCATCAAAATAGTCTAGTGTAATGGGTTGATCATTGTTTGGATAACTCTAAGTGCATCTCCAACCTGTCCAATGACATTGTGGAAGAACAATTGCTGGCATATACTTTGAAGATTGATAAGTAAAGAAGACATGCTTCGTTCTCAGAAAGCTTATCATTTTGTGGAGACAAAGAATATAAGTCAAACATCTATGAATCTATCTGATTTATCACATAAACTGACCTCAAAAGAGTTTTAGAAGAAAACAACTTCAATTTTTTTTCTCACTGTTCCTACAGGTTAATTTTGGGGACTAATTGTCTTTGCTCTGTTGGATAACATATGTTCCAAAGCTTTTCAGGTTTTCAGATGATAAATAAATTTTTCCTTTACTTTGGCATAATCTGTGAAAATGTATAAATGACTGATATTTGTAAATCTGGTTTTGGCCCTTCTGCTTTGCAAGTTCTTATGGCTATTAAATACATCATTGTGGAATGTGGGGGTACAGAGCACCTATTGATCTTTGGTGTGTCTAAAACCACAGGAAAAGTTGATTTAGCACTTTATTACTAATGCAATAGAGAAAACTAGTCATACATGAAATTTTAAGGTGAAAAATTATTAAAATCAGAGGAAAGTTTATTCTGAATTTAACTAGAAAAGTGATGAATTTATATTCTAGTGATCATGTACACTGAATCTTTTTTAAGTTCTATCTATGTGTTTTGAAAGGCAGAGTTACAGAGACAGGGAGGGGAGAGTGAGAGAGAGAGAGAGAGATCTTTCATCCACTGGTTCAGCCCCTAATTGGCCACGATGTCCAGGGCTGTGCCATGCCAAAGCCAGGAACCTTGAGCTTCCTTCTGATTTCCTACATAAGTGCAGGAGCCCAAGCACTTGGGCCAGCCTCTCCAGCTTTCCCAGGTGCATTAATAGGGAGCTAGACATGAAGTGGAGCAGCCAGGTCTCAAACTGGCACCCATATGGAATGCCCATATGGGATACCAGTGTCACAGGCAGCAGCTTAACCCACTATGCCACAACACCAGCTCTTACACTGCATCTTTTAATACTCACCATTCTTTGTATATTTAAATAAAATTCAAAATACCTGAGTAAAATTGGCAGTGTTCAAATCCCTATACAATGCCACTATCCAATTTTGGGATCAGTTGATCCCATCAATACTCATTTGTGATTCTCCAATTTGTAGAATGGAGATACTGATGCTAACTTAAGCAAGTAATCTATGCCAGGAATGTTTCTATATATTTTACATAGATTATTTCATTTAAGATTTCTGATTACCCCATAGTGTAAATAATTCAATTTTTTTGCTAATATAGAAAATAAAAATTAAGGTGGGTAAGGAAGTAGTTGCCAAGATCTCAAGATACTTGAACTTCAGTAGTTTTGCTTTTAATGCCTAATGTCTTAAATATGTTATCATATTCCTTACCTACTGTGATTGTGACTAAATGTGGTGCTTATAAGGTAACAAGAATACAAAATGTTCTCAATTAATTGTATTTATCAATAGCAACAGTGATATTAAACATAAATATACAGATTGAAGTTATGTTAAAATAAATTTGATTATTTATTTATTTCCCATATTACCTTATCCAAATCATTTTTTTTATATCCGTGCACTCTTCATCAAAAGACCTCTATTTTGAGCACTGCATCTTTAGGGACCCTTGTGAACTGAATATTAATAGCCCATGGAAAGAGATATTCTTGCTGCTTCATCCATAGTCCCCCTTAGAATTGGAGAACCGCCCCTGGGAACAGCAGTGTCGATACCACATGGTCATTCCTAACAGCCGTGCTATTTACACTTGGTTTCTTTTGCTTTTAATGAGAGGAAATTCCTTTCCAATCTGGACAGCAATTCTCCATGGATCCTGCCTGCAGTGCAATGACAGCTAGACCTCACTCCTCTTGCAAACAAGAAGCTAGCTGTCAGTGAAATTTCAGAGAGCTTGCAAAGTTACATTGACATTGAAATTTAAGTTGGTCCTTGGCTTCTCCCTTACCCCTAGGAAAAAAAAAACCCACGTGGTCCTTTGGGTACAGCAGGAGTTTTGAGTAAGAGGGACTTCTTTTCTGCATGATTTCCTATCTGTGACATGAGCAACCATATATGCTAGTCAGAGCACAGTAAATAACTGGATCCAATAATGCTAAATTATAATCTAATGGTTCCTAAACAAAAAACTTTGTGTTTCACATACCAACTGCATGAGAACACTTCCAAAAGTTCACGGAAATGTGTATTATAAAAAAGTTATATATGGTTTAAAATTTGGCATCAAAATAAAAATCATTTTTAATTTCATTTGTATGAACTTTTTGAAGTTCTCTTATACAATTTGACTAGAAAGATAACGTCAAAAAATACATGTGCATATTAGTGCATGGTATTTCCAGTAGGTATAATAAAAAAAATTTCTTAAGTACACACTAAATGCAAAAAATGATGAAAGTGTACAAAATTGAAATGGTGGTTTGATATAAAGTATTCAAGCATTGTAAAAGAATTCAGAATTCTGAATATTGAAAGAGGTACAAGGACATTATCAACATGATTTCAAAGTTAAAATACTTCTAAATTATAGACATTTTAACTGAAGTAATTTGGATACTAAATGTCTTAGAATAATAATGCTTGAAAATACAATATTTTAAAAAAAATCTGTTTTCTGAATGTGTGTGTGAGTGTGTGTGTCTGTGTCATATTACAGTCACAAAATCTTTTAGGGTTGCAGCCATCAGATTCAGAATCCAAATTGGAAGATGGATAGGGACAAAATTCTAAGGGTATGACAGGTCAGATGCCCAATTTTAAGATATCTGAAAAGTCCAGCCCAAGGACAACATTTCCTCAAAACTATGTTGGATGGCCAGCATGTGTGGTTCTATGAATAAGGAGAGCTAGAATGACTGTTGGGTAATGAATGAGTACCCAACTTTAAAGGAATAGATTTAGGAATAAATATATTTAAAGGAATAGCCAATTACTTGTAAAGGACTCTAAAGCCAGTGGTGTGAATTTTACTCCAAATTTACAGGCTGCCTTAAAAATGTAAAGCCAAGGGGCCAGTGCTTTGGCACAACAGGCTAAAGCTCCAGCCCACAGCACCGGCCTCCCATCTGGGTGCTGGTGAGAGTCCAGGTTGCTCCACTTCCTAGCCAGGTCTCTGCTGATGTGCCTGCCTGAGAAGCAGAGGGTGGTTCAAGGCCTAGGATCCCTGCACCCACGTGGGAGACCCAGAAGCTCCTGGCTCCTGGCTCCTGGCTCCTGGCTTCAGATAGGCTCAGCTCCAGCTGTTGTGTCCATTTGGGGAGTGAACCAGCAGATGGAAGATCTCTCTCTCTCTCTCTCTCTCTCTCTCTCTCTCTCTGTGTGTGTTTACTTCTCTCTGTAACTCTGTCTTTCAAATAAATAAAATAATTATTTAAAAAAGTAAAGCCAAGCTTTTATCAATGATCTGAGTATTCATGTTTATAAAAATGAAAATATAATTTAAAAAGTGTCAATCATAATGAAGTGCTAGACTTTTTTTTCAGTATCACACAGTAAATGACAAGTCTCTATTTGCTGGCTACCCTTATTTGGGCAGAATCTCAAAGGTGAGTAAGTTATTGTCTCAGGTATGGAGACTGTTAGGTGAACAGATAATTTCAATAGAATACAGAGTGTATTAGTATAAAACTCAATGCAATTAGCTTCAGTTTGCTCAGCTTTTGAATTTAAGGAATTTTGAGATTGAAGCCAGTATGTGTTCCTAGGTGCACCATCATCAAGTGCCACAAACTCGGCAGATTAAAACAACAGTAATGCATTCTCTCATATGCATGGAGACTAAAACTGTGAAATCAAGGCTCTGGGGCTGGCATTGTGGCATAGCCAGTAAAGCTGTTTGTTGCAGCACCAGCATCCCATATAGGCACCAGTTCTAGCCCCTGCTGCTCCACTTCCAATCCAGCTCCCTGCTAATGCACCTGTGAAGGCAAAGGAAAATGGCCCAGGTGCTTGGGACCCTGTACCTATGTGGGAGACCTGGAAAAAGCTCCTGGATACTGATTTTGGATGGGTCCAGCACTGGCTGTTGCTCTCGCGCGCGCTCTCTCTCTCTCCCTCCCTCACTCCCTCTCTTTCCCTCTCTCTCCCTCTCTCTTCTTCCTCTCTCTGTGTAATGTTTTTTTTTTTTTAAATATTTTATTTATTTATTTGAAAGGTAGAATTACAAAGAGAGGGAGGAAGAGACAGAGAAAGAGGGCTTCCATCCAACCTGGATACATGCATGGCAAGGAAAAAATGGCATCCCTACCTTTCAGGAGTCTTGCAGCATTTGTGACTTTCTGAGTTTCACGTATAAGGTTATTTATTGCTGGAGGAATATTTTTATTATCCATTCTTACATGTTGACTTGTTTGTAAGTATCTTGTTGTTAGATGTTTGTGTAAAACTTTTCTTTTACATCTGTGGTTTGATATTAAAATGCATTACATGGATCAGCCTGGGTGTTGTTAAAGTCACTTTTAGGGGCTTTTTATTCACTTTATACATTTGGTTGATAAAACACTGCTATTGTCAAAGCCTCTGGGACTGAATACAAGACCAAAGCCTTAAATAAGCCTTCTTTTCACATATAACCAGCTCCATATTCTATGCAGGATCTCACTAATGATGTATTTTTCTTTGAAGATTAGTCAACCTAAATTTTACTGCTTCAAATTGTCTCCAAGGTCTTGGAATAAAATTCTCTGTATTCCTTGGTAAAATACTTGCTCTGCCTTCATTTTGTTGAGGAAATGAAGAGGGTAAATCACTTAAAAGTTTATAAATTATGGTACCCTCTTATATTGGTGCCAGGTGTTAAAAAGACAAAGCATTCTCTGAAATCCAATAACAATGGTTTCATTGAATGATTAATTCGTATTCAGTTTTGTGCTATGATAAGAAATACCATTCAAGCCTTTATTCCTTGAGAAAGGGTTTCAGAATTTCCTGGGTATATAATCTATACCTCAGGGGCTCTATACCTACCCTTCCTTACTCCCACCATTGATAGCAATATGATGATTGCATTAATGCTAACACTGACAATATCCATACCTGTGAATTCTGAGATTTCCACTCATTGATAAAATTCACAGTGATAAATTTCATTGAGAATTCTGTCCTCAAAGTGCCCATATCGATTCAAAGTTTTCTCATCTCCAAATATATATTCAAGTACAATGAAGTTATTTTAGAGAAGAAAAAAAATACTAAGACTCCACTGTAACCTCACTTAAAGGATTAAAGAGTTATACTCATTTCAGAAGGTATGTAGGATTGGATGGTTAGTAGATATTACATAAAGAAATTCAGAAGTGCCAGATTCTTGCCTCAGGCTATCTTCCTCTTCTGCTTTAAACTTCTTATTGAACATCAAACACAAGAAATTATAGAAAATGACTGTCAGCTCACAAATTTTCTTTGATCTCCACATATCAATGAAAATCTAAGATGATCCAGATTAGACTAAATGAATGAGCCTGGGATCTAAATTCAGGTTAGAATGTAGGCATACATTGCATATTAACTCTATCAGAGGAAGAAACAAACAGAAATCCACTGCTATGCCATGGTTCTTTACAGTGCAGTGATCCTTAACTTTCATAAACACAGCCCAATCAGTGTTCTGGAAACTCTCCAATCACATAGCATTTCTTCTCGAAGTACAAACAGCAGTGTGTAAGGGAGATCAAGAAACAACATCTGAGGCCTGCATTGTGACTTAGTAGGTTAAGCATCTGCCTGCAACTCCGGCAACCCATAGAGGCACTGGTTCCGGACCCTGCTGCTCCACTTCCAATCCAGCTCCCTGCTAGTGCATCTGGGAAAGCAGACGAGGATGGCCCAAATTCTTGTGCTCCTGCAGCAATATGGGAGCCTCAAAAGAAGCTCCAGGCTCCTAGCTTCTGCCTGGCTCAGTCCTGGCCATAACAGCCATTTGGGGAGTGAACCATCTGATGGAAGATCTCTCGCTGTTTGTCTCTCCTCCTCTCCCGGTAACTCTGCCTTTCAAGTGAATAAAAAAAAAAAAAAAAACAAATCTAAAAAAAATCCCACAGCCTTTCTAGATATGAATACAACTTCATATCTATACTATGAAAGTATACTAAGATGAAAGCACTATAGATATAAATGCATATAGAGTACATAAGTATGCATACATATATAAATATATCTTACTTAATTGTTAGTGGCCACATAGTCCGTATTTATGATGCAATCTCAATGTCACATAGGTGTACTTTCAACAAGAAACACAATGAACTTATGAAATGTTTAACTTAATATGACTTCATATTTATATTCTATACTTTTCCCCAAATAAATCAGGCATACACAAAAATTTGAAAATTACATTTATTAGAACAGGTGTACAAACTAGAGGGAATGTGTTCCCTTGGTATATGAACAAGTTATTTCAACATTATGCCATCATGGTAGGAATAGGAATTTATTCTAAAAACCATGGAACAGATGAAAGAGGGATTAATTTTGTTGGAGATATAGGGGGACTGATCCTGGACGATTCCACTGAGAAGTTCTAACTATTTTCTTTTTTTAACTTTTATTTATGAATATAAATTTTCAAAGTACAGCTTATGGATTACATCCCTCCCACCGGCAACCCTCACCTTTCTCACTCCCTCTCCCCTTCCATTCACATCAAGATTCATTTTCAATTCTCTTTATATACAGAAGATCAGTTTAGCATACATTAAGTAAAGATTTTAACAGTTTGCTCCCACACAGAAACATAAAGTGAAAAATACTGTTTGAGTACTAGTTATAGCATTAAATCTCGATGTACAGCACACTAAGGACAGAGCTCCTACATGAGGAGTAAGTGCACAGTGACTCCTGTTGTTGACTTAACAAATTGACACTCTTGTTTATGGCATCAGTAATCACCCTAGGCTCTTGTTATGAGCTTCCAAGGCTATGGAAGCCCCCTGAGTTCACTGACTGATCATATTTAGACAAGGCCATGGTCAAAGTGGAAGTTCTCTTCTCCCTTCAGAGAAAGGTACCTCCTTCTTTGATGACCCGTTCTTTCCACTGGGATCTCACTTGCGGAGATCTTTCATTTAGTGTTTTTTTTTTTTTTTTCCCCCAGAGTGTCTTGGCTTTCCATGCCTGAAATACTCTCATGGGCATTTCAGCCAGATCCGCATGCCTTAAGGGCTGATTCTGAGGCCAGAGTGCTGTTTAGGACATCTGCCATTCTATGGGTCTGCTGTGTGTCTCACTTCCCATGTTGGATCATTCTCTCCCTTTTTGATTCTATCAGCTAGTATTTGCAGACACTATTCTTGTTTATGTGATCCCTTTGGTTCTTAGTTCTATCATTATGATCAATTGTAAACAGAAATTGATCACTGGGACTAGTGAGATGCCATTGGTACATGCTACTTTAATGGGATTGAATTGGAATCCCCTGGTATGTTTCTAACTCTACCGTTTGAGGTAAGTCAGCTTGAGCATGTCCCGAATTGCACATCTCCTCCCTCTCTTATTCTCACTCTTATATTTAACAGCAATCACTTTTCAGTTAAGTTTCAGCACTTAAGAAAAATTGTGTATTGATTACAGTATTCAACCAAAAGTATTAAGTAGAACAAACAAAAAAAAATACTAAAAGGGATAACATATTAAGTTGCTCATCAACAGGCAGGGTGAGGGCTGATCAAGTCACTGTTTCTCATAGTGTTCATTTCACTTTAAGAGGTTTCCTTTTTGGTGCTCAGTTAGTTGTCACCTATCAGGGAGAACAAGTGGTATTTGTCCCTTTGGGATTGGCTTATTTCACTCAGCATGTTTTCCGCAGTTCCGGCGGCTCTCGCTGGCCCTTGAAAATCCGGGGGAGAGAGTGTAAATCTCGTGCCGGGCCATACTCATATCCGCAGCAGGTCTCCAAGTTCTATTTTCAAGGTAAGGAGGAGCTAGAAGATAGATGATAGGAGAAAGATGTTCCTATTAAAAGACCCAAAATGCTCAAAGGCTTAGAAAGGTAAAACAACATGTTTTGGGTGATAATAAATACTTAACAGCTCAAGATCTTACATCCTGATAAATATTGATGGAGGAGAATGATTTACGTAGTTCTATAACAGAAGAAACCCAAGATTGAATCCAGAGCCTTAACAAGAGCTTCTTTATGATATTATTTCAGGTCTGTGTTTTCATGTTTTCCTAATACTTAGAATGACTAGAAAGTATGTTTTTCAAATGAGAAGTTAATAATTCTCTCTTAATACTAACTCGCATTATCTAAGGAGAGTATTCTTACATGAGACTAGTGATGGCTATTCAGCAGCAGGAGGGTGTCCTGTGGGTGGCCAACACCTGCAGCTTGTCATACTGAAAAGGAAACATGATGGGAAGTTAATTACTTGAGGCTTTGGAGGAGCCAAGAAGCCCTGAATCATGAAATAGACAGAATCCTGTTTAGGTTCTTTGGGACAGTGGGAATCTCTCATCTTTCATGCAGTTTATTCCACTAGAGTTTGCCCGGCACAGCTTGGTAGTGCAAACATTGAACACTGGGGGAACCAAACAAGCAAAATAGATTAAGATGGCTATGTTCATTACAATTCTGAGCAAGTGTACAGTTATTCCAGAACATTTTGTAATGTGTACCTTCCCTATGCACAAGATTAAAACAAATACCTTGCTTAGTTTCAATATTAAACTTAAGTCAGAGAAATGTTGGCAATGGTTCCTACAGACTATAAAGCAGCAAGCAGATTGTTCTTGACCTTCTGAAATTGATCCAATATCAAAGAATGTTGCATATGATTTAGTTGCTTTTGCAATGGAACATGATATTTGGTTGTTGTCATTTTAATTTTAATTTTATTTGGATAATTTGAAAATCAAAAAGTAAATCAGAGTAGAAGTTAAAAATTCTTTTCTGCACCATATCCTCTCCTCATATGCTTTTGTCTATACAGGTAATGAAAACAGGAACAGACAAAATCACACAATGTTTTTCTACTGATTATATTAACTATGATATGCAAAAAATGTACTGGTGTTCATTTTTAACCATTTCTTTTTGTCAATGAGAAATGCTTCTAAAAATATCCCTTACAAATAATGTTGTAATTAACAACTTGTTCATATGTAACTTTAAATATATGCAAATGATTCCTTATATAAATTTAAGGAATCTAATTTAGGGTTGTGAGAAATGCACAATTATAAGTATAGTAAATATTGTCAGGAATTTCTCCTTTTTTTCCTTTCAAACTTATACTCCCACTTGCAGTGAATGCAGTATCTACTTCTCAAAGCTTTGCTTATACAAATCCAATAAGTTAAAATGAAAAAGAGTTATTTATTTTTCTGTGTGCATTTTTCAACCAGAAAACGAAATAAAACTCTTCTGTGATTCCAATAAAAATAAAATATCGGGGTCAGTACCGTGGCTTAGTGGGTAAAACCACCACCCGCAATGTCGGCATCCCATATGGGCGCCAGTTGGAGTCCTGGCTGTTCCACTTCTGATCCAGCTCTCCATTTTGGCCTGGGAAAGCAGTAAAAGATGGCCCGAGTCCTTGGCCCCTGAACCTGCGTGGGAGAACTGGAAGAAGCTCCTGGCTCCTGGCTTTGGATTGGCGCAGCTCTGGCCATTGTGGCCATCTAGAAGTGGACCAGCGGATGGAAGACATTTCTCTCTCTCTCTCTCTCTCTCTCTCTCTCTCTCTTTCTCTTTCTCTGCCTCTGTCTCTCTGTAACTCTGCCTTTCAAATAAATAAATATTTAAAAAATTAAAAGAATAAAATGTATAACTCTAATGACAAAAAGAAAATAATGTTCCTCTTATATTAAGAAATCTAAAATAAACAAATGAAATGTGTTTCATCAGAATTTCATTTCATACTACCATCAGAAAATATTTAAGTGTTTTGGGAGAATTCTGAAAACTAACTTTATTGAGGCTGAATCTGAAATTGAAAAAGTAGGTTAATGTAGCTGAAGTCCCCTTGGGTTTTATGTGTGTCTGTGTTTGTGTGCACATGCAGGCATATATGTCTCACTTCAGATTGATTTAATCTATTTATGGAGAGTGTCATGATATGCACAGCAACATCTGCAGCAAAACATATTATGCTCTATTACTTTTGGCATTAAATATTCTTAACCTTTGGACAAAAGGAATAATTTCTGTTTTAGATAACAGCTGTAATTCTACCATAATCCAAGAAACAGACTGTATACATATTTGAGAGATGCATTGAATCTCGTTATCAAAACAGCTTCTTGTTTTTCGTAAGTACAGTTTTGAGCTTAATCGTGATACAGGAAATATCTATGGTTAGGACTTATTCTTTCTTTCTTTATTTATTTTTTTTTGACAGGCAGAGTGGACAGTGAGAGAGAAAGGTCTTCCTTTGCTGTTGGTTCACCCTCCAATGGCCGCCGTGGCCAGCACACTGAGGCCGGGGCACTGCGCTGATCCGAAGGCAGGAGCCAGGTGCTTCTCCTGGTCTCCCATGGGGTACAGCGCCCAAGCACTTGGGCCATCCTCCACTGCACTCCCTGGCCACAGCAAAGAGCTGGCCTGGAAGAGGGGCAACTGGGACAGAATCTGGCTCCCCGACCGGGACTAGTGTGCCACTGCCGCAAGGCGGAGGATTAGTCTAGTGATCCACGGCGCCGGCCAGGACTTATTCTTTATGCTCTTTCTTTTATGCAATTATAATAGACATTTTAAAAATCGTTCTGCAGCTCCCTTCTCAATAAATTTTCATAAAAACATAGAAATCTGAAGTGATTTATATGCAAAGATATTCATTGCAGCATTACTTATAATAGCAAAATTTGGAAATGACCTAAATGTCCTAAAACAATTGAATGGCTAAATAAGAAACTATATCCTTATAATGTGATACTATGTTTCAAAAATAACAAAACCAAGGATGTGAAAGAATGTTTTAGAACGTGAAAGGCAAACAATCTTTAACATTACATATACTATTTTAATCAAGTTATGCAAAATTATTTTCATTTAAAAATAATGAGAAAGAAATAAAATCAAAATGACCAATAAGCATAGTGCAACTCAGAAAAATTAATAGCGGTGGGGTTGGCACTGTGGCATAGTAGGCTAAAGCCCACTGCCTGCAATGCCAGCATCTCATATAGGCACCTGTTTGAGTCCTGGTTGCTCCAATTCTGATCCAGCTTCCTGCTGATGGCCTAGGAAAGCAGCGGAGGATGGTCCAAGTGCTGGGGCCCCTGCACCCACAAAGGAGACCTGCAGGAAGCTCCTGGCTCTTGTCTATGGATCGGATCAGCTCTGGTCATTGCAGCCATTTGAGGAGTGGAAGGCCTCTCTGTGCCACTACCTCCCTTTGTAACTCTTTCAAAAAAATAAAATAAATCTTTTAAAAATTTAATAGCAAAACAAGGAATGTATGTCATATATCATTTTGTATCTGGTGATGATAAGCACAAGGCGCTTCTTAGTTCTAAGAACCCATTTATTAAAATCCAAGTAACAAGAAGGCAGCAAGAAAGTCACAGAAAAACAATTAAGAGCACTTACTGCATTATTGAGTTTTGAGAGGCATTTCAGGTTCAGGTAATTGATTTCAAACCAGCTGTGAATCAAATAAAGTGTCTGTGACCTGCTAAACATTTCCAGTGCTTCTGACAAGCTGGCTCTGGTAGTCCAAAATGTTGCTCTAGGAATTTCCAAAGAGAGGAAGAAGAATGGTGAATTTTAAGAGGTCTATTATTTTTTCTGTTGTTTTTAGTCCTGTGATTAACGCATATTTCATAACTGAAGGATTTTATTAAACTCCAGTTTACTGAATCAGTAATGCTGGATTGAGGCCTAAAATTCTTTTTAATTACCTGCCAGGTGAGGCTAGTGCTGCCTGTTTACCGACCTCACTTCAAATAGTAAAGGTGTAGAGAAGTATGACACATTCATAAAAATCTTCACTCATTATATCAAACTATGAGTTCACAGTAGTTTTCTAACAGTCTCTTGCTGCCTGTATATCCCCAGTGAATTCAACAATAATCCAGGCCATTTTCAAAAAAAGAACAGCAAAGTAAAACAGCTTTAGCACCTCCTTATTACTAGAAAGGCATCAGAGAGAAAATTCACTTCATCTTTCTGTAGAAAAGGTAACACTTTATCATAATTATATTAGTTACAGCTGCTGTACAATCTGTGTCACTTAAAAAAATAGAGATCTTATGATTCTGGAACCTGGAGGTCTGAAATATCAAGGTGTTGGCCGGCTTCTTTGCTTCTAACGACCGTGAGGAAAGCATTTACCAGGTTTCTTTGCGTGGTTTGTTGATAACTTTTCTCTGTCTCTTCACATCATCTTTCCTCTATGTCTATCTCTGTGTCCAAATCTCCACATTTTGTGAGTACAATGGCCATATTGGATCATGACCTGTCCTAATGGTCTTGCATTAAATTGCCTCTGGAAAGGCTTTAGTTCAAAATAAGTCCACATTTTGAAGTAGTGATGGTTGAGAATACAACAGGAAACTTGAGATGAACACAATTCAACTCTTAATGATAATTTTCCCCAAGTTGTGATTTCATTCTGCCCCAAAAGTCAACCTGTAGAATGGCAAAATTATACTACTGGAACTATGAAATAATCACTGTTAGTAGGCTTGGACAGCAGAAACCAATAGCACTCCACTACCTAATTCCAAGCTACATATTTCTTATTTTTTCTCTTTTTAAAATAATTTTATGTAAGATATACAAACTTCTGCATTTCATGTATACAAATTTAAGAATATGTTGATTCTTCCCACCCTACTCTTTCTCCCACCTGCACTCCCACCCTTCTTTCTCCTCCCTCTCATATTCCCATAATACTTATTTAAAGATTGAAGTAGCTTTCTATTACTGTCTGGAAATATAGCCAAAGAAAAATTATATGCTTTAAAATGCAAACATGAAGCAAATTTCCACATAGACCTTCTGTGACTCATCATGTCACTTCACTCATTACTTGAATTTCTGAAGGGAGATTCTTTTTTTTAATTTTTATTTAATGAATGCATTTTTACATAGATACAATTTTAGGAATATAGTGTTTTTCCCCCCATACCTCCCTCCACTCCCATCCTACCTCCTGTTTCCTCTCCCCTCTCCTTCTTCATTATGGTTCATTTTTATATGACTTTATATACAGAGGACCAACTCTATGCTCATCACAGACTTCAACAATTTGCACCCACGCCCACACACAACATATAAAGTACAGTTTGGGGAGAGAATTTGCAGTTGATTCTCATATTATAATTCAATAGGGACAGAGGTCCTACCTTGGGGGCAAGTGCACAGTGACTACTGTTGCTTCTTTAACATTAACACTCTTTTTTTTTATGATGTCAGTGATCATCCAAGGCTCTGGCCATGGGCTGCCAAGGCTATGGAAGCCTTTTGTGACCATAGACTCCGTCGGTATTTGGACATGGCCATAAGCAAAGTGGATGTTCTCTTCTCCCTTCAGAGAAGAGTGTCTCCTTCTTTGATGACCCTTTCTTTCTTCTGAGGTCTCACAGAGATCCTCTGTGTAGGATACATTTTTGTCACAGAGTCTTGTCTTTCCATGCTGGAAATGCTCTCACAGGCCTTTCAGCCCCACCAGGAAGCCTTAAGGGTTGATTCTGAGGTCAGAGTGAATTCACTATGAAAGTCATTCTAGCTGGCGCCGCGGCTCACTAGGCTAATGCTCCACCTGCAGTACCAGCACCCAGGGTTCTAGTCCCGGTCAGGGTGCCAGATTCTGTCCCGATTGCTCCTCTTCCAGCCCAGATCTCTGCTGTGGCCCCGGAAGGCAGTGGAGGATGGCCCAAGTGCTTGGGCTCTGTACCTGCATGGGAGACCCGGAGGAAGCACCTGGCTCCTGGCTTCGGATCAGCATCAGCGTAGCACTCCGGCCGTAGTGGCCATTTCGGTGGTGAACCAACGGAAAAGGAATACCTTTCTCTCTGTCTCTCTCTCACTGTCTAACTCTGCCTGTCAAAAAAAAAAAAAAAAAAATTCTAGGAGTCTGCTGTGTGGACTGCTTCCCATGTCGGTCTGGAGGGAGATTCTTATCTATAAAATGGGGTAAAATATTTTCTTATAGGATAGTTTTAGGATTAAATTTTCTACTGTGATACTATATTATTATCTCCAATTATATCAATCATAGTCTAAGCAGGGCAGAAAAACCACACCAATAATTTGAGCATAAAATATTAGTAAATGGCTGGGCATTTGGTGCAATTAAGACATCACTTGAGATACCACATCAATGTCAGAATCCCTGTGTTCAAGTCCCATCTCCACTTCTGATTCCAGCTTCCTACTATTGTACACTCTTGGAGGCAGCAGGTGCTGGCTCAAATACTTGGATCTCTGCCCCCTGGGACATCCAGATTGAGTTCTGGGCTCCTGAATTTGGTCTGGCACAGCAGCTATTGCAGGAACTTGAGAAGAGATGCAACATTCTCTCTCTCTCTCTCTCTCTCTCTCTCTCTCTTTCTGTGTGTGTGTGTGTCTTTCTTTCTACCGTTAAAGTAAATAAAATTTAGTATAAATAACTGTAAACTAATAAAAGGTGGTTTACAAGGATAAAGGATGAAAGAGGTCTCTAAATGGCAAATGCAGTAGCAAATACAGAGAACAGCTACCATTTTTTTTAAAATTTTTTGACAGGCAGAGTAAACAGTGAGAGAGAGAGAGACAGAGAGAAAGGTCTTCCTTTTGCCTTTGGTTCACCCTCCAATGGCCACTGCGGCCGGCGCACTGCGGCCGGGGCACAGCGCTGATCCGAAGCCTGGAGCCAGGTGCTTCTCCTGGTCTCCCATGCGGGTGCAGGGCCCAAGCACTTGGGCCATACTCCACTGCACTCCCAGGCCATAGCAGAGAGCTGGCCTGGAAGAGGAGCAACCGGGAGAGAATCCGGCACCCCGACCAGGACTAGAACCCGGGATGCTGGCGCCGCAGGCGGAGGATTAGCCTATTGAGGCACAGCGCTGGTCCCATTTCTAAAGTTAAGAGAGTGAACTAGAAAGTTTCATACTACTTAGAAGAGTTCAACCCCTTGAATGGAAATTTAAATGCTCTGGAGAGGTTGAGGCTGCCCAATGTAGTAACACATCCTATAGGTGGTAGAGAACCCTGTTAGAGGATCTGATCTGGAGATCGGTTATAGAGATATAGAGAAATTTTCTGTACAGACAATAAGGTTGCAGCTGACCTTGTGATGACCGTTGTGACTCTATCCTGCCTCCTATACCATAAACTTCTGACTGATGCACCAAAAAGCAGAGCACCAGAACCATGATAGGGTGGTCAGTTAAAATACAAGACATCTAGTTAACTCTGAATTTCAGATAAAAAATAAAAAAATGTTTACTATAAGCCAGCGCCATGCAATTCCATGCAATATTGGAATACATTTATACTACAAAGAAATCATTCATCACTTATCTGAAACTTAAATTTAGCTCGATCACCTTAATTTTATTTGCTAAATCTGGCAGTCATAACAAGGAAGAGAGCACTTTGCCTCTGATATACTTGTGCAGGACAAAGTCTAACAGTAAGCCAACCAGCTAAAGATCTACTCAGGGCAGCTCCAGGATCACAATGTGAAGAAATAAAGGGCAAATTATAAGCTGGATCAATACATAGGTAATAGGCATGTCAATTTTTCCCTTCCCCTAACATTTCCTGTCTGAGCAGTATAATGCACTGTGCTATGTCCCCTCCAGCACAGATGACTGCCCACCCTCACTGCCATGATGATGGATTTGGCCATGAGAAATTGGCCAATAGAATAGAAACAGATGCTATACTGGCATCATTAAAGCAAAAGCTTTAAGAATCGTGAGGGTTTTCATAAATTATAATCCTTTTCTTCTACTGGAAAACTGGTATATCCCAAAAGAGTGGTGGCAGTTCCTTCACCTTAGATTCCACAATTAGAAAATTCAGAAGGCAGAGATTCAACAGCTTTGAATAGCTCCCCTCTGCTAATGAATAATGCAAAAGAAAAAAAAATGTTTCTTCTTATGAGGAACATTTTTCTCCTTAACGTTAACAAAACTGGACAACACACTTAGTGTACATAAAGCACTGGTTGTAGTTCTTAGCATATTTTATAGCTTTCAATCAAGTCAACAAATTGGTATATAGAAGATAACACACATTTTGAAGGAAGAGAGATTTACATTCCAAATATAGACATTAATTCATGTTCCTGCAATACATGGTGAGACAGCAGCTAACCACTAAAGGATATGAGACAGGATAATGGCAGAAGCTATCTTATGCAAACATTAAAGTTGTTTTCATCAAACTGTTCTATGAATGGTCATATAATAAACATTCTAGACTTTGTAGAACATATTATTGTTTCTGTTGCAGTGGCTAACATTGTCATTTGCTCTGCTCCAATAAAAGTTTGTTTCAAGAGCATGAAATAGGCTGTATTTGACTCATGGTCATAGTTTAGTTTTCTTGTAGAACTGTTGTACTCTTACTCACTTGAAATGCAATGTTCCACATGAATTCCAGAGCAATCTATTTAAATTTGTTTTCTTTCATTTTATCTAAGGGTGTGTGAGAGAGAGAGGGAGATGGAGAGGGAGAGGGAGAGGGAGAGGGAGAGGGAGAGGGAGAGGGAGAGAGAGAGGAAGCGACCAGATAGACAGCAGTTTTCTATATGCTGATTCACATTCCAAATATCTTGGAGTAGGGAATAGCCATGGATCTGCCAGGTCAAAGCTAACAGTCAGGAACTCAATCTAGGTCTCTCACATGGAGAGTACTTGGAGTATTGCATTCTGCCTCTGATGGTACATATTTTCTAGAAACTAGAACCAGAAGTAAAGCTATGACTCAAATCCAGGTAATCCTCATGTGGGATCTTGTCATCCTGAGTGACATCCTGACCTCACTGCAAAATACCCAATACAGAGCAATCTATGTAAAACAATAAAACACACAATGTTGTGAACCTAATTTCTTCTGTGTCTTTGCAGTATATTCAGAACAAATCTACACAGCTTATCATGTGACCTATAGGATCACATGATTTCTGGACCTTGGTTAATTTCACCTTGAATGTCACTCTCTGTGCAATAAATAACTTAGACACCATCAGTGATACTTTTGGTTTCTTTTCCAGACTTCCCTGTGGATACCTGATGGTGATGAGCTCTGGAAATTCACAGACATGCAATTTGACAGCAACTTTCTTCTTGCTCCCCAACTGTCTTCTTGCACTACACACCTCTTGCCCCAAGAGTTCTCTATTAATGCTGAGTTAGGTGAAAACAGAACTCTACTTAGTGCCCCAGAGTGTGAATTCCAGAAGGTGAGTACTGGAACACCTTATTCTTCATACCCTGATCACTAGACAAGGGTAGCTGGTAGATAATTATTCTTCTTTCCTCTTTCAAAGATACAATTTATATGATTCCTGAAGATCAAACAAATGACCACTGTTATCAATCAGCTTGATAACACATTCTCATGTTGGCTCCCTGTCCTTGCATATCCCACTCCCCTTGTGCCACTTCTGTTCCCTGGATTTTCACTTCAAAGAAGATTCTCTATCTACATTCTATCTATCTATCTATCTATCTATTATTATGAGACAGAGGAAATAAGAAAGAGAGACAAAAAGATAGAGAGAGCACTCACTTCTGTATCTTGTTCTTAGTGCCCACAACACTCAATTTTTTAACAGGCTGAAGCAGGGAGTCTAGTAACTCAGTCTAGTACTCCCACATGTATGACAGTATCTCAGTTGCTTGAGTCATCATCTGCTGCCTTCCAAGGCCTGCATTATTAGGAAGCTGGAGTTGAGAGATAGATTCAGGAATTGAACCCAAGCTCTCTGAAGTAGGGGGTGTGAGTCACCTACCATCAGATTTTGACATTTGTGCTTTGCTAGCTGCTCTGCCCTCTCATTTGTCATTGCTACTATAAGCTTGATCCATGTTCAGCTTCTTGCAAGAATGATTCTTTCATGTCATTCCAACTTCACCTGCAATATTACTTCCTCATAAGAGCTCCCCTTGGCTACTAGTCAACACAAATATCCAACTACTCTATCTTATATTACCATATTTTATTCTTTTATGGTATCTGCTACCCTACAAAAAGTTTTAATTGAAAAATAGTAATTCTACTTATTTAGGGGTGCATTGATTTCCTTTCATATTTGTACTCAGGTGTAATGCTCAGATCAGGATAAATAGCATAGCTATGTCTCATATATCATTACTTTGTGTTAGAAATTTCAAAATCCTCTTTCAACTATTTTGAAAGAAAAATATTGTCAACTGTAGTCACTCTAGGGTGCTATCGAACACTAGAAATTACTGCATTTTGCATTGCTTTGTATTTTATCTCTCTTTTACTACCATCTAATGTTAGAATCCAGTAGATTATAAGACCTATAAGAAAGAAACACTGGCCACTATGTTTAATGAAGCACACCTGCATATAGAATAATATTTGGAATGTTAAAGGCAAAAAGCACATATTGTACAATAAGTTAACTTGACTTTTAACTGGGGGAGGGTATTCTAGTGTGATAGAAATTCTTAGAATAATAATGAGTTAAATAATATACAACAGGTAGGAAAATGAAGTTTAGGGACTGGCATTGTGTCTCAGTAGGCTAAACTGCTGTTTGCAACATTGGCGTCCCATACTAGAGTATGGGTTTAAGTCCCAGCTTCTCTGCTTTGGATCCAACACTCTGTCAATGTGTCTGGGAAAAGGATGAAAGAGGGCAAGAGAGCATTTGGGTCTCTTCAGTCCCCACTGGAGACCCAGGTGGAGTTCTAGGCTCTAGGATTTGGCCTGAGCCCACTCCTTGAATGTTGTGGCCATTTGGGGAGTGAACCTGTGGTTGGAAATCCCCTTTTTTCTTTTCTTCTCTGCTTCTCTCTTTGTCACTCTGCCTTTCAAATGAATAAATAAATCTCCAAGAAAATGAAATTTATCTTTAGAAAGCTAAGTTATTATCTCAGATATGCATATTGGATCTATACTAAGTTCTGAAAACTGCTAGAGGATATTTGTAACTCTAAACAAATGTATACAGAATTTTATACATTTTTAAGTTGGCCCATAAATGAATTGTACATATTTATGGGGCCCAGTGTGACATTTCAAAGCATGTTACAATGTGTATTTATCAGATAAAGGTAATGGATATATCCATCTCTCAAATATTTGTCACATCTTTGTTTTATAAAAAATATTTATTTATGTGAAAGAAAGAGTAACAGAGACCATGGGAACACACACACACACACACACACACACTGAGAGAGAGAGAGAGAGAGAAATCAAGAGATCTCTCTGCTGGTTCCCTCACCCTTACCAAATGCTCATAACAGCCAGGATCCATGAACTCTATTCAGGTCTTCCACACAGGTGGCAGGAACCCAAGTACTTGGACCATCTTGCACTGCCTTCTTGGCACATTGGCAGGATTCCATTCCAGGTTCTCAAATATTGGTTCTGGGTATCTCAAGTTGTGGCTTAATCCACTGTGCCCAACACTCACTTTTATCATCGCTTTGGACTGAGAACATTTCAAAATACTAAGAATGTTCTTAAAGAAATTGGATCACTGAATACAGTATCTAATTGGTGATCTTCTAATTGGTAGAAAGAAAGCCATCTATGTTCAATAATTTGTTAATAAATTAATATAGAGGGGCCGGCGCTGTGGCGCCATAAGTTAATCCTCCACCTGCAAAGCCGGCATCCCATATGGGCACTGGTTCTAGTCCTGGCTGCTCCTCTTCCAACCCAGCTCCCTGTTATGGCCTGGGATAGCTGTGGAGGATAGTCCAAGTGCTTGGGTCCCTGAAACCATGTGGAAGACCTGGAAGAAGCTCCTAGCTCCTGGCTCCTGGCTTCATATCAGCGCAGCTAGGGCCATTGTGGCCATTTGGGGAGTGAACCAATGGAAGGAAGGCCTTTCTCTCTGTCTCTCCCTTTCACTGTCTGTAACTCTACCTGTCAAATAAATAAATCAAATCGTCAAAAAATGAATACAGAGAGCAGAAGTTGCTTAAAAAGTTATGTATTAAAGTTTTCTGAATCAATTAAATATATCCCAATCCACACTTGGGCATGTTAGGTAAATGGTTATGAAACAAACATAACATATAATCCATTTCAGAGATGCATTGTAAAATCACAGTATATTCAAAGGGCATATTCTTCTCAGTTTGATGACAGCTGATCTATGATCATGTAACTGTCACAAACTTTAGCACTGAAGTTCTAGAGAAATGAGAATAATTATTGCAACTAAAATAGCTTAAGAGAGCTTTCTCCCAAACCTGCTGTTGAGTCTCATACTTTATAGAAGGCTGGAAAATAGAGAATGAGATAGAGCATGAATTGCCAACTGCTTTTCAAATCTAGCAAAATAAAACCCAACATAAGGGGGCAGCATTTTGTGCAGTGGGTTAAGCTGCCACCTGTGACAATGGCATCCCAAATGGGTTCCAGTTAGAGTCCCAGGTGCTCCACATCTGATCCAGCCTCCCCCTCCCACTAATGCATCTGAAAAAAAGCAACAGCCCTAAGTGTTTAGGACCCTTGCCTCCACCTGCATGGGATACCCTGATGGAGTTCTAGAATCCTGGTTTTAGCCTGATCCAGTCCCAACTATTAAGGCAATTTGGAGAGTGAACCAGGGGATGGAAGGTCTCTCTTTCTGTCTCTCCTTCTCTCTGTCACTCTGGCTTTCAAATAAATAAAACATATATATATATGATTATATATTATATATATTAATAATAATATAATATATAGTATATATATATTAAATTCAACAAAAATTCTAAAATTTTACACATTTTCTCATTTTAAAATGCTTTATACACTAACACTGGAGAAATAGCAGCGTGCTCCATTTTGATTAGATTATGTATTTGTTTCCTTTGTTTTTTATTTTCACCAATTTAATACAGTCTACCTAATTGACTTGAAGTTCACAAGTGTGTCTGGTACATAGTGGTCCTCCAATGAATGTTTCCAAAAATAAGTAAGTCCTTATCCAGCTTTGGATTTGATATATCTTTAGTATTACCTTTGTCTATGCCTGCTAGTATAACAAAGAACTTGAGGATTAGTAATTTATAAACAACAGAAATTTGTTTCTCTCATTTCTAGAGTCTGGGAGGCCCAAGATCCAAGTACTGGCAAATTTGTTGTCTGTTGATGGCCTATTTTTCGTGGATGGCATGTTTGTCCTTTGTCGTTTGTTAGAAGGAATGAGAGCCGGGCACGGTGGCGTGCGCCTGTAGTCCCAGCTACTCAGGAAGCTGAGGCCAGAGGATCACTTGAGTCCAGGAGTTCTGGGCTGTTGTGCGCTATACTGATCGGGTGTCTGCACTAAGTTCGGCATCAATATGGTGACCTCCCAGGAGCGGGGGACCACCAGGCTGCCTAAGGGGGGTGAACCGGCCCAGGTCGGAAATGGAGCAGGTCAAAACTCCTGTGCTGATCAGTAGAAGGAATGAGAAAGGTACCTCTTTCTTTGGTGGCCCATACTTTCCACTGGAATCTCACAGAGATCTTCATTTAGTATTTTTTTTTTTTTTTTTTTTTTTTTTTTTGCCACAGTGTCTTGGTTTTCCATGCCTGAAATACCCTCATGGGCTTTTTAGCCAGATGTGAATGACTTAAGGGCTGATTCTGAGGCCAGAGTGCTGTTTAGGACATCTGCCATTCTTTGAGTCTGCTGTGTATCCTGCTTCCCATGTTGGATCCTTCTCTCCTTTTTAATTCTATCAGTTAGTATTAGCAGACCCTAGTCTTGTTTATGTGATCCCTTTGAGAATTAATCCTATCATTATGTTAAATTATGAACTGAAACTGATCACTTTGACTACTGAGATGGTATTGGTACATGCCACCTTGATGGGATTGAATTGGAATCCCCAGGCACGTTTCTAACTCTACCATTTGGGGCAAGTCCGATTGAGCATGTGCCAAACTGTACATCTCCTCCCTCTCTTATTCCCACTCTTATATTTAACAGGGATCACTTTTCAGTTAAATTTAAACACCTAAGAATAATTGTGTGTTAATTAAAGAGTTCAACCAATAGTATTAACTAGAACCAAAAAAAAAAAAATACTAAAAGCGATAAAGTGTTAAGTTGTTCCTCTACTGTCAGGACAAGGGCTGATCATTTTTTCTCATAGTGTCCATTTAACTTCAACAGGTTTCCTTTTTGGTGCTTGTTTAGTTGTAACTGATCAGGGAGAAAATACAATATTTGTCCCTTTGGGACTGGCTTAATTCACTCAGCATGATGTTTTCCAGATTCCTCCATTTTTTAGCAAATGACCAGATATCATTGTTTTTGACTGCTGTATAGTATTCTATAGAGTACATGTCCTATAATTTCTTATCCAGTCTACTGTTGATGGGCATTTAGGTTGATTCCAGGTCTTAGCTATTGTGAATTGAGCTGCAATAAACATTAAGGTGCAGACAGCTTTTTTGTTTGCCAATTTCATTTCCTTTGGGTAAATTCCAAGGAGTGGGATGGCTGGGTTGTATGGTAGGGTTATATTCATGTTTCTGAGGAATCTCCAAACTGACTTCCATAGTGGCTTTACCAGTTTGCATTCCCACCAACAGTGTGTTAGTGTCCCTTTTCCCCCACATTTTCCAGCCATCAAAGAAGGAGTTAACTTTCTCTGAAGGGAGGAGAGAACTTCCACCTCGACTATGATCTTGTCTAAATAAGATCCAAGTTGGCAAAATCAAAAGGCTTCCATAGCCTTGGCTACTCATGAGAAGAACCTAGGGTGATTACTATCGCCATAAACAAGAGTGTCAATTGTTAAATCCACAACAGGAGTCACTGTGCACTTACTCCCCATGTAGGATCTCTGTCCTTAATATGTTGTACTATGTGATCTTCTGTATATTAAGATAATCGAAAATGAATCTTGATGTGAATGGAAGGGGAGAGGGAGTGGGAAAGGGGAGGGTTGTGGGTGGGAGGGACGGTATGGGGGGGAAGCCATTGTAATCCATAAGTCGTACTTTGGAAATTTATATTCATTAAATAAAAGTTTAAAAAAAATATGTTGTACTATGTGAATCAATGGTATAACTTGTAATCAAACAGTACTTTACACTTTGTGAAATCTTTACTTAATATATACTAAGTGGATCTTCTGTATATAAAGATAATTGAAAATGAATCTTGATGTGAATGGGATGCGAGAGAGAGCAGGAGATGGGAGGGTTGTGGGTGAGAGGGAAGTTATGGAGGAAAAAAGCCACTGCAATCCAAAAGCTGTACTTTGCAAATTTATATTTATTAAATAAAAGTTAAAAAAAAAGAAGGAATGAGTAGGCTCCTGCAAACCATTTTATAAAAGCATTAATCCTGCTCATTCTGGGGAAGCAGCCATAACCTAATCAATTCCTTACAGTCCCATCTCAAAATACCAATACTTTGGGAGTTAAATTTCCTTTTTCTTTCTTTTTTTTTTTTTTTTTTTTTTTTGACAGGCAGAGTGGATAGTGAGAGAGAGAGAGACAGAGAGAAAGGTCTTCCTTTTTGCCGTTGGTTCACCCTCCAATGGCCACCACGGCTGGCTGGCACGCTGCGGCCGGCGCACTGCGCTGATCCAAAGGCAGGAGCCAGGTGCTTCTCCTGGTCTCCCATGGGGTGCAGGGCCAGGACACAATCCGGCGCCCCGACCGGCACTAGAACCCGGTGTGCTGGCGCCGCTAGGTGGAGGATTAGCCTATAGAGCCACGGCGCCGTACGGGAGTTAAATTTCAATATAAGAGTTTTAGAAGGCCACAAACATTCAAACTCCTGTAGCTACAAATGGACAATTTTGGGAGTGGTGTGATAATTTTGTCCCATAATATCATCTTCATGTGTCAGACAGCTATTTGATAGACAAGTGTACGGCTTAGCAGTTAAAGCACTGGTTAAAATTCCTACAACCTGTATGAGTATTGTGTTCGACTATGGGTTTTGGCTCCTGATTCTAGTTTCTTACCATTGCAAGTGGTACTCGAATAGTTGGGTGCCTCTAATCTATTTTGGAGTTCAAGACTGAGCTTTTAGCACCTGACTCTGGATTAGCCCAACCACGACTATTGAGGATGTTTGGGTATTGAACCTTTGGATAGGAAATCTCTCTATCTCTTTCTGCCTGTCTGCTTCCCAAATAAATAAAACTGTATAAAGTAAATGCCATGGCATACTAAGAAATTCTACTTTAAAATAATTTTAACTGACACAAGAATTACACTTATCTATTGGTTGTCATGGTGTTTTAATGTGTGCATTGTATAATATTCAATAAAGCTTAAATATATATCCACTCAAACATTTAACATTTCTATGTGAAGAAAATATTAAAAATCTTTTTTCTAGTCTTTTTAGAAAAATATACAGTACATTATCATTATTTTTAGTCATCTAGATTACTGCACAATACAGCACCAGAACTTCTTATTCCTATCTAACTATATAACATAGGACCTTTTAAATACTCTTTCCCTATCCCTCCCTTTCTTTCTAGTCTCCTCAATCTCTGGTATCAAATGCTATACTCTTAACTTCTGTATTTTTAGATTTCACATATGAATGAGGTTGTGCAAAATTTGTCTATGTTGGACATATTGCAATTAATATAATGTATTCCTGTTCCATCAATATTATTATAAATAAGATTTCATCTTTTTATGCCTTATAGTCCATTATAGAAATGTATCACATTTTCCTTCTTTATTTCTTTCTTTTGAAAATTGATTTTATTTATTTGAAAGGTAGAGTTACAGAGAGAGAGAGAGAGAAAGGAGAGAGATCTTCCATTCACTGGCTCGCTCTCCAAATGGTCACAACAGCTAGGGCAGTGCCTGGCTGAAGCCAGAAGCCAGGAGCTTCATCTGGGTGTCCCACATGGATGCAGGGGCCCAGGTCCATATTCTGTTGCTTTCTCAGATGCATTACCAGGGAGCTGAATCAGAGGTGGAGCATCTGGGACTCAAATTGGCATACATATAGGATGCAGGTGCTACAGGCAGCAGCTTAACCCATTATGCCCCAGTGAGAGCCAACCACGTTTCTTTATCACGTCAGCAGCTGGGTTGTTTCCATTTCTTTTACTATTGTAAATAGTCATGCAATGAACACAGGAGTGGGAATGTCTTTCTTTTTTTTAACTTTTATTTAATGAATATAAATTTCCAAGGTACAGCTTATGGATTACAATGACTCCCCCGCTCATAACTTCCCTCCCACCCTCAACCCTCCCCTTTCCTGCTCTCTCTCCCCTTCCATTCACATCAAGATTCATTTTCAATACTCTTTATATACAGAATATCAGTTTAGTATATATTAAGTAAAGATTTCAACAGTTTGCAACCACATAAAAACACAAAGTGGAAAATACTGTTTGAGTACTAGTTAAAGCATTAAATCACAATGTAAAGCACATTAAGGACAGAGATCCTACATAAGGAGTAAGTACACAGTGACTCCTGTTGTTGACTTAACAAATTGACACTCTTGTTTATGGCCTCAGTAATCACCCTAGGCTCTTGTCATGAGTTGCCAGGGCTATGGAAGCCTTTTGAGTCCACAAACTCTGATCTTAGGTAGACAAGGTCATAGTCAAAGTGGAAGTTCTCTCCTACCTTCAGAGAAAGGTACCTCCTTCTTTGATGACCTGTTCTTTCCACTGGCATCTCACTCGTGGAGATCTTTCATTTAAGTCATTTTTTTTTTTTCCCAGAGTGTCTTGGCTTTCCATGCCTGAAATACTCTCATGGGCTTTTCAGCCAGATCCACATGCCTTAAGGGCTGATTCTGAGGCCAGAGTGCTGTTTAGGACATCTGCCAGGGAATGTCTTTCAGATAGAAGGATTTCATTTCCTTTTATTTACACATAACATGATTGCTGAATCATATGGTGGTCTTGTTCTTTCTTTTTTGAGGATCTCTGTACTGTTTCCCACAATGGCTGTACTAATTTACAGTCCTATTAAGAGTGTGCAAGTGCTCTCTCCAAATCCTTGCCAACACTTGTTATCTTTTGTCATTTTTGAAGAAAGCCAGAGTAATTGGAGTGAGGTGAAACTTGTGGTTTTGATAAGCATTTCCCTGGCAATTAGTGACAGTGAGCTTTTTATTATATTCCTACTGTCCATTTTCATGCCGTTCTTTGAGAAATATCTATTCAAATTTACCACCCATTTTAAATTGGATTGTTATTGTTTGCTCTAGACTTCTTTGAGATATTTATATATTCTAGCTATTAACCCTTAGTCATATACATAGCTTGCAAATGTTTTCTCCCATTCTATAAGTGGTTTCTTCATTTTGTTAATTGTTTTTGTGGTTGTTGTTGTTGTACCAAAGATCTTTAGTTTGGTGAAATACCATTTGTCTATTTTTTTCTTTTGTTTCCTGTGCTTTTAGGATTTTATTCATAAATGTCTTTGCCCATTCCAATGTCTTGGAGCATTTCCCCTGTTTCCTATTAGAAGAAAAAATCCTCTTCATAGTGCACTGTGGCAGTCTATGTGTTCTCAAAAACAATTAGCAACATGCCCTCCGTTAAAACAGAGTCTTATTAGTTAAACTGCATACAAGATGTGAATCTGTTGAAGACATACTGGAGGTTACCCTTACTCAGAATAGGTATTTTAGCCTCCTCTCTCCTCACTTTTTCTGACATCATATTAATACAAAGAAATAAAAACACCTTTAAAATATAGAGGTTGCCTCCACAGCCAACAATGAAAAGACCGAGTAGGTCTCCAACATATATAAGAAGTGATTTTTCGCCGGCGCCGCGGCTCACTAGGCTAATCCTCCGCCTAGCGGCACCGGCACATTGGGTTCTAGTCCCGGTTGGGGCGCCAGATTCTGTCCTGGTTGCCCCTCTTCCAGGCCAGCTCTCTGCCGTGGCCAGGGAGTGCAGTGGAGGATGGCCCAGGTGCTTGCGCCCTGCACCCCATGGGAGACCAGGAAAAGCACCTGGCTCCTGGCTCCTGCCATCGGATCAGCGCGGTGCGCCGGCCGCAGCGCGCCGGCCGCTGTGGCCGTTGGAGGGTGAACCAATGGCAAAGGAAGACCTTTCTCTCTGTCTCTCTCTCACTGTCCACTCTGCCTGTCAAAAAAAAAAAAAAAAAGAAGTGATTTTTCACCTGTGAGTTTTCACTTCTTGAACCACTAAGGGGAGGAAAAAAAAAAAAAAAACCTTTAAAAAGAATTGAGGAAAATACTAAGCATTCATGATATTTGGTCCTAATCTGATTGTAAGATTCTAAATACCTAGAAGAAAAAGAAATAAATAATTCATAAGAGAATAAAAAATAAACAATATGCCTGAGAGGCAAAAAAAATAGTCATCTGACCCTAAAGCACTTTGGTGAGTCTTGGTAAAGTTCCAATGATCCAGCTCAGCAGGTGCTAAATGCAAGGGTCTAAGATAGCCTCTGACCCGACAGGGAAGACAGCACTGTTGGAAAATGTGGGCATTGTCCTTGGGTGTCATGCTTCTGAGGAACTCACATTAACCATTGAAGCAAAGCATTCATTTTAGCTGTTGTCTTGAATCCTGACTCTACCTAGTTAAAAACTGCCACCAATCTCGTTCTTTTTTAAAATTTCATTAGAACTCTGTGTCACTATAGATATCTGATAGGTTATCGCAGTCATTGAGATCAGTAGTAAAATTTAATCAATTTCTAAATAATATATCAACTTTTTCCTGCCCTTGGTTATCTCAACATAACACATTGCAATTCAAAGCTATTACATTACATTTATCTTTTATGAATAATAAATGGTACATTGGTATTGACTGAACAAGCGATTAAATATTCCATCACTAGCAGAACACAGAAATATTTTTAATTATTAATAAACCACAAGCATTGCTTGTCAGGTGCAATCATCTTTTGGAGGGAACAACTTATTATTATTATTTTTTATTCTCACAGACAAGTGCATTCAAATGTCATTTCAAACCACTTCTGCTCATTCTTCAGCACAGGATTGACAACTTCTAGTCTCCCTTTTTACCAGCTGTAAAGGGCAAAAGATTTGGAAAAACGAACCATACATATGAAAGAGATGTAAAGTTCATATAAAAATGCAAGAGAAGTGGTTAGGAAAGAAAATTATGTTTAGATTTCCACATACTGATTTTAAGGGGTCAATATAATAAAATATTGGTGAAATGTTATGAGGCAAACATGTAAAACTGCCAAAACTTAAATGAATAAACATCATGTACATACAAAAGTTTACACGTGTAAAAACAATTAAAATGAAAGCTGTGTGGAATATGATATTGAGCTTTTCAAATGATTGCTAAAATAAGACAAAATATAAAAAGAAAACATTGCAAATTTTCTAACTGCTATGAGTTCAATGTGTGTAAACTACAAAATTTATGTTGAAAGTTAATTTAATTTAATAAAATTTAATTCCCTGTGAAGTTCTACAAAGGATGCGAACACTTGGAAAGTGAATGAATTAACACCTTTGAAAGGGCTGAAGGGAACTGGTTTCAGCCCCTTTTGCCATTCTTCACTAGGCCATGTGAGGACAAAATGTTTGTTCCCTACAGAGGAAACAGCATATGGCACCATCTTGGAAACAAACAGAGCAGCCCTCAGATATTGGACTTCTCAGCCTTCAGAACTCCGAGAAATAAAATTCTATCATTTTTAAATTTCTCTGTACATGGTATTTGTTATAGGAGCACAAGCAGATTAAAACTTCAAGCACATGCAGCATAAGAATGACAATTATCTCAGCTAATTTCAGCCGAGATCAGATACAATAGCGTAAGACATATATTTGACAAATATTTATTAACCTACATTGAACTTTTAACATCGTAGTAGTGTTAGACCCTATGCTAGAAACTTTATGACCTTTAAGGATGAAGCAAGGCCAGCGCCACGGCTCACTAGGCTAATCCTCCGCCTGCGGCGCCAGCACCCTGGGTTCAAGTCCCGGTTGGGGTGCCGGATTCTGTCCCGATTGCTCCTCTTCCAGTCCAGCTCTCTGCTGTGGCCCAGGAAGGCAGTGGAGGATGGCCCAACTCCTTGGGCCCTGCACCCACATGGGAGACCAGGAGGAAGCACCTGGCTCCTGGCTTCAGATCGGCGCAGTGCGCTGACCTTAGTGGATATTTGGGGGGTGAACCAATGGAAGGAAAACCTTTCTCCCTGTCTCTCTCTCTCATTGTCTAACTCTGCCTGTCAAAAGAAAAAAAAAAAAAAAAAAGATGAGCAGACCCTGCCCTCAAAATTTTGTTTTGTAGACAAAAAATGTGTCAACATTATATAAACTATGAAATACATCACTAAGTGAAGTCAACATGCCATATCCATGATTGTGTCTCTGGCTTTGAACAGATGTCTTGTATAGTAGTAAAATATAATTCATTCAAAAGGAATTTACTATCTATTATATGTTTAATAGACACATTAAGATAAATAAAACATTGTCCTTGATCAATTCACACTCTAATGGATGAGTGAAGCAATAAACATCTGTTGAGTTAAATGGAAAAATTTATGGTTATTGCTCATCAGGAATTTCTAATCTTAAGAATTCTAAAATGACTGATGCCACAAGAGTCGTGAAAGATTGTAGCGAACTCATAAAATGGCTATTTAAACACATATCATCCACTAATCAGCATGTGGTTTGGCCCCAAATAAAATAAAACTTGAGTAACATGACTTGAAAGATGCAGGTTTATTTTTCTCATCTTACAAACAATTAAGAAGTTGATAGTTGCTGGTGGAGTTTCACTGCCTCAGTAAGGTTGAAACATTTAGTAATGAAAAGAAAGATGCTTGGTTTTCCCCTTGTTACTATGAAATTATTTCAGCATCTCTGATCATCTCATCTTCACATTATATTCAAGGCAGAAAGCAGAATCCAATTCATAACATAGAAAGTTGCTTCGCTTTTCTCATTTCCCTGGGGTGCCCTCACCACACCCTTCAGATTGTTATTATAGCTCATTGGTCAGAGTTTGCCTACGTGTTTACATTTAGACCAGTAGGCCAGCCTACCTCTTCTGTGAAAAATGTCATGTTATTGTTTTACAAAAGAAGACAGAGAGAAAATGTTTCAGGGACATGAAACAAATAGTACCTGCCTCAGATTCTTAGTAGAAGGAAAAGGAACCATATAAGAAACAAACGAGGCTGTACATGCTTGATAAATATTGTATTGAAAACGGTAGCAAGATATTACAAGGGAGGAGGACTCTGCAATAGATAAGTGGTCTACACCTTCAAGGAATCTGCAATGTGCCATGGTCCATGTTTCAAAGGCATTTTCAACTCTATTCATACAAAAATGAGAGAAAGAATAGGACAGTAAGTCACTAGGGCAGATGGTGTAATTTAAGTAACCTGGTATTTATTGAGCATTTATTATTTACAAAGGCTTTTGTTGGGCATTGGGGACTGTTCAGAAATTTGTCTTCCTTTACTATTTTTGCTCAGCTCCTCCACTGCTCTTGATTTTCTAAACTCACTCAATGTATGTACACAGGAAAGGATATATCTGAACACTGAGTTGACATTATTTAAAACAGCATAAATGGTCCCTCCTTTATTAGAATATGAGAAGGTAGCTTGTCATGGCATAATCAATGCTCCCCAGCTAGATGTCCAGGATGCTGGTGCAATGGGTTATGAAAGTATGGCTATACTATTTGCTTCATCCCCTGGGGAAGCTCGGAAGCCCAGGGACAAGTTACTGACACAAACCTCCTTGTATCCAGCATGCTTTATGCACATTGTTACTTCCAATGCAGTGTAGTAAGAAAGGAGTTAGATAAATCTCCCATGAATGGTATTCCAATATTGTTCCCTAGAAAATTTATGAATGGATTATTAATTCCATGGTTTGCATGCAAATAGAAACTAGAGGAATGATCACTAAGGGTCAGCTTGTATTAACCAAAACACAAGCCCTCTAAAATGTTCTTTTCCTTCTGTTCTACATTTAAATAAGTGTATGGCAAAGATAGATTCTCTAGTTTTATCATAGAAATCAAGATGAGACCTTGGTCTCTAAAGCCTAACAGAATACATTAATATAAGTTAACTGAACCAACTCAAGAAGTTGTATTCATTTTTTTCAATTAAAAAAAAAGATTGTTGACCCCTTCCTTTCCGGCCTCGGCTCCAAACCCTACAGCCGCCGGATGTTGATGCCCAAGAAGAATAGCATTGCCATTTATGAAATCCTCTTCCAGGAGGGGATGATGATAGCCAAAAAGGACGTGCACATGCCGAAGCACCCAGAGCTGGCGGACAAGAATGTGCCCAACCTCCATGTCATGAAAGCCATGCAGTCGCTCAAGTCTGGAGGCTACGTGAAGGAGCAGTTCGCGTGGAGACACTGTTACTGGTACCTCACCAACGAGGGCATCCAGTATCTCCAGGACTACCTCCACCTGCCCACCGAGATCCTGCCTGCCATCCTGCGCTGCAGCCAACCCGAGTCCAGCAAGCCCAGGCCCAAGGGTCTGGAGGGGGAGCGGCCTGCAAGACTCACAAGAGGGGAAGCCGACAGAGACATTTACAGACGAAGCGCTGTGCCCCCTGGTGTCTACAAGAAAGCTGAGGCTGGGGCTGGGTCAGCAACTGAGCGTAGAGGCGGATTTGGTCATGGACGTGGTCAGCCACCCCAGTAAAGTTGGAGGGGATTATTTTGTGTTAAATAAACTTGTAGCTAGAAAAAAAAAAAAAAAGATTGTTGAACACCTAAAATGTCCTGGTGACTGTGCAGATCTCAAAATACAAGTTATTTTCCTATGTTTCTTCTCATATGCAGGCATCTTCTATGAAATACGAAGATCACAGCCCTTCTTTCACCAAGCATCTTCAGGGAAAAGGTGACAAATGAGTGACGTCATAAGGGAAAAATAAAATTGCCTTATTCGGAACTGGGAGGACATTTGGGTTGCATTGTTTTTCAGTCATGGCGCTTATCCTCTGTAAGAGTGAGATCTCTATTGAATGCCAACCCTTGCATGCTGAAGACTAGATGTAGATGTCTGGCTAGTATAAGAAGATATGAAGAAAAGTCTGTTTCTAGGCCGGGAGTTTGAATTTGCTTTAGTTTTTGAAAAATCATCAGGAATAGTATTAAGAAACTGAAGGCTGTGCCACTTAATGGAGCTCCCCAAGGCTTCCCAGAACATGCAGACTAACTAGTAAGTGGGTGACAGACCTCTTCTCCAAAGTCAGCTCCTCAGTAGGCGTTCAGGTGACTCATGCTGTGGCCTGTCAGGAAGGGGCCTGCCAATTGAGATGACAGAAATGACATGTATGTATCTTTCTGAATCCACCTCCAAGCTTGTTTAGGAAATACATGAAGAATTACCCAATGGGAATGAGAACACAGAAGGTGGATATGGCAGAGATGAAGATGCGGCTTGATTGATGATGGATTTTCTATTTTATCTCAAGTTGAATGAAATTTATACCATTAACTTCCTTTCATAGATTGGTTAGGATAAGTTGCTCTTTCATGTAAGAGAAAGAATCTGCCTCACTGGTAGAAGAGAATGGTGCCAGAAGGATCTTGTATAGGGAAATGGGTGAAGCTCAGCCCACACAGTGTGTGGAATTGCAGAATTTCTGGTAGATATAGGTTGTATTTAAAAACATACATCCCAATATAGTCTTATATAGTCTTCTTGTTCTTTTGGGGGCTCCCAGGTCTTAAAGGCTTGATCCCAAAAGTTTTATGTTAATGATTTTAATAGGATGGAAACTTAATCTGATTATGATGTTTTAGAGGTGGGACTTTTGAAAGTGACTAGATAGAATTAGTTTATTAGGGTGGAGTGCCCATGACCAGATCTTGGGGTGCTCTGTAATATCTAGGGACCCTTCCATCAAGAATGCTTTTACCAGATGCCAAAATAAGGGAGTCACCCAATGTTGGAATGCAAACCTCTACAACTATGAACCAAAATAAACTTCATCCCTTCATTAGTGGTTTGTCTTAGGTGTTCCATTGTAGTTATAGAAGCTAACACACTCCCATGCGCAAAACACACACACACACACACACAGACATAATACTTTAAAAGACTATATTTCTGAAATTAGCTTACCATGCATATAAAATATATGGAATCAAGAATCCAAAAAAGGCAATTCAGGAGCAGATGAAGCAAGTATCTTTGGAAAGAGTCCTTTGTTTCCCAAAGTTTCTAAAAGAGACGTGCAACCAGACATACTACCCAGGAATGGTGAGGGCCTATCACCCATGGATTCTTCAGTGCTTACTGTGATCCTCTCCTTGTATACCTAGGCATGATATCCCTGTTCTGGAAGATAAGTAGTGATTAAAAGTAGCAGTTGAACTAGTCCTCAACAGCTTTGTTGAGCTTCCTTTGCTCTGTTACTTAGTTCACATGTGCCTCAGTTTCTCCATCCATGACAGAAGAAATACCATTATTAATCTAATAATAATTTTAAGCACAAGCAAGTATACAAAAATGTTTACAATAATTTCTTGAATAAAATAAGCATGCTGCTAATTCTTAGATTATAATTCTATCCAAAAATCTATGAACTCATATCTAAGAAAAGATTACAGACCCTGGGGTCTCTTGATTTATTAACCAAAAATATCATGTTGATAAGGCCATGTCCTTGTCTGGAAGGACAAAGAGAGTTAACCTTCTGGAAAACCTGAAGAATGTATCTGCCTCTGCCTGTACATCCTCATGAAATCTTATTCCCCTACAAGATTGTCTGAATTCTCAGAAAGAAAGGGCTCTAGGAACTCTTGCTGTTGAGGTAAAATCTATTTCTGGGATGTTGAAATGATAACTAACAGGTAGAAAAACAAAGGAAAGTGAATCTTTTCTTCCATCCTCCTGCTTTCCAATGTCCTACTATTAGTGCTCCCCATTCACAGAAGCATAGACTAAGACAATTGGTAAAGCAACAGGCCTGGCAACACAAACATTTGGAGCTTAAATACAGCAGCTTAATGCTAACTTCACTTTATATCTGCTTGTCCTACTGTATTCATTTATTTAATTTATTTATTTGAAAATCAGAGAGACAGAGACAGAAAGAAAGAGCTTCAAGACACTAGTGCAAGCCGGCGCCGCGGCTCACTAGGCTAATCATCCACCTTGCGGCGCCGGCACACCGGGTTCCAGTCCCGGTCGGGGTGCCGGATTTTGTCCCGGTTGCCCCTCTTCCAGGCCAGCTCTCTGCTGTGGCCAGGGAGTGCAGTGGAGGATGGCCCAAGTCCTTGGGCCCTGCACCCCATGGGAGACCAGGATAAGTACCTGGCTCTTGCCATTGGATCAGCGTGGCGCGCCGGCCTCGGTGGCCATAGGAGGGTGAACCAATGGCAAAGGAAAACCTTTCTCTCTGTCTCTCTCTCACTGTCCACTCCCTGTCAAAAAAAAAAAAAAAAAAAAAAAAAAAAAGACACTGGTGCACTCTCCACATGCTTGCAGTAGCAACTCAATGTAGGTCTCCCTTGTAGGTGATAGGAACTCAAGTACTTGAATCATCAACTGCTATCCCCTGGGACACACAGCAGGAAGTAGAATCAGAAGCCCCAGTCAGGAATCAAACCTAGCTACTCTGGTACAGGACAGTGGTGACCTAACTGGCATCTTACCCAATAGGCCAAATGCCTGCCTCTGCCCTATTATTTTTAAAACAAAGACTAAGTTTTCATTTGTCTTGTTCTCCACTGTGAATTTCAATTCTGGTTTTCCCCACCTCCAGTTAAAATGTACGTTCATGTATTTTGCCATTTTGTCATACTGTAATAAAGATATTATTCTCAGTATGTGGATCTGGAATATGCAAGACAGAGTGGTGACTCTAATAATTAACATGCAATCAAACCACTTGGAGATCTTGTGACTTTTCATTTTCTGATTTATACATCTGAGGCTGGATCTAGGAACTGTGTTTGTAGCGTATTCCCAGACACACTGAGGCTACTAGCCCAGGGACCAATCTTTGTATATATCAGGAGTAGAATCCACATTCTCTTTCTCTCTGATAGTATGCAGCATTTGTTCTACACGGAAATCACCATTCAGTTAGCTTAATTTTTTTTTTAATTTTTTTTTGACAGGCAGAGTGGACAGTGAGAGAGAGAGACAGAGAGAAAGGTCTTCCTTTGCCGTTGGTTCACCCTCCAATGGCCACCGCGGCCGGCATGCTGTGGCCGGTGCACCGCGCTGATCCAAAGGCAGGAACCAGGTGCTTCTCCTGGTCTCCCATGGGGTGCAGGGCCCAAGTACTTGGGCCATCCTCCACTGCACTCCCTGGCCACAGCAGAGAGCTGGCCTGGAAGAGGGGCAACCGGGACAGAATCCAGTGCCCTGAGGGGGACTAGAACCCGGTGTGCTGACGCTGCAAGGTGGATGATTAGCCTAGTGAGCCGCGGCGCCGACCAGTTAGCTTATTACACTTGCAATAACCTTTCCTTAAAATAACAATTCTGTACCATTATCTTCTTACATTCTGTTTTGTATTTATTATGACCATTATTGGGAACAAAAATATAAGATCATTTTCTTTACTTATTAAGAGCTTATTATATTTTATATATGAAATTTAGACTCCTCTTTCATAGATAAAATAAGACTTAGTGTAACATTCCTTGTCAGGTTAGTATGAGATTCATGAATGCCACTATCTCTTCTCCCAACGTTTTCCTCTAGTTTTGATTCTCAGGTCTGATTGATGCTTAGAGAGTAGGGAGTTATGTCATTAAAATGCAGTTATGGTCTCAAAGTGCCACTCTCCTTTTTGTTCCAAAGTGAAGTTTAGTGCTACAATTGCTGACTTTACCTACAAAATACATTGTGCTCCTGCTAACATTGCAAATTCTAAAGAGCAATGGGCTGGCAACACAGAACTCCATTCAGCATTAGAATTGTCAGCACAGTTCTGATAGCTGAATCTCTTCAACTTATCCAAAGGTATCTCATTGGACAGCTTCACTAGGAAGTTGGGAGCTATGTAGCTTAGAAGAACTAATTGGATTGCAAACTCAGCTCATTAAGGGTGGATGGAAACCTCTGATTCAATAAAGGCAGTCAATGTCATCATGTTTATTAGGACATTTTAAAGCCAGAAAATGCATTCAAAAGCACATTTTAAAAAGTCATCAGTCACAATCTTTGTTTATCACTATTTAATGTAAATAATTTTGTACATTCTTTCTATGCACCATTAATTTAACTGTCACCATTTTAAGAAAATTAGATAATGGTTTCATACTGCCTTTCATGGTTTAAAATGATACGAAGTTATATCAAAGTGTTATGCACTTGGTGAGTTTTCACATAACAAACAGAGATAAATAAACATTGATTTTAATTTTATTACAGCAGGTTTACTAATATTCAATCAAAATAAGAATGGACAAGGAAAAGAGAGGAGGAAGAAAAGGAGATTATGGGTTGGAGGGAGGTAGAGGGAAGAAGCATCATGTTCCCAAATCTATATATATTAAATGCAAGAAGTTTTATTTCTTAAACAAAATAAAAAATCCATAAATTTCAAGGCTATCAAGACAAAACGTGAAGAGTTGTCTGACCTTTCTTCTACTTTTCAGTTATATTTTCTAATAAAACTTAAATATCAAAGTTGTTTTTCCAGTCTTTCTACTTAATGCCTATTGCTACACAGTATATTATTTCAAACAAGAGGCCATGCTACCTACATTCTTTTTGTTTTAACCTGAAATCATTCTCTAACATCATATACCAAGTAATCATTTCTCGTTTTGTTCCACCTTTTTTTTCAAATGCTTTCTAAAATGTCATTTACTTGTGTTTCACTTCTGCCTGGAATTCCTATCTGTGAGAGATATGTTATCCTTATGTCTTTAATTTTAGTTTAACCTTTTTATTGTGATATAATTGTAGATTTGATGAGGCTGTATAAAATAACACAGAGCCATCTCATGTAACTTTCATCAAGTCTTCCCCATGGTAGCATCTTAAAAAACTATCACACGGGGGCCGGCGCTGTGGCACAGTAGGTTAATCCTCTGCCTGTAACACTGACATCCCATATGGGCGCCAGTTCTAGTCCCGGCTGCTCCTCTTCCAATCCAGCTCTTTGCTGTGGCCTGGGAAAGCAGTAGAAGATGGCCCAAGTCCTTGGGCCCCTGCACCCATGTGGGAGACCAGAGGAAGCTCCTGGCTCCTGGCTTCGGATCGGCGTAGCTCCGGCCATTGCAGCCATTTGGGGAGTGAACCAGCGGACAGAAGACCTTTCTCTCTGTCTCTCCCTCTCATTGTCTATAACTCTAACTCTCAAATAAATAAATAAGATCTTAGAAAAAAACGATCATACAATATCACAACCAAGATATCGAAAAATATAAGATAGAGAATATTTTTTATCATCACAAGAATTTTTTTTGCCTTTTATAACCATGTCCATTTCCTCCTCTTCTTCCTCCTTATAGCCTAACAACCATTCATCTGTTCATCTGTACAATTTTGTCATTTTGAGAATGCAACATAAATGGAATCATAAAGTATGTGAGCTTTAGGAATAGGTTTGTTCACTCCAAATAATTCTTTGGATACTCTTACAAGTTATGTGTATTGATACTTTGTTCTCTGTGTCTATGAGGATTGATCCTGGTGTGTATTAGCAGGTTGTTTTGTCTTCTACCTCCAGTAAAGACTTCTGAATTATTTCCAATTTGGAATTCTATGAATAAAGCTACTATTAACAATTGTATAAAGGCTTGTGCATTAATATAAATTTCCCTGCTTCTGGAATATACTCAGGTGTGAAATCACCCGATTATATAACAGTTACAGGATTAGTCATAAAAGAAATGGATGAATTTTTTTTTTTTTTTGACAGGCAGAGTTAGACAGTGAGAAAGAGAGACAGAGAGAAAAGTCTTCCTTCCGTTGGTTCACCCTCCAAATGGCCACTAACGCCAGCGTGCTAAGGCCAGTACACCACGCTGATCCAAAGCCAGGAGCCAGGTGCTTCTCCTGGTCTCCCATGTGGGTGCAGGACCCAAGGACTTGGGCCATTCTCCACTGCCTTCCCGGGCCACAGCAGAGAGCTGGACTGGAGGAGGAGCAGCTGGGACAGAATCCAGTGCCCCAACCGGGACTAGCAGGCAGAGGATTAGCCTAGGGAGCCGTGGCGCCGGCCGTACTATAATTTTAATATGTGCTTTCCTAACAGCTAATGATGTTGCATATTTTGTCATGTGTTTTGTACTATCTTTATATTTTCTGGTGAATTGATGAAACATACTGAAGAGTCTTTTACCCATTTTATCATTAGATTGATTTTTTTCTTTAAAATGTTGAGGGTTCTTTTGTATTCTGTATATTGGCCTTTTGTTAATTGTACAATTTACAAATATTTTCTCTGTATAACAGAAAAAACTATAAATTTTTTCCTATACTCTAAACAGGATTTTTCACAAAGCAAATTTTCTTTATTACAATGAAGTTTCACTTTTTACATGTATCCACATTGAATTTGTGTATCTCTTTTTTTTTTCTGGTTATAAATATCCAGTTGTTCCCATACCGTTTATTGAAAAACTATCATTCACTATTGAATTAGGTTTGTGTTTTTGTCAAAAATCAGTTGAATATACTTGTACTGATAGATTTATAAGTTTTATATTCAATTCCATTAATCCATATGTCTATCTTATCATCAATATCACAAAGTTTTGATCAATCTAGTTGCAGAATAGTGAAATAACATAGATATGTTCCTCTTATTGTTTTTTTTTTCAAAATTGCCGTCATTAATATTTCCTTTGTTTTGTCATATACATTTTATAATACTGTCGATGTTTTTCAAATAGTTTGCTGTTGCGGGTTGGAGGGACCTTATGGGGGGGAAGCCATTGTAATCAATATTCTGTACTTTGGAAATTTATATTCATTAAATAAAAGTTAAAAAAATAGTTTGCTGAGATTTTGATAGGATTTTGTTAAATATTTGTATTCATTTGGGGAGAATTAACACATTTAATAAGTTGAGTCTTCTGACCTGTGAACATGGTGCGTCTCTCCATTTATTTATCTTCTCTATTCCTATCATCAGCATCTTAGCATACAAAGCTTTAACATGTTTTGGCATGTTACCCCTAAATACACATTTTTACCAATCTTATAGACATGTTCATTTGGAACATCCCCATGTTTCTTGCTAGCATATAGAAAGAAATAAAATTGATTTTTATATGCTTATCTTTCATCCTAAGATGTTACCAGTCTGATGTTTTTAGTTTTAAATGTTTTACTTCATATTTCTTGATATTTTCCTAGAAAGACAGTGATGTATTCTGAAAACAGACACAGTTCAATTTTCTCTTTCTGATTTGTCTACATCTTATTTCTTTTTATTGCCTTCTTTTTATTACCTCCCATCCCTATATTGAGATAGAGTGATGACAGCAGATACGTTTGCCTTGTTCCCAAGCTCATGGGGAAAGAATTCAATCTTTATCAGTAAGTACAAAGTTAACTGTTGGAGCTATTTATATACTCTTTATCACATTATAGAATTTTTCCTCTATTCTTATTTTAATAGGGTGAATTGTCATGAATAGGTATGGAATTCTGTCAGTATTTTGAGCTCGGTAGTGTAATTGTGTAATTTTCCTTTTCTATACTACTTTATGGCAGATTACATTGATTTTTCTAAAAAAATACTGAACCAACCTTAAGTTCTTGGAATACATTCCACTTGGTCATGGCATTTAATTCTTTTTATATGCTGATTAATAGCAACTAATCACCTGAAAAAAAAAGAAAGAAAAAGTAATGGGAGAACAAAAAGAATAAAGCCTCAGCAACCAATAGGACTATAACAAGTGATCTAGGACTCATATCACTGGGATCATGGAAGGAGGTGAGGATGAGGGTGGATCTGAAAAAGCACTTGGAGAGATATTGGCTGGAAACTACCACAACTAGACAAAAGATAAACCTAAAACATAGAAAAGCTGAGAATATTTTACTGTATAAGCCCAAAGAAACTCACACCAAAGAATAGTAATAAGCAACAATCTAAACATTAAAGCAAGAAAAAAAATTGAAAACAGCAGGTAATTTCTATTTTTCAGTTTTCAAATTCATTAGTTTTCCCATCAAATCTTCCTTCTGAGTTCATCTCCATCCATACAGTTATTTATTGTGACTTTTGTACTCTCTAGTTCACATTCCCCTGATTTGATCATTTGTTGTATCTTATTTTTCTTTGCTATGGAATTCTATTTTCCCATTTATTTCAAACATATTTGCATTGGCTTGTAGTTCATTTTTTGCTTTAGTCCTGTGTCAAAGATAACAGTTTCCCAGGTGCTTGGGCCCTGCACCCCATGGGAGACCAGGAAAAGCACCTGGCTCCTGGCTCCTGCCATCGGATCAGCGCGGTGCGCCGGCCGCAGCGCGCCGGCCGCGGCGGCCATTGGAGGGTGAACCAACGGCAAAGGAAGACCTTTCTCTCTGTCTCTCTCTCTCCCTGTCCACTCTGCCTGTCAAAAAAAAAAAAAAAGATAACAGTTTTACATTGTCCATAGGTTGCTTACTTCTTTCTTATGATAGTTTTCAAAACATATTTATTTATTAATTTAAAAGCCAAAGTTACAGAGAAAGAGAGAGAGAGAGAGAGAGAGATCCACCACTGCTGGTTCACTTCATAGATGACTGCATTGGTAAGCCAGGAGCTTCTTCTGGGCCTCCCATGTGCGTGACAGGGTTCAAAGCACTTGGACTATCTTCCTCTGCTTTTCCCAGACCATTAACAGAGAGCTGGATCACAAATAGAGCAACTGCAACTCCAACCAGCGGCCATATGAGATGCTGGCTTTGGAAGCCATGGCTTTACCAGCTATGCCACAATGCTGGCCCCTGTTTACTTCTTCAGAGAAGGGTAGAATATCTTCACTCAAACTTCACTCAAACTCTTGTAGTTGCTCACTGGGCCTCTTTGAAGTGGGTCACCATTGTCTTGTGCTCTGTCTCCTTGTAGAACTTGGAGCAACTACATGAGCATCTTCTGTATCTGTTGTTGAGTCCATTATGTTGTGGAGTCTGCATATGTCATAGAGTCCATTCCAGGACAGCGGTGATGAGGTGTTGCATGGTTAGAAGGATATGCTGCTCACATCACTAGCCTGTCTCCCAGCCAGGGTAGCTCTGACCAAATCAAACTTTGACTTGGTGACTTTGGTTGGAAATCTGCTCACTTTATATAATTAAAAATTTTTAAAAATTTAAAAAGTCTTAAAATAACCCATCAGTGCCAAAAAATTTTTAACTCACACCATTAATTTATACACTGCCCATATAAACAGATGCTTTGTCATGCCTCCTTAACACCGCCATGAAATGAAACTATGGCTTATTCTGTCCTTCCTCTGGCAGACTAGAGCAGAGTATCACAGCCGTGTGGAGATAAATGTCAAAGTTCCCCAATAAGCTTCAGTTGATACTTGAAGAATAGCTCCTTATGACTTTTGGGTACAGTATGGAGTTCTGGCTCCCTACTAAATCTCTTCTTAATGGAAAAGGCTTATGAGAGATGCTAATGTCTGCTACTGCTACTCTTGTAGCCTTTATTGGCATTGTGAAAGTGACAATGTTACTGTGGGATAGTGGTAAAAGTCCCGACTCGCCCATTGGCTTCCTTTGACCCACAGAGCATTGGGAGTAGGGATGGAGTGTTCTGGGTCTCTACTAACCTTCTCTGATAACACCTTGATGGGTGAGTAGTGGCACATTATTGCCATCTTGTGAGTATGGAACTTCTGTCTCCCCTTGAAACTCTACTAGTGTGGCAAGAGGGAGGGCTACAGTAATGCCATGTTATTTCTTTGACATACAGCGGTTATTGTCTTAAAGATTTTGGTCTTTTTAGCTTGTTTTTAGGGTGGCCTGTTTTTTGTAGGTTTCTAGATTCTTTACCTTCAAGTCAAATACATGAGGTAAAAACAGAATAAAGTAAAATTACCATGACTCCATTGTGGGGGCCTTGAGGTCCCTAGTCTGTTTATAGTCTTCCCACCATCTTTCAGATAAAGATAAAAATTGTATTGTATCTGATGTCCATGGTTTTAGTGCAATGTAGTGGAAAGGATATGGAAAAACACATTGATTTCAACTCTCCATCTGCCCAGCACCCCAAATATTTCATTTATTTGTATTTGAAGGTCTGAGTCTACTGATACGACCCTTGTGAATGATTCCATCAACCTACTCTCTTAATGGTGATGCTGCTTTCTTTTTAGGTTCCCAGATACTTTCATTGAGCTGTATTTTCCTTTCATTACTATCCCCATAAACTAAACATGTTGCAATAAATCTCCTGAGGATACATGCTTTGCCATTTCTTTGTCTGTGCTATACTATGATTTGCACAAGTTGAAAATAAAAGACACAATTTATTAAATTAATCAAAAGATGAAACATGGTGCACTCTCTAAAGCTTCTTTAGGCTGAGGTCTCCTTTGCATCCACAGAACTTTCTATGAAATATCTAATCTGAGATAATAATAACTTATAGCACTCTCTGCCTAGCTCTTATGCCTCTAACCCTAGCATTGCATCACATCATCAACATTGCATTTGCTTCCACTACCACTTAGGGAACACCAGATATTTGACTATTCCTTGACTTTCTGGTTAGGACAATTATTCATTGTTTGCAAGTTGTATGAAATCAGGGGCCATGTTGGTTTTGGTTTATGGTTCAAATATTTTCATAATTTATGCTCCTGAAATACATAGTAGATATACTAAAAATGTTGTTGGATACAATATATCTCTAAAAATAGTCACTATGTTTTAAAGCAGATTATGTTAAACTTATTCCTGTTAATTGTAATCACATATCCGTTGATAATATATTGTGTTCCTGAAAATTTCTGAGTGGCTGTTAATTGTTCTCACTACAGAATAGTTATGTGAGGCAATATATTTGTTAATTAATTAGGTTTACTGCGAAGTACCATGCTATACAAGACAAATACATTCAAATTAGTCTGTCAATTAAAAACTTAAAGTAAAATAAGTTTAATGAATAAATACATTTAAAAATGATTAAAATAATAGAAAGTCAACATATTGTGAATGACTACATGTATCTATTGCATCTGTTACATGAAAAGCTATCCAATTTGCCTTCCCAGAAATGTCAAATTTTTTCCTTTGGATTTCAAAATGTATGAATTACACATTTTCCTAGTTATATTAACATAATTTTTGATGTTTAAAGTTTTTCTTCAGAGTCATTTCAGAAACTAAAGTATGTACTTGTTTCTGAGTTACTTAGATGGGGCTTTTTTTAAAAAATTCCTTAAAAACTTTACTATGTATTAATAATAATTTATGAAATAGCAAGGAATGGAAAAGGAGATAGCTTTTTTATATGATAAGTGTCAGCCAAGTGCAACTGAGGGGCTCTATTAAAGGCCAACCTAGATATATGACTTTATTTGCTAGTTCCATAAATGACCAAATCTACTGTTATTCTCTAATAATTCTATGACATTTCATGAATAATATCTTGGGACTTTATCTCCAAGTCTGAAAGTCATATCTAAAGCTTCAAAAACTGCATTTGTAAAAATCCTCTAGAAAAGTCATCAAGAATCAAGTGTAGGATTCCCACAAAAATAGTAATCTAGTTCATCTATAGTGAAATTAATGAACCTCTTCTGTGCATGCCTATTTGCTAAATATGGCTGAGAGCAAGGCAGGTGAAAATAGCTGTAGGCCAAGAATATTTCTTCCTTACACATAAACCCCAGTAGAGACAGTGAATGACAAAATGTTGCAGAAGGAGAGGGAAATGATTCCCCTGACATCACAATGTCACAAAAATAGAGACAGATTCTGTTCTCCTAATATAATCCATTGACAGTCATTCTATTATGTGAAATTGAGGTGAGGCTTTGGTATTTGACATCTGCTCTGGAGGTTATATTTTAGAAGCTCACTCTTGAAGTCTTAGGATGAGCGAAATATAGATGCTTTGATACTACCATAATCTTTATAAATAAAATATCCTATGGGGATCTATGAAGTTGGAACATATGAATCACATATTAAAAAATAAAGATAACATTTTCTAAAGAATAGTTTATGCAGATATAAAATCTATACAAATTTAAAAGAAAATAGTATAAAAAGAAAGAAAGATAATCATTAGGATAGAATTTTGTTTTATGAAAGCTTATTTGTAAAAGAATTAATAAAGCTGACTATCCAGTATTTAACAATCATAAACCATGAATGTAGCATGTATTATATAATCAATAAAATGAAATAATATAGGAACAAACATTTGTAGGCCCAAACATCATGCTATTTATCTTTTTTCAATGGACCACAACTGCATCTACTTGTAATTATTGGCTATGAATAACAACCCCCGCAAATGTGCCTTATATGGTTTATATCATACCATTGCATTTTGTTTTGATAGCTGCGCTACAATATAGTATATTGAATACTCAAAATTTGTTTATAATATATGATATGTATTCATCATTTGAGAATATAGTTTAGATCAAATCAAACACAAACAAGTACAAGCATTATTCTCAAACCTAGGCTAAAATCTTTGGCACTACACACAATTATAAGCTCCTTTAGATCAAGAATCTTGATTTACTTATCAGAATACCTGGCATCTGTTTCAGTACCAGGCAAAAGTTTGATATTCAATGAAAATGTCCTATTTAGTGTAACCAATTTGCATATATCTCTCTGTGAATTTGGCATGGGTCATGTGACCACCTACAGAATTAAAGAACTATGTGTAATAGAATAAAATACCTTTCATTCAATCCACAGAGAATATCTATTCTTCCTCTTCCTCATTTTTGGAAAAAATTCTCTGTCTTTATTTGTAAAGCATCACAATACTCAACAAACTGATTATCCTCTCATACTTTTGATGAGTTTCAGACTTGGAAAACCAAGTACTTGTGCAATCAACTTTGATGTGTTTGAAAACCAGTACTATAATTCACTCTATATGTGTAAATGAATGGCCATCATATAGGTGATCACTTCAGATACTGCTCTGTGATTATACTAAGCATGTTGTATTAATTCTAAGACATACAATGTCATCGACCAGATAAAAAAATCTTAGGACAACCATATCAGTCATAAAACAAATGGAAACAATGTTTTTCTTCAGTTATTATTTAATAACTCTTCTAGATAATCCTAAATTCCTTCGTACTTTGTAAGAATCCTTATTTTCCCATCTTTAAATTACTTAGAGGCCATTGTTTACAAGTCAGTTCCTCTCATCCTTTAATGATTAGGCTACCGTGGATAAACATGCTACATACATCTCTAAAGAAGAAATTTTTTTTTTTTTTACAGGGAGAATGGACAGTGAGAGAGACAGAAAGGTCTTCCATTACCGTTGGTTCACCCTCCAATGGCTGCTGTGGCCAGCGCACCGTGCTGATCCGAAGCCAGGAGCCAGGTGCTTCTCCTGGTCTCCCATGCAGGTGCAGGGCCCAAAGACCTGGGCCATCCTCCACTGCACTCCTGGGCCACAGCAGAGAGCTGGACTGGAAGAGAGGCAACTGGGACAGAATCTGGCGCCCCGACCGGGACTAGAACCCGGGGTGCCGGCACTGCAGTCGTAGGATTAGCCTATTGAGCCATGGCGCCAGCCAAAATCATTTCTGTAGCCAATAGTACTCACATACTTAGTCCTGCAAAAAGTGTCATCATCCACATTATATTTTCATAATCAATATTTTGGAGATAAGGCATAGAATTATATATATTTTATAGCCTAAGGCTAGTTTACGCGCAATCCACAAGAAAACATTTAAGGTTTCCAAATTAAATCTGGTGATAATCAAATCTGTGAATCATCAACCTAAAGCCTAATAACAAAATTCTAACCACAGCAAAAGACTTTTGGGGCTGGTGCCGCGGCATAGAGGGTAAAGCCACCACCTGCACTGGTTCAAGTGCTGGCTGCTCCACTTCCGATCCAGATCTCTGCTATGGCCTGGAAAAGCAATAGAAGATGGCTCAAGTTCTTGGGCCCCTGCACCCATAGGGGAGACTTGGAAGAAGCTCCTGGTTTCTGGCTTCAGATTGGTGCAGTTCCAGCCATTGCAGCCAGTTAGGGAGTGAAGTAGTGTTTAGAAGACCTCTCTCTCTCTGCCTCTCCTTCTCTGTCTGTGTAACTCTGCCTTTCAAATAAAAAATAAATAAATAAATAAATCTTTAAAAAAGATTTCTACAAAAGAATAGGGAAAACTGATGTAACAATGTCTTCTTAGTAGTTTATATTTTTCAATTAAACATAGTTTATTTATTTGAAAGTCAGAGACACAGAGAAAGTTGGAGGAGAGACAGAGAGTAGAAAAGAGAGAAAGAGAAAGAAAGAGGAGGAGGATAAGGAGAGAGAGAGAGAGAGAGAGAGAGAGAGAGAGAGAGATTTTAGTCACTCATTATTTCCCAGACTCCAGCAACAGCTATAGCTGAGCCAGTTAAAACCAGGAGCCAGAAACTCAATCTGAGTCCCCAACAAGGGTGGCAGAACCTCAGCTACTTCAGCCATCAATTTTCTCTCTTTTTTTTAAGATTTACTTATTTATTATTTATTTGAAAGGCAAAGTTACAGAGAGGAAGTTGCAGAGGGAGAGAGAGAGAAAGAGGGTCTTCCATCAGATGGTTCATCCCCAAATGACTGCAACAGCTGGAGCTGAGCTTATCTGAAGCCAGGAGCCAGAAGATTCTCCCAGGTCTCCCATGCAGATGCAGGGCCCAAACATTGGGCCATCTTCTGCTTTCCCAGGACATAGCAGAGCTGGATTGGAAGAGGAGCAGCTGGGATTCGAACCAGCGCCCATATGGGATGCCAGCACTGCATCACAGCTTTTCCCGCTGTGCCACAATGCTAGCACTGAGCCATCAATTCTTGATACACAGGGTGGATATTATCAAGAAGCCAGAATTGGGACTATATTCAGAATTCAAACCCAGGGCACCCAAGTGTGCAATTGATTTCTTAACTCTGTGCTAAATGGCAGTCATAATGAGATTCTTTCTTACTGGACTTTCTAATGCTTATTCTCGTCTTTCAGGATCTGAGCACTGGGATTAGGCAGAATTGAAAATAATATGATCCTCTGTTTCACGCAGAAGGACCAGTTCATTTTGGTTGTCTTGCTTTGACCACTGGTGCAATGCCCCTGTCTGGAGGTTCAGGTGGTTTAGCCCATTCTCAAAGTTCCGCTTACATCTAATGTGAGTGAAATTTTTCTTTTCAGGAAGATATTTAATGGAGGAGTACAAGATTTCTTTAGGTTAAGCTCTTGAGAAGACTACAACTAAGTATAAGCACAGTCAAAATATTCCATTTAATTTGTATAAATTCTTAAGAAACAGGAAATTCAGATGAGATTCTATGATGTTATGCAGTATTCACTTAGCTTTTCCTCTCTAAACCAATGTCTAGATTAGACTCTAGCCAAAGGCAGCTTAAAATGACTTAAATCCGGAAAGTAATACTTGGCTTATGTTTCTGAAATACATAGAGTATTTATTCGTATGTTATCAAGAAAGAAACACTGGATTTTTCACTGAGCCCAAACTTTCTGAGAGTCTTCTCTCTAGATGTAGCTAATAAAAAGTTATCTTCTACTTTAATTTCTGCTGTAAGAAATGAAAGGGCAACTAAGGTATTGGCTCTGACACGTGCACCCCCAAATTCTTCACAAAATCTAAAATATTTTATTTAATGTACTGTCATCAAGCAGTATAATCTTTTTGTTTAGTGGCAGAAAAACAGAATTGGCAATAAAAGTTTTTATTCCTACACATTAAAAGTAATGACTTTTGGTTTGCTATTGTTGTTCTTTATATTATCAGATAAATTTGTGCTTATTGTAGAAGTTTAAAAATTAGAGAAAGAAAAAAAATGGTAGAAAACATTCTCACTCCATAATCATACCACAAACAGTAATGATGCTACATTTCCTTTGTCTCCTTTTGGATATTGAGCTCAAATTGTATATATACCATTTTGCCCTTTTTTTTTACAATTTAAAATTGCATTTTTAGCAGTTCTCACCTTATTTAAAACTTTTTATAAATATTATTTTATGTGCCTCTTTATTCAAAAGAAGAACTATATTTGTGCTGTAATATTTTCCATAAATTTCATTTCATATAAATTATAATATTAATTAGAACATTAGAAAGTGTGTTACATTTTTGATTTCACAATTAAAGTAGAAGTATAAATAAAAAGTATAGCACATAAATTAATTGTGTTTCTTATTAATATAAAAATGTAAAGACTGCAATTCAGGGATTTTCAGACTAAAGATTTTTCATTTTCCTTCAGAAGCTCTAAATTCACTTGAAATGTTATTAAAAGTTAGCAGATGAAATAATTTACTTTCACTATGATGAGTTTTCAGTAAAAAGGCTGAAAAATCAAGAACTCTCTGAAAAATAATAGAGCCATTTTATTTGTGAAATGACTTCTATTCCAGTGTAGTATTTTATGTTGCACATTTTATCAGAGCATCATTAAGCATTGTGCAATTTACTTGACTCTGGATCATTTTTCCAAATGGCTTGGCATATCCAGAAATAAGAAACAATGATAGGCAGATTGCCTCCGAGACGCTTCCTGTCCGTAACAAAGTCAGCCATGATCCTGCAGAAGCTCTTCAGGTTCTCCTCTGTTGTCCGCTCAGCAGTTGCAGTCCATCTGCGGAGGAACATTGGTGTAACAGCAGTGGCATTTAATAAGGAGCTTGATCCTGTACAGAAACTCTTCGTGGACAAGATTAGAGAATACAAATCTAAGCGACAGGCATCAGGAGGACCTGTTGATGCAGGCCCATCATACCAGCAAGATCTGGAGAAAGAGCTTTTTAAGCTGAAGCAAATGTTTGGTAAAGCAGATATGAATACGTTCCCTACCTTCAAATTCGAAGATCCCAAATTTGAAACCATTGAAAAACCCCAGTCCTAAAGAAATAATGGAAAATTAATCTGGTAATTTGTCATGGATTACTTGTACAGTTAATCAGAAGTATCACAATAAACACATTTCACAATTAAAAAAAAAAAAAAGAAACAATGATAATTTCTACTTAGTAATAGGCATGAATAGAATTCAGCTTCTGTTGGAGTTTCTGTGGTTTAACATGGATGAGATCCATTATACATTCAGCATGCTAAGTCTCTGAAATTAAACAGGATCAACAGAAATGGACAGAATCTTTATTGAGAATCTCCTATTACTGTTTTAGAAACTCTCACTTGTATTCTTAATGTGTTCATGGTCTGACAAGAAGAAGAAATGAAGTGTCCTTTTTCCAGTTTGCCATGAGGCGTTTAGAAGCAGCAGTGTTCCTATAAGGTAACATCGTGAAATCTGGGTGATGCATTCACATGAAACAAAATTAACAGGAAGAAGGATAAAGCAGGAAGTGTAAGCACCAGGGAACAGAGGGTAAAACATGCCAGGGAAGATTTAGGTGAATAGAAAGAAATTAAACTGAAAATTAATTTCTAGGCTTTCAGATAACTTAATGATACCATGTTTGTTTATAATTTCTTGGGGCCTTGGTGTGAAACACTGGGATCTTTGAAACTAGTTAACAAGAGCTGATCCCAAGAAATTCACAGATTAGCTCTATCTCCATTTGTAGATATACCTTCACTGAGAAAGAACATCAAAACACACAGAAGTCAGAAAGAAAATGATCTAATAGTATGAGATACAAAAGCAAAGAAATAAGGAAGATACATGATGCCTACATGTGGAAGAACTCTAAATGCATCAATATGATATTGCACTTGGGTCATGTTTCACAAATTTAATATATTTCCAATGTACATAAGTGGGTAGCAACTGAATTGGGCTGCTCCCAATGAAATCCTTTACACTGTACTGGTGCATCACACAAGTAGTAACATCATGATTGTTTAGCACATAAACGTCCATGAAAGATAAGCAGCAATTGATGGAAAACTTTCTGTCCTGTTAATGATAAACTAACAAAGTGATCTTACCACAAGTAGATGTCTTCCTTATAACAAATTTTCTGTGTTGAAAATATTGTCAATGGTATTTAAAAAGGGTATATTTGCAGGCGTGGGGACTACAGACAGAACTCACTCACAAGCACATCATTAGTTCCTTCCTTGGCAAAACACACAAGGGCTTTCTAACCTCCTTCAGTACTGCTCGCCATTGAATGTGAAAAGACAGAGGAGCTCAGAGGTGGAACTTATGGTAGAAGTGGGTGTTCCTTAAAATGGAAGTACACTGTGAATAAAAATATCATTCCGCCATATGTGATTTTTCCATCATGGTCTGGTGTTTAACTGCTCTGCACTTTGACAGTAAAATCTGTACTTTTGATTACATATAAAAATAAGGAAGAATTTTTAGAGTTGTTCTGAATAAAAAAGCATAAAAATGCATACATTCGATTGTATGACTCAACAAACACTTGCAAACTAAGAACATCTGTGTAGCCTGGATTCAGTCCAAGAAAGAGCCCATTATCGTCACCCAACAGCATCTTTTCCAGTCACTCCCTTTTCTAGGGAAACTATTCTACCAATATCTCATATAATATAGTGGTTTTTATTACAGGAGAACTGTATGTAAACTGTACATTGGAATTAAAATACAGCCCACTTTTATGTGGTCTCATTCATATGATGTTAGCCACGCTTCTCCATGTTGCTACAATTTTGAAGGGTTTCGAAAAGAGAATTTTTACATGAAAGTGATTACACAATGATTAGTGCAGAAAGGTAAATTGAATTAAATAGTCATTGCTGTTGTTGAATATACTAATCTATAATGTGGATTACTTTAAAATTGTTCAACAGATTTCAAGTATTTCCTATATACAGATTTAGGAACATAGTAATATTTCGACCCTGCATTCCCTCTTGCCCATGCTCCCACCCTTTCTACTCCTTCCTCTCTTATTCCCTCTCTTCATTTTGATGAGAATCAAATTTCAGACTACTTTATATTCATAAGATTAACCCTACACTAAGTAAAAAGTTCAACAAATAGTAAGAAAGGACGTTGTTCCTCAGCAGTAGAGGCAATCATGGAAGTTCAAAATGTCAATTTCACTCTGACACATTTTTTTGGTATACAATTAGTTACCAGTGATCTGAGAAAATATATAGCATTTGTCTTTTTGGGACTGGCTTATTTCACTAAGTATAATTGATTCCATTTTGTTGTAAAAGACAGGATTTCATTCTTTTATATGGCTGAATACTATTCTACAGTGTATATATCATCATTTCTTTATCTAGTTATCATTTGAGAGAATCAGGGTTGATTCCACATCTTAACAATGTGAATTAGGCCACAATAAACATGGGGGTACAGGTAACACTTTCATAAAAAATGTTTCATTTTCTTTAAGTAAATTCCCAGAGAGAGATTGTTGAGTCATATGGTATATCTGTTTTCAGCTTTCTGAGTTATCTCCATACTGTCTTCCACAATGGCTGTACCAGTTTATATTCCCATCAACAGTACATTAGGGTATTTTCCCCCACATCCTCACCAGCATTTATTGTTTGTGGATTTCTGTATGCGAGCCATTCTATCTGGAGTGAGGTGAAACCTCATTGTGGTTTTGATTTGCATTTCCTTAAAGGCTGCTAGTGATCCTGAGCATTTTTTCATGTGTCTGTTGGCAATTTGAATGCCTTTTCAGGTCCTTTGCCTATTTTTTAACTGGATTGTTTGTTTCCTTGTTCCTGAATTTCTTGAGCTCTTTATATATTCTATGTATTAGCTCTTTTTCAGTTTCATAGTTTGCAAATATTTTCTACCATTCTGTTGGTTGCCTCTTCATTTGTTTCCTTTGCAGTGCGGAAGCATCTCAGCTTGTTGTAATCCCATTCGTCAATTTTGGCTTTGATTGCCTGTGCTTCTGGAATCTTTTTCTAGAAGTGTTTGGCTATGCCAATGTCTTGCAGTTTCCCCAGTGTTCTCTACTATTTGATGGCATCAGGTTTGAGATCCTTGATCCATTTTAGTAGAATCTTTTATAAGGCATAACATAAACATCTTGTTTTATACTTCTGCATGTAGAGATCCAATTTTCCCAGCACTGTTTGTTGAGGAGACTGTCCTTTCTCCAGGGATTAATTTTACCTCTCTTGTCAAAGACTAGCTGGTTGTAGATGTATGAATTGATTTCAGGTGAAGTTTCTGTTTCATTGGTCTACATGTCTATTTTTGTGCCATTATAAGGCAGTTTTGATTATAACTGCTCTGTAGTATTTCCTGAAAGATAATATTATGATGCCTTTGCCTTTGGTTTTGTTATTTAACACTTCTCTAGCTATTCAGGGTCCTGTGTTTCTTTATGCATTCCAGTATCATTTTGTTCTAGATCTGAGAAGAATGTCTTCGGTATCTTGATTGGGATCACATTGAATCTGCAAATTGCTTTTGGTCATATGGACATTTTGATGCTATTGATTCTTCCAATCCATGAACATGGAAGATTTTTCCTTTTTGTGGTCTTTTCAATTTCTTTCTTTAAATGTTTGTAATTTCATCATAGAAATGTATAACCTCCTTGGTTAAATTACTCCAGGCTATTTAGTTTTTTGTAGCTATTGTGAATAGGATTGATCTTAGACATTCTTTTTAAGCCACGACATTGTTGGTCTATACAAAGCCTATTGGGGCTGGCTCCTTGGCACAGTAGGTTAATCCTCTGCTGGTGGTGCTGGCATCCCGTGTGGGTGCCAGTTCTAGTCCCGGCTGCTCCTCTTCCAACCCAGCTCTCTGCTATGGCCTGGGAAAGCAGTAGAAGATGGCCGAAATGTTTGGGCCCCTGCACCCCCATGGGAGATCTGGGAGATCAGGAAGAAGCACCTGGCTCCTGGCTTCTGAATGGCACAGCTCTGGTCGTTGCGGCCATTTGGGGAGTGAACCAACAGAAGGAAGACCTTGCTCTCTGTCTCTCCCTCTCACTGTCTATAACTCTACCTCTCAAATAAATAAATAAAACTCTTTAAAAAAAGGCTATTGAATTTTGTGCGTTAATTTTATATCCTGCAATGTTATAACACTTTTTTATGAGTTCCAATAGTATCTTTGTGGAGTTTTGATTCACCCATATGTAAATCATGTCATCTGCAAATAGGGATAATTTCACTTCCTCCTTTCAAATTTGTATCTCTTTGATGTTTTTTTTTTCTTGCATAATGCCTCTGGATAAAACTTCCAGCACTATATTGAATTCCAAGGGTGACAGTGGGCATCATTTTCAGGTTCCATATCTTAGCACAAATGCTTCCAACTTTTCTCCATTCAGTAAGATGCTAGGTGTGTTTTGTCATAAGTCGCCTTAATTGTTTTGAAGAATGTTCCTTCTATACCCAATTTACTTAAAGTTTTCATCATGAAAATCTAATTTATTTTATAAATGCTTTCACTGCATCTGTTGAGATAATTATATGGTCTTTAGTCTTCAATTTATAAATGTGATATAACTCATTTATTGCTTTGCATATGTTGAACTATCCCTGCATACCAGGGATAAATCCCACTTTGTCTGGATGAATGATGTTTCTGATGTGTTGTTGGATTCAAATAGCTAATATTTTGTGGAGGATTTTTGTCTCTATGTTCACCAGCGTTATTGTCCTACAGTTTTTCTTTTTTGTTGTTGCTCTTTTCAGGTTTCGGAACGAAGGTGCTATGGATGATAGATCATAGACAAGGAATGATAAGATAGTTCACAAGGTAAAAAAATTCATATATGATATGAAGGAAAATTTTTCCCATGAAATTGAGGTTTTGAAAGGAAATCAAATTGACATAATAGAAATGAAGAATTCAGCATGTCAAATAAAAAATATAGTAGAAAGCCTTAACAACAGACCTGGTGATGAAGAAAAAAGAATATAAAAAATAGAACATAAATCATTGTAAATATCTCAATCAGACCAAAAAAAAAATAAGAAAGAGAAATTTAAAAAAATCAAAAACAATGTTTCAGATGAATGGAATACTATAAAGTTACCCAATATATGAGTCTTAGGAGTTCCTAAAAGCGTGGAAACAGAGACTGTATTAGAGGCCCTATTCAGGGAAATAATTTCAGAAAACTTCCCTAATTTAGAGAAAATATGGGATGTCCAGGTAGCAAACAGAAATTGAAATATCTGTTACTATTCATGCAGCCTTACAAATGATGTTTAAAGAAGTGCTACGTAGAAACACAGAAAAAGAGTCATAATTATCATAGAATATCAAAGCAGCAAGTCTCCCAGTAAATGTACAAAGGAAACCCAAAGCAAACAATGAGATTATATAAGGAAAAAATGGCAGGGTCAATTGTTACTTATCAATAGTAACCTTGAATGTTAATGACCTAAATTCTCCAATTAAAAGATATGGACTGGCTGAATGGATTAAAAAACAAGAACCATCTATTCGCTACCTACAAGAAATACACCTCACCAACAAAGATACATGCAGACTGAAAGTGAAAGGATGGAAAATGATATCCCAGGCTAATGGAGAACATCAATGAGCAGAGGTAGCCATCCTAATATCAGATAAAATAGACTTCAACACAAAAAACTATTAAAAGAAATAAAGAAGGGGCTGGTGCCGTGGTGCACTGGTTAAACCTCTGCCTGCAGCACCAGCATCCCATATGGGCGCCAGTTCTAGTCCTGGCTGCTCCTCTTCCAGTCCAGCTCTCTGCTGTTGCCCAGGAGGGCAATAGAGGATGGCCCAGATCCTTGGGCCCCTGCACCTATGTGGGAGACCAGGAAGAAGTACCTGGCTCCTGGCTTCGGATCGGTGCAGCTCCGGCTGTTGCAGCCATTTGGGGAGTGAACCAACAGAAGGAAGACTTTTCTCTCTGTCTCTCTCTCATTGTAACTCTACCTGTCAATTAAATAAATAAAATATTTAAAAAAAAGAAATAAAGAGCATTATGTAATCATTAAGGGATCGGTTTAACAGGAAGATGTGAGTATAATACATTTATACACATCCAATTATGGGGCACCCAGCTGTTTAAAACAAGTATTAATAATTCTAAAGGAAGACACAGATTCTAATACTACAGTAATGGGGGACTTCAAGATCCTCCTTTCATCAAAGGAGATCAACTGGACAGAAAACAAAGAAATAATAAAGCTAATCTACACTATAGAACAGATGGACCTAACTGATATCTAGAGAACTTTTCACTTCACAGTTGCAGAATTCACATTCTTCTCATAAGTGCAAGGGACTTTATCTAGGATAGACCATATTCTAAGCTATAATGCCAGTTTCAACAAATTAAAAAGAAAATCAAATTGTACCTTGCATCTTTTCTGACTACAATGGAATGTAGGTGGAAATTAGTAACTCAAGAGATTCTAGAGAGAACATATGCAAAAACATGGAGACTAAACAACATGCTCCTAAATGAACTGTGTGTATTATTTTATAAATACAGTATTAGCAGTAATAGACCCAGATCCGCCAGCGAAGAGTGCTGCATTACTGAGGATAATCCCACAAACATGCTACAATTTCTGATCAATGTGTTCAAAAGTGTAAGACACTCTCTAAGAACAGAATAGATGTCAAATGTACTGATCCTATGTCCTCACACAGGTAAATGGAAGTTTTGCAACTTCGCATCCAAACACCACAAGAGCCCTGACATTTAAAGATATAGCGCATGTTTATCACAAATATCACTCGCAATTAATTCACATTTCCTTTATGCATCTGTTCAAAAAATAATTAGGATTTCATGCTGCAGTAAATATGCTTGTTCATCCATTAGTGCAAAACAAAAGATTAATTGCATTACAATGGAAATCAGGACTACAACACTCAGAGCCACACTGATAACAGTGACAGCTGGGCTGCCCACAGTACTTTGCTCTGATAAGCCTCAAAAACAAGTGTAGATGGGAAAATAATTAAATCACTGACAAGGTGGCACCAGCCTTATTTTTCCTCTTCTTGCTTTCAGCTTACAATCACCAATAAAAAGATTCTCACTGCAAAGCAGGAAGGGGCCTTTCCTCTTGACTTCAAATGCCCTCTTTTAATGTTAATAATAAGCTGGATTACTACAGATCTTCCTATTATTTAACAGCTGTCATTGATCTCTGCAAGCTAAAGAAGAAAACAGAGTTGACCTGATCCCAACTCTTTAACAAGTCACTACTAGGAACTAGAAAAGATCAGTTCCATAGTCATGTAACCAGTAGAGTTATACAGGGTCCTGTGCTTGGTTTCATGCTCAGTTATCAGTCACTATCATGAAGTTCTTAAAAGCTTTTTACCAAGGGGTCCTACATTTTGATTTTGCATGGGGCCTCGTAAATTCTGCATGTACCCAGTCTGGCCAATAACAAGAAAAGCTATAATATAACCTGGGTGACTCTCTGTCTCTAGTTCCATCCCTCTCCTCTATAGATTTATTTACACATAGCTCTGGTTATCTGTAGATGCTCTATCTCTCTATTTATAAAAGATAAGCTTATATTTTGATTCCATTTGTTTTTTCACAAAGTTTTCAGTGTTCCCTCATAAGTCAAGGAATATATCCACACACACACTCATTGCTGAATCTTGAGAAAAAGAAACAAAAATTGACCAATATCAGGCTTCCTTTTTTGTTGATTTCTCCCTGGTAAGTTGGAAAAGAAAGTGATGTTATTGAGGGAAGAGAGAATCTGTTTTATGAAGACACATTTCAGAAGGAATAGAAAGAGATGTGCTAGCCAGCGCCGCGGCTCACTAGGCTAATCCTCCGCCTAGCGGCGCCGGCACACCGGGTTCTAGTCCCGGTCGGGGCGCCGGATTCTGTCCCGGTTGCCCCTCTTCCAGGCCAGCCCTCTGCTGTGGCCAGGGAGTGCAGTGGAGGATGGCCCAGGTGCTTGGGCCCTGCACCCCATGGGAGACCAGGAAAAGCACCTGGCTCCTGGCTCCTGCCATCGGATCAGTGCGGTGCGCCGGCCGCAGCGCGCCGGCCGCGGCGGCCATTGGAGGTTGAACCAACGGCAAAGGAAGACCTTTCTCTCTGTCTCTCTCTCTCACTGTCCACTCTGCCTGTCAAAAAAAAAAAAAAAAAAAAAAAAAAAAAAAGAGATGTGCTATATTTGCATTCCAATTGCCTCCTGACTACAGATACTTCTCTCTAGTCGAAAATATGTTGAGCATTGCTCTTATGTTAATGAGGGTCAGTAATGTTTTTGACCTTGGGTGCAAGTTTGCATCACTCAAAAAAAGGTCTATGCAATGATTTCTGTAATGACCTGGCCTACAACCACCATGGTCTCCCTCATTGAGAGGAAAAAAAAGATGACAAGTAAAGAGAAATGTTAAATACCTGAACCTGGTAAGTACACATTGTATACATTGATTGAAATGTCACACTCCACCCCACACAATTGATATTAACTTTTTAAATAAATGTATGTGCTAATACAAAAAGATAATATTTACAGAATTGCCTAACACACAACTTCATTCTTTTATGTCTAATCGAAGAAACAGCAAAAGGCAGAGGCTGTTACTGGAATGAGAAGTAACAAACAGATGGCCATGATTGTAAGCAAAACATAGTGATAATCACCTTGGAGGAATCCTTTATCATGGAAACTTCTCATGTCAGTGACTTCTTTAGAGACCACCATAAAGCTGGGCCAAGTGTTTACTGGTGATATAACGCTTTGCATCCTGAGCCAGAAACTGATCATGGACCATCTTTTTCCATGATTTTTAAATCTTATTTTAAAGGCCCTTGGGAGACTGATATTATGGCATAAAGCGTTAACTTGTCACCTGCAACACTGGCATCTCCCATGATGCCACGTCCTGGTTGCTTCACTTCTCATCCAGTTCCCTGGGAAAGGAAACAGTGGGAGATGGCCCAAGTTCTTGGACTCCTGCACTCATGTGAGAGACCCAGATGAAGCTCCTGGCTTTGTCCTGTTCCAGCCCTGGCTGTTGTGACCATTTGGAACTAGCAGATGGAAGCTCTCTCTTTTTCTGTTTCTCCCTCTCTGTATAAGTCTGCCTTTGAAGCAAATAAATAAATCTTTTTTTAAAGGCCCTTAGATTTGTTGAACATTATTAATCAATAATTTCCTTCTTTAAATTGGAGAACAAAAGAGACATTTTAATTGGTGGGCTAGAGGGCCTTCAATAAATAAGTCAGGTACTACACCTGAGCAGGATAGCCTGTGTAAGAGGATGGGAAATGCAAATTAACTGCTAGACATGTGGGTATGTTTTAGACCTGGCAGCAGCTGCTGAGTAATTAGGGCCCAAAGGCCCTCATAAAGGTCATAAGTCTTGTAACTCTGGCTAACCAAATCTGCTTGAGTAATTTTCCTTTTGCTATTGCAATTATGGGGCTTTAACTCACTAGGTAGCTGATTTTGTGGCATGTGCATATTCAATGTGTGGGGAAAATGAGCTTCCAGGGAACCCCATGGACTGCATTAGAGCAATGGTCATAAATCCTCACTAAAAGGAAGCCTGCTTTTAAGTGAAGCAGTTTTGGGGGTGGGAGTGGAGGGAAAAGTGGAGGAAGTAGGCAAGTATTTCATAAAAAATGGTTATTAGAAAATTAGATTGTAATAAAATATAGTACAAAAATGTGGCTTAATACTTGTGTGATGATATAGTTTTCCGATATCATATACTACCTATTACACCTTTTCTGTTATTTTTAGAGATAAGCTTTATCCCGGAGTTTGCTAGGCAATTTTGATACTATTTAGACATACTTTTCTGGTGGTATCACTGACTTTTCAGCGCATTCCCTTTGAGAGTCATGGAACTATAATCATCATATCTCTTGGTTTTTTTTAGAACCTCATGCACTGACTCTTTGTCTGACTAGTTTCGTTGTCAAGATTGTCTCCTCTTATCCAGACACCCCATCTCTGCTGGAATGAGCAGAGTCTCTATAAGAGAAAACTGATTTCATTCTGGCAAGTAGCAATTGAATTCTATGGATTAGGTAATATGACTAATTTATTTAAAATATAGTTTCCTTACCTTTGAAATGGAAAATCATGAAATATGAATGGTTTTAAGGTCATCAAATATAAAAATTTATGGAAAATTTAATCTTAAATATATTTTCCTATCATTTATGTATCTTTGTCTATCATCTACTTATATATCTATCTAGGTCATTAACATCACTCCATCAATAAATCTTCTATTTATAAACATGTATACATATATATTTATCTGTTTATTTATGAAAAAATATATATACATATACATTTACTTTATTCTTGCCTTACAAAGAAATCAGACATAGTGACAGAGATGAAATATTTTAATTCATATCTTCATATAGGCTATAGTTTATGCTTTATCAATATATATTTGATTGTCAAGTATGAAATCAATCCAGGTACATATAAATGGGTGAATGGATAAAGAAAATGTGATATATCTACTCAGTGAAGTATTATACAGCCATTAAAAAAATCTTATCATTTGCAGCAGAATGGATAGAACAGGAGGTTATTATGTTAAGTGAAATAAGCCAAACACAGAAAGACAAATATCACATACTTTCTGTCATATGTGGACGCTAAAGAGTCTTATGAGAATGTAGAATAGTGACTACTAGAGACTGGGAGGGGAAGAGGTTGGGTGAATAAAGGATAATAGGTACCACAACAGTTGTACAGAAGTAATAATTCTGAAATGGGCATTTTGCATGATGGTTTTGATGCTACTTGGGATTCCAGCACCCTATTTCACAGTGCCTAAGTTCAAGAACTGGCTCTGCTCCTAATTCTATATACTTGTTAATATACACCCTGGAGGCAGCACACGATGGCTCAAGAAACAGGGTCTCTGCTGCCTAAGCAGGAGATTCTGATTGAGTTCCTGGCTTCCAACTTCAGCCTGGCCCGACTCTGGCTGTTGTGAGTATTTGGGGAATACAACATTGACAACATTGTCAATCTCTTCTTCTGTGCCTTTTGATAAATAAAAAAAGGAGAAAAGAATGAATAAATGTTAGTATTCTGTAGCACAAGGGAACAATTATAGGTCACAATCAACTTTTGAAATAGTTTATGAAGAATGAGAGAAAGGGAACTCAAAGTCTCAAACCATGAACTACAAAGAGATCAAAATGCTCTTTACCTTAATTTGATCAGATCACATTGCATACGTGTATTAGAATATCACACTGTACCCCTTAATATGTATAATTATTGTGCATTAGTCAAGTTTTTAAGACTTTTGTTTGTCAGAGAAGTGATCCAAGACTATGCCAATCCTGAGTAATTACAGTCAGGCCATTATGAATAGTCATCTGTGGAAATGAGGGTTGTGGAGAATCCCAGGATGGAGTCAGGTTATAGTTGTATGCTATCAGTGGCCAGCATAGAGATGTAAAATCATCAGCCTTCTCCATTGCAACATAATGTAAAAATATAATGATAGTATTTAACATAAATTATTAATATTTATGGAATCTTCTGTAAATTGTGCATTTCTCCAGCTAAAACAAATGGACATATGTATGGATCATTGTTGTCTAGTTTTTTATGAAATGTCCTCTGATAACTCTATCCAACTCTAATTTCTCATTTTGTTGACTACCCAAGGTGCTAATTTTAAAGAATATGCTAGCACAATTAATTTATCTCTTCATAGTTTCTCCTCTGGTCTCTGGTGCATATTGCCTTATTATCACATCTGTTAAATTCCTTGAAGCCAGAGATTGTGCCTTATGTTTCCTCCAGGTCTCCCATGCCACATAACTAGCATATTCCTAAAGCATTCTAAGTTATTTTCAATCTTAATTCCTTTACACTTCCTGAATAGCATTTATTTTAGTACTACTCACAGCTGAATTTAAACCATGCCCTTTGAAAATAATTTTCAGAGTAATATACTATTACATGGCTATGCATTAATAACATCCTAATCAATGCCACTTCAGGGTAATACTTATTATATTCGTGCTTCTAAATTACAGAGTCATCACATGTTTTCCATTTTAAAGTGTAATGACTTCTTAATATTCATGATATACTCCGTTTATACCCCATATTGATATCTGAGTTTTGGTTTATCACAATGTAGTCATTTTATAAATTTCCCTTCCTTATTTGGAGAATATTACAATGATTTTGCAAAGATATCACATGAATTTTTCACAAATTATCACACTTTGATGTTAGTGAAGCTTTAAAATATTTATTTCTTGCCATATAAGATAAATACAAATTTGATCAGTCATTAGGTATGGTGGAATGAGAAGGTAAAAAGGTCATGTCAAGATGGCTGCTGAGGTGAGAAATTCATGCCAAGATGGCTGCTGACAACAGAAACTGCCTGGCAACGGGCCGTGATTGGATGGCTTGAGAAACCACATGACAACAGAGCCTGACTGACAGCAGGCCGTGATTGGATGGTTTCAGAAACTGCCTAGCAACAAGAGCCTGACTGGCAACAGGCTTCAAAATATCTTCCATCTGTGCATATCTATTTCTATGTCCAAACCTCCCTTTTTTGGAGTAGTCATTTAGACTAGCAGGTAAGATGTCCACATTCAATGTCAAACATGTACATTCAGTTTTTGCTTTGTCTCCTTATTCCAGCTTCCTATCAGTGTAGACCCTGGCATGCAGCAGTGGTGACTCAAACACTTGTATTAATTGCTCGTTTTCCATCCTCTTTCCACTCCTTCCCTGGCCATTTTAAGAGCATACCTCATCCATAAAATAAGCTTAGAGTGACTATCTGCCACTTTAATTAACTTAGCCTGTTAAGACTTGCCTGGCTTGGTTACCAGGAGTTACGGTGATTATGCAGGTGAGCACTTCCCACCCAAAAGCAGCAGTGATAAATCACCTGTCTCCTTACTTGTCTCAAGTAATGATGGCTAACCTAAAAGTAGGGGCATAGTCTCATTTCTGCCAGCAAAGAATGAGAAACTCAACTGAAAACATAATTCAATCAACTGTATCAGGCAGAGAAGACTTTATGACTAATATGCCAAATTTCTTATAATGACCATAAAATACATTGTTTTGAATCTTAGGCCTCTGTATTTATAGAAATAGCCATCTGTGTATTTTTATATATTTTTTTTTCTTTTGTTAGGGTTTCTCTGCAATTAAAGTTTACAGTCAGTTAAGTAGGTGTTTTCTTTGTCACTTGGAGTCCTAGTAAAATGTTTGACACAGATTTTCTTTCTCAGGAAGGCCTACTCATTTTGAAATACTTTGGAATTATCTGTCTGGAACAAAATTAGTTTTTCCACAACTGGGCATCATCCAAGACATTTATGGTGATAACTGTTATCTAGACATTCAAATTCTAAGAAAAAGTAAAAATTCTATGTCCATAGCAATTTTAAAATCCTAAAATAAAGCAAGATTTCTGCACAGGAGATCTAGACATCACACCAATCATTAATTTTACCAAGAAATGCTATTTGCATTCTTAATGCTGAAATTTACTGAGTGAGTGTGATATATTAGCCAGAGTGTAGAAAGGAAAAAATGATCTATTTTTTCATGAACTGTCAAAGAGAAGTACCATGCTTCAGAGCACTCTGTATGGTCCTAACCCATTCATATCTCACCCTCTTAGCAAAATAAACTATGGGGGGTTGTATCCAGAAATCCTTGTTCCTTCTTCTGGACTGTGCATCAAGTACCTGGGACTCCTAGAATTTCCAACACAAATGGCATACAGTCACTTGAAACTTCTAGATGGAATTCCTCAAAGTTTCAGGCAAAGCAAACAAGTGTAAAATCCCGTAAATCAATGGGTGGCCAATAGATGGCTGTGCATCTACAGAGCTTGATTTTATACACTGGGGTGTCTATACCATAAGCATAAGGCCCTTGTAGGAGCAGAACGGTGTGAATATGGAAGAGGAGAGAGGAAAACCATGTTGCCTCTTCCTGGTTTAATGGCTAGATAACCACCATGGCCAGCTCTGGACCAGGCCAAAGCCAAGAGCTTCATCTAGGTCTCCCATGTGGGTAGCAGGGGCCCAAGCACTTGGGCCAGCCTCTGTTACATTTAGCAGGGAGTTGGACCGGAATTGGAACACCTGGGACACGAATCGGCACTCATAAGGGATGCTGGCATCGCACACAGCAACTTTTGCTGCCATGCCACAATTCCGGCATGTTCAATGAAGGAATCTTATAAAGGTTTTAAAAGGATTAAGAGAAATTGTTTGCTAGCAACTGCAGGAACCTACTACCACATTCACACCTGAAAGCAAAGGTAAGGGAAACTTGTTATTAGAACCTGGAGAAAAATCAGCTAATCAGGAGATTTCCCTGTGGATGTGTGGCTTGTAATAGAATACCATCACTGCCAACCCACAGCCCAATAGATAACTAAATAAATAAGACACACTTCTTTCTTATTTCACCCTCTGATCTCTAGCTGATATCTTATTTTTGCTTAACTACTGAGAGGCAATTAAAAGAGTGGCTGATTGAAACAACAGCGTTCAACTCTCACAGCTTGCAGTATAGAATCCTGAGGGGCAGAGCAAATGCAGAAGCATGGATTGGAGTCAAACAAAATTCAGATTCAAATTCTTTTCTTCAGTAATCATGAAACCTTGAGTAATCCATTAATTTAAAGTTTTCATTTTGTCATCTGTCAAATGGGTCTGTTAATCACATGTATAGGATTAATTATTTATTAATAATTATCAATTAATTAATCCACATTATAGGAGTGTAAGGATCAAATGAGAACACTTGCAAAGTATTTACATAGCACCAATCAACTGGTAAATGTCTTACAAACATTAACTTTAATTAGGTGCTTGTGGAATTCTACAAGGTGAAGTTAGAGCTCTCAGTACTTCCAACCATAAATGCTATCATTTATTCATTCATCAAGCAAACATTTATTTAGTGTCTAGTATGTATCAACTACTGTGCTGGGCTAAGTGGTATAGAAATGAAAAAGAAAAGTGAATAAAAATCCTTACTCTCTGGGAATGATTAAGAAAAAAATTTTCCTGTCATGTGTTTATAAGTTGACTTGATGTATAAATAGGTATTTTCTATGCAGGAAACTAAGCACAGATACTGTATCCAGGGGCTGGTATTTTGGCACACTGGATTAAGCCTTGTCTTGCAATGCTGGCATCCCACAGCAGGACACATATTTAATTTCCAGCTGCTCCACTTCCCATATAGCTTCCTGGGAAGGCAGCAAATAATGGACCAAGCATTTCAGATCCTGTCATCCATGTGGCAGGCCCAGATGGGATTACTGGTCCTTGACTTCAGCCTGGCTCAGCTTTGTCTAATACAGCCATTTGGGAAGTGAAACAGTGAGTGGAAGATAAATCTCTCTCTCTCTCTCTCTCTCTCTCTCTCTCTCCCCCTCTTTCTCCCCCTCTCTCTCTCTGTCTCCCTTTCAAATAAAAGAACAAATAAACCAAAAAAAAAAAAAAGAATTAAAATGATGCTTAAAAAGAGATGTAATGTCTAAACATTTTGGAATAAAATGCTTCAGGTTCAAATCCCAGATCTTCTACTTATTTGATTTGTTTTATGTGAGCAATTTTCCAGTTACACCAAAACTTAGCTTAAAACAATCATTTCATTCCACTTATACATTCTATAGTCATGGTTAAAGAAAAGGCATAGGAATAATTCATCTGTACTCCAAATACTAGAAACTTCATCCAAAATTCAAAATCTCAAAGTGACTGTAGAGTTGAGGGCTGGAATCAGCCATAGGCTGCTCATTCATATGTCTTGCAGTATATACAGGCTGAGGACTAGGCTATGGCTAGAGGCCAGACAGTATTCATGGACAGATTATGCTACCTAGGCTTCCTCACTGCACAACAGTCTCACATATATTATCTAGCTACTCAAAGATTCAAAAATGAGTGCTCCATATAAATGGGTTGGGAGCCAATGATACAACTGCCAATCTAGCCTTGAAAGTGAGAGAGTATATCATTGTCTGCAATAACAAATCAATCCAGATTCAGAAATAGGAAAAACAGATCCCATCTTTCAATAGAAGTGCTAAAGAACATTATAGAGGAGTACATGTAAAATAAAAACATTCTTGCTACTCTTTTTTTCCAAATGTTCATTTTTCATTTATTTTCATCCACCTGAAAGGCAGAGTGAGAGAGAGAGAGAGAGAGAGAGAGAGAGAGAGAGAAATCTTCCATTCACCAATTCATTCCCCAAACACCTGCAATAGTCAGGGCTAGACCAACCTAAAGTCAAGCACCCTGAGTTTCATCTGAGTTACCCATATGGGTGGCGGAAGTCATTCACTGCCTCCAAGGATGGATTGGCAGAAGGTGGATTGAAAGTGGAGCAGCCAGGACTCAAAGTGGTACTCTGATAGGGGATATGGCAGTTGCAAACAGTGGCTCAATACACTGTACCACTATACCTTCCTCTGTTGCTACTGCCTTTTGCAAATTGTAGCTCTACTTCACCTCTCTGTAAAGGTTTTCTCATGTATTCTATATATTATATTATATGTATTATATTATATTGTATTATAATATATGTATTATAATTATAAATAAGATTATTATATCAATTAAAATGACACTTATGCATCATATGAAAGCAATTCTGTGAGGCTGAAGGGGACCCTAAGGTTTGACAAGTCTTTGGAGTTTAGGTCTTCTGATTGCAGATTAGGTCATTGGAAAGGACTGAAACATGGAAGGCATACTTTGTAGTTCTCTAGCTCTCCCAAGGGAAGACCTCCTCACTGAAAAAAGCAAAGTTCTATTCCCAATGCCATTTCTTGTTAATGAGCCCTGAATTGGCACAAGGATAAAATTTCAGAGGAGTACTTTCTGTTTTTCTCATGAGCCATGCCAGGTATAATTTAATGTGAGGGCAAACCATCTTTCCCTACTCAAGTTCTCTACTTTTACATCAGCCTTGGATGGCATCAATTGCATTCTTGGTCTAAGTTTGCAACATCCTTGACAACTGAAGATTTCTCTAGGAAGCTTTTCTGACCTACTGAATTCCATTAGGAGCCTTGTAATCCTAATGCCAAATTCCTCACCTTGAGCATTCATGGAAGAGCTATGTGGTGATGGGGCAATCTGTGGAGTTTTTGTGGCTTGTTTCATTCCTTGATACTTTATTTCTAGGCCACTCTGATGGCTACATAGTGTTGATAGAAATAGGCCCTAGTGTTTCCTATATTGCCAGTGTTTACTGAAACACATAAAATCTAATCTAAAGAGAAAGACCTGGAGTAGGTACATAGGATCCAAACACAGAAGAGGGATATCTTTGAAATGAGATGATGCCTTATAAAAAGAGTGATTTGTTAATTAGCAGCCATGATGTATAATGCAGCTAGCTCCCTGCTTCTGGCATTAAAAGGAGGAAGGCAGGGATGATTTGTCCAGGCTCACCCCTAATCTTGGCAAGAAGATAAAGGGGAATTTTGGGGGGCCATATGTCCTACTATTTAAGAAATATAATTAATATATGGATAAGAAAAATGTCTAACTCTGATCTTTATAATGGCCTAGAAGGTCATTTTAACTCTAGAATTCTCAAACATCTCAGTGTTCAGTTCCAGACTTGGTTGTATGGTGGGGAGAGTGTAGGCCTAGCAAACTACTTTTACCATATTTGGCTTCATGGTGTTTGGGGACTTCACATGTCTTTGGAGGATACTGCATACCATAGGCCCAAACTCTTCCATGCACTGCCTCTGAAACAGTCCTCCTTGAGGCTAAGAGGTAAGTACATTGCCAATGAAGTCCAATGGATAGACCCAGCCTTGGAGACTCTGTCAGGGTCAGCAAAGCCAGGGAGTTCTCATGTTCTGGGTACTTTCAGCATGATCTCAAGGATGATACATGCTAAGGATGAGCACATTTCAGGGACCTCAGAGAGTTTTTTGCCCAATGAGAATGTGTGTAGTTAGAGGATAGCCAAAGCAGACCCTTTAAAGAACACAATATAAAACTTGAGCCCTTGTTGCTGAACAGCACCACAAACCAGTTGGAAGCACTGCTGAAGAACCTGGATCTACTCAACTGACATGCAGAAGCCAATCACTGACATTGGGGTGGTGGAAGAAAGTAGGTATTTATTGCAGAGCACAGAGTAAAGAGCCAGGCAGCTCTGGAAGATTCTCCAGGGGGTTCTGCCCATCCTTCCAGGCTTCCCCCTGTCTGATAACTTCAGGGGGAAAACTCAGATAGGAGTTTTTAGTATTTACATCCAAAAAGTCCTTTGTTCCAAGAGGAGCAGAGGCGGGAAGGCAAGGCCCATCCCCTTAAAAACCCTGGCCTCAACCGGACTGCATGCTCAGCCCTCTGCCTCCATGCTGAGCCGCCTGACTGGCCTGACCAGGTGTATTGCACTCAACCATGTAAAATTGCTCTTCCCCCAGTCCAAGTTACTGGGCACTGTCTCTCAGGTTCTGTCTGGAGAGGTGCCCATCCGTTCTTATGGATGTTCCTTCCCTAATAAACCTTGCTATTTTACTTTCCTGTACTCTCTGTCTCACGCCTGAATTCTTTCTTGTGTGAAGACAAGAACTCTGCCATTCACCGGTAACAAGGAGACATTGATTAAGAGAAGTTAAACAACTTTACAAAAGTCAAACAATTAATAATTGAAAGAAACTCAGTCCCAACTCTGTCCATCTCCAAAACATCATGCTCTTTCTACTTCATGGAAACTATCTTTTGAAATATGGTTCCCCACCCAAAATTATCGGCCTGCTTCCTGTGAGTTCTAAGAAAAAGTCACCAGAGGAGTTGTCATGAAAAACAGTCTATTTGAAGCAAATAAGGAGACTGCAGGGGTCATTTCCAAAGAACTGACTCCTTGAGCAGAGGAGATGGGTATCTTTTATTTTAGAGGGAAACACATATTCAAGAGTGGAAGTTATTAATACCTCATGTAAGGATGGGTACAGCATAGATTGCATGTTATTGCAAATGGAGTAATGGTGACAAAGAGACAAGCTTGGGTCTTTGTTTCACATGAAAGAAAAATTATCACATGGACAAGGCAGTGAAAGAAAATCAGGATTTATTCAAGTTGGAAACTTCCTGCCAAAGAGGCAAGGAGTGGGATTCCAAGGGAGGAAGACCCAAAGGACTGGAGGTAGTGGGATTTTTAAGCATAATCTTGGGGAAGAAATTGCCAATCAACACAATGTCAGAACAAACCCATCAAAAGACCTGATTTATATTTTAACTATTTTACCCTGTCTGGCTTGCTCGAGATAAAACAAAGAGTTATCAGAAAGGTAGGGATACCTAATTGACAGCAGACTGGGAGAGCAGAAGGGTGGAATTGCCACTCCCTTGCCATTCTCCTGGTATATTTGGAGATTGCTAAGGATTGGCCAGGCAGGCACTTTTGATCTCGCTAAAGATAACCTTTTTGGGAGAAGAAAGCATTTTGCAACCCACAATTTCCACTGGACCCACTCCGACTGTGACTCCTCACGTTATGGTAATAATGGAACAAAGGTCTTTGTACTAATGTAAAGCAAAGAAGGAGCTTTGGATAATTTTTGCCTGATACTCTTGCAGTAGAGTTTGGGCCAGTTCAGGGCAGCTGGTACTTGCATCTCACCTCAGAATGTGATTGAAATTCTCAAAATTTTGGGGAGTATCAGGTGTATTTAGCATCTTGAAACAGAAATGAATCACAATAAAGACTTTTGAGGGCCTTTGCTGGTGCCAGTGTGAAGTGTCTATCATAGACAGTTGCTTTCATTCTTTACGCCTTTATTTTCCTGTAAAATTATTTCATGGGGATCTCTTTAGCCTTGTCTCACATATGTGATTTATTCCCTTTCTACTGCTAATGGAATAGGCAGACAGATAGGATTAAATTGATTAGATTTGTGAGCTGGAGACCATGCCTTTGCCCTGCCCTTTTTCCTGATCTCATGCCTCTACCTGACCTCACCTTTGGAAGTGAATAAAAGGCCTGGAGCATGGTGGCCTTCCCCTTATTGTCCCACACTTCCTGGCTTGTGGCCTTCTGGCCTCCTGCTCTCTGCTTTCCTGCTACCTGAGGCTGCTCCTAACTGTACACTTTGCACCACGTGGCTCCTGGCTGATACGGACCCAACTTATGTTTCTAGATTTCTTTCTCACCTAAATAAAGCCCTCACTTTCCTGTTTATTCTCTCACTGAATAAATGCTAAAACCATACTATATTGCCTGTTTTATTCAAGCTGATATTCAGAATTTTTATCTGAATAGACAGCAAGGACCCTCAGCATTAGTATTAAAATTATTAATAAAGCTAGCCAATTTCACTTCCTTTCAGAATCAGGGAGGATTACTTATGACAGTTGTGTCCATTTTCCCCTTTGCCACAAACTGTTGGTCTCTGTTTTCCACCTTATCCTCTTAACCCCCTGTCTTTATCAAAAGTACCAGACTTCTAGAGTTCAGATCTTTCTGTGAAGCTCAGCAGGGAATAATGCTTATCTGGGCATTTCATAAGAATGGAGAAACTTGCCTTTGAATACACAGCTCTATCTCTTCTGCATGCCTCACTTGGCTCATTACCCTTAAAAAAAATAAAAAAAAAAGTTCTTCCTTGCAAGTTTCCCACTAGGTGATTATGAAAAGAATTAAGTGATGTGAATTTCTTAATCAATTTCATGCTGAGAAGATCAGCAAGTTATAGCCAAAAGAGAGTTTTAAGGAAATTAATACCCTATCTAGTTTGAACTTTTCTCTGTGTCCACCAAGCAGGCTTGGATTCTTGATGTTGTCAGCAAAACCAAATAATAAATTACAGATAAATAAAAATATTACCATCAATGATATCTTTTTGTTAAGGGAACTAGGTAGATGCTAGCCTATGAGTGTAAGAGGTGTCGAAGAAAATAAATATTTTTAAAGAAAATACATTTCTGTACAATGGAATGAGGAAATAAATCCTAAAACTTAAGCCCAGACTCTTGTCTGTCTCACCTAGCTCACGGTGTCCTTGACAGTCCTTTGTTAAAAGGAATTCACTGATTTGGGAGACTGATACTGTTATAAGTGAACAGAGTCAAAGAAAAGATGACATTTGTTCTTTGTCACACATGAAAAAAGAATTTTCAGGTGGACAAGATGGAGAGAAAAGCAAGATTTATTTAAGTCAGAAACCTTCTGCTGAAGTGGCCTGAGGTGAGGGGATCCAAGAGGCAAATCTGAGAGGCTGTGGAAGTATGTTTTTTTAAGCATAATTTTGGGGAAAAACTAGCAATCAGTTTTAAGGCAGGAACAAAACCCATAAACTGGCCGGATTTGTAATCTTGTTTACATTGTCTAGCTTGCTTATAATAAAACAAAACTCATTGGAAGGGTAACATCTGTTTTCACAGTAAACTGGGAACTCAGAAGGGTAGAATCACACCTCTCTTGCTATTCTCATGATAAAAGTGGAAGCTCCCATTATGCACCATTTTAGGGGGATTCTCTTTCCTCATTTTCCACCAGGCCCAACCTGTCTATTGACCCATTTGGCTCCTCACAATACAGCTGATCCTACTGGACTAAAGGAGTCCTTTAGCTAAGACCCCTGATGGCCAGTATTGTCCATAGGTGGTTGTGTAGGGGGCCAGCATCCACTATGTGTAGTGTCCTTTTGCTGCTTTCCCATTTTGGTTCACCAAAGTTATCACAGAGTAGCATGGAGTTTTGATGTCATTTTTAGCTTTATCATTAATACTGTGGGGCACTGGAAATCCTTTTCTTGAACCAAAACACAATGGTGCAAGAGATTCTATGTAAAACTGTTGTGGCCTAGGTTGGGCCAAAATTATTATTCTAGGCTCTTGCCTTTTATTTTAGAAAAAAATTCTAAGTACAAGCACAAGCACAGCATGCCGCAGGATAAGGTTTATTTACATAGTGGGAAGAATACACATGAGGGTTTCATATAGGGAGAGTGGGTCAGGAAAGGTAAAAAGGAGAATTTCATACTCTGCCCTGGGTCCACGAGGTGGAGAGCCTCCTCGCCTTTAACCAGGCTTTTTATTAGCTTCAAAAAGGGGAGTGGTTACATAGTACTTCCCCCAGATCCCAGGTAAAGGGAGGTGGATCTGGGGGAGGGGGTCATCCGATTAGTGATAGGATTACGTGGGGGTGGGACAGATGTGACTTTCAGCTGATGAACTTAATCTGTCTCCCTGACTTTTCCCAAGTCAAAACTATTTAATCATCTAACCAGTAGAGTATTCATCATTTCTGCTCTTCAGTTTTGCCCTGCGCTTTAACCAGACATCAGGCCAGTAGTGCACATATTTGGCATATCCACTCTCTCAGCGAAATCATTTTAAAAGACTCCTGGGTTGGGTGTTGTGGCACAGTGGTTAAGTCGCTGTTTGGGAAGCCTGCATGGCATATCAGAATGCTTGCTTCAGGCAAATGCTCTGCTTTCAAATCAGCTTTCTTCTAATGGGCCCCTGGGAGGCAGCAAATGCTGGGTCCCATACCTGAATCCCTGCCATACACACAGGGGGCCCCAAATGGAATTCCAGTCCCCTGATTTTCACTTGATCCAGCCCTGGATATTATGGGCATTTGGGAAGTAAACCAATGGACAGGAGATCTCTCTCTCTCTCTCTGTTGCTCAGTCTTTCAAATAAAACTAAATAACACTCTTTTCTATATATGATAATTATTGCTAGTAATAAGAAATGACATAACAATTAAAAAAGAAGTACAGATAGTGAAAATTCCATTATTAGACTTTGTATGCAAAATCATATCAGTAGAAAGTAATAATAAAAATGACAGTACAAAAAAGAAAAAAGTAACAGATGTGTATTTTTAATTACAATAATGAATCTAGAAGAAAGTGGAAAAATTAGCAGAAAATGTCTTATGTCTGTGACAACACTATTGTAATTTTATAATTTTTATAAAAATTTCAAAATATTTGAATTATTTAGATTCAATAAAAATCTTTAGGTTATGAACCAAAATATATACTTACCAAAAATGTTGACTCATGCCTACTTTTACTCTTTAAATTAAAAGCACAAATAAAAATTTAATTACTCACACATTATGGCAACCTGAAGTAATTCAGATTTTGTTTCTTTTTTCTTACAATCAGTGTGCTATTATCATTTATTTTGAATTCTATTGAAAACCTGTGCATGAAATCTTCAACTCATGAAGAAGAGACCTGGGGTAATTCTATATCTTTAGAGGTTACCCAAAAAAGGATTTGTAGTTGAGGATGTAGGAGGAGGGTTCTGTAAGTTTCCAAGGGCTGCTGTATTAAATTAACTGGTGGGTTAAACACTTGTTCTTTCACAGTTCTGAAGGTCAGAAGCCCAAACTCCAGAGGTTAACAGGACCACATTCCCTCCACAAACTCTACCAGGGTCTGTCCTCTGTCACTTGCAGCTTCTGGTGGCTGAGCCAGTTTCTATCTTGCCTTTATTTACTCTTCTCTGACAATTTATGAGTCTCTCTCCTGAGTATCTGTTACAAAATCTTTGTGCTTTGATTTGGGGTCCCTCCCAATCCTCAGTAAGCCAGAATTCTCATCTCAAGAATCTTCATCTGCAGAGAGCCCTTTTCATAGTAATATTATGAAGGGGAAGCAGCAACAGAGGCAACCTCGGTTCTTGTCTCACATAGAGATCACACGTGATCACACGTGATCAGGATAGTGAGCAAAGGAAGAGTATATGTCAGAAACTCCTTGCAGCAGTCAGGAGTGGGGCGCCAAGAGAGGAAAGCCCCAGAAAATTCGCAAAGTGGTGTCTCAAGCACAATTCAGGGGAACAGGACAGCAGCTAGCAAGCAACCAGAGGGTGGGGACAAAACCCATCAAACGGTTGGGAATTATAATCTTGTCCAGCCTGCTCACAATAAAACAAGCAAGCAAACAAGCAAGCCATCAGAAGGATGGGACTGATGGAACTAGAAACTCAGAGAGGTGGCATAGACACTTTTGTCTTGCTAAATGCAGCCTCTGGGGAGAAGCAAGCATTTTTGTCCAGTTTTTAAAGGGACTCCACTTCTCATTCCAACTCGGACAAAACCTAACTGCCTACTAGTCCATCTAACTCCTCACATTCTCCCATCCAGAAGGGTGGACCCTAACTGCTGTAGGAGTGTGGGGGTGCTGCCTGCTCTGGCTGCTTTATGCTGAAAGGGAGCGTTCTTCGTTCTTCGTTCTTCTGTTGGTCAATATAAGGGTCCCTGGTAAAATGCAGATTTCCCCAGGGGCTTCGTCTGGAGTACTACCTAAAGTTTGATGGCATCTAGTTTAGTCCTGGATACATTTGCAATTGAGAACTCTTCTAATTAAGAACCTTTTTTTTTTTTTTTTTTTTTTTTTTTTTTTTTTGGACAGGCAGAGTTAGAGAGTGAGAGAGAGAGAGACAGAGAGAAAGGTCTTCTTTTTGTTGGTTCACCCTCCAATGGCCTCTGCGGCCGGCACGCTGCGGCCGGTGCACTGCGCTTATCTGAAGGCAGAAGCCAGGTGCTTCTCCTGGTCTCCCAAGCGGGTGCAGAGCCCAAGGACTTGGGCCATCCTCCACTGCCTTCCCGGGCCACAGCAGAGAGCTGGACTGGAAGAGGAGCAACCGGGACAGAATCTGGAGCCCCGACCAGGACTAGAACCCAGGGTGCTGGCACTGTAGGCGGAGAATTAGCCTAGTGGGCCATGGTGCTGACCAAGAACCTTACCTTTTGAGAGTTCCAGTTATCTAGCCATAGGTCTCAAGGTCAAAGACTCACTTTTAGAGTTTTAAATGTAAAAGAAATGTCAGAGGTTTAAGTCATTTAATCAGAGTAAGTCAAACCTGAGCATTTTAACCAAAGTTTTGTACCATATCACTAATCTTGCAAAGCATTCAACTTCTACAAACCTTTTACAACATGCTTATTCCTTCAGTTGCTCTGTCAAAAAATTCTGTTAACCTTCCATCAGAAAGAAAACATTCTCAGGCTAGCACTTTCTCCACAGTTTTCTTTCCTACCCACTGGTCCCTTCAATTTACACCTTAAAACAATCCTCAATACCTCCAAATTAAGAAAAAAAAATCTTTTAAATGAACCTGCATGATTTTATGCCATAGTTACTTTAAAGCTGTTTTTGAATTTTGAAAATATTACAACAATTTTTTAATCCAAGTAGGAAACAGGTAAATTATTTTTTATGCAATTATGCTTTACCAAAATGTTGCAAATCCTAAGAATCTCAGAAAAATATTTAGCCTGAAGACAAGACATTTAAGCATACTACCAACAACACTTTGTTGAAAGGCATACATATTTTGATAATCATATTGTAGATGGCAAAAGATTTAAACTAGTCGTTATTACAACAACTAACAGTTAGCATCTTTGGAAGTATAACAGGATTCGATAGACTTTTATACATTTTAGCCAGTGTTGATTAGACAGCTCTACAGTTTATCAGTAGGTAGGCAGAGAAATTTCATGGTCCTGCAGAGAGTCTGGTCAGTGATAAAAATAAACAAACAAAAAAAGCAGTTTAAACGTACCCTGTTATGATGAGTTCTTACTAATGTCTTTTGAAAATGCTGACTAAGGAGTTAGGAAAAATGAGACATGGGCATCCTTCAGTAGTGAGGGTGACTGAAGTCAGGTGCTGGTCCCTGGCTGCTGAACATATGGAACACCTGAGCCCTTGACTGCCCCCGCCCCCACACTGACATTTGAAATGGAGAAGGAGTAGTGTACAGACTCTGGACAAATCAGATATGGCAAAGTCAGGAGGGCCTAGGTAGAGATTTTGAAAGAGTGTAAACTGGCCTAGGCCTCTTTTGAGATATTCCTGTATGAGTGTGGTCGAGACACATTACTTTCTTCTTGCAAGACAGTATTTAGATGAGATGAGGAGAGTAGCAGGAATAACGGCAAGGAAAATTGCAAGGCATCAGGATTAGGAATACGTGTTTGGCTTCCACCACTTCATTAATGAGGTGGAGATCCTGTACTAGTCTATTTTTCCATTTGGCTTTTGAACCTCTAGAATTGGAGTGTGGCAGAGACTATCACATGGCTTTAAATGTCTCCACACCTTGAGATTATCTACTGTATTTCTTAGTCCTTTTTGAGTTTGTGGCTTTAATGGATATTGTCTCTAATGGGGAAAAGAGGACAAGTCTTTAAAATGAACCTGGACATGCTCAGGCTGACTTGCCCCAAGTGGTGGAGTTGGAAGCATACCAGGGGATTCCAATTCAATCCCATCGAGGTGGCATGTACCAATGCCATCTCACTGTTCCAGGTGATCAGTTTCAGTTCACAGTTGGTCATGGTGAAGGGACTGGGAGTCAAAGGGAACACATAGACAAGTCTAGTACCTGCTAACGCTAACCGATGGAGTAAATAAAGGGGAGAGTGATCCAACATGGGAAGTGAGATACTCAGCAGACTCATAGAATGGCAGATGTCCTAAATAGCACTCTGGCCTCAGAATCAGCCCTAAAGGCATTCGGAGCTGGCTGAAAAGCTCATGAGAGTATTTCAGGCATGGAAAGCCAAGACACTCTGGCAAAAGATCTCTGCGAGTGAGATCCCAGTGGAAAGAACAGGTCATCAAAGAAGGAGGTACCTTTCTCTGAAGGGAGGAGAGAACCTCCACTTTGACTATGACCTTGTCTAAACAAGATAAGAGTCGGAGAACTCAGAGTGCTTCCATAGCCTTGGAAACTCATGACTGGAGCATAGGGAGATTACTGATGCCATAGACAGGAGTGTGAATTGGTAAAGTCAACAACAGGAGTCACTGTGCACTTACTCCTCATGTAGGATCTCTATCCTTAATGTGCCGTACATTGAGATTTAATGCTATAACGAGTACTCAAACAATATATTTCACTTTGTGTTTCTATGGGGGTGCAAACTGTTGAAATCCTTACTTAATGCATACTAAACTGATCCTCTGTAAAAAAAAAAAGAAAAAAGAAAAAAAAAAAAAAAGAAATTATCAATTCCCAACTTGACTCTCACTGGGATTAAACATGACAATAGGTCTGCTCTGATTTCATCATCATTTAAAAAAATCATCTATTATTTTTCACTTTATGTTTCTGTGTGGGAGCAAACTGTTGAAATCCATACTTAATGTATACTAAGCTGATCTTCTGTATATTAAGATAATCGAAAATGAATCATGATGTGAATGGAAGGGGAGAGGGAGTGGGAAAGGGGAGGGTTGTGGGTGGGAGGGACGGTATGGGGGGGAAGCCATTGTAATCCATAAGTCGTACTTTGGAAAATTATATGCATTAAATAAAAGTTTAAAAAAAAATTATAACCAAAAAAAAAAAAAAGCTGTTTAAAGCAAAAAAAAAAAAAAAGGGTAAAGTATTAAGTTCTTTTTTTTCTTTTCTTTTTTTTTTATTTTTGTTTTATAGTTTTTCTATTTAATAAATGTGAATTTACAAAGTGCAAAAAAAAAATAAATAAATAAATAAATAAAATGAACCTGGACAGGGTGAGCTGTCATAGCCTGAGCAACTTCTCCCTGGATACTAGTCATCTTTGTAAGAGGGAAGCATATAGTTCCCTGCTTCTATAAGAACTGTGGTCTTCATCTAGACCCGGAGATTTCTACCAACTAAAGGTTCTGGGCTCTATGGTATGATCAAAAAGGGGTGAGTAAATATTAGATCCTTCCAGCCACTGCTCAAAAAGTGGGTGAAATAGCTAACTTGAGGGGCTCATGAGACATCATTTATGGTCACTGTATGAGAAGAGAGGGAGTCAAGGCTAAAGCGAAGAAAAGAGAATGTTGCTTTCCTATGTCCAGAGGAAAATGTATAGGCTTTTCTTCCACTGTGAGATCCACACGGGGCATCTAGGTGCTGATCTGATGTCACTAGAGCCTGTAGGGAGAGCCCTGGGCCTCTTCAATTATATATGAGAGATCTATTGGAAATGCCCAATGCTAGAGTTCTTAGCCTTCAGTTCCAGTCAAATCTCCAATGATCTGCTCCTCAGATAAGACATGGCCCTGGAGATCCTTTTCAGAAATCCTTGGTGAAATGTCCACTGCCTATAGAGCAAAAGCCATTAAGCGGTCCCGTAGGGTCTTGCTGGAGCTGAGCTGTCACCAGGAAAGTGTACCCTTCCTGTTATCCATTTGTTCCTGCTGTTGGGGTTCCTCCTGATCTCTGTGATGAAAGACCAGTGTGGCCACCTTTAAGAGGTTATCTGGGTGCTTTCAGGTACCATTGGAAGTCTCTGTGGCTTTCTCCTAAAGCCTGGGGCAGACTGGGTTAGGAATCTGACTTTTAAAATCATCAGTCCTTCTGCATAGTCTGGATCTAATGGAGTGCATTTCTTTAAATTCTCCCTTAGATATTCTAAGAAGGCAGAAATATTTTCCTGGGTCCCTGATCTATAAGAGATAGTTTAGCACAAAGAAAGGCTGGATAAGGGGGCCTGCACTGTGGCTTAGTGGGTAAAGCCGCTGCCTTCAGTGCCGGCATCCCATATGGGTGCCGGTTTGAGTTCTGGCTGTTCCACTTCCTATACAGCTCTCTGCTATGGCCTGGGAAAGCAGTAGAAGATGGCCTAAGTCCTTGGGCACCTGTGCACATGTGGGAAACCCAGAAGAAGCTCTTGGCTCCTGCCTTCAAATTTGTGCAGCTCCAGGCATTGCAGTCATCTGTGGAGTAAACCAGCAGATGGAAGACTTCTTTCTCTCTCTCTCCTCTGCTTCTTGCTCTGTGTAACTCTGACTTTCAAATAAATAAATTAATTGAAACAAAAATCAAAGCCTGGACATAAGGGACCTCAACAAAATTAGGCTAGCTGTCTTCATCTTCTAGCTTGTAACCATGCCAGATGGTGGTGCAGTAAAAGATTAGGCATTTTTCTTTAAGCTCTGGAGCTCAAATAATCCCAATGTCTAAGGACACATTCCAAGAGAATGTGTACTATACACGGTTTGGTTCCCATATGGAATGAAGGACAGAGATAGAAGCATCTTTCAGTTCTTATCTCTCTTAAGTTTGAGACATCTCTCAAAACTCTATCACTTCCTATGCTGAGTGAAATAAGCCAATCCCAAAGGGACAAATACCACTTGTTCTCCCTGATAGGTGACAACTAACTGAGCACCAAAAAGGAAACCTGTTAAAGTGAAATGAACACTATGAGAAACAGTGACTTGATCAGCCCTCACACTGACTGTTGATGAGCAGCTTAATATGTTATCCCTCTTAGTATTTTTTTTTGTTTGTTCTGCTTAATACTTTTGGTTGAATACTGTAATCAATACACGATTCTTCTTAAGTGCTGAAACTTAACTGAAAAGTGATCACTGTTAAATATAAGAGTGGGAATAAGAGAGGAAAGAGATGTGCAAATCGGGACATGCTCAAGCTGACTTACCTCAAACGGTAGAGTTAGAAAGATACCAGGGGATTCCAATTCAATCCCATTAAAGTGGCATGTACCAATGTCATCACACTAGTCCCAGTGATCAATTTCTGTTCACAATTGATCATAATGATAGGACTAAGAACCAAAGGGATCACATAAACAAGAATAGTGTCTGCAAATACTAGCTGATCGAATCAAAAAGGGAGAGAATGATCCAACATGGGAAGTGAGACACACAGCAGACCCATAGAATGGCAGATGTCCTAAACAGCACTCTGGACTCAGAATCAGCCCTTAAGGCATGCGGATCCGTCTGAAAAGCCCATGAGAGTATTTCAGGCATGGAAAGCCAAGACACTCTGGCAAAAAAAAAAAACAAAAACAAAAACAAAAAACAACAACAACAACAACAACAACAATAAAACCAAACCTAAATGAAAGATCTCCATGAGTGAGATCCCAGTGGAAAGAACGGGTCATCAAAGAAGGAGGTACCTTTCTCAGAAGGGAGGAAAGAACTTCCACTTTGACCATGGCCTTGTCTAAATATGATCAGAGTCGGTGAACTCAGGGGGCTTCCATACCCTTGGCAGCTCATGACAAGAGCCTAGGGTGATTACTGAGGCCATAAACAAGAGTGTCAATTTGTTAAGTCAACAACAGGAGTCACTGTGCACTTACTCCTCATGTAGGAGCTCTGTCCTTAGTGTGCTGTACATTGAGATTTAATGCTATAACTAGTACTCAAACAGTATTTTTCACTTTATGTTTCTGTGTGGGAGCAAACTGTTGAAATCTTTACTTAATGTATGCTAAACTGATCTTCTGTATATAAAGAAAATCGAAAATGAATCTTGATGTGAATGGAAGGGGAGAGGGAGTGGATAAGGGGAGGGTTGCGCGTTGGAGGGACGTTATGGGGGGGGGGAAGCCATTGTAACCCATAAGCTATACTTTGGAAATTTATATTCATTAAATAAAAGTTAAAAAAAAGTAAAAAAAAAAAAAACTCTATCACTTCCTGTGCCATCATGATGTGCACTGAAGCCCACAAGGGAGATAGAAAAGTGCAAGTGACACCAAAATGTATTATCCTCACTCAGCATTCCATACCAATAATCTATGATATATATTTTTTGGAACATCATGTTCAAGGAGTGATCAGAACACCTTACTAGTGACACCCTAGAACAGGGACTCTGCTTGACCAACATATATATGGCGGCTTTGCTCCCTTACATGGTGAGAGGTGGTTGTTGTACACATCTTAACCTTGAGTCCTATCTCATGGCCCTGAGTTTGACAATGAGCCTTCATGACAAGTACCTTAACAAAGGTGTTTTGAGCTAGAGTTTAGAAGGATTGTACGAGTCCTGTGTACCACTTGGACTAGACTGGTGGGTGAATAAATATTCTGCCCAGTGAGATTCTTTGGAGGTATGGCCTAAATAGAAAGGGTCTGATGGAGGTGCACGCAAAAGGAGGAGAGACCTGAGAGGGAAATGGATACCAGAGAACATGCAGGAGGACCTGTCTCCACAAATTCAGGCCATGAGAGCTCTAAACCTAATGAGGAGTCTAGGAGGAAAGGCCACTTGTCTGCAAAAGGGATAACTGAATTATGACCCAAATCAAACTAAATGTTTGGGGAAATAATGACTGAGTGGACTAGGAATTCAAGTTTGTAAGAATTGAGGAGATTTCCTGGGGCAAGGAGAGCACACAGAGGACACAATGTAGTGCAGCAAGCAGAAAAAGATGGAGATATTTCCAGGGTCCATAGTTAAGAAAGGATTCCATTGAGGCATTAGGGCATGGAGCTCATGGCCTCACCCCAAACCATGTCCAGTCTCCATAGTGCCATAACCTGCAGGAAATATGCTTCATAGTCCAACAGCCACAAGGGCTTCTTGGGTACTAGGGTACAGACAAGAGATTTTCAGGAAGCACCAAGGTGTCTCCCGACTAGGCTTCCTCAGTCATCTTAGGGCTTTTCCCCAATCCCGAGGAGGGAGTGAGATTGTGAGAGAGAGACAGAGGGAGAGATGGAAAAAGAGTCTCAGTTGCAGGGGATTGCTCTTTTCTCATGTAGAAGACTTCCATGTGGACAAGACAGTGAAATCCAGTTTTCCCAGCACCATTTGTTGAAGAGACTGTCCTTGCTCCAGGGATTGATTTTAGCTCCTTTGTCAAAGTTGGTTGTAGATGCATGGTTTATTTCTGGTGTTTTATTCTGTTCCATTGGTCTATCCACTTTTTTTTTTTACCAAGACAAGGCTGTTTTGATTATAACCGTATGTATTTTTTAAGATTTATTTTTTATATATTTGAAAGTCAGAATAACACAGAGAGAGAGGGAGAGGCAGAAAGAGAGAGAAGTCTTCTATCCTCTGGTTCACTCCCCAATTGGCCGCAATGGCCAGAGCTGCGTCAATCCAAAGGCAAGAGCTAGGAGCTTCCTCCAAGTCTCCCATGTGGGTTCAGGGGCCCAAGGACCTGGGCCATCTTCAGTAGTATGTCTTAAAATCTGGTATTATGATCTCTTCAGCTCTGTTTTGTTGTATAAGATTGCCTTAGTTATTTGGGGTCTGCTTATTTCCATATAAATTTTAGCATCATTTTTCTATATCTGAGAAGAATCTCCTTGATATTTTGATTGATATCATATTGGATCGTTAAATTGCTTTTAGTAGCATAGGCTTTTTGCTGATATTGATTCTTCCAATCCATGAACATGGAAAACTTTTCAATTTTGGTTTTATTCTTCTATTTCTTTCAATAATGTTATAAAATTTTCATCAGAGAGATCTTTGACATCCTTGGTGAAATTTATTCCAAGGTTTTTGATTTTTTTTCATAGCTATTATGAATGGGATTGATCTTAGAATTTCTTTCTTGGCCATGGCATTGTCTGTGTATACAACAAATATTGATTTTTGTGTGTTGATTTTGTATCCTGCCACTTTACCAAAATCTTCTATGAGTTCCAACAGTTTCTTAGTCTTTTGGATCTCATATATAAAATCATGTCATCTGAAAATAGGATTAGTTTGACTTCCTCTTTCCTAATTTGTATCCCTTTGATTTCATTTTCTTTTCTTATATAGCTGTGGGTAAAACTTCCAGAACTATGTTGAATACCAGTGGTGAGAGTTGGATCCGGTTCCAATTCTTAGTGGGAATTCTTTCAACATTTCCTCATTCAATAGAATGCTGGCCATGGGTTTGTCATAAATGTCCCTGATTGTGTTGAGGTATTTTCTAACTATACCCAATTTTCTTGGATTTTCATCATGAAAGAGTGTTGCATTTTATCAAATCCTTTCTCAGTATCTATTGATATAATTATATGGTTTTTGTTTTTTAATTTGTTAATGTAATGCAACACATTGATTGCTTTGTGAAAGTTGAGCCATCTTTGCATACCAGGGATAATCCCCACTTGGTCTAGGTGAATGATCTTTCTGATATGTTGTTGGATTCAATTGACTAATAATATGTTGAGAATTTTTGCATCTGTGTCCACCTGGGAAATTGACCTATAGTTCTCTTTGTTGTACCTTTTTAAGGTGTAGGAATTAAGGTGATGCTGACTTCACAGAAGGAGTTTCGGAGGATTCCCTCCCTTTTAATTGTCTTGAATAACTTAAGAATTGGAGTTAGGCATTCTTGAAATGTCTGGTAGAAATTAGTAATGAAGCCATTTGGTCCGGGGTTTTTCTTTGTTGGGAGGGTCATTATTATTGATTCAGGTTTCATCCTGGTTATTGGTCTTTTTAGGTTTTCTATGTTGTCATGAATCAATTTAGGTAGGTTGTATGTGTTCAGAATTATTTCCATTTCTTCTAGGTTTCCTGATTTGTTGGCATACAGCTCTTTGTAATAATTTGTGATGATTCTTTTTATTTCTGTTTTGTTTGTTGTTACATTTCCTTTTTCATCTCTGATTTTTATTGGTTTGAGTGTTCTCCTCCTTTTTAGGTTAGTTGGGCCTATGGTGTGTCAGTTTTGTTTATTTTTTCAAAAAACCAGCTCTTTGTTTCACAGGTATTTTATATTTTTTGTTTCAATTTTGTTTACTGTTTCTCGGATTTTCATTATTTCTTTTCTCATACTAATTTTGGGTTTGGTTTGCCGTCATTTTTCTAGGTACTTGAGATGCATTGACAGCTCATTTATTTGGTGTCTGCAGTTTCTTGATGTGGGCACAAATTGCTATAACCTTTCCTCTTAAATCTGGTTTTGCTGTACTTCATAAGCTTGATATGTTGTATTGTCACCTACATTCAAGAAATATTTTGATTTCTCTTTTGATTTCTTCAATGTCCCACTGTTCATTCAGGAGCATGTTGTTCAGTCTCCATGTGTTTGTATATGTTCTAGAGATTCGTGATTACATTTATTTCCAGCTTCGTTCCATTGTGGTCCAAGAAGATGCATGGTATGATTCTGATTTTTTTGAGTTTTCTGAGACATGCTTTATGGCCTAGCATGTGATCTATCCTAGACATGCACTGTTCAGTAGAATGTATATTCTGCAAATGTAGGATGAAAAGTTTGGCAGATATCCATTAAGTCCATTTGGTCTAGAGTGTCAATTAACCTTGTTGTTTCCTTGCTGATTTTTTGTCTGGTTGATCTGTCCATTGTTGAAGGTGGGTATTGAAGTCCCCCATTACTATTGGAGTCTGTGTCTGTTTTTAGATCCATTAACATTTCTTTTAAACAGCCAGATGCCCTGTAATTAGGTGTATATATGTTTATAATAGACATACCTTCCTGTTGAATTGATCCCTTAATCATTTCATAGTGTCCTTCTCTGTCTTTTTTAACAGTTTTTGTGTTAAAGTCTATTTTGTTCGATATTAGAATGGCTATACCAACTTTTTTTTGGGTTTCTGTTAGCATGGAATATCTTTTTCCATCCTTTTACTTTCAGTCTGTGTGTTGGTGAGATGTGTTTCTTGTAGGCAGAAAATAGATGGGTTTTGTTTTTTCATCCACTCAGCCCGTCTGTATCTCTTAACTGGAGAGTTAAGGACATTTACATTCTGGGTGACTACTGATAAGTAAGGATTTGGTCTTGCCATTTTTCCATAAACATTTCTATTGTTTAGTTTGGATTTCCTTTGTACTTTTACTGGGAGATTTTCTGCCTTCCTCCATAGTGATGACCATGTTTCCGTGTTTCTGGGTGTAGCACATCCTTAAGTATGCTTTGTAAGGCTGGATGAGGGGTGACAAATTATTTCAATTTGTCATGAAAGGTCTTTATTTCACCTTCATTCATAAATGAGAGCTTTGCAGGGTACAGTATTCTGTGTTGACAGTTTTTTCTCTCAAGACTTGGAATATATCTCACCATTCTCTCCTAGCCTGTAGGGTCTCTGATGAGAAGTCAGCTGTGAGTCTAACTGGAGATCCTCTGAAAATAATCTGGCGTTTCTCTTGTGCACATTTTAGAATCTTTTCTTTATGTTTTACTGTGGAGAGTTTGACTACAATGTGTCATGGTGAGGATCTTTGCTGGCCATGTATTAGGAGTTCTATGTGCTTCCTGTACGTGGATGCCCCTTTCTAAAAATTAGGGAACTTTGCTGTAATTATTTCACTAAAAAGGCCTTCTAATTCTTTCTCTCTGTTCACAGCTTCAGGAATTCCTAAGCCCCATATGTTGGGTCAGTTGATAATATCCAATACATCTCCAACACTGTTTTTAATTTTCAAATTTCTTATTTTTTTTAGTCTGAGTGTAAAATTTCCAGATATTTGTCTTCTATCTCAGATATCCTTTCTTGTGCCCCACTTAGTCTGTTGTTAAGACTTTCTATTGCATTTTTTATTTGTTCTATTGTATTATTCATTTGTAACATTTCACTTTGATTTCTCTTTAAAATCTCAATTTCATGTGGAAAATTTTCATTCGTGTCATGTATGGATTACTTTAATTCATGGATTTACTTCTGAATACCTCTAAGCAATCCAATGGTCAGTTTTTTAAATTCCATTTTTGGCCTTTTTAAAAATTATTTATTTATTTATTTATTTGACAGAGTTATAGAGTGGTAGAGGCAGAGGCATAGAGAGAGGAGTCTTCCACATGCTGGTTCACTCCCCAAATGGCCACAACAGATGGAGGTGGGCTGATCTGAAGCCAGGAGCCAGGAGCTTCTTCTGGGTCTCCTACATGGGTGCAGGAGCCCAAGGACTTGGGCCATCTTCTACTGCCTTCCCAGGCCATAGCGGAGAGTTGGATCTGAAGTGAAGCCTCTGGGACTAGAACTGGCACCCATATAGGATGCCGGCATTGCAGATAGTGGCTGTATCCACTATACCACAGTGCCAACCCCCTGGCTTTTCTTCAATCTCTTCATCTTGACATTCTAGTATTTGAGTTTTGTTTATCTCTGGGGGTGTCATATTGTCTCCCTTATTCTTGTTTCTTTAATTGTTGTTTATTATTAGGCATTTGTGGAGATACTTTTTTATTTTCCTGTGATGTCTTTTATCACTGGACTATGTCTCTGTGGTTTAGTGGAGGATCTGCTCTTTTAGTGAATCCCAGAGCCATGTGCTGGGTGTAAACAGGGAGCTCTGTCTGATGCTCCAGGGTGAGGGAAGTGTCCAAGGTGACACCCAAGTTAGGTGTGGCAATTTTTTTTTAATCAAAGAGGAGGATTTTCTGCTGTTGTTAAAGTCTCACGCTTACCTCCTCTACTCAACAGAGACTGTTTGGGCACCAGCCCCAGCAGGTATAATATTTGTCCCCACTGCCACAAGAACCACACAAAGGATCTATACAGTCCTCAGTATGAGCATGGATCACTCAGTAATGACCCTCATCAGAGAATCAGGGAGCCCAGGGCATGCAGAGCCACCCACAGTGACTGCCCAAAGTTCCAGCCACACCCTGCCCCCTTCCAAACAGCCACAATGTTTTCATGTTCCTGGCACACAAGCCTCCCACAGTCATGAGCACCCAGCCCCTATTAGTTCTTCCAGCCAGATTCAGGAGTCTCCTCTCACCTGGTGGCTGGGTGCATGCAGCTGTTATGTATGTCCAAAATGGCACCCACCCTTTTTCGTCTAGTTACAGAACACTGGTGCCAAGTGACTGGGGAGAGAGAAATGTGCCCCCCTCTTATTCTCCTCCAAGGTGGCAGGTACACTGTCCCCCACAGGACTCCAAATGGACTCACTCCAAGCTCTTTCTGCAGGTTTATCCCCAGTGGCTTGTTCTGCTGAAGTCTGGTCTCACCACACTCCAAAGCTGGTGTTGAGGCTCTCAGCTGCTGGGGTCATGAGTTATCCATGTCAACACTCTCCACATAGGTCCACAATGTAATTTGCATGGAGCTTCATCTAGAATTTTCTCTATAACTCTTTCCTGATATCTTACTCTCCACTTCTTTTAACTATCTCCCCCTAGATGATAGCAGTAAGCTCCCTCCCTAATCCATCATCTTGGAAAAACTCCAAGAGTATAGTTGCTGATAGTAAATTTTTGACAAATAATGCATACCTTTTTTGCCTGGGTGCAGGTTAGGTATGATCCCTTCTTTCTTCTCCAAAGGCTCTTGCTTCCCAGTGCAAGAATCAAATTTTCCTTTCCAATCCTATAAATGTATCTGATGGTTTATTACATCCCAGGGTGTGGTCCAGGGAATGAAACCAGGCCCCTTCCTCTAAGATTTACCCCCATCTCTGGGCTCACATTTTCTCTGAATCTCATTTTTCTCTCCCAACCTAAATAATTCTATCTTGTCTGAAGGACAGAGAGTAATGAATATGACTCCATTGTCTCATACTGTTTTATCCCCAATTTTCCTACATTCTAACAGTTCTATTCCATTAAGAGTCTGTTTTATGACATACAACCACAAATACCAGGAGAGGGAGGAGAGGAAGAGGGAGAAGGAGAGGGAGAGGGAGAGGGAGAGGGAGAGGGAGAGGGAGAGGGAGAGGGAGAGGGAGGGAGAGGGAGAGGGAGAGGGAGAGGGAGAGGGAGAGGGAGAGGGAGAGGGAGAGGGAGGGATGGAGGGAGGGAGAGCAAGACTCTTTCTAACTTTCACATCCCCACTTTGGGAATACTTCTATAGAAAATACAAATCTTTAGGGCTCTTTTAGGTTAGTTACTGTTTCCCCATTACAGAAACAGAAACATTCTTTTTTTTTTTTTTTTTTTTTTTTGACAGGCAGAGTGGACAGTGAGAGAGAGAGAGACAGAGAGAAAGGTCTTCCTTTGCCATTGGTTCACCCTCCAATGGCCGCCGCGGCCAGCGCGCTGCGGCCGGCGCACCGCGCTGATCCGATGGCAGGAGCCAGGAGCCAGGTGCTTTTCCTGGTCTCCCATGGGGTGCAGGGCCCAAGCACCTGGGCCATCCTCCACTGCACTTCCCTGGCCACAGCAGAGGGCTGGCCTGGAAGAGGGGCAACCGGGACAGAATCCGGAGCCCCTACCGGGACTAGAACCCGGTGTGCCGGCGCCGCTAGGCGGAGGATTAGCCTAGTGAGCCGCGGCGCCGGCCCAGAAACATTCTTTTAAGGCTCAATTATTTCCTAAGTGTTTCACATGACCAGAAGTGTATAGGCCTCATATTTCAGATTCTTCTTAGATTTTAGATTGAGCAAGGTATGGATATGATGTGGTTTTCAGATTTGGTTTTTATACCCATTGTAATCACCATGTAAGGGATCAGTAGGCTATGATGAATATACACTGAATGTTATTTCCTTCTGCCTCAACCAAGGAACACTGAAGTTCACTATTCCCAGACTACCTCCACCCATCAACTTCTTAACTACATTTTCACATTATGACCAATATAATACAACTTCCACCCTTCTCCAAAATTAAAAGTGAAAAAGAGGTCTCCTTATTTTTTTTAAAAAAATTGCATCTAATTATTTGAGATGAAGAGAGACAAGGAGAGGGAGGGAAGGAGAGAGGGTGAGCCAATCTGTTGATTCCTTCCCAAAATTCTTGCAACAGCTGGGAATAAGGCAGACCGAAGAAAAAAAGAAGCCAGGAACCTCAAATTCAATCTGGGTCTCCCATGTATGTGACAGGATGGCCCAATTACTTGAGCCATCACCTGCTACTTCCCAGGGTGCACATTAGCAGGAAGCTGGGACTCGGAGCAGAACAGAACTCAAACCCAGGGTTTCCAATATGAGATGCAGATGTCCTATGTGGCGTCTTAGCATCTGTGAGAAATACCCTCACCCAAGGATATCTCTTTAAAAAGGCAACTGCTTTTTCTACTTTTTAATTCTTGCCAACTGCCCAAGAAGTATCTGTGAAATCTTGAAAAGTGAGTTATTAATCTTTCTCATTTGTTCATTGCATTATTCACGCACCTTCAAGAGAATAGATAACACTTAAATGAGGATTCTTTTTCTACCAATGAGCTTTGTTACATATTTTATAATTTAATTTTTATATCTTCCACACAGTTTCTATCTTCCTACATTGAAGGTTATTTTAAAATTTCTATATTGTCTTGGATACTGTATTTGCCAAACATAATTGTGATAATTTTTTGTTAAAAGATTCTTTCACATGTATTCTCCATGTACATTTTCAGAAAAATATAAATTCTGTTCTATAGGAGGATGGGAAAATGAGTTTGCTAAATGACAACTTTGTATATTTAAATTTTAAAAATACAGTTTTGAGTTGGAGTGAGAGCAAGTCCCTTTGTTGAGATCAGTGAAGAGTTCAGTGTTTAGAACAACTATGGCCATTAGAACATTTCTTACTGTCAAAGGATATTCATTAATGATAGCTCAGAATCCAGCAGTACGGAGGAAAAATTATATGGCAATTAATGTATTTTATTTCTACACATTTAGAAGAATAAATAAAACAAAAAGATAGAATGTGGTGCAGCCTGTATTTTATGGGAGCTGTGTATGTACAGTATACTGTGTCTTTTAATCTTCACAATAATCCTTAGAGGTGTGTTTCAACATCATTACTATTTTATTGATAAGGGTCTGACTAGTTAGTCCCCCAAACTATGCTTTCCTTAGAAGTGTGTATCATAGCTGACATAGTCCATTTATTTGTTGAATCTTTGATTTTTGTCTCCCTATATTTTCTGTGAGTTTCAGGAGGGTTAAAAACCATGATTCTTGTTCATTTGGTTCCACAAGGTATTCCCATAGCCTAGCACATATAGTTCAAAATATAATAAGTACTCAATAAGTAGTTGTTGAGTGATTAGCCTGGCTTAATATTTTAGTACAAGTTCAATATCCTTAACATAAAGACATGAAATCTGAAAGTCTCCACAACTTAAAACTTTTTTGAGGCTTTGAGGCCGGCGCTGCAGCTCAATAGGCTAATCCTCCTCCTGCGGCGCTGGCACACCAGGTTCTAGTCCCAGTAGCGGTGCCGGATTCTGTCCCGGTTGTTTCTCTTCCAGTCCAGCTCTCTGCTGTGGCCTGGGAAGGCAGTGGAGGATGGCCCAAGTCCTTGGGCCCTGCACCTGCTTGGGAGACCAGGAGGAAGCACCTGGCTCCTGGCTTCGGATCAGCACAGTGCGCTGGCCGCAACGGCCATTGGGGGGTGAAGCAACGGAAAAAAGGAAGACCCTTCTCTCTGTCTCTCTCTCTCTCACTGTTCACTCTGCCTGTCAAAACAAACAAACAAACAAACAAACAAAAAAAACAACTTTTTTGAGTGCCCACCTATGCCACACGTGGAACATTCCACATCTGACCTCATTTAACAGGCTGTATTCAAATACAGGCATATCAGAAATACTATGTAAAATTACCTTCAGGATATGGGTACAAATTACATATGAAACAAAAACGAATTCTATGTTTAGATTTGGATCCAGCCCAGATAATATCTCATTGTGTATATGAAAATATTCAAAGATCTGAAAAAATAAACTTTATTCTGAAGTACTTCTGGTCCCAAGAAATTTGGATATAGAATACTTAACCTGTATTAGAAAATGACACCACTGAAATTGAGACCTCTGTCTCAAATGAGAAACCTTACCATAGTAATTATCTCATGGTTTCCTTACTCAGTTGCTTTAAACAAAATTGCTTCATTTCTGCAAGATGGGTTTCTAGATGGTATTGTCAAAGGACAGGGTAATATATGGTCTGATCTCTGGGCTGTTTGACAGTCCCTTACTAATGACATTTTCCACCAATCCCAGGGACCCTATCATTAATCATATAGCATCTTCCAAGGCTCACACGCTCTATCTAGTTTTGCATTATTACTCATGTATTTGCCTGATTTAGGTCACAATATTGACATCCTGGGAGCCTTAAAAGAGACCTATTTCAGCAATGAGGCAAATAGATTTCCCCTTGGCATCCACATTGTACTAACCAAGGTTTGCTACATTTGAAAGCTTTGCATATCTATATTTTTCTTTTTTCTCCTTCAGATAATCACAGTAGTTGAAAGGACACCCCCTTTAGTAAGCTCAAACAGCATAGAAGATTCATGCATTCTGCCTTTTTGGGCCAGCGTTATGACATAGCAGGTTAAGCTGCCATACGTGATGCCAATCTGAGTTTAGGATTTAGTCTTGGCTGCTGCTCCACTTTTGGTTCAGCTCTCTGGAAAAACACTGGAAAAGCAGCAGAAGACAATCCAAATGCTTGGGCCCCTGCCACCCACAGAAAGACCAGGATGGGGTCCCTGGTTCTTGGCTTCAGCCTGACCCAGCTGTAGCAAACATGAGCTGTGCACAGCAGACTGAAGATGGTCTTTCTCTGTCCCCTCTCCCTTAATCCCTCCCTCTCTCTCTCTGTCATTCTATCTTTCAAATAAATAAATCACTACTAAAGTCTTTGTCTTGTTGATTGATTCATATTAAAGGGTTCTTGGATGTAACCACACCTTACTCTGCACACACACACACACACACACACACACTTTTCTCTTGCTTAAAGGTATGGTGGTCTTCAAAAATTTCTATAACTAAAAATATGTTCCAATTCTGTTCATATTATCACTCTTCTAGACTCATATTTCCAGGTTCGTGCCCTTGTTTCTAAGATGATGCACCCTAGGAAGGACTTCCCATCAAAGAGCCAACACTGCATGAAGAAAAGAATGATGCCTTGTCAAATTTATTTTCTGGCACCTGAAGTCTTTACTTATATCTCTTTAAAGACATAAAAATAAGCTGAACACCAGAGTAGTTTAAAATATATTTTGAAAATATACTACAAAGGACTTAATGTAAAATATATATACCATGAGGTACAAAGTTGGCATGTAGTAGTAGAACAGTGCTGGTGGAAGGAAGATGGGCCATGCTAGGAACCCAGTCATAACAGTGTTTTTCTTTACGGCAATGAAATACCTGAGACTGGGAATTACAAAGGAAAGAGGTTTATGTGGTTCACAGTTTTGGAGGCTGAAAATACAAACAATAGTGCCAGCTCTGGTGAGGACAGCTTTTACTTCATCACCTCCTGACAGATAACACCATAAGAGCAGGAGCTCATATGAGTAGGAAACATCACCTGGCAACACAGGAAGCCGGGGTAAGGGCCTTCCTTGGTACTGTGATCTCTCACCAGGTCTTGCTTCTTAAATGTCCTACTGCTCTCAACACTGCCACAATGGGGAAAATGCTTCCAATACATGAAGTCTTCAGGGATACCCTCAAAACATACACATATCATGTTATTCTGCCCCTGTTCCAAAGGTTCATGACTGCATCACATCACAAAATACTTTCATTCATTCCTCAATAGTCCCAAAGTCTACACATGTTGAAGCATCACTCAAGAGCCCAACAACAAAGTCTCATCTTCAACTGTTAGTCTCTGAATTTAAAGAAATAAGCCACATACTTTAAAGACACAATGGTGGGACAATCACAAGGTACCTTACTAAGTGGAAGAAACGTGCAAGTGGAAAGTAGTAATCAGACTAAAATAAGATTGAAACACATCAAGACAGACATTGAATCTTTTTTTAAAGATTTATTTTATTTATTTGAAAGGCAGAGTTACAGAAGGAGAGAGAGAGAAAAAAAGAGAGAAATTCTGAGAAAGAGAAAGGGGGGGAGAGAGAGAGATAGATAGAGAGAGAGAGAGAGAGAGAGAGAGAAACTTCCATCTACTGGTTCACTGCCCTAAAAGGTAGTGACAGTTGAGTTTAGGCCACAATGAAGCCAGGAACTCCAACTGGCTCTTCCATGTGGGTACCAGGGGCCTAAGTACTTAAGCCATCTTGTTCTGCTTTCCTTGAGACATTAGGATGCTGTATTAGAAGTGTACTTTGGAAATTTATATTCATTAAATAAAAGTAAAAAAAAAAAAAAGAAGTGGAGCATTCAGAACTCAAAACAGTGCTCTTATGGAAGGCTGGCATCCCAGGTCATGGCTTGACCCACTGTGCCACAATGCCAGCCCCAAGACACAAGTTTTTTAGATTTCTTTTATTTAATTCAAAGACTGAGTTACAGAGAGAGGTAGAGACAGAGAGAGATGTTTTCCATCTGCTGGTTCACTCCCCAGATAGCCACAACTGCTGGAGCTACACCCATCCAAAGCAGGAGCCAGGAGCTTCTTCCAGTTCTCACATGTGGGTGCAGGGGCCTCAGGACTTGGGCCATCTTCTACTGCTTTCCCAGGTCATAGCAGAGAGCTGGATCAGAAAAGGAGCAGCTGGGACTAGAACTAGCACCCATATGGGATGCCAGTGTTTCAGGCCAGGGCTTTAATCCACTGCACCATAGCGCCGGCCCCAAGACATTACATTTTTAAAGCTCCAATTCTGGCATTATCTGCATACTGCTTCAGGGAGTGAGACTCCATGCCTCAGGCCTCCCGGCTCCTGTGGCTTTGCTTGTCCATGTGGCTGCTCTTACAGGAGCATGCTAATGACTGCAGCTTTTCTGAGTGTGCAGTTTCTGATGCTGATAGCTCTTTTTGGGGTCTCCCCTGAAGTTCTACTCCCACAATTAGGCATCCTGGATCATAGGTGGTCTTCGGGGCTCCATCTGGCCCTGGAACAAACTTCTGCCTAGCCTAATAGTTTCCTTTGAAATCTCAGTGGAAGCCACTGTGACCCCATAATGCTTGCATTCTGCATGTCTGCAAATCCAGTGTCACGTGGGTGCCACAAATATCTGCGGATGGCTTGAAGTGCTGTTTGAGCCCCAGCTGCAGCTGTACAGCATTTCCCCAGAAAACAATTAGAATTCTGAGGTGGTTTTGGGTGGCCAGTCTGTGAAGGGCACCCCAGAGACCTTTCCTGAAATAATTATGCCTTGAAAGGCCTGTGCAGGGACAAGCAGACTTGGTGATTTCTGAGATGCACTGCTTCAACAATGCCATATTCCACTGGCTTAAAACAACCATTGTGTATAACTTATTTATAATACTTGTCAGTCTCTGGCTGGCTGGGCATCCACTCTGCTCGTCATCATTGCATTCCATTCTGATGGAGGAGCCGCTGTCTGGAAATCAAAAGTTGTCATAAGTAAAGAAAAAAGAAAGCTCTGGAGGGCCTTTGCACAATCAATTAAATTATCTCACTGGAAATGAAACGTATTACTTTTGCTCATTACTTATTGGCCAGCAGTGTCACTTGTTCCAGCCAAACAAGGGGATTCAAAAAATATAATCCAGGGCCGGCGCCAAGGCGCATTAGGTTAATCCTCCACCTGTGGCACCAGCATCCTATATGGGCACAGGATTCTAGTCCTGGTTGCTCCTCTTCCACTCCAGCTCTCTGCTGTGGCCCGGGAGGGCATTGGAGGGTGGAACAATTCCTTGGGCCTCTGTACCTGCATGGGAGACCAGGAAGAATCACCTGGCTCCTGGCTTCAGATTGGCGTAGCTCTGGCTGTTGAGGCCATTTGGGGAGTGAACCAATGGAAAGAAGACCTTTCTCTTTGTCTCTCTCTCTCTCTCTCTCACTTTCTGTAACTCTACCTGTCAAATAAATAAATAAATAAAATATTTTATAAAAATAAATGTAATCCAATTTAGTGGCTGGAAAGTGACAATGTACGAACAATTAATGAACAGCATTAATAACCACCGCAGGGTATGAGACTCTATCAGTTCAAAAGGAAGGAAGGATAAAACGGAAAATCTGAAAGGGGGATCCTCTGAGTACACAACAGCAGTATAAGGTTTATCTCATTCAGCTTTACTTTGGGTTCTCATTATTACAAACCTATTTGTTTTTGTTCCTTCTTCATTAGCCAACATTCCTGTAATATCTATTACCTAATATTTTGGAACATGTTAAAGTCTGCACTAGTTATAGAGTATAGTTAATTGCTTTTTCTTTCCCTTATTTACTGTGCAGGACTACCTTGGTGGTCACCTTCTCCATTTCCTCTGAAATTTGGAGTTGGGGGACTTTAACTCTGCATGACATATCTGACACCTGAACCCAGAAGGATTCTTATTGGGAAGATTGTCATAAGCTGATTGACCACTTTAGATCAAAACTCCACATAATCATTGGATGATTTCCTTACTAAATTATTTTGAAAAATGATGATACCTTTGTTCATTTCTTCAGATATCATGACTCTTTAAGGAAGAAAAATCACTATTGTTACAATGGATCAAAGATCTAAACCTAAGACCTGAAATCATCAAATTAATAGAGAAAAGCATAGTAGAAACACTGCGAGACATTGGCATAGGCCAAAATCTCTTTGATAACACCCCAGAAGCTAAGGCAATAAGAACAAAAAAGACAAATGTGATTTCATCATGCTAAAAGCACTCAAAGCACAGAGACAACTGACACAATGGGAGAAAATATTGGCAAACTACACATCTAATAAAGGATTAATACCTAGAATATATAAGGAACTCAAGAAACTCAGTAACAACAAACTAATCTAGTTAAGAAATGGGCTAAGGATATGAAGAGGCATTTTTTAAAGGATGAAATATAAATGACAAACAAACACATGAAAAGATGTTCAGGATCATTAACCATCAGGGAAATACAAATAAAAACCGTAATAAGGTTTTGCCTCACTCCAGTTAAAATGGCTGTCATATAAAAATCAAAAAATAATTAATACTGGAGAGGATGTAGAAAAAAATGTACCCTAATGCCTTGTTGGTTGGAATATAAACTAGTACAACCATTATGGAAGACAGTATGGAAATTCTACAGAAATATGAAAACAGATCAACCGTATGACACAGACATCCCATTTTTTGGAATTTACCCATAGGAAATGAAATCAGCATACGAAAGGGTTATCTGTACCCTTATGTTTACAGCAGCTCTATTCACAATAGTAAATTATGGACTCAACCTAGATGTCCATCAGTTGATTTCTTTATAGACAGGATAAATAAAATGTGATACACACACACACATATTGAAATAAAAAAGAATGAATTCCTGTCTTTCAAAACAAAAGAAATGCAACTGGAGGACATTTGTACTTAGCAAAATAAGCAAGCACCCAAAAGGCAAATATTGTATGTTTTCTTTGATTTGTGCTAACTAATATACAGAGTACAAACATGTTATATATATGAATGAAATTGTCATCTTGAGGTTTTATTGTTAATTATAGTACTTGCCTATGCTCCCAAGGAGCAGTTGTCTCTGTATTTACTACTTGTTGAATTCTAATTCTTTATTTGATGGAGGATTAAGCTTGTGATTATGAAGTAAATTGAGAGTATGTTATTTTTTCTTATTATCACTTTTATTTAATATGCACTACAAGCACAGGATGCAGCTGGGGAAAAAGTTTATGAATCCATGCACTAAAGACAAGACAGACTTGCACTATTGCCAAATGTACACTGAGACAATTAGGATGTTGCTCAAGGTCAAACCATTAAGGTTTCCACGAACATCAGTGTAAGAAGAAGAAACATGGACACAGTCAAAGAATCCCCTTCATTTGGTTTCCTGAGCTTTCTTTGCATTCTGTTTATCTTTTGCCTTTTCTACTAGTGGTATTAATTGTTGGTGTTCTTCTAAGGTCTTTAACAATTCCATAATAAAAGGCAGATAATTATGCTTCTGATATTTTCAATCTCGTATCTTTTTAATTTCTGTACTTCTTCTTCAATAATCATCTAGTTTTTGGCAACTTCTGATTGAATAGCACTTAACATATTACTACCCTGATCTGAATCCATGGGTTCCTCCTCTGCAAACTGTCTTTGTAACTCTGCTATCTTCCGTTCATATATCATTTTTCTGTCAGACACAATGGCCATTAAGTTAAATCGAATTTCGCCTTCAATGTACCTCTGAATTTGGAATTCTGATATGTGGATGGAGATCACAAAATGTTCAGTGGCATGGAAGGAGTTCCAGGGGTATGTTTTGTAACTGCAGAAATCCAGGACCCCAAGACTGCTCAGAGATCCCTGAAAGGAAAGCAAAATCACTGGGGAGCCTGGATCCAAGCCACAGCACCAATATAAGGCCGCCACAAAACACATCCAACTCCGGAGTAAGGGAAAGGGTTTACTGGGGGAAACCTGACAGACCGGAGGGAAGGGTTGAAGAAGGAAAAGAGGGAGAAGGAGAGTGTAAGAGAGAGAGAGCAAGAGACACACACAGAGAGAGAGAGATTGAGAAAGAAAGCCGAGATTATGTTATTTCAAAAGTTAAAATAAGAAAGGAAGGAGGAGAGAGGCAAGAAAGCATCATTAAGTTCTTGGAAATATGTATATGAAATACATGTAAACTGTTCCCTTTATATAAATAAGTAAATAAACCCACAAATATAAAATGGGAAAATATATGTCTTTAAGCTGTATTAGGAAGGCCACATTCCCTCATAATAGAAGTAAAAAGCACAAGATGAAAAGATATCCTAAGGTTCCTTTTTCCTAAAGATTTATTTATTTACTTATATAAAGGCAGAGTTACAGAAAGGCAGAGGCAGAGAGAGAGAGAGAGAGAGAGGGAAAGAGAGAGAATCTCTCATCTCCTGGCTCACTTCCCAAATGGCCTCAGTGGTTGGAGCTGGGCTGATGCAAAACCGGGAGCCAGAAGCTAAGAGCTGGGAGCTTCTTCCGGGACTCCCACGTGGGCTCAGGGGCCCAAGACTTAGACCTTCTTCTGCTGCTTCCCCGGGTACATTAGCAGGGAGATGGATCAAAAGTGAAACAGCCAGGACTTGAACCGGAGTCCATAAGGGATGCTGGCACTGCCAGCTGTGGATTTACCTGCTATGCCACAGCATTGGCCCTGGAAATACTAAGATTCTGCAAGGAAAATTAAGACTTGTCTTTATTCTGCATGAACTACTGGGTCACTTCAAAGTTTCCAAAGTTACTGAGGGCATGTTGCCTTGACAAACAAACAGAAAATAAAGGAAAGAGGATGGGCAATAAAGATAGGGAAAATGAATAGAAGAAAATGCAATAGGTTAAATGCGTTATTTCATTCCATTTTATTATATTAGCACTGAGGAAAAAGTTATTTATTCAATGTTTCTTCCAGTGCCTGGTGATGTAAATTTGGTGACATTTTTTTTTTCTTTTGTCTTCAAGATCCTTCATCATAGCCCATAGCATCAAGGGGCTCTGTGTAGTAAATATTGGAAAAATATTTGAAACTTTGTCCTGGTTCCTAATAGTTCCCTATTCCCCTATGATATTCTGACTGATAATAGTGTCTTTCTTTATGTGCAGGGATATTTATTCACACCAGATAATCTATCCAAAAAGTTTAGTTGGATGAGATGGGAGTGGGCTTTCCCCTATGATCAACTGGAGGCTAAGGTTAGTCATATGGAAAGGAAATCATAACTATGTGACCAGACTCCAACACAACTCGAGATACCAAGGCTTGAATGAACAATATTGGAATGGCCAGTAGTATTCCATGTGTATTTGTTACACATAATTTCTGGGAAATATGAGGATTATATATCCAGTTCTACTGGGAGAGCACTACTGGGAGCTCCATGCAAAGAACTTCCAAACTCTTCCCTATGTTTTTCTTAGTTTGGTTGATTTTAATCTGGAGCCTTTTCTTATATTGATGGGTAACTACAATAGCTTTCAGTGAGTTCTGTATGTTCTTCTATCAAGTTATTAAACATGAGATTGGTCTTAGGGAATCCCAAACTTGCAACTGATTAAAAGTGAAGGTGACCAAGAGATCTATTGAACTTGCAGTTGGTCAAAGGTGAAGTAGTTTAGGGATCCCTAAACTTTCACGTATGTATCCCATTGTTGACCATTGTACTCAAAGCCATCATCATATGCTTCTGGGTAACTTAGACTCTTCCATGTCAGAAGGAAATATAAAGAGGGTCATTTAATCATTAAAACTTGATTGTGAGGATATATTGTGAGTGAGGGATAATATGAAACAGTGTTAACTTCTTGAAGCTTTTGGATAGATCCACAATATTCTTCAAGAAATAATGTAAATTGATTCTTTAAAGCAAGACTTTATCTTTTCTCCTTTTAGCAACAAGAGTTCTCCATTACTTCATTATAATACCAATCCATCATTATGGGACCAGCTCATCTCTATATCTGTTTCTACTTATCTTAATCAAGCAATTAAGATGTCAGCATTATCTCCACTGTGTATTGTGCTGTTCATGCATCTGTTAAATCACAATTGCTATCTTTACACCTGCTTGCTTTTTTTCTGTCTGTGTGTCTTTTGACTTCCACCTATGCCACTTAATTCTGCTATGCTCTGTATGTCATGCACACAAAACTCTGAGATAGAATCTATTTAAGTAAGTTTCTGTCTGGACTGTTCACAATGGACAAAACTCATTATGCCAAATGACCTCAAAGGCCAGTGGATGGCCTTTTCAATGTTGACCAACAGAAATATAATGCAAATCACATTTTTAAAATTTGGTTGTCTTATTTTTAAAAGAAACATGGAAAAGAAATAGATATTATATAACATCATATAATAGATATTATCATTTCAGCATATGGCAATAGTTAATTACTCATTACTTAATAGATATATGTGGATGATTACCAGATCACAGATCACCTGGCAATAAGAAACACTGGTAATTATAAAGCTTAAATGAAAAGGCAATCCAGGTAAAGCACTTAGCCTAGTGTTCTACATATAGCACATACTCAATGCATATAGTTATTATTAATAATAAAATTGTTTAAAAGTTTCTTTGGTATAGTCAGCTTGATCAAAGTAATGAGAATGTGGATGCATTAGGTATTTAGTGACTGAAATATGCTTGATTGACAAGCTGTCCAATCTCTATTACACAATAACATTTCCTACTAGGCATTAAATATTCAGCAAAACTGAACCTACTGCTCTCCACACTTCTCTAATTATACAGTTTTGCTTGGAAGCAGTCCAATTTAAGGAAAATCAATTTATTGAATGTCTGTTCTATTTGCCAAAAGATCAATTTGTCAATGACAATTTGCCAACTGCTGATTTCCCAAGAGATTTATTTCTTCTCTACTAATGTTTGCAGAGATTTTTATTTAATGGTTTGACAGATTTTAGGAGGGCAGCAGAATCCCTTGTTCAGAAACCACCACTCCGCTCTTTCTCTCAGCCCCATGATACGATATCCCTTCTGTGTCCCACATCTCCTCTTCTTAGATTTGGATTGCTCTCTGCACTCGATGGGACTTTGACTCTTTGGTCTTCTCTCTCTCTGTGCCTGTTGTATTCCTGTTTATCTCTCCTCCGGACTCAAGGGTCTCTTTTTTATTCTCCTCTGTGATACAGCACTGAGCTGCATGTAGGCATTGATGGGCTCTCCCGCCCTGGTACCAGCTAGAAAGTGGAAGAAATAAGGGGAAAGAGGTTGGGATATCTATTCCATGTTATAGCTATGGTTGGTCCTTTCAGCATACTAAGCCATAGTTACTGTCAGATAACTCTCCCGCAGTTCTTCTAGAAACTTCTTCCAACTCTCACTCATTCAAAATCTGGAGTGGCTGTCTACTATTGGAGCACCAGTCTTCAGGAATTGCACTATTTTATTCTGGTCCCTGCATACTCTTAGTGACACGTTGGAAATTATTTCTGCAAACATTTTTCCATTACCTAGCTTGCAAGTGTGGTCTTCTTCTCTTCACTGACCACTACCCTTTAGGGTCTTTCTTTCAGTGTCCCCCCCATCCTCTACTTCCTCTCTGCTCCATATTTTCCATTATCCTCAGAAAGCAGTAGCTGAGTCATCACTATGATTTTATCTTTTTCCTCCTCACTTCAGCTCTTTTGATTTATGGAAGACACTGGGAGGGGAGAGTGGTGGACATGTGTATAGGAAGAGACTTAGATAAAGCAGAATGTAGATTGAGGAGAGACAGAAGAAAAGTTGAAGGAAAAATGGACAAAGAATCTATCAAAGAGGAGTTAAAATGAGGTACTCTGCGTGAGAATACCAAGTATGCCTTCCAGTTAGGACACATAGCCTCCACAGTCTTCTCAAATACCAGTCTTAGAAATCAGACCAGTGAAGGCCAAGGTGTGGCCGGGCAAAGACAAGTGCCCACCCTTTATGAAGGGCTCTATGTGTGGTATGACTAATTATTTATGCAAAGAAATATTCAGTATATAGCTCCCATATTGTTCATCTCCTCAAATTTATATACCAGAGATACTGATTATAAATGATTTCCCTTGAAGTAATAGAGCCAGGACTGATAATTAGAGTCTTTTGATAGTTACATGACAGCTGTAACAAACAGAACCATCCATCCAAATGAAAACAATTCACAGAATTGTACAACTGAAGGTCTTTTTGCTCCAGCTCCAATCACTAGTCATTGCTTATCATAGATAAGAAAACAGCAAATGTGGCATAGAAAGTCATTCACTCAAAAAGGGGTTGTAAATATGTTGGTGATTTGAAGCGATAAATCACCTCCAACTGCAACCTGGAATCAGTACAGAAGTTTTTTGTTTGGGTGTCAGCCTTATGGACTAGCAAGTTAAGCTGCCTCCTGAAATGGCAGCATCCCATATGCATGCTGGTTCGAGTCCTGGCTGCTCCACATCTGTTCCAGCTCCCTGCCACTACTGGTAAAGAAGCGGAAGATGGCTCAGGTCTCTGGGCCCCTGCACCCAAGTGGGAGACCTGGAAGAAGCTACGTGTTCCTGGCTGTGGCCTGACACAGTCTCAGACATTGCAGCCATTTGGGCAGTAAACCATCTCTGTCTCTCTGTGTGTGTCTCTCCTTCTTTCTCTGTAATTCAGCCTTTCAAAAAAATAAAATAAGAAAAAAGGTACTCTCACTTGAAGGGTTCTCATCTCCAAAATGGCAGTATATTGAATTGGTTTGCTTGGAACTCTGGTAATGAAGGACTTGCTCTACATTGTACTCATACAATAAACACAGCCAAGTTTCTCAGAGGCACTAATCCTTCAGGAACTCTTTGACCATAGTGAATGCAAATATAGGAGCCACTCTAGAAGGACAATAAAATTGTGTTCTTAATCAAACGTTAACCTCTACATTATTTCTTTTTTTTTGTAAAGATTTATTTATTTATTTTAACTTTTATTTAATAAATATAAATTTCCAATGTACAGCTTATGGATTACAATGGCTTTCCCCACCCCCCATAACTTCTCTCCCACCCGCAACTGTCCCATCTCCTGCTCCCTCTCCCATTCCATTCACATCAAGATTCATTTTCAATTATCTTTCTATACAGAAGATGAATTTAGTATATATTAAGTAAATATTTCAACAGTTTGCACCACACCAAAACACAAAGTGTAAAATACTGTTTGAGTACTAGTTATAGTGTTAATTCACCTTGTACAACACATTAAGGACAGAGATCCTACATGAGGAGTAAGTGCACATTGACTCCTGTTGTTGACTTAACAAATTGACACTCTTGTTTTGAAAGTCAGAGTTACACAGAGACAGGAGAGGCAGAGAGAGAGAGAGAGAGAGAGAGAGAGAGAGAGAGATCTTTCATCCGCTGGTTCACTCCCCAATTGGCTGCAATGGCCGGAACTGCACCAATCTGAAGCCAGGAGCCAGGAGCTTCTTCCCAGTCTCCCACGTTGGTGCAGGGGCTCAAGGGCATAGGCCATCTCATACTGTTTCCTAGGCCATAGCAGAGAGCCAGATCGGAAGTGGAGCAGCTGAGTCTTGAACCAGCGCCCACATGGGATGCCAGCATTTCAGGCCAGGGTGTTAACCCGCTGTACCACAGTGCCGGCTCCATCTCTACTTTATTTCTTTGTTCTCTGTCTTCCTTTGAAATAAATCCATTTGGTGAAAGCATGTTGCGTGTGTGTGTATGTGTGTGTGTTCTTTTTGCAGGGTGAATCACTTGATAAAAACGGTGTTATGGGTGGAAATGTAGACACTAAAAAGGTCAATCCCATACCTGTGAAGGTGACCTTATTTGGAATTGAGTTCTTTGCAGAAGTAATCTGATGAACATGAGGTCACACTTGGTTCTTAATCCAATATGACCAGTATTAGTATAAAAACAGAAAACAAAGACACAAGAAGAAAGCATATATGAAGGCCTAGAGAGTAATAGCGAGAAGACAGTTGTGTGAAAATGGAGGCAGAGAGGGGTGGTATGCTGCCACGAACCAAGGAAACTCTGGGGCTATGGTAAACAGGAAGAGAACAGTAAGGGTCCTTCCCTAGTCCAAAAGGAGCATGGCTTTAACAAAAGCTTGGTTTGGGACATGCAGCCACCAGAACTGAGTTATGATAGAGTTACGTACTCCTATGCCATCCAGTGTGGTGCCTCATCCTGGCAGTCCTAGTGAATGGATACAATCTCTTAGTTGCCTTTCATTAAAGGAGGTAGGAAATGACAGACTATTGCCAGCACTGAATATGAATGACTGCGTCCCAGGACCTGCAAATTCCTCCTGACCTTTGTAGTGGGCACTGCCTGATGAAAGAAAGGAATCTGACAAAATCTCTGTCCAAATTCCAGCTCTGCTTTTATTGACTGAATTATCTCAGGCTACTGGTTCAAGCTGTATACACTTGATTCCTTTCTGCAAATATGGATATTATTGGCTACTCACAGAGTGTGTTTTTGTTTATTTATTTTAAGATTAAAGTATATAGCATATATAAAACACCTGACATATTAGACTTTCTGGTAATCTAGGTCCCTTCGTTTTCTCTCTTCTTTTTGTTCCTGGGCATACACCTTCCCAAAAAACCAGCCATCAGGTAATCCCCCTGAGGTTGGAGCTGATAATAGCTTCACATTTTGTATATCCCAGAGATATCTGTAATTTAACAGACAACGCTTAAAGGCAGAAAGCCCTTGGGGCCAAAGCAATGAATTCTAATAGAAAACTTCAGGCTTTTTGATAGGCAGTGGAGGAGTTATTTTTGAGCTGCGAAACTTTGCAGAAAGCATTCAGATTATACCTGAAAGGCCTCCGGCCTCACTCACGTGGCTGTCCAAGCTTAGTAACAATTTCTTTTCAGAAATTGATTCCTTATTGTTTCTAATCTGTTACTTATTTCTATGCATTGATTTACTAATTGATCATTCCTTTATTCACACTGACATTCAGTTTATGAAATATATATTCTATGCAGCATGTTAAGAAAGTTACAAAGATCAGCCAGGCAAAGTTACTGCTTGCTTTCAAGGAGTCTTCTTATAGGGAAGATATATATAGAATCTGTACAACACAGAAAGTTTGATAGCCAGAATTGTGGTTGTAGGGGCGGCTTTTCAAGCAATCATTTAATCTCCTATCTTTCTCTATTTCTTTACTTTATTCTTCTCTGCTTTTCTTCTGCCCTTTCTCTCCTTACTTCCTCTCTTCCTTTCTTTGTACAATGTGTTCATGAAATTTCTAAAATTTCTGTAATAAAGTCATTGTGTGTGTCAATGTGTGTGTGAGAGTATATGAATAAGAACAAATAGTCTATGTCAGTGACAATTAATAACTAAGTCTTGCTCTTTTTCTCAGACTAGCCTGAATATCTGTACTGTTCCCATGTCTACATGTACACACTGGGCATTAATATTAGTATTCAGCCTCCACCACTGTAAATTTATTAATTTAATCCCACAGAGCATTTCTTGTCTCTCAGGCACTGTGTGAAGAAGTTTCTTCCATGCCTTATTTCCTCCAGCCCATGTAGCAAACCTCTAACAAATTAACACAGTATATTATTTTTTGAAATGCTTGTTGCATTAAAAGCAAAAGACATGAGTTTATACTTTTTCTCTATTTTTAAATATTTCATCTTTCATAAGTAATAATTGATAATAAGTAATATTGATTATAAACTACATATTGTGCCAGCGCCACGGCTCACTAGGCTAATCCTCCGCCTTGCGGCGCCAGCACACCGGGTTCTAGTCCCGGTCGGGGCACCGGATTCTGTCCCACTTGCCCCTCTTCCAGGCCAGCTCTCTGTTGTGGCCAGGGAGTGCATCCCATGGGAGACCAGGATAAGTACCTGGCTCCTGCCATCGGATCAGCACGGTGCGCCAGCCACGGCAGCCATTGGAGGGTGAACCAACGGCAAAGGGAAGACCTTTCTTTCTGTCTCTCTCTCTCTCACTGTCCACTCTGCCTGTTAAAAAAATAAAAAAATAAAATAAAATAAAATAAAAAAACTACATATTGTGACAAAACTTAGGAAATTAGATTATTAAATCAGCAGTGTTGTTAAAATGTACTCCAGGTTTAATTGATAATAAGATTCTCAAAGACCCTATCAGAAACACCATCTTCACAATTCAAAAGATTTGATTTGCATAGAGTAGGTAAACGTGCTGATGAAACTGTTCCTGCACAGTGCCGTTGATGTAGGCACTGGATACTAGCAGGGCCTGGTCTCCCAGTCTCTCAGTCTCCTTCTTTGTAAATCCATCTCTTGCTAAAAGGTAACTCCCTAAATTGAAGAGTGGTACAGTCATCTCCTCTTAAGACTTATAGGGGTCATTTATCTCCTCTAGAGATACATCTTGATGCTCAGTGTTATGAGAGTTTTTCTGGAACCTGAGGCCCTGAGCAACCTGCATGTGGTCCTCTGGCTGACTAAAATCCACTTCATTTTATTAAAATTCCTCCTAAAACATGGTACCACTGACTAATCAAAGGAGTGCCATGAGTATTATAAAGCAGGCATAGACCTGAATAAGAGCTGAATATGTACCTCTCAACCCCATTTTCAGTCTGTAAGATCCTTTAATCCCTTTGGGAGACTGTATGTGATAACTGCACAGCTCCTGCATGTGCATTTTGCAAATAAATCCCTAATTTCTTAAATCATTCCAATACCAGTGATTGGCTTGCTGTACATTTTAGGTGAGTTGAATGTAGTTTTGGAGTTCTACTACAACCAGAAAAAGTCTATGGGAAATATCACATATAACAGATGCTTTCAAGTTATGGAAATAAAAGAATGAAGTACAAGAGAAAAAAATGAGGATCAAAAAGTCTGAGAAGAGGAAGGAGACTGGAGTAGGAAGAGTCATGATCATGGATACTTCGGATGTGGGAGTAGACATGAGAGTTGGAGGGGACCACATAAAGAGCAAACAGGGTTGAGAGAAAACCAGATGTCACCAAAGGATGTGTGGTTATTGATCACTGGCTTTAACTGGAGTGAATACGTGCTGCCATGTTAGCACTTCAGCATACTACTGTAATCATTCTGTAGCTACTTGCACACACTATGGTTTTTCAGCAGATGTGACATTTTGTGTGCACTGGGTGATTTCCTTTCAGATTGACTTGTGGAAACATATCCCTCTGCAAAACAAGAACACTTATGAACAACCTCAAATGCACTTGAAAAATTAAAAATATTGCAAAAGAGAAGACTTCAAGACCCCCAAGAGAAACCCTGTGATTAAAATACACCGGGCCTTGGCCGGCGCCGTGGCTCACTAGGCTAATCCTCTGTCTGTGGCACCGGCACCCCAGGTTCTAGTCCCGGTTGGGGCGCCAGTTTCTGTCCCGGTTACCCCTCTTCCAGGCCAGCTCTCTGCTGTGGCCCGGGAGTGCGGTGGAGGATGGCCCAAGTGCTTGGGCCCTGCACCCCATGGGAGACCAGGAGGAAGCACCTGGCTCCTGGCTTCAGATCAGCACAGCGCAGGCCACAACGCACTGGCTGTAGAGGCCACTTGGAGGGTGAACTAACGGAAAAGGAAAACCTTTCTCTCTGTCTCTCTCTCTCTCTCACTGTCTAACTCTGCCTGTCCAAAAAAAAAAAATCCCTCTAGCAAGGACAATCCCTTCAACAAATGGTGATGGGGAAACTGGATTTCAACATGCAGAAGTATGAAGCAAAACCCCTACCTTACACCTTACCCAAAAATCCACTCAAAATCAATCAAAAACCTAAATCTATGACCCAATACAATCAAATTACTAGAGAACATTGGGGAAATTGCAAGACATTGGCATAGGCGAAGAGTTCTTGGAAAAGACCCCAGAAGCACAGGCAATCAAAGCCAAAATTGACAAATGGGATTACAACAAGCTGAGAGAATTCTGCAATGCAAAAGAAACACTCAGCAAAGTGAAGTGGCAATGGACAGAATTGGAGAAAATATTTGCAAACTATGCAACTGATAAAGACTTAACATCCAGAATCCATAAAGAGCTCAAGAAATTCAGCAATAACAAAACAAACAACCCAGTTAAGAAATGGGGGAAAGGACTTGAATAGGCATTTTTCAGAAGAGGAAATTCAAATGGTCAACAGACACTTGAAAAATGTTCAGGATCACTAGCCATCAGGGAAATGAAAATCACAGCCTTACTCCAGGTAGAGTGGCTCACATACAGAAATGAACAAATGACAAATGATGGTGAGGATGTGAGGGAAAAGGTAACCTGATCCACTGTTGGTGGGAATGTAAACTGGTCCAGCCACTGTGGAAGATAGTGTGGAGATTCCTCAAAAATCTAAATATAGACCTACCATATGATCCAACAATTCCACCTCTGGGAATTTATCCAAACCAAAAGAAATCAGCATCTGAAAGAGTTATCTGTACCCCCATGTTCATTGCAGCATAATTCAGAATAGCTAAGATATGGAATCAACCCAGATGTCCAACAACTGTTGACTGGATAGAGAAATGCTATGGCGTACCAGTTAGCTGTAAAACACAAAAATTGAAATCCTGCCTTTTGCAATAAAATGGATGCAGCTAGAAACCATTATACTTAGTGAAAGAAGCCAGTTCCTAAAAGACAGATATCGTATGTTTTTCCTGATCCAAAATAACTAATAGACTACCTAAAATGTAATATATTCAAGGGAAATATGAAATAGACATTTCAAGATTCAATAATTGTTTACAGCCCTTGTGTTTTCCATTCAGGAACAGTGTTTTTTATTTTTTTGTACTATTTGTTGAACTCTTTTACAAAGTGTAGGGTTAACTATATGATCATTAAGTAAATTGAAAATAGGTCTTTGTAAAAATTAGAGTGGGAATGTGAGAAGGAGTAGGAGGAGGGATGGAGCATAGGTGGGAGGTAGGGTAGGGGGGAAGTGTCACTATGTTCCTTAATCTGTATATATGAAGTGCATTGAAGCTTGTATAACTTAAATAAAATTTTATAAAAGTATTCCTGAATCACACACTATTTTGATGGCTGCTAAATTTATTGAGAACTCTCCTAAGTCACAGAGCAAAGGTGACAAGCAAGAAGCTGATTAGTATTGTTCTTATATTTTCCAAAATGACTAGAACAATATGGTGTATTGCACATCTATCACGTTCCTGCTACTTGGCCATGATGTTCTAGTCACCTTGTATTCACCCTGTTGATTAGGGAATAATTTCTGCTAAACAGTAATGGAAATGGCTGAACACATGACAGACAACATTGTACTGATAAAACCAATAGCAGTTTACAGTCACAAACTCACAGCCCAGGGGAAAAGGATACTATGTGTGCACACTGACACATAAAATTTGCTCTAGGAAACAGATTGAAAAACCAGGAGTGGGCCGGCGCCACGGCTCAATAGGCTAATCCTCCACCTGTGCCGCCGACACACCGGGTTCTAGTCCCGGTCAGGGCGCCAGATTCTATCCTGGTTGCTCCTCTTCCAGTCCAGCTCTCTGCTGTGTCCCGGGAGTGCAGTGGAGAGGGCCCAAGTCCTTGGGCCCTGCACCTGCTTGGGAGACCAGGGGAAGCACCTGGCTCCTGGCTTCTGATCAGCGTGGTGCGCCGGCCGCAATGGCCACTGTGGGGTGAACCAATGGAAAAGGAAGACCTTTCTCTCTGTCTCTCTCTCTCACTGTCCACTCTGCCTGTCAAAAAAATAAATAAATAAAAAAAAATAAAAGAAAAACCAGGAGCTATGAGAGTCAGTTTGTAGTTCCAAAAAGGTGGTAGAATCCTTGGTTCCTTCAGGTGAATATGATTGAGTAATTATGCAGTATTTATGCAGACTATTATAGAACTAAAGTATACCATTCGGAACTAAAAGCTATCCTGAGTAATCTCCACCAGGAGGCTTAATTTGTAAGCAGATGTTATCTATGGGAGCTAAGTAGGGAGATAAATTTGCATTTAGGCTATTGAAGGCCCTCCAGGTTTCATGAGATTGTTAAGACTGATCAGAAAACAATTTTTATACCTTCTTTTACTTCTGACATCAGATGTGTATTTTCCTCACATTGATTTATTCTCTGACATTATCTGGGTGTCCTACAATTTAAGTAAATGCTGTCTACTCAGAGAGTGACAACAGATTCCATAAATTAAGGGTTTGATCTTCACAAGACCAACCCTATTTTAGATTCCATTTGCAGGTCAAGGCCTTCCATACTTCTGACCAACTGACAATAAGTCAACTGACAATAAATCAGGGATTGCACAACCTTCCCTTGAGCTCAATAATTTTCTACAATAGATCACAGGACTCAGAGAAACACTTTACTTACGGTTTACATTATTAAAATTTTATCTATTATCATTATATGATATATAACTATATGTACTTTTACTGATTATAATTATATATGTGAAAAGCAGAGAGACAGACAGACATCTGTAAGTTTATATCCCAAATATCAAAAAAAAAAATCTATAGCTAACCAGACCAAAGCCAGGAGGCAAGAACTCATCTCTCATGAAGACGGCAGGAACCCAAATACTGAATCCATCATCTGCTGCCTCTCAAGATGTACAATAGCAGGAAAGTGGGTCGAAAACAGAGGAGCAGAAACTTGAATCAGAAACTCTACTTCGGGATAATGGCACAAATGGTCTTAACTGCTGTGCCAAATTCCTGCTCTCTGCCCCCATCCCTAGATTTTTATAAAGGATACAATAAAATATAAATAGACAGATAAAGAAGCATACGGGATGCGGTCAGAAAGGATCCCGAGCACAGGAGCATCTATCCCCATGGAGTTGGACTATACCACTCTTCGGCATGAAGACATATCTGCTAACCTAGAGACGCAACATGCCTCAATGTTCAAGAGGTTCTACAAAACTGAATCGCCATCCTTTACTTCCCATTACTCTCAAAGTTCAGTGGACAGAGTAGTTGGATCCCTGCTACTCCAGTGTGAAACTCAAGAGTTCTGAGCACCCAGCTTCCCTTGACCCAGCCCTAGCTGTTGTAATGTTGTAGGCATGTGAGGACTGAACCAGTAAATGGAAGATCTCTCTGTCTCTATCCTGAGTCTACCTCTGTCACTCTCCCTTTCAAAATAAATAAATAGGCCGGTGCCGCGGCTCACTAGGCTAATCCTCCGCCTAGCGGCGCCGGTACACTGGGTTCTAGTCCCGGTCGGGGCGCTGGATTCTGTCCCGGTTGCCCCTCTTCCAGGCCAGCCCTCTGCTGTGGCCAGGGAGTGCAGTGGAGGATGGCCCAGGTGCTTGGGCCCTGCACCCCATGGGAGACCAGGAAAAGCACCTGGCTCCTGGCTCCTGCCATCGGATCAGCGCGGTGCGCCGGCCGCAGCGCGCTGGCCGCGGTGGCCATTGGAGGGTGAACCAACGGCTAAAGGAAGACGTTTCTCTCTGTCTCTCTCTCTCACTGTCCACTCTGCCTGTCAAAAAAATAAATAAATAAATAAATAAATAAATAAATAAAATCTTTGAGAAAAATACCTCATAAATGTAAAATGAATAGCATCACCAGGAAATTATTTTCTTGTTCCTTCATAAGTCACCACTACCTTCATGCAAAAGTCCAAATTTTCCAGCTTTCTCTACTTTTCCTTTTGTTCATCTTCCTTTTTGCCTAGAGCAGGAATGAGTCTAGTTTTGTTAGAAGAAATGTACCATGTAAACCTCCCCCTCAATCAAATTCAATGTCAAACTTCCATTTGATCAAGATTGGTTTGCTGACTCTAAGAGTCAAGTAACTAATTTTGCATTTAGTTTAGGGAAAAGGAGGTTGGTTATTCCATATTTGTATTTGCTGGAAATTTTTCTATTCTCCTGAATTTAGTTACAATAATGTTTATGTTTAAATGGCTTTTTAGACAATATGACCTGTCTGCTCTGTAATTCTATAAAATTGAAATGTTTTGTTGAAAATATACAATCTAATTAAAAGGAAGAAAATCTAGCTCCTTTATACTTCTTTTATCAGTTTAGTTCCCTGGGAACATATCTTCATTTCTTTGTACATTCTTTTAGTTTCTTTTCCCATTTTCCTTTCTAAAATGGGGATACTACATACACCTCTGGATTCCAAGATGGCTGAATATACAAAAGATGTACTGCTTTAGATGATGGGAAAATAGCAGGAAAAAAGCAGAGAAAGTGCGTTCCTAGGGGAGAGTTGCAGAGAAGTTTGCAGTGGGTTTTCTACAGAAGGAAAATTGTTGCTGTTGAGCAGCGTGGAAGGTACCAACACGCAACAATGAGCATGGACTCTACACACGATCTGATCCCTGCAACCTGCAACTCTGGAAGCACAGGCAATCTAATCAAAATAGATAAATGAGATTCCATCAATCTGAGAACCTTTTGCACTGCAAAAGGAGCATTCAGTAAAGTAAAGAGGCAACTGAGAGAGTGGGAGAAAATATTTGCCAACAATGCAACTGATAAGGGATCAATATCTGTTACTGAAATGGTGCTCTCTTACCTGAGGTACCTTCTTAAGGCCCAGTTACTATCTTAGGCTCTGGCCCCATTACCATCTTGCAAATAAGCATCAGTCCTAAGCCCAGCCTGGATTACTAGAAGTCAGGTGACCAAATGGCCTGACCACTAGTGTCAGCTCCACCCCCACCCTAACAGTATTCATGGCTCACACTTCCCTACACCTGCAAGGCTATAACAAGACCTGAGTTCCTGCACAGACTCTCTTCTGTTCTTTGTTCTCTCTCGCCCTCTTGCCCTCTCACCCTCTCTCCCTCTCTCCCCAGCCTGTCAGGATCCCCTCCCCCAGCCCTCGACATTAAACCTTTCCTTTAACTCTGGTGTTTGGTGTGTTTTGTAGTGACCTTTCATTGGTGCTGACTCGGATCCAGGTTCTCCTGTCAACCTTGCTCTCCCCTTGGGGATCTGAGCTGCTTCGGGATCCTGGATTCCTGCCAACCACAAGACCACCCCTGGACCTCCTTCTTCACCACCGAAGGCTCTGTGATCTCCATTCAAACAATGGCCCTTCAAAATTTCTGAGGTAAGGTAGGGTGGGCGGAGGAGCTTCTCATCGCAACATTCTTTGGGTTGTGGTTCTTTTTTTTTTTTTTTTTTTTTTGACAGGCAGAGTGGACAGTGAGAGACAGAGAGAAAGGTCTTCCTTTTCCGTTGGTTCACCCTCCAATGGCCGCTGCGGCCGGCGCACTGTAGCCGGCGCACCGTGCTGATCCGAAGGCAGGAGCCAGGTGCTTTTCCTGGTCTCCCATGGGGTGTAGGGCCCAAGTACTCGGGCCATCCTCCACTGCATTCCCTGGCCACAGCAGAGAGCTGGCCTGGAAGGGGCACCCCGACCGGGACTAGAACCCTGTGTGCCGGCGCCGCAAGGCGGAGGATTAGCCTAGTGAGCTGTGGCGCCGGCCGGGTTGTGGTTCTATGTGACTTCACCCCCGAAGTCCTGTGGAACCAGGCGCCACCACTCCTACAGCCTTGTGCCTCTATGGAATTTGTGTTCCAGGCAACTGCAGTGTGGGTGATGACTCAAACTACTGTTTCACTTCTACAGGTTTCACATCCTGTCTCCAGTGGGTGAGGCTGACGACCTCCACTCTCCGCTCCTTTACTCTCCGCTCCTTTACTCTCCTGGTCGGACTATTGTGGTTTCGGGGATGCCTGCCATATTCCAGCAGACCTCTATTGGTTGCTATGGGAGCTTCCTTGTTTCATGTTCAGTCTGATTCTCCTTTCTATTGTCTCCCATCTCAAATACCACTGCCTTATCTTTTTTTATAACCAAGCATTGCCCATGTATGACATTGACAACCAGTCTAAGTGGCCGCTTAATGGCACTTTTGACCCTGACATTATTCAGGATCTCTACTACTTCTGTGAGATTCAGAAGAGTGGAAGAAGATTCCATATGTTCAGGCTTCCTTCTATCGCCAGTCTAAATGTTTTCTGCACCTTGTGTTTTCTGGATCAGGTCTCCAAGGTCACCACAGAGGATTCAGAAACAAAACCCCTTTGTTTTACATTCGATCCTACAGATGAGACCCCCCCCCCCATTACCTTCCACCACAGGCACCAACTCAACCCCTCCCTGCTCAGGTCCCAACACAGTCACCTCCCACTCATAAACCTCAAGGTCCACTGCCCACTCTGGCACCATCTGCTCTGGCTCTCACTATCTCACTAACACCTCCTCCTCCTGCCCAGAAATTCCAGGAGACAACAGCCACTTCTACTGCCCATGCTCCCCCCACCTTATCTCAAACCTCGTCCTTGCTGCAACTTTCGCTCTCCCCCATTCTGCTGAGCCAACATTCTGTTTCTGCCTTGCCACAGCCACATCACACCTTGATCCCCCTTCTCCTGTCCCCTTCCACAGTCACTCACTCTCACACGGCAGATAGAGAGTCTATTTTCCATTTTACCCCTCCAAGACAGTTAGGGTCCATGTTCTTTTCTTATTTGCTGATCTTGCGGAAATCAAATAAAAACTGGATTCCTTCACCTCTAACCCAATTTTGTACATTAAGGAGTTTCAATATCCAACACAGTCATATGATCTGACTTTTCATATCTTTATGACCCCCTCCAATACCCTCTTCCTGGAGGAGTGAAGGCGATTTTGGGTGCAGGCCTGTCTCCATGCTGATGAGACTCATCAAACTGACCCTACCCAGCTCATAGGAGCAGATGCAGTCCCTGAACCAGATCCCAGCTGAAATTACAACTTTTCCAATGGCGTAATCTGTTTATCAGCTGGCTTCAAAACATCCACCAGAAAGGCTGTACATTAGGATAAACTGGGAGAAGTTATTCAAGATAAAAAAGAAAATCCTTCTGCCATTTTACAGCACATTTAGCAAACTTTCCTCCAATATACCAAGTTAGACTCAGAGTCTCCCGATGGTCTTAGCCTTCTCATGAATCATTTCTTTGTCCGGAGTTCTCCAGACATCAAAGCAAAGTTAAAACAGCTTGAGAGGGATCCATTGACTCCACAGGCAGAAATTCTAGAGGTGGCCTTTAAAGTGTATAATGATAGTGGAGAGAAAGCCAAAAAGGAAAAACTCCAAATGCTGACCAAGGCTTTTCAGCAACCTGCTGCCTCCAGCAACACTGCTAACCAGAGGGGTCCTGCTGACCACAGGAGTCCTCTGGGTCCATGCTTTAAATGTGGCCAGATGGGCCACTGGGCCAGAATGTGCCCCAACCACAGGGACCCACTGGACCCTTGTCCTCAATGTCACCAAAAAGGCCACTGGGGGGTGGACTGTCCTCATCCATCGGGTCAGTAGGCCATCCACTCCACCTCTGCCCCAAGTTGACCTATGACTGGCAGCCAAGGATTAATGGAGCCTGGACTCCTACCACCTGACTATGATCTCCACTCTGCGGGAGTCCAGGGTAACAGTGATGGTAAAACAGATAGGCCAATTTATTTTTTCTCCTTTCTAGTGCTTCCTTCTCCAGCCACCTGGAGCTTCATTTCTTTGTCATTATATCTTATACACTTGTATTAACAGTTCTACACCAAGTCCATGTGTATTGGTGATCCTTTCCCCCCATATTATATGGCTACTCAGGGGTCCTTTTATAGGCTAATTCCCCTACCCGAAAGACATAAGCAATCTTTATCCCAGTCTTGGTTGAAATCAACTTTGCAGCTTCCCTCACTTTGGTGGTAATCTTGAGAACTGCTCTAGGCCATTATGTTATGTCTATTAACTGATTCCAAGAACAAGTCCAATAGCTACAAGAGGAGGCTACCAAATCCATTGAAACTTCGACAGATGCTATTTCTAGGAGAACAGTGTTGCTATTATGTAAATCAATTGGGACAGGAAGAGCAAAATGTTAAATGGTTGCAACAAATTGCTAAATCTATTGAACAGTCTGCCCTAGGGTCCAGGGAGTCGCTCGTCTTTTCCTCCCTATAGAGTTTCTTCACCATTTGGTTCATGCCGCTCCTAGGACCATTGGCTGCTATTCTCACCTTGGCTTTTATGCTATGTTGTCTGTTTAAATATTTACAGGAGGTGATAATGGATTGAACCAAAGCTTTCACCAACCAGGTGGTCAACCAACTGCTACCACAGGGATATATTTTGTTCCCCACCCAGTAGATCAGGACTTGAGATGTTGCCCTAAAAGCACAAAGTGACTCATCACCCCATGTCAGCAGGAAGTAGCTTTAGAAGATAGATCATTATCTCTCTACCCCTCCTGGACTCTTGGGGTCAATGTAAAAGCGACACTTGCTTTATAAAAAGCAAAAGGAGGGAATGTTAGTGAAATGGTGCTGTCATATCTGAGGTGCTGTCTTAAGCACCTGGTGCCATTTTAGGCTCTGGCCCCATTGCCATCTTGTACAACAAGCCTCAGTCCTAAGCCCAGCCCAGCTTTCTAGAAGTCAGGAGACCAAATTGCCCAACCACAAGCATCATCTCCACCCCCACCCTAACAGGATTTGCTGCTCACACTTCCCTACCCCTGCAAGGCTAGTACAAGACCTGTTTTCTCACACAGGCTCTCTTCTGTTCTTTTTCTCTTGTCTTCTCACTCTCTCACTCTCCAGCCTGTTGGGTTCCCCTCTGACAATAAACCTTTCCTTTAACTCTGGTGTTTGTTGTGCTTTGTAATAGCCTTGAAATATCCAGATTCTTTCAAGAGATCAAGAAACTCAACAACCTTCAAACAGACAATCCAGTTAAGAAATGGGCAAAGGACTTGGGCAGGCATTTTTCAGACCATCAGACACATGAAAAAATGATCAGGATCACTAGCCATCAGGGAAATGCAAATCAAAACCACAATGTGGTTTCAGCTAATCCCAGTTGGTTTGGCTCTCATACAGAATCAAGAACAAGAAATGCTGGCAAGGATGTGGGGGGAAAGATAACCCCAGTACAATGTTGGTGGGAATGTAAACTTGTACAGCCATTGTAGAAGACAATATGAAGATACCTCAGAAAGCTGAAGACTAGATCTAACATATAACCTAGCTGTCTCATTCTTGGAAATGTATCCAAATGAAATGAAATCAGCATATGACGAATTTATACCCTGTGTTTACTGTAGCTCAATTCACAATAGGTCAGATATGGAGTCAACTTATATGTCCATCAGATGACAAGTGTATGAAGAAATTGAGGTATATATCCACAACGGAATAATATTCAGTCATAAGAAAGAATGAAATCCTGTCTCTTTACTACAAAAATATACGACTGAAAACCATTATACTCAGTTAAATAAGCCAGTACCAAAAAACAAATACTTTATGTTTTTTCCTGATGTGTTGAAACAGAACACCAAAAAATGTAAATGTAGAGGAGTGAAATTGACATTTTGAGATTCGATGATATTTTACAGCCTTTATCTCTACTGTTGTGAAACAGTGGTTCTTTTTTTTTTTCTTCTTCTTACTATTTGTTGAACTCTATGCTTAGTGTTGGGTTAATCTTATGAGTATAAAACAAACTACGGGAAGATCATTGTAAATATTAAGTGAAGGAATAAGAGAGAAAGGAGTTGGCTTGGGAAGTGTAACTACGTTCCCAAATCTGTATATATAAATTACTTAAAATTTGCTTACCTGAAATAAAAAATTAATTAATTAAAGATAACCTAAAAATAGGGAGACTAGAAGCAAGAGTTCTACTCTATGAATAAAATATTTGAAAACACAAAAATGAAAATGGAGACTAATAAATGCTTGAAGTAATAATGGCTCTAAATTTCCCAGATTTTTTATTAACAAAAGATACCTCAATTTGAAAAGGCCCTCAAAATGTGAAAGATGAAGTGCACACTCATCCTTTGTGGTGCTAGAATATCCAAAAGTGAGGAAATTTTAAATAAAATACTCACTGAAGAGGAAATCTCAGAGTTTGAATTAGACCACAGCCATAAGCCTAGTGTCAAGAATTAGAGTTGATAACTGTGAAAAAAGATTACTAGAAATATGAAAAATGGCCTACAGAGTATAGGAACATTGTCTATCAATCTCACTCTATGTTTCTTTCATCATCTAGGAGAATGGGCATTTGTTTGGCTGTAAATTAAGGGCTCAGACTTTGACATTACAGATTAAAATTTTATTGCTCAGTATAATTTTTTCTAAGTGAAATAAGCCAGACACAGAAATATAAATAACATATTTCTCTCTTTTTGTGACAGTTTGTACATAGAATATGAAAACTGTATATATGTCATATATTCGGCATTTAGATATAAATGTTTCAGAACTGTATCACACCATGTAAATAACAATATAATCATTCCCACATTAAACAGAAAAATAAATGAGAGAAGGGAATAGTAAGGTCTCTTGGGATTGTAGTGATGTTTTGTTCTTTTTTTGGGGTGTATGCTATGAGTGTGTTCAGAGAACAAAAAATCATTTATCTGTGCATTTATGTGATATTCTTGGTGTGCATACAGTATATCAATAAAATGTTTTAAAAATAAACTTAATGTCATTTTTATAGTACTCATATCAATATTTGTTTCCATTGACAACAAATGAAAAATCTATGTAACCTAAGCCATAAGGCATCTATTAAAAGCATAATAGGTAGTTCATAAAATGAAGAATGATCAGAAATTAAGGAAAACTCCCCAATGTTAGCTATTGTCACATCCCCATGGAAACCATATGGTTAATAGTGGGAGATACAATCACCACAAGATACTGCAGGTACCATTGACAACTGCTTCTATTACTGTCAATGATTCATCATATAAATTGCTCTACTTAAAGTAACAGTAAGAAATATCTAATTTTTGAAGCCTAGCTCATAGGTCTGCATGGTAGCTTAAAGGAGACTTTTGGGGTTGAAAAACTGAGAATTTGGACATCTTTGTTTTGTTAATGGCAGGCTGTTTTCAAGATTTCTCTCACATTGGAATCCACAATAAACAATTCAACAAGGCACTGTAAACTTAAGAAAATACACAAGGCCAGGACTTGAAGGTGTCAATCCAAACTGAGAAACCGCAAAAGTAAAAAGATCTTAGGATCTTTTTGCAGTTCAGGATACAGCAGTTCAGATCATTCTGAATCATCAGTGTCTCTGAGAAGGCAGGAAATGTGAGAGCTTGTATGAACAGAAAGTTCTGATTTATTTAAAAGTGGCAAAAATTCTCAAAAGAGAAACCAAAAAAATTCTGGAAACAAATGAAGATGACAATGCAACATATAGAAACTTATGGGATACAACAAAAACAGTGTTAAGAGGAAAGTTTATATGAATTTGTGCCTACATTATGTAATTGAAAAGGCATCAAATAAATGATCTATCAGTGCATTTTAAGGATCTAGAAAAATGACAGCAAAACACATCCAAAACTAATAGGAGGAAGGAAATAATTAAATTTAGAGAAGAAATAAAAAAAAATTGAAGCAAAAAAAAGTACAAAAGATTAGCAAAATGAAAAGCTGATTTTTTTAAAAAAATAAACAAAATTGACATACCATTGGCCCAACTAACCAAAAGAAGGAGAGAGAAGGCCCAAATTATTAAAATTAGAGATGAAAAAGGAGTGTAATTGCTAAATTAACAATAGGAGTCATTGTGCACTTACTTCCCATGAAGGACCTCTGTGCTCAATGAGTTTTATTATGAGACTTAAATGTAAAATTTGTTCTTAACCTGTTTTTTGTGTATGTGTGTGCAAATTGTTGAAATGTACTTAATATAGAGTTGGTTTTCTGTGTATAAAGTTAATTGAAAATGAATCTTAATGGAGAATGGGACTGAGAATGGGAGAGGGAAAAGGGGGAGGTAGTGAGGCTGGGAGGGTAGGTATGGCGGGAAGAATCACTATATTCTTAAAGTTATACTTATGAAATTTGTACTCCTCAAATAAAAGGTTTCTTTGGGGGAAAAAAAAAGAAAGGCTCTTTTAATGCTGCTTTTATTAGTTTTCCTTTTATTTTCACGATGTTATATCTGGTGCAAAATAGGTCCTGTTTCTGGCAGCTATGTTTAGAAACATAGCTCCATTGGTTGCCTACCCATGACTGGGGTGGTAAAAGCATCCAAGTACACCAAGGACACTAAGGAGGCCCAAACATTACGAGTTTCATAATTCACTGAGAAGTAAATACAGCCAACTGCCTGAGCTCAGCACTGGCTCACGAGAGTTGTGGCTCAAGTTTTTAAGAGCACTATCAGCAAAAGCTGCAGCTTTTGATATCCCAATCCCTTGTGGGGACTCTGCCAGGTAATCCTCCTCTCTGCAAAGCCTGTCAGCAGAATCCATGTCAGAGATAGTGAGCAGCTGTGAGTTTGAGCTCCCTGGCCATTGGGGTGAAAGCTCTGCTTAATTGTTCTTGGTAATTGCTGCCTCCAGCGAGGTGGCCTGAAGTTGTTCGCTTCCCCCTCTGTTAATACTCTACTTACCTCCTGCAAAAGAGGCTTGTGTGGACGTGATTTCTCTCTTCCCATTAGTGACATCAATCACACTTTCCCCTTTAAAGTGGAATTCACAGTTTTAAAAAGAGTATGTGGAACACTTTCATATACATTGTTGTCTTTCAAACTCACATTAGTTCCGGGAACTGAATCTCAGAGGGACGCAGTATTTTGAAAAAGGCTGCTCAAAGTTGCAAATGGAGAACTGAAACACAGAGCTGAGGACCAGTAATTCATGACTGTCCCTCTTTCTATGTCTGTCACAGTGAATAATTTATTTCTTGAATTAATTTGGTCATTAATTTATTCATTTTTGAATAAATTAATGAAAATTAGATGAGTGTTCATTGGAGAGTATATAATTCCTTTTCAATAAAATCTTCTAAATTCAAGACCTATTATTAAAAGCCTGTGTAATACACTGAGATTACTGACGTGCTCCTAGCATCACTTGTACCGTTGCGGTGTAGTGCATTCTGACAATTAATGGTTGCCTTGGTATCCATTTTTAAATTTATTTGAAAGGTAGGGGAATAGGGACAAATAGAGACTTTCCCCTGGGAGTTCACATTCCAATGTGTGTAACAGTTGGGGTCAGGAGCTGGGAATTCAATGTGTGGCTTTTCCAAGGATAGTAGGGACCTTACTATTTGAGCCATCACCTGTATTCTCCCAGCATAAACATTAGCAGGAAACAGAAATCAGGAGTGGAGGCAGGACTTGAACCTAGGTACTCTGAAATGGGATGTTGATGTCTCAAGCAACATCAGAGCTACCATGCCAAATCCCATCTTACTCCACTCTTAGGCATTAGTTTTGATTGTAAGTTTATCCAAGAAACATCACCCTCAACACAATTTTAAGTTCTTTACTACAAACAAATGGCTCAAGCCAATGACTAGAAATAAAAACTGAAGACATCTCTCCCACCTAGTAAACTCGTTTTCCAAAATTTCTGCCTTTTCCTTTAAAAGTGCGGTTCAGGTGTTTTCACAGAAACTGAAGGTGACTCACACCCTATTCCCTCACATATACTGCTAGCTACTATGTTCTCTGCCTGACTCTTCATTCCTGACTTGAGTGACCTGGGGATGTAAAATGGTTCTCCTTTCTCCTAATGCCATCTTTGGCCAGGATATGTAAGTCAAGATCTTTGAGTTTGCTGCCCATTTTGAGGTGGTGTATTGAGCTTGCACCTTTGAACTGAAGAACTAGGGACTGTTCCAGGCCACTTTTTCCCAGCGTTGTAAGAAGAACCAAAGGTTGGGCTCCTAGCACCAGAATTATGGTCAAACAAGCATAAACTGGACATAGGCCTGACAGGAGCCTCGAGGGCATCTTCCAACATAAGCAAGTTTCCCATGTGGAGGAAACCCTGATCTCCAGGTTGGACAACCAGGCATTAGGTAATCTGCCAGATAAAAGGAAAATATACTGTGAAAGTCATACTGTAAACGCCCATACCTAACTCCATTTTATTTCCAATTAAGTAATTCCAGTGTAACTGGAACTACACACGAGGATGTGCAGTTTTGTTTTTGTTTTATTTTTTGTTGTCACTCTTGATTTTTCAAAATGATTCCATTATTTATTTTAATTGTGTGCTTTTTTAAGGGGACTACATGTATAAAATATGGAATCTGAGATTTAATTCAAATTCTAGACCTGATACTTGTTTGTTTTTGTGACTTGAAGCATAGGTGCCATCTGTAAAGCTTGCATTTTTTAAAAAAAATTTATTTAACTATTTGAAAGGCAGAGTTACAGAGAGGCTGAGGCAGAGAGAAAGAGAGACAAGACTTTCATCTACTGGTTCACTCTCCAAACGGCCGCAAGGGCCAGAGCTGGGTTGATCTGAAACCAGAATCCAGGAGCTTCTTCCAGATCTCCCACATAGGTGTAGGGGCCCAAGCATTTGGGCCATCTTCCACTGCTTTCCCAGGCCACAGTAGAGAGCAGGACTGGAAGTGGAGAAACCAGGACTTGAACCGGCACCCATATGGGATGCAGGCACTTGCAGGCGCAGCTTTACCTGCTATGCCACAACACTGGCCCCCACGTTTTGATTTTGCATCATTAGTACTTATCATAAGTCCTTCTTCTGTGAGGCCTCCTATCTTCTGCATTCCAAGAACAGGTTGAGCATTGTTAATCCAAAAAGCTGAAACTCAAAACTTTTTGAGAACCCAAATGAGCACAATTGAAAACGTCTACACCTGACTTCATGTGATGGATCAGTCAAGATGTAGACACACTAACATTGAATACAATTAAATTCAGGCTGTACATACATGTTTAAATGAAACATAAGTGAATATTATGTCTAGACTTGGGTCCCATCTCAAGAACACACTTTCTCTCTCTCTCTCTTTCTCTTTCTCTCTCTTTCCCTCACTCACCACCCTCCACACAAAACACACTCCAAAATCCTAAATAATCTGAAATCCTAACGACTTCTTATCCCAAACATATTGGATAAAGGATACACAATCTGCATTTTTTTCCTAATTCCCTAGAGAGCACAAGGAAACCTTGCTACCCTGCATAGGGTATGGAGAGAACTGATTTCTTTCTGAAATTTGACCTTAAGTTCTGTGAACTCCCAACCAGCATAGATGCTTAATGCTAAGAAGGAGGAAAGCAGATCTCAAGGGATTCACTTTTGAATGCCCTATTGTCTGAATCAAAGAATGAAATTGTCAGCCTTCATTGTTTTTGCATAAGATTTTTAAGTTGTCTTCATGTTTATTTAATATTAACTTTCAAAGCAAGGTGATGTTTCTGTAATATTATAAGAATTGGGTCAGGGAGGATTCAAGGATACAGCAATCTCTGTGGAGGAGGGTTGAATTCCATGCATTTCAGTGGCTTTGATTTTGCTAGACTGAATATCATTTGAAAGTTTTGACCTTCAAAGGTAGCAGGGACTTCCTCTTATTAGTTGAAATTTCTAGAGAAGTTCATGGGAATTTAGAGTTATTGGGTGAGCTGCTATAGCCTGTTTCCTGGAAGTCGCTTTGAAAAAGGTGAAAAAAAGTAAGACCTCGGCGTGTATTCATCCCATTATCATTCCATTATGCCTGGACTTGAGACATTCATTCTCTATAGTTATACAGAAATGGATAAATGCAGGAAAAGGACAATGATAGAGATGAGGGCAATTTGATATGAACATTGAACATTGAACAAAGATCATGTTCTGAGGATTTGAAGCTTCTGAGTTGAAATCCAGCCTGTATTTGCCACAAAGTAGTCTAGAGAATAGTCATCATCTCAGGTCTTTTTTGACCATAGGAAACTGCACTATACAAGGGAGCTTATAAGGGAAGAAGGAGTATTCTAACCCCAAGAAACACCTTTGGCATATAAAAGCATGCATTATGAACCATCACCAAGTAATTGGATATACAGTAGCACCAAATGATAGAAAATGGAATTCAGCTATACTCATAACTCTATTCACAAATGTTGTGCCTTAGGCATAAGACATGTCATGTCTTAGACCTCAAGCATAATAAGTACACTTAACCTTTGATTGATGACTTAATGTTTCTTTTTGACCTGTTGTACTGATCAGAAAATTTTACACATCCATGGCAGTACATGCATGTGGTTAATTTATGACTCTACTCCTACAAGTGATTGACAGTGAAGAGTTGCTCTTGTATTGTACCATTTACATCATGAATGGTGTAGTATCTCAGGTGGGGAAATAGTAACATCTCAAGGACTTTTATATGCTCTTGCCAAGTGCAATAGAATTGTAGTCCAGAAGTGCCTGCATTAATTTGGATTTTATGAAATATCAAATTTTTAGGTCCCATCCCAGACTTAATAATTCAGAAACTGTGGAGGTGGACTCCAGCAGCCTGTGTTTCACAAACCACACAGGTTATTTTGATGCATGTTTAAGAGTGAACACCTCAGCCTGTGCCACAGCTCACTAGGTTAATCCTCCACCTGTGGCGCCAGCACTCTGGGTTCTAGTTCCGGTTGGGGTGCCAGATTCTGTCCCGGTTGCTCCTCTTCCAGTCCAGCTCTCTGATGTGGCCCGGGAAGGCAGTGGAGGATGGCCCAACTCCTTGGGACCTGCACCCGCATGGGAGACCAGGAGGAAGCACCTGGCTCCTGGCTTCAGATTGGCACAGTGCTGGCCGCAGCACACCGGCCATAGCAGCCATTTGGGGAGTGAACCAACGGAAGGAAGACCTTTCTCTCTGTCTCTCTCTCTCTCACTGTCTAACTCTGCCTGTCAAAAAAAAAAAAAAAAAAAATATTAAAAAAAAAAAAAAGAATGAACACCTCTCTACTAGTGGAAGTAGAGATTTTCTCAACTCAAATAACAACTTTGCCATTAACAATTGACTGCTATTAGGCAAAATAATCAGTGAGTGTGTCCTCATCTGCAAAATGAGAATAGCATTACTACCAGTAAAAGGTTTATTGTGAGAAAGGGAGTCAGTATTCTCTGGCCCTTACTATGTGCCGTGTAAACACTGCTCTTGCCTACAGGGATAGAACGGCCCAGTCCTTCAGTTCTGCTGCGGCCTCTCATGTAGATCCTGCAAACATTATTTTTATGACTGGTGGTTTTCAGTTATAAAAAAACAAGAAATTTTTGCTTCTTTCTTTTAACATTTGAAATGCATTTTCCAATAAGGAGCAGCTTTTCGGTCCTTAATTGAAAGAAAAATATCTCTTACATTCTGATGCTGACAAAATACCCAGTACATCTGCTGTACTCTCACCACAAGCCTCAAGACACATGTTTCTAGAGTGAATTACAGGAGCCATGGGCAGTAACTATGGCATTTCAAGCAGCTTAACAATCCATCTCTCCATCTTTTCTTGTTTCCCTGCAATTCCCTGGGTACAAAGAGATGCCTTCCTAACTTTTATTGAAATTTATGAATTCAGGCTCTAAGCTAAAATCCTTATCTTCATTTTATTTAATATTTTGAAGAATCTAACTCTTTCATATTGATTAACTATCCAAGCAGGCAATCGAAATGCTTAATCAATAACAGTCACTCATTTGGTGCTGTGTTGTCCTTTCAGAGCAATAGGTGGTTAAGCTCTTTTGACCTTCTCTTTTAATTAATTCAAACCTTTATTAACAAGCCTTGTACAAACCTCTACAGTGCTGCAAAATTGCATCTCCCAAGGAAAACTTTCCTCTGAGTTTTCTTGAAATTAATGAGTGAAGCCACAGAGAGCGCAGCTGGAATGGGGACATGAAGAGAAGGGGACACTTATGAACTGATTCTACAGCAGGGCTATGGAAACCCAGACCTTGGGGTATATCCTTGCTAAATGTGCTCCACCCCTGCTATTTGGCTCAGGGAGGAAAGCTGCAGTGCTTAATTGATATTGCTTTTGACTTCATTGCTTTCGCCCAGAAGCAAAAGTAGTTGAAACAGCAAAGGACAATTTTGGTTCCCAGAAGGACCACCTGTAATTCTGTGTTGTGGATGACTAGAATTCAAGAGAATTGACTGACAATGATGAGAATTCGTAATTTTTATCCATTTACTTCCCCTGCATGATCCTCAGTTTCTTCATCACTTAAATAAAAAAAATCCTGTGGGTAGTCTCTTGAGTTCTCCTGTATCTTTCATTTTCTGTAATTGTTTCACCAGTAGGAACTATTTCTCTCACCACGGATAGATTAACACTAAGAGATTGTGTGCATGTAGGTCCTTTGGAAAAAAATGTCAATTCTATATTCCTATAAACTGTTTCTTGGCTCACTATAAATTTTGTACAGAGAGGACTGCATTTGCTTGCTATTGTCAATGAATATATTTTCTGATTCCAGAGGCTGAAAATCTACCATTACATATATATAATTCTTTCATTTGGTACATTTATTTGGGAGCAAATTAGAAAGATTAAAATGAAAAAAGAAGGTACAACCTATAACTACATACAAGTTAACACAGACAATAGTTAATATTTTGTGGCATTTTATTTGTTTCATAAACTGTGAAAGTTACACATTACAAATGAAATTGAAATTTACTTTTTTTTATCTCCAGTTTCACTCAAGAAAACTACCTTTCCATTCCTAGGCAACTGTACATATAAATTCAATGTGTATTATTCTACTCCATTAAAAATTCCTGGATAGATATATCATATATATGAAAATTCCTGAGTGATAGATAGATAGACAAATCCTTTAAATAGATCTATTTATACTTGTCTATAGGTTTAAACTGCATATATATTCATTCAATATCTCATTCTTCAAGTTGCCTATTTCTCACAGCAATTATGTTTCAGAGATTAACTGCATTGTTGAGAAGTATAACTTATTCTTTTAAATTTGTGTTAAACATTTAATTGCATAAAGGTATAACATTTCATTTTCCATTATTCTAGTATTTCAGATTTGGCCAATTTAAATGCCTTTACAATTATTAGTATCTCAAATATATTTGCACAGCTCTTTTTATTGTACATGTAAAAGAATTTTCATAGGATATAAACAGTTGTTTTTGATTGCCAATTTTACTTATTTATGAATTTCTGTCCAAAATGTTGATATCACACTATGATTTAAGTTTTCCATACCCTTTCCAGTACATTCCACTACAAGTTATGATAGTGTGTCATTTTTCTGTATATATATCGTTATTGTATGTCTTTTGCTCGTAATTCTTAGGCCACCGAAGTTAAAGAATTTTGAGGTTTAATGAATGCTCTGGATTGAATGCTTGCGTTCCTCCAAAATTCATGCTTAAGCGAAATCCTCAATACCATGTATTAAGAGCTGGGGATTTAGGAAGTGATTAGATCAGGAGGGTTCCACCTCATGAATGGATTGATGCCACTAAAAAGGGCCCAAAGGAACTAGGAATTTTTTTCCTTTCTATACTTTGAGGGCACAGAATCTGTCCCTTCTGTCATATGAGGACTCCAAAAACACACCGTTAGCAGACGTTGAATCTGCTGGCAATATGATCTTGGATTTCCTGGTTTCCATATTTTTTTTTTTTTTTTTTGACAGACAGAGTGGACAGTGAGAGAGAGACAGAGAGAAAGGTCTTCCTTTGCCGTTGGTTCACCCTCCAATGGCCGCCGCAGCCGGCATGCTGCAGCCGGCGCACGGCGCTGATCCGATGGCAGGAGCCAGGTACTTATCCTGGTCTCCCATGGGGTACAGGGCCCAAGCACTTGGGCTATCCTCCACTGCACTCCCTGGCCACAGCAGAGAGCTGGACTGGAAGAGGAGCAACCAGAACAGATTCCGGCGCCCCGACCGGGACTAGAACCCCGTGTGCCAGTGCCGCAAGGCGGAGGATTAGCCTAGTGAGCCGCGGCGCTGGTTGCCATAATTTTGTAAATTACCCAGGCTCAGTTATTTTATTGTAGTAGCAGAAATAAAATGAAATCTAATGACATTTCAGGGTTCCTCTTCTGTGAACTGACCATTCCTAACCTTTGTTTTTTATTATTTTTTTCTTAATAATTTGAAGAGATATTTAAGTATATGGCTAGTTCCTTTTTTACATGTCACAGGTCATTTAAATTCATCAAAAGTTAATCCCTACAGAGTTATTTTAGAGAAAGCTATTACTTTGTTCTTTCTCGATTGCTCATCTCTTCAAAGGATCACTTTATGATAGTAAAACATGCAGTGTTTTCCTTCCTTAAACTGGTTTCCCAACTCTAAGGCCATTCTTAGAAAGAAAAAAAAAAAAAAAAAAACACATGCCACATGTCAGACATTATCAAGACTCTAATTGAGAGTCTTGGAATCGAAAATATCCAATTATAGATTCATACAACTTTATTTCTGTCTGTTTTTAAATTTTTATTCATTTTTAAGGAAGAGAGGCAGCTTGACAGAGAACTCCCACCCACTGCTTCACTCCCCAGATACCTAAAGCAAATGGGGAACTGGGTCTGGCCAAAACCAGGAGCTGGGAATTCAATACAGGTCTCTCCTACATCAATGGCAGGGACCCAGTCAACTGAGCTATCACTATCATCCCCCAAGGTCTGCATTAGCAAGAAGCTAAAATTAAGGGTGGAAGTGGAACTCAAATCCAAGCAATCCAATATGGAATGCAGGTATCTCAAGCAGCATGTTAACTGTTAGGCCAACCAAACACCTTCCCTTTATTTCTTCTTAAATACAACTGTTGCATTGAGTGCTAACAATTAATCTTTTTATCATGATGCAAATGAAATATCATTCCAGTAAAAAATTACAGAAATATCATAGCTCATTCTTGCTGCTGTAACAATACCTAAGAGTAGATAATTTGTAAATAATAGAATTTTATTGCACACAGCAGGATTGGGAGGCCTAGACAGCTCTCTCAACCCTCTTTTTTAAATTAACTAGTTTCGTGCATAACAGCAGTGCTCCTTTGTTGTTGTTGTTGTTGTTTTTAAGATGTATTTTATTTATTTGAAAGAGAGAGTTACAGGGAGAGGTAGAGACAGAGAGAGCTCTTCCATCTGCCAGCTCTCTCCCCAGATGGCTGCAATAGCCAGAGCTACACGGATCATAAGCCAGGATCCAGGAGCTTCTTCTGGGTCTCCTACATGGGTGCAGGGGCCCAAAGACTTGGGCCATCCTCTACTTTCCCAGGCCATAGCAGAGAGCTAGATCAGAAGAACAGCAGGGACTAGAACTGGTGCCCAAATGGGATGTCCACGCTTCAGGCCAAGGCTTTAACCCACTGTGTCACAGTGCTGGCCCCAACAGCAGTGCTCCTTTGACTTAACTACTTCCTACCTTTAAATGCCATCACCTTGGAATTTTGGAGGGACCCATATATTCATACTATTGAAAGAGACTTTGTAGTTACTCACTACCTTAACATAGACTTTCTAATGTGTGTAGGTGGGAAATAGCACACTCCTAACATAAAAATAAAGTGAAAGAAGGCAGGTATACACAGGGAAATAAATTTTTGAACTATTACATAATATTAAAACTTTATTATTCACTCTTGTGATACTTTTTAAATGATTTATTTATTTATTTATAAGTCAAAGTTACAGAGAACGAGAGAGAGAGAGGGAAAGAGAAAGGGAGAGAGTGAGAGGTATATTACATACACTGATTAATTCCCCACGTGGCCACAATGGCCAGTGCTGGGACAGGCCAAATCCAGGAGCCAGGAACTTCCTCCAAGACTCCCACATGGATGCCGGGGACCCAGATACTTGGGCTATCTTCAGCTGTTTTCCCAGGTCATTAGCAGGAAGCTGGGTTGGAAGCAGAACAGCCTGGACATGTACTGGCATCCAAGTGGGATGATTCCATAGCAAGTGGTGGCTTTACCTGCTATGTCACATGCCTGCCCCCATTCTCGTGATTCTCACAAACACTCTTTAATGAAGGATACATCATTCCTACATTATTATATAATATGCTGCCTTTCAGAGAAGTAGCGTATAAGTCAGCGGTAACAGGGCTAGAGGTAAACTGAGTTACATTTTGAGTGTTGTTCCATAATACTCCCCCACCATGCTCATTAAAATTATCTGCTTCCATCACTTTGCAATTTCTAAATATGAACTGTATTACAACAATGGAAATAAGAAAGTCAAAACAGTGAATGTGAAGTTCAGTGTTTTTAAAAAAGTTTTAAGCTTTACATTTCTTGTATGTAGTATGTGATGATGATCATGGTGATGCCATAAAATGTGGATGAACAAATTTCTGAGTTTGAAATACTTGCACATGGCTGTTGTCTTGAGTTCTGTTCAATTGGACATTTTTACTAGCTTTTTAAATTTATTAGTAAGGTATTATTAATAATAGTTGCATTAAGATGTAACTTCAGCCTCTGTCATGATTTTGCATCAAGGATGAAATGCACTGATTTTGGGTAATGGATGAGACTCACATGTAATGAATAGAGTTCAAAATTTAACACATGGCCATCTGGAAGAACTGCAGTCATTTTCATTCTTCTCTTCCAAATACAATGCAACATGTTCCTGTCAAGGGCATAATGCAGAATAGTTGCTAACGAAATAAATCATACTATGATAGAACAGCTAAGAAGGAACTGTATTGTCCAGAACTCATGGGTAGTAGTCATTTTTAACTCAAGTGCTTCTGCTGGCTTCTGGGAATACCAGTCATCTCATCAAAACTTGTGACTGACCTTTGAGGTGCCAAGTATATGAAACTTCAGTTTCAATGTGATGTTATAGATTAAATTTTTTAATGTGCAGGAAATAGTGATTGTTCTGACCTATAAAAAGCTGTGGAGTAGTCTAAACTTTCTTGCTAACTGATTTAGATATTTACTGAATGTTACTTTCACATTAATTTATTTATTTTATTGTTTGGTGACATTTTATTTTTGCAACAAACCATTAGGGATAATTCAAAAAATTAATGTTCCATTTTCAGAATTTCCTTTATTTAAAATTTTATAAATATTTAACTTCAAAAAATATTGAATGATATTACCATCTGTTATCTGGAAAGGAAAAAAGAAAATACATTCTGCAGAGAAATAATCAGTATTTACTATAAAAATGGTATCCACTCAAAATGAACTACACCAAAAAAAATGATAATTTAATGTGTTCAACTTCAGAAGGTACATTAACATATACTGCAAAACATGACTTTTCATTTAGGGTTACTGAGTTTTTCTATGTGAATACATGCAAGTTTTCTAGGGCAGTTAGGAAAAGTGAAAGGTTAGACATCACTGCTGATTCTACTTTCCGAAGAATTTTGCAGTTAAGGAATCCAAGAATTGTATCAGTGCTATCAGGCATTTTAAGAAGATCAGTGAACTCCACCAATGCTTATTTATATCTAATGTATGCAATCAAATGTTCATAAACCTTATTCTGTTGAAAACAAAATATATAGCAGCATTGTGACTGTTACTAAAATATTCAACATTGAAGCTTGTTAATTTTGGTGTGAACTTGGTTAATTAAGAGATACCCAACGATCTGGAAAAAAATTATTATTAGGTATGTCTGCAAGGGTAAATCCAGAAGAATTTAGTATTTGAAGCAGTGGGCTGAGTAAGGAGAATCTGCCGTCACTTAATGTAGGCAGGCAGCATCCAGTTAAATGAAGGCCTGGGTAGAGGAAAGAAGAAGAAATATAATAACTTTGTTCGGTCTTCTGGAGTTTGGGAATCCATCTTCTCTTGCCTTATCCATCAGAATTCTAAGTTCTTCAGGCCTCATATTCCATGATTTCTTTGTACCAACAGTCCAACAGTTTCTCATGAATTTAGACTCTCAGAATGATATTATTGATTCATATCATTATCAGTCCTATAGCATTGTAGCTTATTAAAATATACTCAGAATTTTTGTGGCCACAAATGAATAATTTCAGAAAAATAAGCTGTACAAACTTAAATGAAAAATTACTGTAGGGAGACAAAGACAGTTTAAACAGGAAGGAGAAAGAATCAGTGATCTTTAGTTTATGGCAATGGATAGTATCAAGTCCGAGGGACAGAAAGAAAAATTGAGGAACAGAATTAGCACAGAATCTAAAGGACATGTAGGATACATGTGCATGTCCTAGAGCATGAGAGAAAGAGGAAGAGAGAATAGCTAAAGAAATGATGGGTAAAAACATCTCAAATTTGATGAAAGACATAAATATAAACATGCAAGAAGCTCAAGAAACTCCATGTGAGATGTGTTCAGAGACCCACACTAAGCTCATTATAAACAAATATCAAAAGACAGCAAGGAGGTGGAAACAAAGAGAGAAGTGACTCATCATATCCAAGAGATTCTCAATGAGACTATTTGATGATATATTTTCAGGAACTTTAGAGATTAGTAGGAAGTGGATTGACAAATTCAGTGCTAAAAGAAAAACAAAACCCTACTTGTTGGAACACTTACCTAGAAAAACGGATCACAACATATTACCTTATTTGAACAAATTTTCCTCTATTGAATACCAAACAAGGTAATGATAACTAAGATTTTAATCAGAGGAAAATAAATTTGAACTGGAGAAAAAAGAAAAACAAAGCTCTGTCAATTAATAATCCTATATTTGTTAAAACTGTCCTTTGAAATTGAGGGAGAAATTAAAATATTCTCAAACAAAATCTAAGTGAATTCATTACTACTGGATCTGTTTTAGTTATAGACACTAGACAGTAACTCAACCCTGTGTGAGGAAATGGAAATCTTAATAAAGGTAAATATATGGGTATTTATAAAACTTAATATAACTATAAAACAATTTATTAATGAATGATTTAAGAAACCAATACCTGTGGTCAGCGCTGTGGCATAGCAGGTAAAGCCACTGTCTGTATTGCCAGCATCCCATGCGGGCATTGGTCCAAGTCTTGGATGCTCCTCTTCTGATCCAGCTTTCTGTTATGGCCTGGGAAAGCAGTAGAAGATGACCCAAGTCCTTCGGCCTCTGCACCCCTTTGGGAGACCCAGAAGAAGCTTCTAGCTCCTGGCTTCAGATTGCCTCAGCTCCAGCCATTGCTGCCAATTGGAGAGTGAACCAGAAGATAGAAGATCTCTCTCTCTCTCTCTCTCTCTCTCTCTCTCTGTGTAACTCTGATTTTCAAATAAATGAATCTTTTAAGAAAAGAATACAAGATTAACAGCTATCAATGTTTCCTTTCTCAATGAATAATCTCCTGTCATCTCACATCAAGTCACCAATCACTGAGGCCAATTGGGGAGTGAACCACCCGATGGAAGACTTCTCTGTCTATCTCACCTTTCTCTAACTGTATAACTCTGATTTTCAAATAAATAATTAAATGCTAAAAAAAGAAACCAATGCATATATATAAAGCAATTGTTACTCAACAAATTAGAATTTTTTTAACTTGGATTGTATCTTCATGTTATGTTTTCTATATAATTTAAGAGACTAATGTATGTCAAGGAATTCTTAGTTTATATTTTGGGGTACACACTGTACAAAAATATAATTTTCTGACATTAACAACTGAGAGGGGAAGAGAAAAAGCTGTTAAAATGTCATAGTTTTATATGTTGTTGAAGTTGTCACTGTAACTTAATATTAGATTGTTACAACTTCAGGATATAACTTTAAGATATAACTTCAGGATGTTATACATAATCCCCATGGTTACCACAAAGGAAATAGCTATAAATATGTAAAAAAAAAAAGAACTGAGGAAGCAATTTCAATGTTTTACCATGCAAAAATAAACTAAACAAAAAAGAAGACTATAGTTCAAGAAAGGGGAACCAAAAAATAAAGCATGTAGGAAGCCTATAGCCAAAGGCTATAAGTAAATTTTTCCTTTTCAGTAATTACTCTAACTGTATGTGGATGAAATTCCTTTATCCCAAAACATAGATTTGAAATAAATGGACAAAAAAGCTGCCATTGGGGCAGACATTTTGCACAACAGTTAGGATACAAATTGTGACCCTCATCCCATATGAACACACTTGGGTTATAGTCCCAGTGCATCCAGTTCCAGTTTCCTGCACATTCTGGGAGACAACATGTGATAGTTCAAGAATCTGGGTCTTAGCCACCCACGTTGGAGACTGGATTGTGTTCTGGGTACCTGATTTTGATATGGCCCAGACATGGATTTTACATGCTTTTTGGAACTGAACGAGCAGATGTTAAGATATCTCTCTCTTTCTTGGTCTGTGTCTATCTTTGTTTCTATCATTACATCTCTTGGTCTTTCAAATAATTGAAATTAAAAGATTTAACTTCATGCTGTCCTTGAAAATTCACTTTATATACAAAGACATGAATAGGTTAGAATTGAAAAAAACACCCCATGAAATGAGTAAAATAAGACAGCAGGATTTTTTCTATTAATATCAGCCAAAATAGACTTTATCAAAACGATTGCAAGATACAAAGGCAAAAGATTCAATATACGGAGAATGCTTAGAAATTATAGAGATTTGCAAACATTATGATATATTTTAAATATAATATATATTAACAAAATCTTACAGAATTAAAGGGAAAAATACATAGTCCTATGATATTAGTCGGAACCTTTACAACTTCACTCAAAATAATTGATAAATTACCTAGAATGAAGATAAGCCATGATAAAGAGTACTTAGCATAATAAGCTAACTAATTCTAAAGTATACATTCTGAAACATCTCTAACAAGAGCAGCATGCACATTCTTCTCAAGGACACATGGGGGTATTTTTCAGGATAAATCTCATGTAAAAACACAAGTTAGTCCATTTTCTGTTGCAAAAATCACAATACTATAGATATAGATTGGGTAAATTATAAAGATGAAGTCTGTTTTGGTTACAGTTATATTACAAGGTCAAGGGGCCACATCTGGTGATAGCCTTTGCTGGCAGAGTCCTGACACCGCTCAGTGCATCATCTGGTGAGAGAGAGGGGAATTGCATGTGTGTGTGTGTGTGTGTGTGTGTTCTGTTTTCTCTCCCTCTTTTCGTTTTAAATTTAATGTCTTTATTAATTGTCTGCACTATCTGTCTAAATATTAGTAACACAATAACTTAGATAATAAAAATAATATTTGCCTTCATTAAAAACAGACATGTAGAGAAAAGCAAGTTTCAAAATGTAAAGAAGACATGAAAAATGCATTTTTCTCCTCCCTTTGGAAAAAAAAATAGAATATTTCTCTTAAAACTTTATCTTTCTTTTACTTAATGTATGCTAAACTGATCTTCTGTATATAAAGAGAAACGAAAATGAATCTTGATGTGAATGGAAGGGGAGAGGGAGTGGGAAAGGGGAGGTTTGCGGGTGGGAGGGACGTTATGGGGGGGAAGCCATTGTAATCCATAAGCTGTACTTTGGAAATTTATATTCATTAAATAAAAGTTTGAAAGCAAAAAAAAAAAAAAAGAAAAAAAACTTTATCTTTCTTGGAGGGAAATTCAGCATACTTGTTCTTTTTTGTGTTTGTTTTGTTTTTTTGTTTTTGTTTTTGTTTTTTTTTTTTTTTTTGATAGATATAGTTATAGACAGTGAGAGAGAGTCAGAAAAGGTCCTCTCTCCGCTGGTTCACTCCCCAAATGGCTGCCACGGCCGGCACTGCTCTGATCCGAAGCCGGGAGCAAGGCGCTTTCTCCCAGTCTCCCATGCGTGTTCAGGAGCCCAAGCAGCCAGGCCACCCTCCACTGCCCCCAGGGCCACAGCAGAGAGCTGGACTGGAAGAGGAGCAACCAGGACCAGAATCCAGTGCCCATATGGGATGCTGGTGCCACAGGCAGAGGACTAAATGAGTGAGCCATGGTGCCAGCCCCTATACTTGTTTTTGAAGTGGATTCTTTTTTAAAGTTTTGGTTTTAAAGGTTTGTACACTTGAAAAGCAGAGTGACACAGAGAGTCTTGCTCTTATTTTAAAATCAATGGTACTGAATCATAGTGGCTCTAACCTGGTGACCACATCTAATCCTCCTCACCTCTCAATGACCACACGTCTAAATCCGATACATAGGTTGATTTTCCACTTTCTATATATGTCACAGTGGGGATTTTATTTGAGCATGCATTTTATAGGGGACAGACTATATTCAAATCATAAGAAGTCACAGATTACACCTCAATAGATTTACAAAGATATGTATTATATTAAGTAAAGTTAGAAATCAATAACAGTAAAATTGGTAAAATTTTTTAAAAGTTGAAGTTAACACACTTTCAGATAACAAATAATAACAAAAGATAACATAAAATAAAATATAATAAAAATACTAAAAGATAAAATCAAAGGAGAACTTGAGAAATACTTAGTGACAATTGAAAATGCAAGCATAACATGTGGAAACTCATGGAACAGCACAGAAACAATGACAAGTGGAGACTTATAGCTATAAATGCTTATATTAGAACACAAAATTTGGGCCAGTGCTGTGGCGCAGTGGGTTACGCCCTGGCCTGGAGCACTGGCATCCCATATGGGTGCTGGTTCGAGACCCGGCTGTTCCACTTCCTGTCCAGCTCTCTGCTATGGCCCGGGATAGCAGTAGAAGATGGCACAAGTCCTAGGGCCCCTGCACCCACGTGGGAGACCCGGAAGAAGCTCCTGGCTCCTGGCTTTGGATCAGCACAGCTCCAGCTGTTGTGGCCATCTGGAGAGTGAACCATCAGATGGAAGACCTCTCACTTTCTGCCTCTCCTCTCTCTGTGTAACTCTGACTTTCTTTTTTTTATTTTTATTTTAACTTTTATTTAATGAATATAAATTTCCAAAGTACAGCTTATGGATTACAATGGCTTCCCCCCTGCCACAACTTCCCTCCCACCAGCAACCCTCCCCTTTCCCTCTCCCTCTCCCCTTCCATTCACATCAAGATTCATTTTCAATTCTCTTTATATACAGAAGATCAGTTTTGCATATATTAAGTAAAGATTTCAACAGTTTGCACCCACATAGAAACACAAAGTGAAAATACTGTTTGAGTACTAGTTATAGCATTAAATCACAATGTACAGCACACAAAGGACAAAGATCCTACATGAGGAGTAAGTGCACAGTGACTCCTGTTGTTGACTTAACAAATTGACACTCTTGTTTATGGCATCAGTAATCACCCTAGGCTCTTGTCATGAGTTGCCAAGGCTATGGAAGCCTTTTGAGTTCACCGACTCTGATCATATTTAGACAAGGTCGTAGTCAAAGTGGAAGTTCTCTCCTCCCTTCAGAGAAAGGTACCTCTTTCTCTGATGACCTGTTCTTTTTACTGGGATCTCACTCGTGGAGATCTTTCATTTAGGTTTTATTTTTGCCAGAATGTTTTGGCTTTCCATGCCTGTAATACTCTCATGGGCTTTTCAGCCAGATCCGAATGCCTTAAGGGCTGATTCTGAGGCCAGAGTGCTGTTTAGGACATCTGCCATTCTATGGGTCTGCAGTAATAAAGGCCCTCCCAACAAAGAAAAGCCCAGGACCAGATGGATTCACTGCTGAATTCTACCACACATTTAAAGAAGAACTAACTCCAATTCTTCTCAAACTATTCAGAACAATCGAAAAAGAGGGAATTCTCCAAAATTCTTTCTATGAAGCCAGCACCACCTTAATTCCTAAGCCGGAAAAAGATGCAGCATTGAAATAGAATTACAGACCAATATCCCTGATGAACATAGATGCAGAAATCCTGAATAAAATTCTGGCCAATAGAATGCAACAACATATCAGAAATATCATCCATCCAGACCAAGTGGGATTTATCCCTGGTATGGAGGGATGGTTCAACATTCACAAATCAATCAACATGATACACCACATTAACAGACTGCAGAAGAAAAACCATATGATTATCTCAATAGACGCAGAGAAAGCATTTGATAAAATACAACACCCTTTCATGATGAAAAATCTAAGCAAACTGACTTTCAAATAAACAAATAAATCTTTAAAAAAATTTTTTAAAAAAGAATACAAAAATCATATATCAAACAGAATATATCAAACAAAAAATTCCCAACAAGCTAACTCTAAAGCATAAGAAAATACAAAGAGAAAAGCAATTAAAGCAAAAGCTAGAAGTTAGTAAGTAATAAAAATTAGAGTAGAGATAAATGAAATAAAGGACAAAAAGCAAAGAGAGAAAAAACAAAGAATCTCAAAATATCAACAAAATTGATATTTTCATCTAGATGGACTATGAAAATAGAAGACTAAAATTATTTAGATCAAAAGGGAAAGATAGGATATCATAACCAAGCCTACAAAATGAATGAAAATTATATTAAAATATTATGAAATTGGTTTTTTTTATACCTACAAATTGTATAACTAAATGAAATGGATCTATTCCTAGACTCACAAAACCTACAGATACTAAATCATGAATAAAGAGAAAATATATATAGACATGTAACCAGTAAGGAGACTGAATCAGTGATAAAAAAATCTCTCAACTAGAAATATCTACATCCCATATCAGAGTGCTTGATTCACATCCGAGATCCCTTGTTTCTGATCCAGTCTCCAGCAGATGTATATTGTGTATCTTGGAAAGAAGCAAATTATAAGTCAAATGCCTAGGTCCCTGACACACACATGGTACATTCAGACTGAGTTCCTGATTCCAAGCTTCACCCTGACCCAGCCCTGGCTGTTGTGGGCATTTGAGGAGTAACTCAGTAGGTGAAAATTATATGCTTTCTCTCTCTCTCTCTTTCTCTCTCCCTCCTCCCAACATAATATAAAAAACAAATAAACAAGAAAACAAAAAAATTCCTAACAAAGAACATCCCTGGATCTGATGGCTCTTCTGGTATACCAAATACTTAAATAAGAACTAGAATTAATCTTTTTTAAATCACTTTCCATATATTAGAGAGGAGATAAAACTTCCAAACTCATTTTATGACACCAGCATTATTCCAATATTAAGGAAAAATACACTGCACTAATAAAGACACTAAAGAAAATAAAACTACAGACCCATATTCTTTAGAAATATTTATGCAAAAATCTTCAACGAAATGTAAGAATTTTAATTCACTATCATATTAAGAATATTATACACCAAGATCAAATTGGATTTATTCCTGTATAAAGTCTATTCATCATATGAAAAACAATCAATGTAATTCACTTCATGTACTGAATGAAGGGAAATAACACATATGATCATTTTAATTGGTGTAAAAAAAGCACTGCTAAAATTCAACACCCATTCATAATTAAAACAACACTTAAGAAATAAAGGGAAACTATTTTATCACAGCACCACAGATAAAAAGATACAGCAAACAGCTTACTCAATTGAGAAAGATGGAAAACATTCATTGTAAGATAAAGAACAAGGCAAGAGGGCCCACTTTAGAAAATTATTCAACATAGATCTAGAAGGAGGATTTGTACTTCTTCACCACAAAAAATTACTGCAAGATTACAGTAATCAAAACAGTATTCAACTGGCATAAAGATAGGCATTTGGACCAATTGAAAATAGTAGACCATCCTGAAGTAAATACTCATATATGAAAATATAATTTTTGACAAGGGACCAAGACCATTCAATGAGGAAAAGACAGATATTTCAATAAATTATTATAGGAAAATTGTAGGTCTAAACACAGACACATAAGATGAAGTTGAGCTCTTGAAAAACACCGTAGATGAAAAAACTCAAAAGTGATCAAAGAACTAAGCGTAAGTCATAAAACTATAAACCCCTTTAGAAAAACTAGTGCAAAACGCCAATGACATTGGATTTTGTAATGATTTCTGGAATACGGATTCAAAGACCCAGGCAACAAAAGAAACAACAGACAAATTGAACTTGAACAAACTTTAAAACTGTAGGGATCAATCAAAAATAATATCAGTGGCCAAAAAAGTAAGCCATAGAAAAGGAGAAAATATTTGCAAATCATATATGATATGGGATTAACATCTGGAATTTATACAGGCTTGGTAAAACACTACAACAACAACAACAACAACAAAAAACAAAACCCAAATACAGAGAAAGTACTTGATAAAATCCAGTATCCATTTATGATTAAAAAATATTTAGGCCAGAGTGCTGTTAGGACATTTGCCATTCTATGGGTCTGCTGTGTATCTCACTTCCCATGTTGGATCATTCTCTCCCTTTTTGATTCTATCAGCTAGTATTTGCAGACACTATTCTTGTTTCTGTGATCCCTTTGGTTCTTAGTCCTATCATTACGATCAATTGTGAACAGAAATTGATCACTGGGACTAGTGAGATGGCATTGATACATGCCACCTCAATGGGATTGAATTCGAATCCCCTGGTATGTTTCTAACTCTACCGTTTGAGGTAAGTCAGCTTGAGCATGTCCTGAATTGCACATCTCTTCCCTCTCTTATTCCCACTCTTACATTTAACAGTGATCACTTTTCAGTTAAGTTTCAGCACTTAAGAAGTATTGTGTATTGATTACAGTATTCAACCAAAAGTATTAAGTAGAACAAGCAAAAAAAATACTAAGAGGGATAACATATTAAGTTGCTCATCAACAGTCAGGGTGAGGGCTGATCAAGTCACCGTTTCTCATAGTGTTCATTTCACTTTAACAGGTTTCCTTTTTGGTGCTCAGTTAGTTGTCACCTATCAAGGAGAACAAGTGGTATTTGTCCCTTTGGGATTGGCTTATTTCATTCAACATGATGTTTTCCAAATTCCTAACAGGGATCATTTTTCAGTTAAATTTTAAACACCTAAGAACAATTGTGTGTTAATTACAGAGTTCAACCAGTGGTACTAGAACACAAAAAAAATACTAAAATGGATAAAGTATTACATTGTACATCAACCCTTAAGGCATGCGGATCCGGCTGAAATGCCCATGAGAGTATTTCAGGCATGGAAAGCCGAGACACTCTGGGGGAAAAAAAAAAACCTAAATGAAAGATCTCCACGAGTGAGATCCCAGTGGAAAGAACGGGTCATCAAAGAAGGAGGTACCTTTCTCTGAAGGGAGGAGAGAACTTCCACTTTGACCATGGCCTTGTCTAAATATGATCAGAGTCAGTGAACTCAGGGGGCTTCCATAGCCTTGGCAGCTCATGACAAGAGCCTAGGGTGATTACTGAGGCCATAAACAAGAGTGTCAATTTGTTAAGTCAACAACAGGAGTCACTGTGCACTTACTCCTCATGTAGGATCTTTGTCCTTTGTGTGCTGTACATTGTGATTTAATGCTATAACTAGTACTCAAACAGTATTTTCACTTTATGTTTCTGTGTGGGAGCAAACTGTTGAAATCTTTACTTAATGTATGCTAAACTAATCTTCTGTATATAAAGAGAATAGAAAATGAATCTTGATGTGAATGGAAGGGGAGAGGGAGTAGATAAGGGGAGGGTTGCGGGTTGGAGGGACGTTATGGGGGGGAAGCCATTGTAATCCATATTCTGTACTTTGGAAATTTATATTCATTAAATAAAAGTTAAAAAAATAAAAAAAATATTTAGAACAAATTATGTATACAAGAAACATACCTCAACATAGCAAAGGCTATTTATGACAAATCCATAGCCAACATCTTATTGAATGGGAAAAAACTGAAAGCATTTACTCTTAATATCTGGAACCATATACAGATGTTCACTCTAATTGGCTTTATTCCATATAATACTGAAAGTTTTAGCTAAATTATTAGATGTAATAAATAAATAAATGGCATAGAAACAGGAAAGGAGGAATTTGATCTGTTTTCTGAAGACATGAACCTATATGGAGAGAAATCTAAAGCATCTACCAAGAGAATATGTTACAGTATACAAAATCAATACATCAAAATCAGCAGCATTTAGTACACCAAGAATGAACTGAAAATAAAAGAGCAATCCCATTTACTATAGCCACAAATAAATAAACAAAAACCACTTTGAAATAAATTTAACCAAGGATGTGAAAGGCCTCTATAATGAAAATTATGAAACACTAATCAAATAAGTTAAAGAATATATGAAAAGTGGGAATACCTCCCACATTCACAGATTGGAAAAATTAATATTATTAAAAATCTATGCTATCTAAGAGGGATAATGTATTAAGTTGTTCATTAACAGTCAGGGCTATGCTGATCAAGTCACCGTTTCCCATAGTGTCCCTTTCACTTCAACAAGTTTCCTTTTTGGTGTTCAGTCAGTTGTCACCGATCAGGGAGAGCATATGGTATTTGTCCCTTTGGGACTGGCTTATTTCACTCAGCATGATGTGTTCCAGATTCCTCCATTTAGTTGCAAATGACTGGATTTCGTTGTTTCTTACTGCAGTATAGTATTCTAAAGAGTACATATCCCATAATTTCTTTATCCAGTCTACCGTTGATGGGCATTTAGGTTGGTTCCAGGTCTTAGCTATTGTGAATTGTGCTGCAATAAACATTAGGCTGCAGACCGCTTTTTTGTTTGCCAATTTAAATTCCTTTGGGTAAATTCCAAGGAGTGGGATGGCTGGGTCGAACGGTAGGGTTATCTTCAGGTTTCTGAGGAATCTCCAGACTGATTTCCATAGTGGCTTGACCAGTTTGCATTCCCACCAACAGTGGGTTAGTGTCCCTTTTTCCCCACATCCTCGCCAGCATCTGTTGTTGGTAGATTTCTGAATGTGAGCCATTCTAACCGGGGTGAGGTGGAACCTCATTGTGGTTTTGATTTGCATTTCCCTGATTGCTAATGACCTTGAACATTTTTTCATGTGTCTGTTGGCCATTTGGATTTCCTCTTTTGAAAAATGTCTATTGAGGTCCTTGGCCCATCTCTTAATTGGGTTGTTGGTTTTGTTTTTGTGGAGTTTCTTGATCTCTTTGTAGATTCTGGTTATTAACCCTTTATCTGTTGCATAGTTTGCAAATATTTTTTCCCATTCTGACGGTTGTCTCTTCACTCTCCTGACTGTTTCTTTTGCAGTACAGAAACTTCTCAATTTGATGCAATCCCAATAGTTAATTTTGGCTTTGACTGCCTGTGCCTCCCGGGTCTTTTCCAGAAACTCTTTGCCTGTGCCAATATCTTGAAGGGTTTCTCCAATGTTCTCTAGTAACTTGATGGTGTCAGGTCGTAGATTTAGGTCTTTAATCCATGTTGAGTGGATTTTTGTGTAAGGTGTAAGGTAGGGGTCTAATATCCCTCTTAGTAGTTTTTTTGTCTGTTCTACTTAATATGACTGATTTAATTCTGTAATTAATACACAGTTATTCTTAAGTGTTGAAATTTAACTGAAATGTGATCCCTGTTAAACATAAGAGTAGGAATAAGAGAGGGAAGAGATATATAATTTGGGACATGCTCAAGCTGACTTGCCCCAAATGGTAGAGTTAGAAACATACCAGGGGACTCCAATTTAATCCCATCAAGGTGGCATGTACCAATGCCATCTCACTAGTCCAAGTGATCAATTTCAGTTCGCAATTGATCATAATGAAAGGACTAAGAGTCAAAGGGAGCACATAAGCAAGTCTAGTACCTGCTAACACTAACCGATAGAATAAATAAAGGGGAGAGTGATCCAACATGGGAAGTGAGAATCTCAGCAGACTCATAGAATGGCAGATGCCCTAAATAGCACTCTGGCCTCAGAATCATCCCTAAAGGCATTCGGAGCTGGCTGAAAAGCCCATGAGAGTATTTCAGGCATGGAAAGCCAAGACACTCTGGCAAAAGATCTCTGTGAGTGAGATCTCAGTGGAAAGAACAGGTCTTCAAAGAAGGAGGTACCTTTCTCTGAAGGGAGGAGAGAACCTCCACTTTGACTATGACCTTGTCTAAACAATATAAGAGTCGGAGAACTCAAGGGGCTTCCATAGCCTTGGAAACTCATGACTGGAGCATAGGGAGATTACTGATGCCATAGACAGGAGTGTCAATTGGTAAAGTCAACAACAGGAGTCACTGTGCACTTACTCCTCATGTAGGATCTCTGTCCTTAATGTGCTGTGCATTGAGATTTAATGCTATAACGAGTACTCAAATAATATATTTCACTTTGTGTTTCTATGGGGGTGCAAACTGTTGAAATCTTTACTTAATGCATACTAAACTGATCCTCTGTAAAAAAAAAAAAAAAAAAAAAAGAAAGAAAAGAAACTATCAACTCCCAACTTGACTCTCACTGGGATTAAACATGACAATAGGTCTGATCTGATTTCATCATCATTAAAAAAAGTCATCTATTATTTTTCACTTTATGTTTCTGTGTGGGAGCAAACTGTTGAAATCCTTACTTAATGTATACTAAGCTGATCTTCTGTATATTAAGATAATCGAAAATGAATCTTGATGTGAATGGAAGGGGAGAGGGAGTGGGAAAGGGGAGGGTTGTGGGTGGGAGGGACGGTATGGGGGGGAAGCCATAGTAATCCATTATTCGTACTTTGGAAACGTATATTCATTAAATAAAAGTTAAAAAAAAAAATCTATGCTATCTAAAGTAATGTACATATCCAACACAATCCCCATCAAAATACCAAAGATGCTCTTCGCAAAAGTATAAAGAGTCCAAAATTCAAAGAAGCACAAATAACCAAGGAAATTTTTTAAAAAAAGATCAAAGTTGGAGATGTAATTATAGTAGATTTCAAGCCATACTACAGAGCCAGTGTAACAAAACAGCAGGATACTGTCATAAAAACAGACACCCAGGGCTGGTGCCGCGGCTCACTAGGCTAATCCTCCACCTAGCGGCGCAGGCACACCGGGTTCTAGTCCCAGTCAGGGCGCCGGATTCTTTCCCAGTTGCCCCTCTTCCAGGCCAGCTCTCTGCTGTGGCCCGGGAAAGCAGTGGAGGATGGCCCAAGTGCTTGGGCCCTGCACCCCATCGGAGACCAGGAGAAGCACCTGGCTCCTGCCATCGGATCAGTGCGGTGCACCGGCTGCAGCGCTCCGGCTGCGGCGGCCATTGGAGGGTGAACCAATGGCAAAAGGAAGACCTTTCTCTCTGTCTCTCTCTCTCACTGTCCACTCTGCATGTCAAAAAATAAAAAAGACATCCAGAAAAATGCAATAAAATAGAGACCCCAGAAATTAAGCCATACATATACAATCTACTGATCTTTTTAAAATTATTTTTATTTTTTAAAAATTTTAAACCAATTGATTTTTAACAAAGTTGCTAAAAAACATACACTGGAGAAGAAATATCTCTTCCACAAATGGTACTGGGAAACTGTGTACCAGATAGAGAAGATTGGACCTTGACACACACCCTCACTCCATACAAAAGTCAACTCAAAATGGATCAAAGATCTTACTATAAGACCTGAAACAAGGAAATTACTAGAAGAAACCATAGGGGAAAGACTTCAAGAGTTTGGCATAAGCAACAGGACCCCAAAGGCACAGGCAACACATGGAAGTTCTTTAGAAAACTAAAAATGATTTTCATATGGGTCAGGCATCCCATTCTGGATATATATCTTAGGAAATGAAATCAGCATATTTCATTATAGTTCCATGTTGATTGTAGCACTATTCAAAGTAGCCAATATATGGTGTAAACTTAGATGCCCACTCATGTACAAGCGGATAAAGCAAATGTGGTACATACATACAGTGAAATGTTATTTAGCCATTTTGCCATTTTGCCATTTTCAACAAATGGATGTAACTGGAAGTTATGATAAATCAAATAAAGCAGACACAGAAATGCAAATACTACATGTTTTGGGTCATTGTGGAAGTTAAAGAATGCAGTAGACATGAACTTAAATTTATAATTACTAGAGGTTGGGAAGGGGGGAGGCAGGGCAAACAAGGGGAATGTTGGATAATGGGTACCAAAATATAGTTGGGATTAAGCTAATGGGTTCTGGTGCTCTGCAGCACAATAGGGTGACTATAATATACCACAATTTATTATATTCCAGAAAAAAAAAAACTTGAAGAGTGGAGATGATAACCTCAAAACACAAAAAAAAACTGAAAAAAATTAAAATTTAAATGCTTTGTATGATTAGTTTATACTATATATAAATGCTGAAATATTGCACTGTACCCCATAAAATACACCAGTTTTACATGCTAACCAAAAAATTAAAATTATAATTTTAAAAATAAAATATAAGACTAAAAATGAAAAATTTCAGGGAAGTATATGTAAAATGAAGCAAATATACAAATAAAAATTTGAAGAGAAGAAATAGAGCTCTAAACCATAATATCCAACATCGAAATATCAGGCGTATAGAAAACCACTGCTATCTCTTGGTTAGAAATTGTAGTATCACCAGTGTCAAGCCACTCATTTTTTGTCTGCAAGAAAGTAATTTTCTGGGAGGCCATCCTAAAACATTCTAGGTCTCAGAATTGTGTTGGATGTTTTGTTTAAAAAAAATGTCATGCTTGAAAAGGAGAGAGAGAAAGAGAGTTCATTTCCATCTGCTGACTATCTCCCAAATGCTTCCCACAGCCAAATCTAGGACAAGCTGAAGTCAAAAACCTGGAAACCCAGTCCAGATTTCCTATGTGGGTGGCAGGTACCCAAGAATTTGAGCCATTGTCTGCTGCCTTCCAAGGTATTTATTAGCAGGAAGATGAAATAAGAACCAGAGCCTGGACTCAAATCCAGTCACACCAAAATGGCATTCGGGTGTCCCCAGTGACTTCTTAACCACTCTGCCAAATATATGCCTCAATGTTTTATTTTTGTTCACATTTGTGCTTCTTTCTGTGTTACACTATTATTCTATACAAATTTATCTTTGGTATTTTGGGTTGTCAGCCTCTGACTATTAACCATTCTGTTCTGTAATTCTCCACATTTTGCTTAGTGAGTCCTGCTGTTTTCATACATTTTCTCAGTTTTGATTCCTAATGGCCCCTTTTCACAAAGATTTGAAGGCTAAAATATTTGCAGATTTGAAAAATACTTTTTGGTAGTTGCTGATCTTTTGCATTGGGGCTACTTTTGCACTGTCTCTTTTGCCTCCCACAGTTTGTGATCCTACAGCCTCTCCAGGGGACAACATGATCACAAACTCTGGGAGTGAGAAGGGATGATGAACTTTCCTGTCGATGTTGACCACTGTGGAATTTTCTTGGAATAAACCCAGTGAAGATGTTGAGAGTCAATTGAAAGCATCTGTCTTTGATGGAACTCTTCTGGATACTCTTGTCCTTTCAGGATAAAGTTTGTTTGTAATAAGTATGCTATAAATGCCATAAAAATGGGCAAAAGATGTAAACACTTCACCAAACAAAATGCACAATTAGATAATAAGCAGATTGAATGAAGCTTAACATCACTAATCATTTGAGAACTGCAATGAGATAGCAAATCATGCACATTAACATATCTACTATAAAAAAATAGTAAATATTGAAGAGATGTGAAAAAACTCAACCTCTCATGCACGATGGATGGTGTAAAAATTTCTAGCTACTGTGAAAAGCAATGGGACCATCATCGATAATTAAGTATAGAAATACAAAATGATCCAGCTACTCCAGTTCTGGAAATATACTCAAAATAATCAAGAACATATTCTCAAAGATATACTTACATGTCCTTTTTCACAGTATCAATATCCATCATATGTAAAACATAGACACATTGTAAGCATCGCCCACAGATGAATGGCTAAACAAAATATGGTATATACATACAATGGGATATTACTCAATCTTAAAGAGGAAGGAAATTGTGGCATATGTTATAACAAGTATGAATACTGAGGACATTATTCTAAGTAAAACAAGCCAAGAATTGAGATAATTATGGTATGTTTCCAATTATATGAGGCAGTGTAGTCAGAATCATAGACCTAGAGAGTAGAATGGTGGTTGCCAGTGGACAGCAGGAGGATGAGTTATTATTTGAACAGTCAGAGATTATGTTTTCTTTCTTCCTTCCTTCCTTTCTTCCTTCCTTCCTTCCTTCCTTCCTTCCTTCCTTCCTTCCTTCCTTCCTTCCTTCCTTCCTTCCTTTCTTTCTTTTTTGACAGGCAGAGTGGACAGTGAGAGAGAGAGAGAGAGACAGAGAGAAAGAACTTCCTTTACCATTGGTTCACCCTCCAATGGCCACTGTGGCTGGCGCACCACGCTGATCCAAAGCCAGGAGCCAGATGCTTCTCCTGGTCTCCCATGTGGGTGCAGGGCCCAAGCACTTGGGCCATTCTCCACTGCACTCCCGGGCCACAGCAGAGAGCTGGAGTGGAAGAGGAGCAACCGGGACAGAATCTGGCGCCCAGACTGAGACTAGAACCCGGTGTGCCAGCGCTGCAGGCGGAGGATTAGCCTAGTGAGCCACGGAGCTGGCCAGAGATTATGTTTTCAAGATGAAAGGAGTTATAAACATGGATAGTACAGACTGCACAACATTATGAATGTATTTAATATGACTGAACTCTTCACTTAACTGTTGAATATGGCAAATTTTATGTGCATTTTCTCACCATAAAAATAAAATAAAAGATCTATGGTTTAATTTTATAATATCTCAACTTCAGAAAACAGGTATTCAAAAAGTTTTTACTTTTAATTTTAATCATTTGTTTTCTGTTCTGGAAAACAATGAAATTGAGAAGATCTATGTTTTTTTTTTTTATGTATCCAGTAAAATGTTCAAAACAATCATTGGGAAACATTACTTGGTAAATTTTGCCATGTAAAAATATTTGTTGGAGACAGACTCCAAAGACAAGTAAGGAAAAAGACAATGGAAGCAGAGTTGAAAGATGCAAATCTTTTATTGGATTATAGTTTTTGATTCATTACATCAAGCCTTTTGAAAGCTTTTTTCAAAATTTCAAGAATGTGGAACTTTATCCTTGTTTTTTAGAACAACTTTTATCACACTTTCTATTATTGCCATCAAAAAGAATCCTATGGTACAAGTAATGTATTTTTTCTTATTCAATAAGGAAACTATAACTATGAGAGTTGTTTTCTATCCCAGCTCTTTCCAACCACCACATCCTACAGAATTTGCCTCTTCCATGTCTCATGATTTTTTTCATCTCCAGTCTTAAATCATACGATCTTCCTCATTTCAGCTTTTTCATTTCATCCTGATCCACTTTAATAATAGCTCTTAACCAATTGTTCACACACTTTTAGATAACCCTGAAGCAAATATTTCATATTGGGGGGATGGTTTAGTAAAATTCTTCAGTGGTTTCTCATATCTTTTTGGAGGAAGTCCAACAGTTCTAACATTTTTGAAAAATTCAAAAAAGAAAAAGTCCACATTCTTAGCATCAATATGGTTTACAAGAATAATTTTCCACCTTCACTAACGTACCTGCATATCTTACCTTGATGCATAGCCTCTATCTATATGTAATTTTCATACCACAACTATTTGAAAAAGCAATTATTTATATTTATTTGAAAGGCAAACACAGAAAGAAACACAGAGACAGAGACACACACACAGATTTCTTAACTTCTGGTTCATTCACCATATGCTAGCAACAATAACTGCAAGCTCAATCTGGTTCTCCCATGTGGTTGGCAATTATTCAAGTACATGGGTCATCATATAGTGTTTCACAGGGTGCACATTAGCAGGAAGTTGGAATCAGAAATAGAGCCTGGAAGCAAACTCAGGAACTCTGATATGGGATATGTACTATACTGTGACATCATAACAACTGTGCTAAACACCCACCCCTTTCAAACTCTCAACCATTTTGAGACATGTTTTTGTTTTTCTCCACATTTTAAAATCCATTTTTCAAAAAAATTAATTAATCTAGCTTTCTACCATGTTCATTTGAGTGCAAGCTTACTATAATGTTACTGGATTGGCAAAGATTTTTCATAAACTCTGGCTAATGCTCAACTGAACTACTATAGAATTTGAACTTATTATTATGATATCATTCACATTTTCTATTTATGTCAATACTACATAAGACACATAGGAAACAATACTTTGTTTACCAATATTTCTTACCATCTGATAATTAAAACTAAGAATAAATATTCAAGAACTATTTGAGGAAAGAAAATTTAAAGAATTAATATCATTTGAAGGAATTGTTTCTATTTAAAAATAATCACATTTTGAATTGCTTATATTGTGCTTTTTATGTTATAAAACATGGTGTACTATGCTTCTGAAACCTGCAAATTGTCTTCCAACACAATGATTCTCAGCATTACACAGCCTAAACAATTCTCACATTCCACAACTACGCATGCATGGTTTGCTGTAGTGCGCTTTGCATGAATTAATGCAGAACCAAAACTACACTGAAAGCTTCTATTAATATAGAACAGTAATTTTCACAAAATGTACTGTGCTATATTTACTAACATACTACATAGCAATATTCATGGTAATTAAAATTTAATCCATTAAAATAAACCAAATGTAATCAGGGCTGCACATTCTTGCCTTCATTGTACACATTTTTATTTAGTAGCCAACTGTAAATCTATTATAATCATCCATGAATAAATCCCTTTTCTATGGATATTTTAAAAAATTACCACAAACATAGTAACTCAAAGGAACACACTTTATATCACAACTCTAAAGTTCAGAATTCCAAAATAAGTCTTAAAGGACTTGCATGAAGGTGTTTGTAGGAGCCATTTCTTCTGGAGTCTCTGTTTCCTTACTTTTCTCAGCCTCTAGAGGTCATCTACATTTGTTATTTCATTGCTCCCCTCTTCCATCTTTACAGTCAGCATCTGTCCAAGCCCTAGAACAATATTGCTCTCATTCTGTCTTCATCCCCACTGTTCTATTTTTCATGAATTGTGTTATATTGGGCACACCAAGATATCCTAAAATAATCTCTCTGCTTTAAAACCAGTTGTTTAGGAATTTTAATTGTATCTGAAACTTTAATTCCTTTTTCTCAACATGTAACAGTAAGTTGAGCTTAATAGAATAGCAATTAAGATATGGGGATATTTTAGGAACCATTATTCTTTGAACTATAGTGGAAATATGCAGGAACAACAGGGTTTTAATTTACATGAAAACATGGCAAGTCTTTCTAAAGAATGCTTACAGAAGGCTAACAAACAAATAAAGCATTGTATATATGGTCAGATTGCATATATGAAGGCCAGGTATACTCAACAAATGTTTCCCTTTCTTTCTCTTTCTTTTCTGAAATATTTACTAAATGTCTACTTTGGTTTAGGTGCTGAGATAGTTGCTAGAAATAAAGTGGCAAAGACAACAAAATTCCCATGATTGGAGACCTCACAGTGTTACTTATATTTAATAAAATAATTATAATATTGTATGAAAAGCAGTATGTTAGAGATAAGTAAGAAAATATTAAGGCAAGTTTTACCAAAATATTTGTTATATAATATTTCTCCAATGCTTGGGCTAGCCCACAGTGGCTGCAACACTCACTCATGCTGTTGCATGAAACACCAAGGATACACATAGGACAGCCCTGGCCTTTGGTCACCTTGGAGGAGAGGAGGTGAAGGTATGATTATCCCAATAGAAGTAATCATACCCTCCTCCCTGCTGACAATACAGATCTACCAATCCCAACTTGGGTGTCACCCTGGTTACTCGTCCCACACTGGAGCATTGTCCAGAACTCCCTGGCTACACACAGTATACACCACTGTGTAGTCACTGAAAGAGCAGACATTGCTCTAAATTACAGAGGCATAATTTTAAAAAAAATCCTACATATGATAAAACCACCATATATTTCAACAAATGTCGCTCCTCCATGAAGAGGGGGAGCGACATAATGGTGCCGTGACTCGGATAGGAAACTTAGGAGGGAAGAAACAGGAAAAAGTGGGAAAATACCGGAGAGAGAGACTAGCAAAGAGCCTAGGGAAAAGCCGGATGGAAAAGGTGCCGGAAGAAGCTATCGAAAGCCTAGGCATAGACTCGGATATGGACTGTGGGAAAGAAGTTAGGATTGGACGTTAGGATTGAAAGCGAAAGTGAAAGCTGGGAGAAATCTCTAAGGTCGAAAGCGAAAGTGATACCTAGAAGAAACTTAGACTCGGAAACGGACTGTGGGGAGAAGCCAGGAGAAATGACAGGGGAATATTGTTGGAAGAAAAGTTAGGAAACATACCGGGTAGAGAAAAATATGTTAGGGAGGATGTAGCCGCGGGGGCAGGCTGAGGCGGAGACGTAAGCTAGCTTGGGATTCGTCAAGTCAGCCCGGGGAGCAAAAGGCAAAAAGCTAAAACCAGAGGCGGAGACGCGTGAGCGAGGTTGGAATCCGTCAGATTAGCCCAGGGAGCAAAAGACGGGAAGCCAAACTGAAAGACGCAGACGTGAGCTAGGTTGAATTCGCCAGGTTAGCCCGGGGAACTTAGACTGAATACCGGTGGCGGAAACATGAGCTAGGCTGTGTGACTCGCGGAAGCCGCAGCGCGCAGAGAGAGCGCGTGGGGCACGAATGGGGAGAGCGCACTAGGCTCGAGTAGATAGGGAATGCGTGGGGCCGTGGTGTGGGCGCAAAGGGCGCGGAGACCGCGGAGTGCGCAAAGCCGGGAAGCCGCCGCGGGGTGAGGCGCCGAGAAGCAGCCTCGGGGCGGGCGCCAGGAAACCGCAGGGATAAGAGAAACAGAAGTTTAGAAGTAAAATGAGAGAAAAAGGAATGCTGGCAGATAGAAGTAAAATAGAGATAGGAATGCCCGGAGATAGAGAAATAGAGAAAAATAAGGCCTCCCCACAACATGGCAATGAGAGAGCCTGGATTCGGTCTGCCTGATTAGTAAGACGAAAAGCACCTGTGGGCGGCTGCAGGTCACCGAAGACAGGCACGTTATCAACACCAATAAGTCTCCCCACAATACGGCAATGAGAAGGCTCGGATTCGGTTTGCCTGATTGGTAGGGCTTGTAAGCACCTGCAGGCAGTTCTAGCAGAGCAGAGCATGCGCTGCAGGGCACCGAACACAGGCACACATCAGCGCCTAAAAACCTCCTCACAACATGGCGAAGAGAGGACCCGGATTCGGTTTGCCTGATTGGTAGGGCTTGTAAGCACCTGTGGGCAACTCCAGCAAGCAGAGCAGAGTGTGTGCCATGGGGCACCGAAGACAGGCATGTATCAACGCCAAAAAATAAAAAGAAAGGGGGAATTGTGGGGAGCAACTCGGACTAGACTGTTACTGGAATTAAGACTTATTCTATGCATCTGCTCTCCCACAATATGGCGCTGGGAGAGGAGTAAACAGCTTCTACACAGCTGCCTCTCACCAACTTGACAAGCTGCAGGAGCTGTTCCTGATTGGAGGAGAGCAGCGTACTCGGCGTGTGGGTAGCAGAGTTGGGATTGGTGGAAGAGGACTATAAAGGAGGAGAGAGACAACATGCACCAGGAACATCTATCTGAAGGAACACCTGTGCAGCCCCTGAGAGAGCCGGCCGGCGGTGTGCCACTCCCCCGTGGAAGTGGGGAAAGTGGCAGGGGGAACCGCCCTTCCACGGAGGTGGAAGGGTCGGTAGCCAACCCGGGAAGAACCAGCAGCAAACCCGGGAAGGGCCGAGCAGGCAAGAAACAGTGCAGGTTCGTGTGTCGTTCCTCCACGAAGAGGGGGAGCGACAAACAAATGGTTAAAAATGCAGATTCAAGGAACAAGAATAAGGAGGAAACATGACTCCCACAAAAAAAACTAAATAACAATTCAATATTTGAATATGAAGATGAAAAGTTAGGTGAAATTCCTGAAAAGAAATTCAAAAGAATGATCATAGGATTACTCAGAAGCAATGAGAAGCAAATTCAAAAGTTAAAGAAATGCATACATGACATGGAGGTAAAATTTCCCATGAGATTGAGATTTTGAAGTGATATCAAACAGAAATATTAGAAATGAAGAATTCAATAGGTCAAATAAAATACAGTAGAAATAACAACAGAGTTGGTGAGCAGAAGAAACTTAACAACAGACTTGGTGAGCAGAAGAAAAGATATCTATCTAGAGAACAAAGCTTTGGATATATTTCAGTTAGACAGACCAAAAAAACAAAAACAAAAAAAGAATACCCAATATACAGGTCTTGGGGCCCACGCCATGGCTCACTTGGTTAATCCTCCATCTGTCGTGCTGGCATCCCATATGGGTGCTGGGTTCTAGTCCCGGTTTCTCCTCTTCCAGTCCGGCTCTCTGCTGTGGCCTGGAAGGGTAGAGGAGCATGGCCCAGGTGCTTGGACTCCTGCACCCGCATGGGAGACCAGGAGGAAGCAACTGGCTCCTGAGTTTGGATTGGTGCAGCGCCGGTTGTAGCGGCCATTTGGGGAGTGAACCAACAGAAGGAAGACCTTTCTCTCTGTCTCTCTCCCTCACTGTGTACTTCTCTACCTGTCAAATAAAAAAAAAATCCAGGTCTTAGGATTTCTTGAAGGTGTGGAAAGAAAAAATGGATTAGAAGGCTTATTTAGTGAAATAATAACAGAAAACTTCCCCAATTTGGAGAAATAAAGGGACATCTAATTATAGGAAGCACACAGAACTCCTAACAGAAACGATCAGAAAAGATCTTTTTAAAAAATATTTATTTATTTGAAAGTCAGAGTCACACAGAGAGAGGAGAGGCAGAGAGAGAGAGACAGAGAGGTCTTCCATCTGATGGTTCACTCCCCAATTGGCCACAATGGCTAGAGCTGCCCTGATTCAAAGCCAGGAGCCAGGAGCTTCTTCCAAGTCTCCCCCGTGGGTGCAGGGGCCCAAGTATAAATTCAAGCAGGCGTGATTATAATAAAAGTACATGCACCCAATACCAGGGTGCCTAGCTATTTCAAATAAATGTTAATGGATCTAACAGGAGACATAGAATCTCATACAATAGCAATGGGGGACTTCAACATCCCACTTTCATCAATAAACAGATCAGCTAGACAAAAAAATCAACAAAGAAATAACAGAGCTAATCTACATAATGGACAAAATGGATCTACAAAACTTTTGATCCCAGAGTGGCAGAATCCACATTCTTTCTATCAGTGCATGAAGCTTTCTTAAGGATAGACCATGTGCTAGGCCATTAACCAGGTCTCAGCAAATTCAAAAAATAAGTCATACTCTGCATCTTTCCTGACCACAATGGAATTAAGCTGGAAATTAACAACTCAAGAATCTCTATAAAACATGTAAATACATAGATACTAAACAACACCTTCCTGAACGAACAGTGGGTCATTGAAGAAATCAAAAGGGAAACTAAAAAATTCTGGAAATGAATGAAGATGATAATACAACATATCATACTTATGGGATACAGAAAAAGCAGTAATAGGGAATTTTAGAGCAATTAGGCCTACATCAAGAAATTGGAAAGGCATCAAATAAATGAGTTATCAATGCATCTCAGGGAGCCAGAAAAACAATTACAACTAAACTCAAAATTAGCAGGAGGAAAGAATAATTAAAAATGTGGAAAAAATTAAATTAAAACAAAAACAATATATAAGATTACTGAAATGAAAAGCTGGTTTTTTGAACAAATAAATGAAATTGATGCACCATTGGCCCAACTAAACAAAAAACAAAGGGAGAAGATACAAATTAATAAAATAAGAGATGAAAAATGAGATGTAACAACAGATAAAACAAAAAATATAAATCATGAGGAATTACTTCAAAGAGATATATGCCAACAAATCTGACAATCTAAAAGAAACAGATAGGTTTCCATACATATACAATATGCAAAAATTGAGTCATGAAGACGTGGCAAAAAAAAAAAAAAACAGGCCAATAACTAAGATGGGGATTAAAGCAGTAATAAAGACTCCCCCAACAAAGAAAATCCCAGGACTGGATGGCTTCACTGCTGAATTCTACCAGACTTTAAAAGAAGAACTAATTTCAATTCTTCTTAAGCTATTGAAAACAACTGAAAGGGAGTGAATCCTCTGAAACTCCTAGAATGAGGCCAGCATCACATTAATTCCTAAACCAGACAAGGATACAAAAAAGAAAGAGAACTATGGACCAATATCACTGATGAACACAGTTGCAAAAATCCTCAACAAATTATAAGCTACTCAAATCCAACAACACACCAGCAAGATCATTCATCTGGACCAAGTGGGATTTATTCCCTGGTTCAGCATATGATAATCAATGAATATGATACAACATACTAACAAATTGAAAAATAAGGACCATATGATTATATCAATAGAGGCAGAGAAAGCATTTGATAAAATGCAACAATGATTGTGATAAAAACCTTAAGCAATTTGGGCATAGAAGGAACATTCCTCAAAACAATCAGGGAAATTTTTGATGAACCCACAGCCAGATTTTACTGAATGGAGAAAATCTGGTAGCATTTCTACTAAGATCTAAACCAGACAGGGATGCCCACTTTTACCATTGCTACTCAGTATAGCCCAGTAGATTTAGCCAGAGCCATTAGAGATGGAAAAGAAATCAAAAGGATAGAAGTTTAAAGGACAAGGTCAAATCATCTCTTCTATTTGCAAATGACAAGAATTTATTCATAGGGAAATCAATAGATGTTACAGTGGATTCGTTCTGAGAAGAGGAGCATTGTGGGGCAAGAGGCATGGAGTCACCACCACACAGACCCCATGAGACAGGTGAAAGCAGGCCAGAGGTGAGCAGCCTGCAGACTCATTTATTTCAGTTGGTACAGCAGCTTAAATAGCCAAGGCAGTTATTCTGGTCAAGGGGAGGTTTATGCCCTAACCAATCACAGCCTGTTACCAGGCAGTATCCGAAGCCACTCAATCACAACCTGTTGCCAGACAGGCTCCGAAGCCATCCAATCACAGCATGTTGCCAGGCAGTATCTGAAGCCATCCAATCACAGCCTGTTGCCAGGCAGGCTCTGTTGTCAGGCAGGTTTCGAAGCCATTCCTGAGTGACTGATGCTCGCCTGCCAGCGGCCATCTTGGCATGGCCTTCTCATTCCACCATAAATAGACTTCACTAAGAGACTACTGGAACTCATGTAAGATTGGTAAAGTTACCCAATGGAAATAAAATCGGTATATGAAACAATTACCTACACTCCCACATTTACTATTGCTCAATTCACAATAGCTAAAAGATGGGATCAGCCCAAATGCCTGTCAAATGAAGACTGGATAAAGAAATTATGGGATATATACCCGACGGAATAGTACATAGCAATAAAAAAAATGAAATCCAGTCATTTGCAACAAAATGGGATGGATCTGGGAAACATCATACTTAGTAAAATAAGCCAGCCACAAAGGGAAGAATACTATACAGTCTCTCTGGCCTTTGATAACTATTAGAGAAACTAAAAGGAAAGCTGTAGAAGTGAAATTGATACCTTGAGAAGCAATGAGGAACAGGTTTATTTTTTTTCCCCATATTACTTGTTGAACTCTTTTATTAACATAGAGTTAATCATATGTGTATAAGGTCAAATGAAAATAAGTATTAGTAAAATAAGAATGGGAATAAGAGAGGGTGGAGGGAGAAGGGTGGTAGCATGGGTGGGAGGGCAGACACAGTGGGAAGAATTACCATATTCCTAAAGTTGTAATTATGAAGTGTATGAAGTTTGTAACTGTAAGGCTGTGTAGTTCTGAATACATTCCTATGAACTTACTTTGAAGAGCACAGTTTAAAAACTTGCCATGAGACCCCAAATATCCTTAGGTTGGGTAGTAAAAATGCCATTTTAAGTGTTAAAGTGATCTTATGGATAGGAAAAAATGTTGAAGTGACCATAGAGATAGGATTAAGTGTCTAGTAATAATAATCGATAGAATGAAAAAGAAGTGAATGCTCCAACATCGGAAGTATTCCACATAGCTGACTCATAGAATGACAATCACTTTAAGTATCACTTTGACCTCATAATCAGCCCTTAAGGCATTGTGGTCTGGCTGAAAAGCCCACATGAGCATTTCAGGCATGGAAGGCCAAGACACTTTGGCAAAAATGTCATAAAATGAAGGACCTTGGCTGATGAGACCCCAGTGGAAAGAAGTGACATCACAGAATGAGGTACTTTTCTCTGAAGGGAGGAGAGAACTTCCATATTGCTTATGGCCTTGTCTAAATACTGATGAAGTTTGTGGATTCAAAATGCTTCCATAGGCTAGGCAGCTCATGTCAAGGGCCTCAGGTAATTACTGATATCATAAATAAGCGTGTTAATTGTTAAATTAACAACAGAATCACTGTGCGCTGACTTCCCATGCAGGACCTCTGTCCTCAAAGAGTGTATTATGAGAGTTAATGGTAAAATTTGTTCTCAAAGATTTATTTTGTTTTTATTAAATGGAGGATACTCTTATGTCTCATAAGTTTTAATTATGCCTAAGTGTCCAACTTCATTGCTTCTTTTCTTAGATGCTTCCTCAATTAATGATAAAATTTGTTCTCAAGAACTTTCTTTTAAAGTATTAAGTGGAAGATATTCATGTCTCCTAAGTTTAGATATGCCTAAATGCCCACAAAAGATGTATCATTTTTGGGTGCTTTTTTAAAGTTAAGTTTCTAAAGAAAAAAAAAGAATTGAAATTACAAAAAAGAGTGGTAATGTTGCAGGATGTAAACTTAACATATAAAAATCAGTAGCCTTTATATACACAGACAATACCATGGCTGTGAAAAAAACTTGTAATATCAGTCCCATTCACAATAGCTACTAACTTTTTAAACACCTTGGAATAAATTTAACCAGGGGCTGAAATATGTGTATGATGAAACTTATAGGACATTACAAAGTAATAGAAGACATAAAAATGGAAAAATCTTCTATGTTTGTGTATTGCAAGAATTAATATCATTACAATGTCCCTACTGTCAAATGAAATTTATAGATTCAATATGACCCCAATGAAAATATCAATGAGATTCTTCTCTAAATCTGGATCTCTAGATCTAAAAAAAATCAGAATTCATATGGTAAAATAAGAGACCCAAATAGCTAAAGCAATCTTATACAACAAACACAAATCTGGAGACACCAAAATATCATATTTCAAGACATACTACAGAGCAGTTATAATTAAAACAGCCTAGTACTGTCACAAAAATTTATATGGAGACAAGTAGAATAGAATGGAAACTTCAGAAATCAATCCAAGCATTTACAACCAACAAATCTTTGACAAAAGAGATAAAAATCACTCCCTAGGGAAATGACAGTCTCTTAAAAAACGGTGTTGGGAAAATTGGAGTCTATATGCGACGTATGAAACAAGACCTCTACCCTACAACTTATGTAAAAATCAATTCAAAATGGATCAAGGATCTCAATCTACAACCTGAAACCATCAAATTACTGGAGGAGAACATTGCAGAAACTTCAAAACATTTGTATAGGCAAAGAATTCTTGGAGAAGATCCCAGAAGCACAGACAATCAAAGCAAAAATGGACAAATGGCTTTACCTGAAGCCGAGAAACTTCTGCACTGCAAGGGAAACTCTCAGCAAAGTGAAGAGCCAACTGACAGAATGGCAGAAAATATGTGCAAACTATGCAATTGATAAAGGATTAATATCCAGGATCTATAATAAGCTCTAGAAACTCAACAACAGCTAAACAAAAAATTCAGTTAATAAATGGGCAAAGGACTTGAACAGGCATTTTTCAAGAGTGGACATTCAAATGGCCAACAGACACATGAAAAGAATATTCAGGACCAATAACCATCAGGGAAATGCAAATCAAAACCACACTGAAATTTTATTTCACTTGGGTTAGAACAGTTCTCATATCAAAATCAACAAATAAATGCTGGTGAGTATGTGGGGGAAATGGTACGCTAACACACGGTTGGTGGGAATGTAAACTAGTATAGTCATTATGGAAACAGTATGGAGATACCTCAGAGAGATGAAATTAGATCTACCATATGACTTAGCCATCCCACTCCTGGGAATTTATCCAAGTGAAATGAAATCAGCATATGGAAAACTTCTCTGTACCCCCATGTATATTGAAGCTCAGTTTTCAATAGCCAAGACTAAGATGTGGAATCAACTCAGATATCCATCAACTTAATACTGTATAAAAATTGTAATATATATATATATACATACTATATATATATATATAGTATATGTAAATTCACTATGGAATACTACTCACTGGTCAAAAAGAATGAAATCCTGTTATTTGCAACAATATGAACACAACTAGAAACCATTATACTTAGTGAAATAAGCCAGTACAAAAAGACAAATACAGTACGTTTTTCTTGATCTGTTGCAACTAATAGAGTACCAAAAATTTAATCTTGAGGAATGAAATTTACATTTTGAGATTCAATGATTTTTATAATCCTTGATGCTACTATTGAGGAAGGTTTTTTCTCTTATTATTTGTTGAGCTCTTTATTTAGCTTAAGATTAGTCTTATGATGAGTATATTGTGAACTGAAATTAGATCATTGTAAAAATTAAAAGAAAGAATGAAAGGAAGGAGGGGAAGGGTGAGAGAGTGCACAAAATGGAGGGTAAGGTAGGAATATCATTAAGTTATTAAATCTATGTATTGAAATAGCTGAAATTTTTTTACTTTAAAAAGTTTTTTGAAAGAAAGAAAAGCTCTAAGGAATGCTGAAGAAAAATAGTATTTGTCAAAGAAATTGCTTCATTTAAAAAATTCCAAGTCAAACTCTGGAGGGAAAAATAAAAACCTAAATGAAAGATCTCCACGAGTGAGATCCCAGTGGAAAGAACGGGTCATCAAAGAAGGAGGTACCTTTCTCTGAAGGGAGGAGAGAACTTCCACTTTGACCATGGCCTTGTCTAAATATGATCAGAGTCAGTGAACTCAGGGGGCTTCCATAGCCTTGGCAGCTCATGACAAGAGCCTAGGGTGATTACTGAGGCCATAAACAAGAGTGTCAATTTGTTAAGTCAACAACAGGAGTCACTGTGCACTTACTCCTCATGTAGGATCTTTGTCCTTAGTGTGCTGTACATTTTTGATTTAATGCTATAACTAGTACTCATACAGTATATTTCACTTTATGTTTCTGTGTGGGAGCAAACTGTTGAAATCTTTACTTAATGTATGCTAAACCGATCTTCTGTATATAAAGAGAATCGAAAATGAATCCTCATGTGAATGGAAGGGGAGAGGGAGTGGATAAGGGGAGGGTTGCGGGTTGGAGGGACGTTATGGGGGGGAAGCCATTGTAATCCATATTCTGTACTTTGGAAATTTATATTCATTAAATAAAAGTTAAAAAAAATTCCAAGTCAAAATATTTGAAAATGTCCTATTTCATGACTATCCCTGTCCTTTACCCAACTTTCTCTCATCCTAACACTAGGAGATTTACAAGGTATATAAGCAAATTGCAAACCCTTGGAGTTTCTGCAATAAGGAAATACATATTTCAGGTAAATATTTGTCAAACTTATTTGACTAAAACACTTTTTTACACTTTTACAAAAGATCAATTCACCCATTAACAAATATGTAAACACACTATAGGAAATATTTTCTGAAAGAATGCAAAGAATGGCTGGCATCATAGCACAGTAAGTTAAGCTGCTGCTTGAGATGCCGCACCCATCTCAGAGTGCTTGTTTGAGTCCCAAGTGCTCTATTTCTGATCCAGTTCCCCTATATTGCACTTGTGAATGCAGCAGAAATTGGTCCAAGTGCTTGGGCCCCTGCCATATCCATGGAAGACCCAGATGGAGTTCCAGGCTCCTGGCTTCTGTCTTGGCCAACCCCAGCTTGTGTAGCCAACTGGGGAGGCAACCAGCAGATGCAAGACTCTCTCTCTCTCTTTTTCTCTCTCTCCTCCCATCTCTTCCTCTTTCCCCCTCTCTGTCACTGTCTTTCTTTTTTTCCATGTTTTGCTCTAACACTGTCTTTTAAATAATAAATAAATAAACCATAATTTTTTAACATAAAGGAAGGAAAACAAATTTAACTGACACTGCCACAAAGTTGCAACCATCTAAATGGAACACTGGAATATTTAAGCTTGAGTTATGCTATAATAGATGATCTACAAAGCATAATAATACAACAGCCCCCTCCTACCCCTGTTACCACCATTTAAATGTGCAAGACTTACAATGACAGGCGGCTTCCACTTTTCCCTCCTGGAGCCTGGCTGTCATGCTGCAAGAAACCCATGGCACATGAACAGGAACTTGGATATCCAAGGAGCACATAGGTGTCTGCAGCAGAACATCCAGCTGACCCTGTGAATGTATGCCCCAGACATATGGCTCCAATCAATTTCTCGCTAGTCCCCAGCTCTTGGAGCTGTCCTGGCTGATGTTTTGTTATGTCAAGCAAAAAAGCAATGTTCTGCTAAATGTTGCACAAAGATGTATTAACAACAAAAGAATAAAATGGCCCTTGTATGTCATCAAATTTTGGATTAATTTACTACATATAAATAGATCATTGACAGATAAACTTTGAAAAGTGAAAATTTATCTGGCTAGTATTTCTAACATAAGGAAAACTGCAAAGGAAAGGGTATAAATAAATATGGGGTATTCTCAAAACATGTGGTTGAATGTGACTGAAATAAATCTTCAGAACTTTAGAGGTAATTAGAACACACATTTTAGTGGTTTCTGGATTTGCATAAAACATTAAGTAAATAATTCTGGGTATATCCTATGGTATCATGTTGTCAGTAAAGTACTTCACTTCCTTTTCCTGGAGAAAACCTTCTCTGTATTTACTTTGGACAACCACTCCTTTGCTGCTTTCAATCTACATATCTTAGATGGGACAATCCATACAAACAGGCTTACTCAAACCATAAAAATGCACATTTGTAAGAGAAATATGCTTGTGTAATCTGATCAGTCAAACTTCAGGTTACATTTTAGCTGTAGATAAGCACATACACGACTCAGTTGGATCAATGTGGGTTAAATACTGGAAATACTCTGATGTTATCAATGATGTTAATCTGAGAAAAAAGTGAACCTGGAATTGCAAGAAAGAATTGGGCCCAAATGAAAAAATTCATACTAGGGTTTGGCACTATTGCTCAGTGGGTTAAAGCCTCAACCCACAGACCCCACATCATGTAGGGGTGCCAGTGAATCCTGGCTGCTCCTCTCTGATCCAGCTCCCTGCTAATGTGCCTGGGCCCAAGTGTTTGGTCCCCTGAACCCACGTGGGAGATCCAGAAGAAGCTCCTGCCTGGCTCCTGTCTCCTGGCTTCAGCCTGGCTCATTCTTGGCTGTTGCATCCATTTGGGGACTGAACCAGAGGATGGAAGATTTCTCTTTCTCTCTGTCTCCTTCTCTCCTCTGTAACACTGCCATTCAAAACAATGAAAAAAAAAAAAAACCTTATTGAAAACTCATACTAAAATGAAAGAAATGAAGATTTGTATAATCTTATATTCAACTCCAATCTGGTTATTATGTTGGTCCATAAATTATTATTATATTTCTGTTCAAAATGGTTTGAGTGTCTATCATTTACAATAAAAGTATTGTTGATTAATATAGAGAAATGCATTATACATGATCAAATATGGGATTAAGGTGATTGGTTGTGTTATAGATGGATAGCTCTCATTTTACCAATGAGGAAAGGGAGAATTCATACAGTGAGATTCATAAAGTGAGATTCATACAATATTTTTGTTTTTGTGCCTGCCTTTTCTCAGTCAATATAATATCTTCCACATCCGTCCACTATGTTCCAAATCATACAGTCTCATTTTTTTCATAAAACTATAGTATTTAATTGTGTATACATGAAATAATTTCCCATTCATACATTTGTGGAAACTCATATAATTTAAAATTATAAATAGCAAATGTATGATTAATAATGGATTCTAGATATGAAAAATAAATAATACACCAAATACTGCTTTATTTTATGGTCTTGATCCAATAAAGTAAGTTATTTTAAGAACTGCTTTGCCATCCAATTCATTATCGTATGTATACACATATCTTCACAGTAACATTACTCCCACTATATGAAATCTGGAAGCAGGGGTTGGACATGGTGGAGCTACACTGGTCAGAGGACTGGCTACTGTAGTTCCTACTCAGCTTTCTGCTAATATCCCTGGGAAGCAGTGGATGATGGCAAAAATACTTGCATAACGGCAATCAGGTGAGAGACCTGGATGGAATTCCTGGCTCCTGACTTTAGCCTGGTCCAATTTCAGCTGCTGAGACCTTTTGGGTAGTGAAGCAGTGAATGGAAGATCTCTCTTTGTCTCTCCCTCTCCCTTTTTCTCTCTCTGTCACTTTGCCTTTCTAATAAATAAATACATAAATCTTTTCTTAAAAAATAAGTGCTGAAGCAACACAACTGTCTATTCACAGGTGAATAGATAAGCAAAAAGTGATGTATATCCAATCAAATATTAGTCACCTGCTGCTTATTAAATAAAATTTCTGGGTATAAGTTTGACTAATGGCATTTTAAAAATCACCAAGGCATTTTTGTGTGGTAAGAATTTTACTTTACTTTGATGAGTATAAAAATTACAAAATAGGTTCCTATAAAACATTAATTAATTAACCACTACCTAGATCCTCTTATTTAATAAGGTTAGGGTAAGGTAGAGTATAAGTATTTACCAAATCACACAATATAACAATTTCTACCTGCCAGTTTATCACTAAGTTTCTAGCTCAGCCTTGAGCAGAGCTGCTGATAAAGTATTTCGGAGATGTCACTTTAAGAGAATCTTGTCCTATTTCTGTGGATGCAGCAGCAGGGGAGTGGGAGGGATCATGGAAATCTCTATGTACACTAATCTGGCCTTTTCAGAGTTGCTCTACTTTAGGCAACAAGGTACAGGCTTATTTCTCCCACCTCTTCCTAGATCTTCAACAATTCAGAAAACAACCAAAATAGGATTTTTCGGTTAAGTGATGGAGTCTTAGCAGCTTAGTTTGTTTATCAGAAGAACTTTCACACTGAGAAACTGAATATATTTTCATGAAAAGATTTTTAATTTCAGCAAAATAGTCCATTGTGACTGAGGTGAAATCACAGAATGATAACATCAAGAAATTAAATCAAAGAGTCAGCAGAGGGCCAAATTGCACTCAAAGGCCATAAAAAGAACATTGGCTTTATTCTGAGAGCAAACAGTCAGCACTGGAAAATTTTGTTCATAAACATGACTACATTTTACCTTTACTGGGATGATTTCAACTATTCTGTTTAAAACAGAACAAATAGAGCAAATAATACAAATACAGTAACTGAATAGAAGGTAATTACTGTAATTTAGACTATTTCCAAAGTGATACCAGGGGATGGATAGAATTGGTCACTTTTTGGATATGACTAACAGTGGACTTAATAGGATTTCCTGTTGAAGAATGGACCCCAGAGTTTGAGCACTATGTAGCTACTGCAATATTTTTATAATCAAAATAGGAAAGATTCAAAGAGGAGCAGGTTTGAGTTGAGAGATCAGAAGTTAATTTTTAAGTTTGATATATGTATTAGAAACACTTAGATGTATTGAGAGGTCAATCTTGGCCAAGGAATACAAAACTTGGACTGATAAGAACATAGATTGTATTTAGGAACCCAGAATTAAATGAAATTACAATGACAGGAGGTATAAATGGAACCCAAAGGGAGACTTAAAGACTTGAATCTTTTGGGGAAAGCAGAAAAATGAGGAAGAGCTGGTAAATAATACTGAGAAGATTGCTTTTTTCAAAGCTGGAGAAAACCATTAAGTGTAGTGCCCTAAATATCAAGTCAATAAACTGTCACTAAGGAAAGAATGGCCATCATGTTCTTCATGCTGGTGATGTATCAAGTACAATGAGGGCAGATTTTTGTCCAAGGATTTAGCAATGAATCTGTTAGTGATCACCCCACTGAGAGACATCTTACTGAATAGTTCAGAGTCAAAGCCAGGCTGGAGTGGTTTTAATAAAAAAAAAATGGGGAGTCTTAAATTAGAAGCAATAAGTGGAAGAACAATCCCAAGGATTTTGCTATAAAGAAAAGCAGGAAAAAAATAAAAAAAAAATAGAAAAAAAAGACAATATGAGAGTACTTCAAAAACTTCATGAAGAATGGAATTAAAAGATAAATTTAGGAGTGAGCTTCTGGCCTACCAGTTAAGATGCTTTTTGTAATGCCCTCATCATCCTATCAGAGTACCTGGGTTTGAGTCCTAGCTCCCCACCTGACTCCAGTTTCTGGCTAATGTGTGCCTTGTGAATAAGCAGGAATGGGTCAAGTTACTGGGTCCCTTCTCTCTTGGGCTTCTGGTTTCAGTTGTGACTGTCGCGGGCATTTGGGGACTGAATCAGAAGATGGGCCTTTCTGCCTCTGCCTGCCATTTGCCTCTCAAAAAAGAGATTAAAAAGATAAGTTTATTCTGATGCAAAAATTGAAATCCATACATGATTTTTTCATAATATGTACTTTTTGTGAACTTTTTCAAGTACCCTTGTATGAGATCAAGAGAGAATTTTTTTTTTTTTAATTGAGGAAGCACACCTTTTCATGTGAACTTTAAAATTAGAATGTAAAAGTAACGGTGTAGGTGGAAGGGGATATTGATACTGTCATTGATTGTTGAACATGGGAAGCAAATGAGATAAAACCCACTCTTGTTTCAGGTTATGATCATACTTTCATGACAGAACTTCCACACTAGTTTGCAGTTAAAGAATGCTCAGGAAGAAGCAAGCAGATCCTCTGCTTTGAGGAAATAAATCAAAAGTCAAGGGAGAATAAGGACGAGGTAGGGGACATGCAGCTCATAAAAGCAAGAAAAATGGAGCTGGTACTGTGGTGTAGTGGGTAAAGCCGCTGCTTGTGGCACCAGCATCCTACAGCAACACCAGTTTGTGTACCAGCCGCTCCACTTCCAATCCAGCTTCCTGCTGGTGTTCCTGGGAAAGCAAAGGAGGATGTCCGAAATCTTTGGACCCTTGTGGCCATGTGGGAGACCCAGAGGAAGCCCCTGGCATCTGATTTCAGATTGGTCCAGCTCCGACCATCGTGGTCACTTTGGGAGTGACCAGTGGATGAAAGATCCCTCTCTGTCTCTCCTTTCTTTCTCTCTATAACTCTCTCTTTCAAATAAATAAATACATCTTTTTTAAAAAAATTCAAGAAAACAAACATAATTCAAGCACAAGAGAGTGGTTAAAGTACCCAGATTCCATCCTCTGTTTGTGATCTGGGAAAGCAATAGAAGATGGTCCAAGTGCCTGGCTCCTGCACCAGCGTAAGAGACCACAAAGAAGCTCCTAGCTTCTGGTTTCAGATAGGCTTAGCTCCAGTAGTTGTGGCCATTTCGGGGGAGTGTACCAGTAGATGGGAGACTTTTTTTTTTCTGTCTCTCCCTTTCTCTGTAACTCTCCCTCTCAAATACATAAATAAAATTTTTGAAAAAAATAATTTTCACATATACAGAATATTTCATCAGCAGCAGACTGAACTGCAGTGGAAATCCTTTAGGCACAAGGGAAATAGGCCAGAGGATATATGGTCTAACATAAACCAATAATGGATACTAGAAATAGTAACTAAAATGTAAAAATATAACATTATCCCTAATAATGAGGAGAGAACTTCCACTTTGACTATGACCTTGTCTAAATAAGATAAGAGTTGGAGAACTCAAAAGGCTTCCATAGCCTTGGAAACTCATGACTGGTGCATAGGGAGATTACTGATGCCATAAACAAGAATGTCAATTTGTTAAGTCAACAACAGGAGTCACTGTGCACTTACTCCTCATGTAGGATCTGTGTCCTTAGTGTGCTGTACATTAAGATTTAATGCTATAACGAGTACTCAAACAGTATTTTTCACTTTGTGTTTCTATGCGGGTGCAAAGTGTTGAAATCTTTACTTAATGTATACTAAACTGATCTTCTGTATATATAGAAAATTGAAAATGAATCGTGATATGAATGGAAGGGGAGAGAGAGTGGGAAAGGGGAGGGTTGCGGGTGGGAGGGAAGTCATCGGGGGGTGGGGGGAAGCCAATGTAGTCCATAAACTGTACTTTGGAAATCTATATTCATTAAATAAAAGTTAAAAAAAATAAAAAAATAAAAAGATTATCCCTAATAATTTAAATGTCTTTAAAAATAACTCAGTTTTGAACTGGCATTGTGGTGTAGCCGGTAATGCTGCTGCCTATGACATCAGCATCCCTCATGAGTGCCAGTTCACAAATCCCAGCTGCTCCACTTTAGATCCAGCTTGGTGATAAAGGCCTTGGAAAAGCAGTAAAGGATGGCCCACATACTTACAACCCTGCACCCACGTGGGAGATCCCGATGAAGCTCCTGGTTCCTGGCCTATCCTGGCCCCTGGCCTAGTCCTGGCCCTATCCTGGCCACTGTGGCCACCTGGAAAGTGAACCAGATAATGGAAGATTTCTCTTTCTTCCTCGCTCTCTCTCTCTCTCTCTCAATCTCTCTCTCTCTCTCTCTCTCTCTTTAACTCTGATTTTCAAATAAGTAAATAAATCTTTAAAAAAGAAACCTGAATTTTGAAATTAGTATAACAAAATAATATGAGGTTTATAACAAATGTGTAAGTAAAACTTCTAAACAATGCATATAATTGGAGAATAGAAAAAAGAAAGCACACACATTTGAATGGTTATTTCTCTGCATGAAATGGTATAACCTCTCTTGAAAGTAGACTGGGATAAAGACCCAGTAATCACCAACATTAAAGAAAACAAAACAATAACCAGAGTTACCACCAGCATAACAACAAAGGAGAAAAAATTGAGTCATAAAACAGAGAAAAATGGTAAAAAGAACAGCTGAAGGAAATAGAAAGCAAATAGATGATAAAGTGATGGTATCATTGCATGCATTATTAATGTAAATAATCTCAGCACCACAAAAAAGGCAGAGGTTTTAATATTGGACATAAAAGCAAAACTCAAGGATGTGTTGTTTATAAGAAACACACTTGAAATAAAAATTATAAATGTATTCAGGTAATTTATTTGGGTTTTAAACGTATATCATACTGACAAAAGTTTAAAAAGCTGAATTAGCTAAATGAATGCCAGAAAAACTAGGTTTCAGAGAAAAGATTGTAAAGAAGAATCATTATTTTTAATGGAAACCTAGAGACTAGATGTATGTATTTACATGCTTCTGCAAATAGTTGAGTAAATTATTTCAGAAAGCAGTTATAAGTATCATTACCTTATTTTTATAAATTAGGTTGGACTACACAGTGCACAAATAGTAGGGTAGTTAGAGTGGAAGATACCACATTGGAGTCTGTGGATTTAAACATTGTTGACAAGATTGTCAATTGACCAAAGGGTTATCTTCCCCGATAATGCTAGAATTAATTTAACTGAAATTGGCATATATTACACACAAATGGGAACTCTTGGCAACATCTATCCAAAAGGACTGTCAGAAAGGAAGCCAAATTAGTTCTGAAGATTGTTAAACCAAAGAAAGGATCAGATTCTATGCTCTGAGGCTATCTCACATGTGAAATCTCCTAGTTAAGGCATTAATTCTGTTCCATTTTAACCAAAACTTCTGATTCTTTGAAATATCTATTCAAGAATTAGATCAAAAAACATGATCCTGGAAGAATCTTGTTATGGTGTAAGCATTCTAGCATACATCCCACTTTTAGAATAAAATCACTTATGTTCTCAAAATATGCACATGTAATTTTTTTGTTTCTGTGCTGTGTATTACACTTTGGTATTGCCTTACACATAATTTTAAAAACATGTATTTATTTGTTTTCATTTTATTTGAAAGCTACAGAGACAGAAAGGTCTTCCATTTGCTGGCTCATTGCCCAAGTGTTCTCAACAGCCAGGGCAGGGCCAGGCCAAATCCAGGATTCAGAAACTTGCTATAGGTTCCCAATATAAGACAAGGATAGAAAATCTGTACCATCATCCAGGGCATTACCATTGTACACACTAACAGGAAGATGAATCAGAAGCCGAGCTGAGGTTCTAATCCAGGTACTCTGATACTGGATGGGTGTATCCCAGGTGACATCTTAACCATTGTACAAAATACCAAATGTGAAAAGATTGTGGGTCCAGACATTGAGATGTAATGGGTTAATCTGCCACCTGGGTGGCTTGCATTCCATATTAGTGTCTATTCTAGTCCTAATACTTGGCTTCTGATCCAGCTTCCTGCTGATGTCTGAGAAACCAGTGGATGACAGCCCAAGTACTTCAGGCTCTGCTACCTACAAAGGAGATATGGATGGAGTTTAGGACTCCCAGCTTCAGTCTGACCCAACCCTTGCTTCTGTGAGCATTTCAGGAGTGAACCAGCAGACAGAAGATCTCTTTCACTCTCTCTCACTTGGAGGAAACACATTTAAATAGAATTTAGAATTTAAACTTATTTATTTACTTAGCAAACATTTATTGAATATCTAGTATGTTATAATTACTCTTCTTGATTCTCAAGTGGCATCAATAAATACATAGAACTCTAATTTCAGACTGTATCAAAAAATAAATGCAATTTTGGAGTTTAGATATTTAATGCGGATAGCATGATATTATCTTATACAGTTTCTCTATCAAAGAGAGATCAAGCTTTTCATTTCTACTTCTCTGAACATACCACTCCAATACTTATTTGCTATTTCTGTAAAAAAAACAAACTAGAATTTTGATAGGAATTTCATTGAATCTACAGATTTCTTCAGGTACTATAGGTAATTTAACATGATTAATTCTTCCAATCCATGAGCACTTTCCATTTATTTTCATATTTTTCAAATTCTTTTATAGCATTTTGACTCCCAGTATATAGATTTTCCACCTTATTGGTTACATTTACTTTTTTTTATTTTTATTTTTTTTCCAGGCAGAGTTAGACAGTGGGAGAGAGAGAGAGAGACAGAGAGAGTTATAGACAGTGAGAGAGAGACAGAGAGAAAGGTCTTCCTTCCATTGGTTCACTCCCCTAATGGCCACTATGGCCAGCACTGCACCGATCTGAAGCCAGGAGCTGGGTGCTTCCTCCTGGTCTCCTAAGCAGGTACAGGAAGCCAAGCACTTGGGCCATCCTCTGCTGCCCTCTTGGGCCACAGCAGAGAGCTGGACTGGAAGAGGAGCAACCTGGGGTGCTGTCACTGCAGGCGGAGTATTAGCCATGTGAGACACAGCACCAGCCCAGGTTACATTTATTCCTAACGTGTTTGGAACCACAATAGCCAACACAATTATGAGAAAAAAAAAATTACCTACTAGTAACATGCTCACTGATTTTAAATTATATTGCAGAGTTATAGCAATCAAAACAGTATGGTACTAGCACATAAATAGAGACACAGACCATTGGAACAAAAAAGAGAGCCCAGGAATAAATCCACTAATAGTTGACATGAGTCACTAATATTTGATGCAAGCATCAAGAATACACAATGGGGATATGACAGTCACTTCAATAAATAGAAAACTGCAAGTCTATTTGTAAAAGAATGAAATTGGATTTGTTTTATGTCACCCACAAAAATTAACTCAAAATAGATTAAACTTAATTACAAAAGAGGAAACCATAAAAGTCCTAAAAAAGAGAGAGATTCTCTTTATTTCTTTGGTATCTGTTGTTAAATTTACTTTTTCATCTCCAATTATATTGATGTGGATCTTCTTTTTTTGTTTGTTTGTTTTTGGTTAGTTGAACCAATGCTGTTGGTTACTTTTTTTAAAATCTTTTAGTTTTGCTGATCTTTTGTATTTTTGTTTTGATTTTGTTTATTGCTTCTCTAATCTTTTTTTTAACTTTTATATAATTAATATAATTTCCAAAATACAGTTTATAGATTACAATGGCTTCCCCCCCATAACGTCCCTCCCACCTGCAACCCTCCAATCTCCCGCTCCCTCTCCCATCCCATTCACATCAAGATTCATTTTCAATTATCTTTATATGCAGAAGATCAATTTAGTACATATTAAGTAAAGATTTCAACAGTTTGCACCCACACAGAAACACAATGTGTAAAGTACTGTTTGAGTACTAGTTATAGCATTAATTCACATTGGACAACATATTAAGGACAGAGATCCTACATGAGGAGTAAGTGCATAGGGACTCCTGTTGTTGATTTAACAATTGACACTCTTGTTTGTGGCATCAGCAATCACCCTAGGCTCCTGTCATTAGTTGCCAAGGCTATGGAAGCCATCTGAGTTCGCCAACTCTGATCTTATTTAGACAAGGTCATAGTCAAAGTGGAAGTTCTCTCCTCTCTTCAGAGAAAGGTACCTCTTTCTTTTGATGGCCCGTTCATTCATTCTGCTGGGATCTCACTCACAGAGATTTTTTATTTAGCTTTTTTCTCCACAGTGTCTTGGCTTTCCGTGCCTGAAATACTCTCATGGGTGTTTTAGCTGGATCCAAATGCCTTAAGGGCCTTTTGAGTTTGCTGACTTAGATCTTATTTAGACAAGGTCATAGTCAAAGTGGAAGTTCACTCCTCCCTTCAGAGAAAGGTACCTCCTTCTTTGATGGACTGTTCTTTCCACTGGGATCTCACTCACAGAGATCTTTCATTTAGGTTCAGTCTCCATGTATTTATATATGTTTTACAGATTCTTGAATTATTGATTTCCAGCTTCATTCCACTGTGGTCAGAGAAGATGCATGGTATGATTTCAAGATGCTGCAGAAATAAAAAGAATCATCAGAAATTACTACAAAGATCTGTATGCCAACAGAACCAGAAACCTAGAAGAAATGATAGATTTCTGGACACATACAACCTATTTAAATTGAGCCCTGAAGAGATAGAAAACCTAAACAGAACAATAACCAACATGGAATTTGAAACAGTAATAACGACTCTCCAAAGAAAGAAAGCTCAGGACTGGATGGCTTCATTGGTGACATCTGCCAGACATTTAAAGAAGAACTAACTCCAATTCTTTTCAAGCTATTCAAAACAATTGAGCAGGAGAGAATCCTCCCAATCTCCTTCTATAAAACCAGCATCACCTTAATTCCTAAACCTGAAAAAGATACAACAGAGAAAGAGAACTATAGACTAATTTCCCTATGAACAAAGATAAAAATTCTCAACAAAATATTAGCCATTTGAAATTAACAACACATCAGAAATATCATTCACCCAGACCAAGTGGGATTCATTTTGGTATGCAAGGATGTTTCAATATTTGTGAATAAAACAATGTGATGAATCACATTAACAAACCGAAGAACAAAAATCATATGATTATCTCAATAGAAGAAGAAAACGAACAGCAAATTGTGTATACAATCCCATCAAGGTTGCATGTGCCAATGCCATCTCACTAGTCCAAGTGATCAATTTCTGTTCACAATTGATCATAATGAAAGGACTAAGAGTCGAAGGGATCACACAAACAAGACTAGTGTCTGCAAATACTAACTGATAGAATAAAAAAGGGAGAGAATAATTCAACATGGGAAGCGGGATACACAGCAGACTCATAGAATGGCAGATGAGCATTCTGGCCTCAGAATCAGCCCTTAAGGCATTCAGATCTGGCTGAAGAGCCCATGAGAGTATTTCAGGCATGGAAAGCCAAGACACTCTGGAAAAAAAAAAAGAAAAACAAAACGAAAAAGACCTAAATGAAAGATCTCTACAAGTGAGATCCCGGTAGAATGAACGGGCCATCAAAGAAGGAGGTACCTTTCTCTGAAGGGAGGAGAGAACTTCCACTTTGACTATGACCTTGTCTAAATAAGATCTGAGTTGGCAAACTCAGATGGCTTCCATAGCCTTGGCAACTAATGACAAGAGCCTAGGGAGATTACTGACGCCATAAACAAGAGTGTCAAATTGTTAAGTCAACAACAGGAGTCACTGTGTACTTACTCCTCATGTAGGATCTCTGTCCTTAATGTGTTGTCCAATGTGAATTAATGCTATAACTAGTACTCAAACAGTATTTTACACTTTATGTTCTCTGCGGGTGCAATCTGATGAAATCTTTACTTGTATATACTAAATTGATCTTCCGTATATAAAGATAATTGAAAATGAATCTTGATGTGAATGGAATGGGAGAGGGAGAGGGAGATGGGAGGAGTGTGGGTGGGAGGGAAGTTATGGGTGGGGAAGCTATTGTAATCTATAATCTGTACTTTGGAAATTTATATTTACTAAATAAAATTTTTAAGAAAAGGAAGGAACATTCCCCGACACAGTCAATTTATGACAAACCCATGGCCAGAATTTATTGAATTGGGAAAAATTGGAAACATTCCTACTAAGATGGCAAACCAGACAAGGATCCAGTTGTCACCATTGCTAATCAATATAGTCCTTTAAGTTTCATTCAGAGTCATCAGGCAAGAAAAAGAAATCAAAGGGGTACAAATTGTGAAGTGGGAAGTCAAATTATCCCTATATGGAGATGACATGATTCTGTATATAGGGGATCAAAAGACTCCACTAAGAAGCTATTGGAAGTCATAAAAGAATTTGTTAAAGTGGCGGGATAGAAAAATCAACACACAAAAATAAACACCTTTTATATACACTGAAAATATCATGGCTGAGAAAGGACTTCTAAGATCAATCCCATTCATAATAACTACAAAAAATTAAATATCATGGAGTAAATTTAACCAAGGACATCAGAGATCTCTATGATGAGAAATACAAAATATCATAGAAACAAATAGGATGCAAAAATGGAAAAATCTTCCATGTTTATGATTAGAAGAATCAATATCATCAAAATGCCCATACTACTTAAAGCAATTTACAGATTTAATGTGATACCAATGAAAATACCAACGGCATTCTTCTCAGATATAGAAAAAAATGATGTTGAAATTTATATGGGAACACAGGAGAACCTGAACAATTAGAGCAATCTTATACAACAAAAACAAAGCTGGAGGCATCACAACACTGGATTTCAAGACATACTACATGGCAGTTTTAATTGTAACAGCCTGATACTGGAATAAAAATCGATGGATATACCAATGGAAAAGAATATAAATGCTAGAAATCAACTCATGCATCTACAACCAACTTATGTTTAACAATGGAGCTAAAATTAATCCCTGGAGTGAGGACAGTCTCTTAAACAAATGGTGCTGGGAAAACTGTATCTCAACATGCAGAACTATGAAGCAAGACCCCTACCTTACATCTTTTTTTTAAAGATTTTTATTTATTTATTTGACAGAGTTGCAGACAGTGAGAGAGAGAGATAGATAAAGGTCGTCCCTCTGCTGGTTCACTCCCCAAATGGCCGCCACGGCCGGAGCTGCACCAATCCGAAGCCAGGAGCCAGGTGCTTCTTCCTGGTCTCCCACGAGGGTTCAGGAGCTCAAGCACTTGGGCCATGCTCTATTGCCCTTCTGGGCCACAGCAGAGAGCGGGATTGCAAGAGGAGCAACCAGGACTAGAACCCAGTGTACATATGGGATGCTGGAGCCACAGGCAGAGGATTAACCCAGTGAGTCACGGCGCTGGCCCCCTCTACCTTACATCTTACACAAAAATACACTTTAAATCAATCAAAAATGTAAATCTATGACCCAATACAATCAAATAGTTCAAAAACATTGGGGAAACCCTGTAAGACACTATCATAAGCAAAGTTTTCTTGGAAAAGACCACAGAAGCACAAGCAACCAAAGCCGAAACTAAGAAATGAGATTACACCAAACTGAGAATTTCTGTACTACGAAAGAAACACTCATCAAAGTAAAGAAGTAGCTGACAGAATGGGAGAAATTATTTGCAAACTATGTAACTGATAAAGGACTAATATCCAGAATCCATAAAGAGCTGAAGAAACTCAACCAGAACAAAACAAACAACCCAGTTAAGAAATGGGCTAAGGAGTTAAACAGGCATTTTTTCAAAAGCAGAAATCCAAATGGCCAATAGACACATGAAAAAATGCTCAGGATCACTACCCATCATGAAATGTAAATCAAAACCACAATGAGGTTTCACTTCATCACAGTTTAGATGACTTTCATACAGAAATCAACAAACAGAAAATGCTGGCAAGGATGTGAAGATAAAGGTTCTCCTATTCCACTGTTGGTGTAAATGTAAACTGGTACAGCAGCTGTGGAAGACAGTATGGAGATAACTCAGAAAGCTGAATATAGATCTACCATATGAGCCATCCATCCCAGTCCTGGGAATTTACCCGAGGAAAATGGAATCAGCATATGGAAGAGTGATTTGTATCCCCATGCTTATGCTTGTTGCAGTTCAATTCACAAAGGCTAAGGTTATGAAATCAACCCAAATGTCCTTCAACTGAAGATTGGATAAAGAAATTAAAGGATATGTACCTTATGGTATACTACACAGTGATGAAAAAAAAAGAAATCTATTGTTTGCAACAAAATGGATACAACTGGAAAACATTATACTTAGTTAAATAAGCCAATTCCAAAAGGACAAATACCATATGTGCTCACTGATCTGTGGTAACAAATGGAGCACCTAAAAGGTAATCCATAGAGGTAAAATTGACACTTTGAGATGTGATGACTTCGAACAGCCCTTGTCTTGACTGTTGAGAAATAGTTTTTTTTTTTTTTTTCATAGTATTTGTTGAACTCTTAGTTCAGAGTTATATGTATAAAATTAATTGAAAATAAATCTTTGGGGCTGGTGCTGTGGCATAGCAGGTAAAGCCTCTGCCTGTGGTGCCGGCATCCCATATGAGCACTGGTTCAAATACCGGCTACTTTACTGCAATCCAGCTCTCTGTTATGGCCTGGGAAAGCAGTGGAAGATGGCCCAAGTCCTGCACCCATGTGGAAGACCCAGAAGAAGCTCCTGGTTCCTTGCTTCAGATCAGCTCTGGCCATTGCGGCCAACTGGGAAGTGAACCAGAGTATGGAAGACCTCTCTCTCTCTCTCTGCCTCTGCCTCTCTATAACTCTCTTTTAAATAAATAAATAAAACTTTTAAAAATGTATTAGGTGTGTACTAACCTACTGAACACAATGGATTGCCACACAATATACTGCTGAAAATCAGTTGTTTTTTCTTCAGAACCTGTGACTGTCTGGTAGCTAGCTACTGTGGTTTAGTACCTTGAGAGTATTTTACTGCATGCTGCTAGCTTCGGAAAAGACCAAAATTCAAAATTTGAAGTATAGTATCTATTAAATTTGTATTGCTTTTTCCCATTGTAAACTCTGAAAATGATGTCTCAAAGTGATATCTGTATTCTAATTGCAACATTACTCACAATAGTCAGAACATGGAAACAATCACTGGCTTTGCTGAGGATTTAACGGATAAAGAAACTGTGATTTATATATCCTGGAACACATTGAGCTAAGTGAAATGCCAAGCAGAGAGAAACTAATACTGTGTGGTCTCATATGAGTAGAAGGGTAGTTTCCAGGAGTTGAGGTGTGGAGGCAATAGGGATGTTTGATCAAAGGGTACAAACTTTCAGTTATACCTAAAATATGGTCTAGAGCTCTAATGCATGGTTACAATAGTAACACTGCACTGCATAATTGAAAGATGCTAAAAGCATAGACTTTGAGTATTTTCACCACACACACACATACACACACACACAGTAACTAGGTAATGTGATGGGTGTGTTAACTAAATTCTAGCGATTTTACAATATTTGCATGTATCAATGCACTACATTATATACTTTAATAATCTGCATTTTTTGTCAATTATACCCTAATGAAACTGTACTGGAAAAAAAAAAAAAAAACATGTTTTATGTGTTCCTCAAAAAAAGACTTCCTGAATGAATAATATTGAATAGTACTTCAGGATCGTCTACTGGAGTAGTGAAAGCTTGTGCAGACCCAAGATGAAAATGAAGCATAATCAGCTAGCTATGAGTCATTGTGGACTCCACATTTCTTGCAATTCCCGTGCTCCTTAGTTTTTTCTCTATAATTTTTTTTTCCATTATGGCTTCTTAATGCTAATTCCTACAACTATAAAAAATGCTGTGGCCCTGAATGAGTAGATAGCTGAAATAAAGCAAAGAAACGAGCCCAGAAAAGAGCTGTTGGTTACATAGCAAAAAATCTTGAAACTGTGAATTAGGTGGAACTCTTCTTAGTATAACCCACAGAAATCTGGTTCAATCTGTATCAAAATACTAATAACAGCAACAAAAAAATAAAAAATCCAAAAAACACTACATTTCATGTAAGGTTGATTTTGAAGTGCTCTTACAATAGCAGTTACATCGCCGGCGCCGCGGCTCACTAGGCTAATCCTCCGGCTTGCGGCGCCGACACACCGGGTTCTAGTCCCGGTCAGGGCGCCGGATTCTCTCCCAGTTGTCCCTCTTCCAGGCCAGCTCTCTGCTGTGGCCCGGGAGTGCAGTGGAGGATGGCCCAAGTGCTTGGGCCCTGCACCCCATGGGAGACCAGGATAAGTACCAGGCTCCTGCCATCGGATCAGTGTGGTGCGCCGGCCGCAGCGCGCCGGCCGCGGCAGCCATTGGAGGGTGAACCAATGGCAAAGGAAGACCTTTCTCTGTGTCTCTCTCTCTCACTGTCCACTCTGCCTGTCAAAAAAAAAAAAAAAAAAATAGCAGTTACATCTTGTACTCCACGTCCAGAGCTGATTTCTTCACTTTGGCTTTCTTCTTAGTGCTCTCCATTTGACAAGAAATATGACCATTTGTAAATATACCCTTGTGAAGTTTTTATGGCTCTTAGTTTTAAAGGGAGAACTTGCTAAAAGTTAAATTTAGAAAAGTATTCTTAAGTACTTATGTACCCAAGAGAAGTGAATATATGAAGGTACTTCAAAATGTTCATATAAAATAGAATTAAAGGTAAGTTTTTCTTCTCATAAGAATAAAATTATCTTTTAATTTCATTTTCCATGAACATTTTAAAGTACCCTCATATGTTTATGCAAGGAATTTTATGTGAATGTTATAGCAGCTTTATTCACATTAGCATCAAATTGGGAACAATAAGAATTTCAAGTAACAGGTGGATGGATAAACACATTGTGTTATAGCCACACAATGAAGGAAGTATAAAGGAACTAATTAATTATAAATGCAACAACATGGATAACTCTTAAAGTTATTATACTTTTACTGAGTAAAAGAACTGGTATAAAAGAGTACATACTATGTAAGTCCACTTATTTAAAATTACTGTAAGCACACAACAATCTCTAGAGACTAGAAAACAGATCCGTTGTTGCCTGAGGCTGGAAGCAGAGTGAGGAATGAAATGCAGTGAGACATGGGGAACACTGGATGGTTATGGAGACTTTATATATCTTTATTGCAGTGTTGGTTCATGGGAATACTCATTTGTCATATTTAGCAAGTTGACATATTTTGCATGGAAGTAACGTCTTGTGTAAATCATAGCACGGTAAAGTTTATTTTCTTTTTTTAAAAAAAGATTTATTTTATTTATTTGAAAGGCAGAGTTACAGACAGAGAGGGAGGGAGACAGAGAGATCATCCATCTGCCGGTTTGCACCCCACCTGCTGCAATAGCCAGGGCTGGGAAAGGCTGAATCCAGGTGCCAGGAGTTTCATCTGAGTCTCCCATGTGGATGCAGGCACACAAGAACTGTGTCATGTTCCACCATATTAGTAGGTAACTGGATTGGGAGTGGAGCAGCTGGCACTCAAGCTGGTGTCCATAAGGGATGCCAGAATTGCAGGTGGTGCTTCTACCTGCTATGCCACAATGCCGGCCTCAGTTGCTTTCCTAACTACAGAAGTATTCCATATGTGTGAATTTGAGGACTCAATATTTTAAAGCTATAAATTCTCCACAAATTGATCTGTAGATTAAATGCTGTTGAAATAAAATGGCCAGCAGATTTACATGTGCAATACGCATGCCCATGTATGTGTGTGTGTGTGAATATTAAGAACCAAAATCTAAAATTTATAAACAAATGCAAAAAATACACAATAACTAAAGAAATATTGAATAACAAGCAAGCTAGATGACTATCTCTTCAGGGACCATTATACCTAATTCTATAATAATACAGACAGTGTTGTACTGGCGTAAATATAGACACATTGATCATTTATTCCATAGTGAAAATCCAGTAATAGGTCCACTTACATGTCTACAGTCACTAAATTTTCACAAAACAAACACTGCAAATTAGTGAGAAAAGATGGTACTTTTGATAAATAATGGATATTCCTTCAGAAAATTAGTATATTCTATGCAGTTCCTTATATCATATGTGAGAACCAATTCTAAATGATTTGTATATCTAAATGTGTAAAAAACAATATAATGTTTAGGAAATAGTACAGAAATGCCATCATTATCTGAAGGTAGGCAACAATTTCATAAACAGCAATAGAAATTATTCATTATTGCAGAAAACTTGGAAAAGAAGTCTACATTAAAATTAAAATGAATGAGAAGACATGATTAAAGGAATGTGGCAGGAAAACTAACAATAACAATCATAATATATCAAAAGGAAAATGGACAGCATTCTTGAGTAGATACTTAAGTTGAAAAATATCAAAATTATCAATAAATTTAGAGAAAAGTGTTTAACATTATAAGACATCATGAAATCACAGAATAAATCAGCAGAATGACTGAAAACAAGAAATAAACTTGACAATTCCAAATATTAGTGATAGTTCTTCATATTCTTCTTGTGAAAGTATGAATTAAGATAACTACTTTAAACAACTATTGGAAGTAAGTAAGTTCAGTAAGACTGAACTGGTCTGTCATTCAGAACTCAGTAACTCCATTCCCTGGTATCTACTCAACAGAACTGCACAATTATGTTCACCAAAACATTATTATATAAGTATCTTCATAGCAGCATCATTTGAGATAGATTGATATGGGAACATATATCAACAATGATGGGACAAATTATTAATGTATTATTCAGTAATGAATAAAATATCACTCTGTAATGAAAGTAAATGACTGCAATTATATACAGAAACACAGATGAATCTAAGCTATATGTGGAGCAAAAAAAATCAGGACACAAACATAATATGCACTGTATGATTCTGTTCACATAAAATTGAAAAACAGGGAACATTATTTTATAGCACTTAGGTTCAGTTAGCAGTCATCTTTACATGGCTGATGAAGGGAGTGGAGTGTGAGTGTGACTTATGAGATGCTGAGATGCTTGTGTGTGTGTGTGTGTATATATATATATATATATATAGGGTACAGTAACATAAGTGTATTCATTATGGAAACACATTGTGCTGCACTGTTAGGATATGCATCCTTTCATTTATGTATGGCATCCTTCAATAAAAAGAACAGTAAGACAAAAATAACATGTGTACCTAAGGAATCCCATTTATTTTTAAAATATCACTTACAATCTCATAAATGATTTAAGCTCATTGCTAGAAATTGTCTGTGTCATTTAGAAGAACCCAGAGGGAGAACATCAAACTGTTTTGCATTTGAATGGTTAGCAAAAGCAAGTCAAAACACTTTGAGAAAGAAGGATGAGGTCTAAGAAAAATAGATAGAAGTGGATATGTTTAAATAATTATTATATTAATATTATATAAAACATGGAAACATTTATCATCTTAAGATTTTCAGAAATTATTTAGAAATAAATGAGTATCACAACTGACAGTGACACTAACATAGCTTTCTATCATAGAGAAAGCTATATTGGCATTAAAAAAGGAAAGCAGAAATTTTCATTTTTGTGTGCATGGAGAAACATTTACATCTGTGTCCTTAAACATGATCCACTCAAACATTTATAATCCTTACTAAAAAGGACTCAAAGTCCTGAAATGTCTGTGTCTGAGTATTGCGTCATTTTTGTAGTAGGTAAAATTTTCCAAAAATGTACTTCAGTTCTACTTTCAGTGCTTCATTAGCAATTTAAAAATTTTAAGGATATTAGGAGATAAGCCTTAGAAGAAAGCACCTGCTGACATTTCTGGCCTGCCAATTGAAAAAAAATAAGACAGTTATGATAGTTTAGGGACTCTCCTTCTCCAACCCTGACAAATGTCTGTAGAGCTCTTTGATTTGTGCAGAAGGATTAGAGAACTACTTTGTTACAGCCTTGAGGTGACTTCTTGGGAGCCTTCTTCAAGGTAACTCAGCCTCCCTTTGAATACATGGGCTTTGGGACTCAAGTGATTTAGATCTAGAAGCTTGGTGAAGAGCAGGGGTTTTCCACTTCAGTGATTGACAAAGATCTCAATTCTTTTTTCACCACCATTCCTCCTCTCAGCTCCTCCTTTTCTCTTTCCCCTTCATCCTCCTCCTTCATTCTCTTCTTTTTTCCTCTTCTCTACTCCTCTCCTCTCTTCTTTTTTTTTTTTTTTTTTGACAGGCAGAGTGGATAGTGAGAGAGAGAGACAGAGAGAAAGGTCTTCCTTTTGCCGTTGGTTCACCCTCCGATGGCCGCCACTTGTCACCATATAATACAATACCCATAATTGGTTGTCTATGCAGCTTCTTCAAAGCACACTACTGTCTATTAGCTATCGTCCTAGATTCCTAAAGGTCAAAACAACCCTATTTCCACTCTGGCCTCATACTTGCATCAGTGATCTCTTTTGTAGTCTCTCATTCTGGGATCTTCTTATCCCCGTAATATTAGCAATGTCAGTTACATGACAATATCTTTTTTTAAGATTTTATTTATTTTATTTGAAAGTCAGAGTTACACAGAGCGAGAAGGAGAGGGAGAGGGAGAGAGAGAGAGAGAGAGAGAGAGAGTTCTTCCATCTGTTGGTTCACTTCCCAATTGGCAGCAGCAGCCGGAGATGTGCTGATTGATCTGAAGTCAGGAGCCGGGAGCTTCTTCCAGGTCTCCCACATGGGTGCAGGAGCCCAAGGACTTGGGCCATCTTCTACTGCTTTCCCAGGCCATAGCAGAGTGCTGGATCAGAAGTGGAGCAGTCAGGTCTTGAACTTGCACTCATATGGGATGCCGGCACAGCAGGCGGCAGCTTAACTCGACAGAGCACCGGCCCCGACAATATCTTTCATGGTCAAATTCAGCTCTCAGAGACTTTCCAACACCAAGCTTCCACATCATGCTGCTGTTACTATATTTAAGATTTATTTTTATTTATTTTAAAGACAGATAAAGAGAAGGAGAGAAAGAGAGAGAGAGAGAGAGAGAGAGAGAGAGAGAGAGAGAGAGAGATTTCATCCGCTGATTCATTCCCCAAATGGCCACAATTATTAGGGCTGGGCAAGGCCAAAGCCAGGAGCTAGGAACATCTTCCAGGTCTCCCATGTGTGTACAGGGGCCCATAGATGTATGCCATCTTCTGATGCTTTCTCAGGTATCAGCAAGGAGCTGAATCAGATGTGGAATAGCTGGGATTTGAACCAGCACACATATGGGATGCCAGCCTTGCAGGTGGTGGCTTTGTCTGCTATGCCACAATGTTGTCCCCAATCTGCATTTCTTAAAACCTTAATAAAAAGACTAAATGTTAGATCCTTTGAACTAAAAGATTGAATCTCCTACCAACAGTACAATCTCATATCCTACCCCATATATACTCATATTGAATCAGAATTTACATTTTAATAAAATCCCTAAGTACTTTGGATGCACTTTGAAGTTTGAGAGCTACTATTTTATGCATTTCCTGGAAAAATACTCATGATATAGATTCTTAAGTTTTATAAAATCAATGATTTCCAACAGCCCCACTTCCTTGAACATCTTGCCCCTTCTTCAATATTCTTCCAAAAGAAATTTGGTACCTCTACTTCTGTTGACAGTACACTGTTGTCCTACTCAAGTTTTAATAAACACTAGAAACAGTGCTAGCTTTCCTTGATGTAAAACCAAATTTTAAATCATAATTGAGTGCCTCTATATAGTAAATGCTCCCCTCTTTATGTCCCAACCCCAACCTCAACATCCTACCTTTGTTCACACTCCTTTAGTAGTTCAATCAGGCTATTCCTTCCTGGGCAAATTTTGGATGCTTCTGCTTAGGTTGTGTTGAGACTGACTGGTTTTGTATCTGGAAGCAAATGAGGAATATTAGACATGAAACTTGTGGGAGATAAACATCTTTTTGGAAGTCACTCACTTCAGATGTATAATTTCCAAATAAAATGCAGTCCTGTTAGTTAAATTTGAAATTTAAAAGCATAAATTTATTTTTAGTATAAGTAACTTCCAAATATTGTATATAGCATATTCATATAAAGTACTTATTGTGCATTTGAAGTTCAAATTTAACTGCACATACAATTTTTTGTTTTGTTACTTTTTAATTTTTAGAACAATTCAAGATTTACAAAATTTATATTTGCAGGAAAATCACAAAAATAGTGTGGAGTCATTCCATATATTTTAATTATACTTATCTTTATAATTATCTTACACTAGTATAACACATCTGTTATAATTAATGAACAAAGATTGACATATTATTAACTGAAGTCCATAGTTCATTGACATTTCCTTATTTTTACCTACCCTTCATTTTCCTATCCTTAAATTCACAGTCTGGACACTCTTAAAATTGCTCGTTATGCCTCCTTAGGGCTCCTCTTGGCTGCAACAGTTTTTCAGAATTCCCTTGTTTTCTATGACCTTTAGAGTTTTAAGAATTACTCGTTAGCTATTTTGTAGATTATTTCTCAGTTGCTTTTTTGTTTTATGTCTTCATTATAATTAGACATGGGTTATGTGTTTTGGAGAGGAAGATCATAGAACTAAAGTGCCAGTTTCACCACACCCTATTAAAGATATGTGCTATGAACATGACTCAACTTTGAAGCTTATTTTTTAAGATTTTCTATTTGGGTCATTAATTCTTGAAAATATAAAAAAAATGGAGCACTTTGATTTCATGCTAGTAGTCCCTGAAACATCTTATTAATCCAAATTTGTCCCAAGACCTTAAATTTAGTAGGCACAATATGGTCTGTTTGAGGAAATGAATCATTAATGATTCATCTTTTAATCATATTATAAAAAAGCCAGTTCTGAGAATATATTGTTTACATAGCTCATATTCATTAATATTTCATAGAATGAAAATACCCACATGGTAATTCTCAATTTATGAAGTTGTCTCGTATTGTGAAAAATTGTCTGTCTTTTTTGAAATAGCAGAGGAATGAAGAAAGAAAAGATGACCCAGGGTACTGGCTGGCAGATTTTCCACATAGCGTCAAGTAATACACACCTATAAAACCATAGTTACAGAGACTATCTGTAGTCAGCTTTCCAGACAGTGTGAAATCTGCTTTGAATAGGTTGCACTTATTGGGGTCAGCAGCCTACAGAGTTTCCAAGGGCTTCGTAAAGGTTGTAAAGTATGGGAATATATTGGGACGCTGATACTGACACACTCTTTTGACATTTTACAAGATGAGTTTGTATATGTCTTTTATATATCTGAAAGTAGTTATTTTCCTAAATATCATTGTTTGAGTAATCAAAATGTGTAACTCTTATGGTATCTCTTACAATATTTTTAATGTATATAACTTGCCATTCATTTAGAAAATGCTAGTTTTCACCCTAAAAAGCCTTTATCTTGCCTGAATTTGTTACAACTTTTCATAGACATATTTTTTCTTTATTTCTTTGTGGCCTGTAACTTTCAGTTTTTTCACACCATTAAACACCATTTACCTGGGTTGGGATTGTTAAGAAAACAAATTCAATATAATAGAAACAACATTTATCAAAATACTACCTTGTGCAAGGCGTAAAGGGGTCACAGCTTTCAACCAGGATACTCACATCACACAATAATGTTGAAACCCTGTATAGCAGTGCATATAAACATTGTGCAACAAGGAGAGATAAAAAGAATATTCTTCCAAAAGAATTAAGTCCTGGGGTGGGTGCCAGCACTGTGGCATAGTGGATTAAAGCCCCAGCCTGCAGCACTGGCATCCCATATGGGCACTAGTTCAAGTCCCAGCAACTCCTCTTCAGATCCATCTCTCTGCTATGACCTAGGAAAGCAGTAGAAGGTGATCCAAGTTCTTGGGCCCCTACACCCACATGGGAGACCAGGAAGAAGTTCCTGGCTCCTGGCTTAGGATCAGCTGAGCTCCGGCTGTTGCAGAATTTTGGGGAGTGAACCAATAGAATGGAAGACCTCTCTCTCTCTCTGTCTCTACCTCTCTCTGTAACTCTGCCTTTCAAATAATAAAAAAAAGTCTTGGGTTGGAGAAATACCAAAAATGTGTTCACAAACAAATAAGCACAAAGATAAATGTTACCTGAAGAAGAAAATATTTCAGAAAGAAGGATAATAATAAAATTTTCAAAACATGAAGGAAGAACAAGACTTGCCCGTGCAATGATAACTAATTTATTGAGTTTGAAATACAATGATGTAGGGGCCAGCGTGTGGTGCAATAGGTTAATCATCCGCCTGCGGCACCTGCATTCCATATGGGTGCTGGTTCTAGTCTCTGCTGCTCCTCTTTCAATCCAGCTCTTTGCTATGATCTGGGAAAGCAGTAGAAGATGGCCCAAGTGCTTGGGCCCCTGCACCCTCATGGGAGACTGGGAGGAAACACCTGGCTCCTGGCTTTGGATTGGCTAAGCTCCAGCAATTGCAGTCATTTGGGGAGTGAACCAACAGAAGGAAGACCTTTCTCTGTCTCTCCTTCTCACTGTCTATAACTCTATCTCATAAATAAATAAATAAAACAAAAAACAGAAATATAATGATGTACATAGAGACAGATATAAAAAAATAACACAGGGAAACTATGTCTGTTGGATCGTAAGAGGCCTGGGGCATAGCATACTAAACATTTTGTACTTTATTTTAAACATGAGTATGCTAAGATTGAATCTTAGCTTTTGCAGACTTCACTGAGAACTATATCGGGAAGAAATAAACAAAAGTTAAATGGCCAACATGAAATAGATGAAAATGTATTTGAAAAGACAACACATATGAACATGGAAAGAGGCATAATTTAAAGTGGGAGTATGATCTAGTGGAAAATTCTGGTCCAAAAAATTTAGAATCCATAACTTCCAGAGTTCTTTTAATCTACCTTCTTATTCTAGTTGAGGTTATTTTGTGTATTCATACATCCAGTCATGTTAATCCTTATATTCCATGGCTCTGGAAAACCTTCAATGAACTCATATTGCCTATAGGAAAGCAAACGAAATATCCCTGACAAATATTGCAAAAGACATACCCCATATTTAGATCCAACTTTCTCTTGTGTCTGCATTTCAATCACCCTGACCTATGTAAGCATGGATGCAGCAGAACTTAATTTCACTACAAGGCCTTTGCACAGATTTTTCACCATGTCTGGAAAGCCCATTCCTTACCAGCCCACTCTCCTCCCTCTTGTTTATTTTCTGGTGTTCCATCTCAAGAAACATCTCTTAGGAAGCTTGCACTGGCCTCCCTAACTCAAGCAAAAATTCATGTTATTCAGCTTCCTTCTATACTATGTAGTTCTTCTTCCCTAGTTAATCAATCACAAATGCAATTTGACATTTACTTGGATGATAGTTTGTTTTGGCCTCATGCCAGACTGGAATTTCCATGATGGCAGAATGTTTATCTTATGTTGATCCGTTATATATATAACTTGTATAACTTGTACTTAACACAGATACTTGCATGCAATATATATAACATAAACTTTTAAATGGAAAATCAAGGGGCCAATGCTGTGGTGCAGCAGGTTAACTCCCTGGTCTGAAATGCCAGCATCTCATAGGGGCGCTGGTTTGAGACCCTACTGTTCCACTTCTGATCCAGCTCTCTGCTGTGGCCTGGGAAAGCAGTACAAGATGGCCCAAGTCCTTGGGCCCCTGTACCCATGGGAGACCCAGAGAAAGCTCCAGGCTCCCAGCTTCAAATCGGCACAGCTCTGGCCGTTGCCAGTAGGAGAGTGAACCAACAGATGGAAGACCTCTCTCACTCTCCCTGCCTCTCCTCTCTCTCTGTAACTCTGACTTTCAAATAAATAAATAAATCTAAAAAAATGAATAGTCAACACACTTTATGCACACTTTATGCATTTATTTTTCTTTTTAATTTATTTGAAAGGTACAGTTAAAGAGAGAGATAAAGAAATCTTCCATCTGGTGGCTCACTCCCCAGATGGCTGTAAGGGCTGTGAAGACTGAAGCCAGCACCCCAAAGCTTCTTCCATGTCTCTCACATGGGTGTGGGGTCCCAAGCAGTTGGTGCCTCTTCTGCTGCTTTCCCAGGCACATTAGCAGGGTGCTGATCAGAAGTGGAACAGCCGATCTTTAAGCAGTGTCCATCTGAAAGAGTGGTGTCCCAGGCAGTGACTTAACCCACTACAACACAACCCTGGTCCCCAAGTATTTTTTCTCTGGAAATTAGAACTTCACATTTCAACTCCCCTTTCATCTAGAAGGGACTCCCTGACACCTAGGAACTGCTGTGCCTTTAGCCAATTTTAGAGATGTTAGGTTTCCTAAAAGGAAAAAATAAATCTTCAAGTGATTTAATTATTTTTGCTTGATTGTGGTGATTCTGTAATTGTAGATTAATTGGTTCCATCTGCTCTGTGATTTTCCAATTAACAGGTAATAGCTTTTGAAAGTCAGTTCACTTCTGACATGTGTAGTAACGCATTTAAGATGGTAATTCTTCCCCCTAATACTCTGTTATAACTTTTGTTGTTGTTATTGTTTTCTTTCCCAGTCCTGAGGCAAAGGTTCTTTCTCCTTCTGTTAGATGAGACCTCTCCAGGACAAATCTTCCTGAGCAGGGCCATAAGCTTTTTTCTTTGAAATTGGTGTTTTAGAGCCATTTATTATTCGCTGCTGTTTCTAGTACTGATTAATGACAGTAATTTTTAAGGTTAGAGAAATTTTATTATTTTTTTAATTTAAAAATTGACTGTTTGATTAACTTTCCTCCAGCTAGGTTTTCATATTAATAAAGATTCCTAATTGCAGAATTCCTGCTGTTAAGTGGATGGGGGGAGAAATGGGATGGTAGGAGGTGAGAATTCAAAAGTATCTTAACATAAATATTCAAGTCTTTTCTATACTAGAAAACTGACCTTCAATGCTACATCACCTAACTGTAGATTTTATAAAACACTGCAAGGTTTGGGACATCTCTCTCCCCAAAATATGGTGCTATAAAAAGAAATATGAAGGAACTTTAAAAAGTTCATAGAAAATGCTACTGTGAAAAAAGTATGCATGTATTTCTCCATGTACCAAAATAAGTTCATCTTTTCATTTTATTCTTCAGTAAACTTTCTGGTGAGTCTTCTTTATTTTTCATTTTACTTCCTGGCAGACAGCTCCCCGCATAATTGGAATCTCTAAAATGACTTGTCTTTTGGTGGAGTGAGGGTGTGGGGCTATTCAACAGACTCAGCATGGAGAATGACTGCTAGAGGAACCAATAATGTTATTTGAGGGTTGGAAATTTCAGCTCTTTCATCATTTCCTGCTTCCTTGATGTTCTGGGAACAAGAAGGCCTGAAGGTTGATTTGCTCTCCAACCTTCAGTGACTCAATCAACTGTGGCTGTGTGATGAAGCCTCCATGAAAACCTGAAAGAGTTTAAGTCATGGCCAAGTTGGAGAGGCCAAGGACGAGTTAGGGAGTTGTCATGTTTGGAAAGGCTATGGAAGTCCTGCACCCTTCCCACATACTTGCTCTATCCACTCCTTCTATATAGTTGTTCTTTATTTGAAATATTTATCATAATCCAGTAATCTAGTAGGCAAACTGTTTTCTTGTTCCTTCATACTGCGAGATTTTCTGGAAAATGACTAAATTCAATAAAGAGGTTGTGGTAATTTATAATTTATAGCAGTTAGGAGCACAAAAGACAATACGGACTTGTAATTATCATCTGCAGATTTTGCGTGTGCTGGGGGGGCAATCTTGTGGGACTGAGTCTTTAATTCACAGGTCTGTAGTCTTCAATTTGTATATTCATGCAGGTAGATAATGTTGGAATTTAGTTGAAACATGGGACACCAAGCTGTTCTCCACAGAAAACTGGAGTTGGTTGGCATGGGAGAAAAACCCCAATTTCAGTTGTTAAAGTGAAGTGCTCTAGAAATACTGAGCATTAGTTGAATGAAGATAAAAATCAACTAGTTTCTGTCATATCACCTTATTAGCATAAATGCCATCATCAAGGTGAGAAATGTTTTAGAGACTGCAGGGTATCAATTTATATAATTTTGATAATAATTTCGATAAACAGTGGCACAATGTAGACTGTGATGAGAAACTAATCAAGTAGCCAAAAACTCATAGTTGGACCTGAAACAAAAATAGCCTAATTGAAATAAAGAGAACGAAGACAATGAAGTGATATTGATTTGTTCGTTTAGATATTTATTCAATAATAGTTTTGGAAATGTGATCCATTGTTTATTCTTATAGCTTTTAGACATTTTGCCACATTCACTTCAAATGTAGACATTATATACATGCACACAGATACTATTTTTTCTTGAAAGCAGAGAATTAATGTCATAGAGTGCTGGAATCATGACAATAACCAAAAGATAGGGAAAGGAGAGTACATTATCACTTACTTGGTATGATGCAGTGAAGGAATATTTGTAATTTCATAACAAATGATGACATCTATACAATTTTATATTCTCTATTAACTTCCACAAATAAGAGAAAACATATTTGCCTTTCTGAGTCTGGCTTATTTCATTTAGCATAGAAATCTCCAGTTGTATTTATGTTGTTGCAAATGTCAGGATTTCATTTATTTAAAATTATGTATTTATTTATTTGAAGCCAGAGTTACAGAGTGAGAGAAAGAGTGAGGGGGGAGAGAGGGAGGGAGGGAGGGAGAAAGAGAGAGAAAGAGAGAGAGAGAAAAAAGAAGAGAGAAAGAGAGAAAGAATCTACTAAAGAATCTACTATCAGTTAGCTTACTCCCTGAATGGCCACAATTGATAGGACTGGGACAGGCTGATCCTGACTCTACTGTGAGATTCATCCTTAGTGCTGGGAGCTCAGTGTCTCTACAGTCAGGCTGGGCAAGTGTACAGAAACCCAGCCAAAACCTGGAAATTTCCCAGCTCTGGGGCTTTCCCCTGGAACTGCCTTAGCCACAGGCCAGAGGGTGTCTGCTCTCCACCCTGTAAGTTTCATGTCTCTGTTTCCGGCAGCCTCCAGCAACACTGGCACTTCTCCTCATCTCCAGGTTCAGAGCAGAGTCCCGCAGTGACTCTGCCGCAGCAAACAGACTGGCACTTTGTGGGGCTGGAGAGGGAGGCGAGTTGGCTTCCCTTTTCAGAGAAAAGTCATCACTCAGAGCCCTATCACTTACCCGGACTGGATTTGAAGTCAGTGGAGACTGTGAAATCATCCCTCAGTTAAAATTGCTGGTGGCAGGGGCCACAGTACCTTCTTCCTATCTTCTCTTGGCAGGATGATGTTTCCCATTTGGGAATGCAGTGATGAGTAGAGGCAGAAGTGACTGGCATGAGGCTAATGGTGGTAGAATGTCTGTCCTCTCTCCCAGCCACTGCAGAGTCTCTGCTCTCTCATTTCTCCATTGAAAATTTCTCTCCATCCGTCACCTGGGAGAGTCATCTATGATGCCAAACTGCCATTAGGGCACAGTTGCCCATGATTTCTCATGTTGAAACAGTTTTGATCTGGAAGCTGTAGCTGAGAAACGTGGTTTTCAGTGTGAAAGTCCTGAAGTTAGCCTCTATGATAAGAAAGCTTATGTGAGTATGATGACTAAATCAGAACTAATGGGTTCCCTGAGCCACAGCACACAGTGAGTGATATGACCACGTAAGCAGAAGGAAGTCTATCTAGAAAGTGAAAGGGATGGTGGCTAGGTCTGGGAAGACAGAATTTTCAGAGTAGGTCAGTCACATGGCAGAGTAGGTCACAACCATATTTAGGAAAACACAGATAATCTAGAAAAAAGTCCATCTTTAACATTTCAGATTTTCTTTACAAGAACAGGGGGATACCTTTAGCACAGAATGGGTGCTATTATGATGATATTCCAAACATCACTAGGGAATGTAGTCTAGAGGGTGAGCCATTTTGAAGTCTTGATGCTAGGATGCCCCTTTTCTCTCTCCCCTTCCTTCCTTCCTCCCTCCTTCCCTCCCTCCCTCCCTTCCTTCTCTTTATTTCCTCTTTCTTTCTTTATTCTTTTTTTAAATAAACACTTATTTTATTTGAAAGGCAGAACTACAGAGAGAGAAGGAGGGAGAGGGAGAGATGGAGAGAGAGGGAGAGAGAGAGAGAGAGAGAGAGAGAGAGAGATTGATCCTCCATCCACTGGTTCACACCCCAAATGGCTGTAATGGCTGGCGCTGGACCAGACCAAAACCAGGAGCCAGGAGCTTCCCATGGGCTTCGCACATAGGTGCAGTGTCCTAATCACTTGGGCCATCCTCTGCTGCTAACTGGGCCACACTAACAGGATGCTGGAATGGAAATGGAGCAGCCAGGACTTGAACTCGCATCCAGAAGGGATGTCGGCTGCATGACCTTCCATACCACAGCAGCTGTCTCAGGATGAACATTTTCTGTCCCTGAACATCATGTGGAGAACACATTCATAAGCTTATAGATTCCACTTTGTTAGGAATATGCAGGAGATGAACATTCTAGGCATACAGAGTTTAGACTACAGAGGGTAAACAATTTAGGATCTACTTTTCCAATTCTAATTTGGGATTCTGCTCTTTCTTGTCCAAAGTACACACTGAAGGACTCCACAGAAATTTCCAGTGAGTTTTCATTTTCGTATTACCACCATAATGCTATTTGTAGCTTCCTTCAAAAGCTTACAGATTTCTCCAAAAGTCTGCTACCTCCTAGCAGTTGTGCACGGGATGATCCTCATAAGAACACGGGTATACTTGCTAGCTTGGCCTCATACCTATACAGAGGGCATCTGCTGAGTATCTTCAAAATGCTAAAAGGTCTTATCAGAGCATAATATTTTGATTGTAGAGGGAGCTCACAAGAGTACCTAAAAGGAGATGAATCTGTTATGGGAGTGGAGGTGTTTCATGCAGTCTTGGTGGTACTGGGAGGGTAGGGGTGCCCGCTGGGTGTCTGTGGTTGGGTCCCAGGTGAGACATGCACCTATCCACTCTGGATCCTGCAAGACCCCTGCGAGTTTGGAAACCTGACACAGATGCAGCATGTGATCATCTGGATCATCTTGGATCCCTTGGAGTAGCGCTCCTTCCTACACTACTTCAGCGATGGCATACCCAAGTGCCCTGGGCAGCCAGGGCCTGGACTGTCCTCCCACCAACCCCAGTGGTGCCTGTGGGTCCCCTTGTGTGTGCCCATTCCTGCCTGCTTTGAGATGGTCATACCATTCCCAACTTACTGGGAGTAAACAGCCACCAAAACATGAAATCACTGGTCAAATGTCACTTGGGGACTTCAGTGTTTCCCTCCCGGGTGGTCACCTCTCTTTTTTGTTATCAGCAAAGAAAGGTATTTTTGTGTTAAAAGTGAGGCAGATAGTGGTGATTATTACAGGGCATTGTGAATATGCTCTGATCCAATGGAGTGGGCACTTTAAAATGGTAAATTTGCATTACATAGATTTTATTGCAATTATCACATTTAAATTTGTTTTTAAATGTGCAGCAGGGGTGAGATCAGGGGAGATTTGGTGAGGAATCTTCCTGGGTGACCCTCTTTTTTTGGTCACCCATAAAATGGGTGTGGAAGTACCTTTTCCTTAATCCGCTGGTTTAAACACAGATGCCTGAAAATCACTATGAATGAAAGGCAGAAATTGCTGAAAGTGAGATCAGAGGACTGAGCTCGCCAGGTCTTACATGTGCCCACTGCTTAGCCTCACTTTTAACTTTTTAAAGCCTTTGTAGTGTTGTATCTTGTTCAGGCGTGGCGGAAACAAGAACTTGAGAAAGCTAAGAGGAAGAATCCAGCTGCTATGAAAATGACAAATGAGCAACTCATCCGGATGACAGTTCCCTTTCTCCAAAAGACCCTTCTGGGAAAGGAGTCAGCATTGTAGTGTCTTGAAGACACAATAAACTTCTATGAGCCACACTGTTGCTGTGATTAAAAGGAAGAGTGCCTACAAAATCTCCTGCAAGGCTCCTCTGATCCCATTCTAAGAAACACACACTTTTTTGCACAGTATCTGCAGAACACAGATTTTCCTAGCTGTTTGTTCTATCTCTGTACTCTTAAAAAACATATGCTGATATTTATTGTAGAATCAAAACACTTTTTTTGCTAGATAGTTTAATACAATTGGGTTTGAAGCTTCTGGCTACACTATGACCCTTTCAACTTTAGAGAACTAGCCGTGGAGAACTAAAATCAGTGGTCCTTATGCTGTTGTATTTCTAAGTGCATGGTTTGTGAGGAATCAGCGGAGGATGTAAACCCTGAAACCAACTCCTGTTAGGGTTTAGCGATACAGGTCAAAGTAGCTTATAATTGATGTCATATGTATCAAAGCTAAAAAAGTAACACACACACACACACACACAAAATTTATTTTACAAATTTTGTTCAATTCTGTGAATAATTATGTTATCTTGGTCACTCCTGACAAGAGTAACATGCATTTGTACAGTGATTCAAAACAAGTTTGTATGTGACCAGATGGAAAGGGAGAGGAAGATATTCCTTCTGAGGATTCACTTGCCAAATACCCACACAAGCTAGGCTGAAACAAGGAATGCAGATCTCCAACCAGGTCTCCCATGTGTGTGCCCCACCCAAATACTTGGGCCATCATCTGCTGCTTCCATAGGCACATTAGCTGGAAATTCAATGGAGGTAGAGGCAGGAATCAGTCCCATCCCCTCCAATATGGATTGTGGACTTTCTAATTGATGGTTTTACTCATTGCACCACAGTGTCCTTTCTCCCTCAATCTTTTTTTTTTTTTTCTTTATTTGACAGGTAGAGTTACAGACAGAGAGAGACAGAGAGAAAAGTCTTCCTTCCATTGATTCACTCCATAAATGGCAGCCATGGCTGGTGCTGTGCTGATCTGAAGCCAGGAGCCAGGTGCCTTTTCGTGGTCTCCCATGCGGGTGCAGGGCCCAAGCACTTGGGCCATCCTCCACTGTCCTCCAGGGCCACAGCAGAGAGCTGGACTGGAAGAGAAGCAACCGGGACTAGAACCCGGCGCCCATATGGGATGCCAGCACCACAGGCGGAGGATTAACCAAGTGAGCCATGGTGCCGGCCCCTTCTCCCTCAATCTTTTAAAGTATGTAATGGTGACAGCCCTAGGCGTCAAAATTATTGTTTTTATTTGTTTGTGATTTATAGCCACACACACTACTCTTTGATAGTACTGAAACTGGACTCAGAATGAGCATTCGCTTGGATTAGAAGTGGATATATTTTTAGATACAACACTATTTAATAAAAGATAAGCGATATCAGGTGCTTAAAATACTTTTATAAGAATAACTCTACAGTAATTAAGATGGTGTACTATTGGGAAAGAAAAAATAAGTGAAACAACAGAACAGAAGAAACAATGTGCAGAAATGTAACTCTACAGTAATTAAGATGGTGTACTATTGGGAAAGAAAAAATAAGTGAAACAATAGAACAGAAGAAACAATGTGCAGAAATGTATATTTGAATTACGATAAAGAAGAAACTGTGGAATCATGGGGAAAATCAATGTCATCTCCATAAATGGAACAGTAAGTATTGAATATCCATTTGGAAAGAAATAATCAAACTTGATTTCCCACTTCAACAAACCTTGAAAGATAAGCTAGTTGTATTGTAGATCTATACGTACATATTACAATGTTTGTCATACAAGCAAAAATGAACGGGCATTCAAGTAAACATAACAATTTCAAATTTAACTTAAGAAGATAAATCAATAGAAACTTGAATTAATAAAGTAATGGAATTTGCAATGAAGCAGTGATTATACAAATACCACATATGTTCAAGAAGAATATTTCAGGGCCTCTGCTGTGACTTAGTGGGTAAAGCCACTGCCTGCAGTGCCGACATCTGACACGGGTGCCATTCCTCTTCCAATCTAGCTCTGCTATGACCTGGGAAAGAAGTAGAAGATGGTCCAAGCCCTTGGGCCACTGTTCCTCTGCGAGAGATCCGTAAGAATCTCCTAGCTCCCGGCTTCAGATTGACTTAACTCCAGCCATTGTGGTCAATTGGGTAGTGAACCAGCTGATGGAAGACCTCTCTTTCTCTCTCTCTCTCTCTCTGCCTCTCTATAACTCTGCCTTTCAATAAATAAATAAATCTTTAAAAGAATACATCATGATATTCCTGGAAAATATAAAAAGAGACTCACATACAATTGAAAACTAAATATATGAAATGAAAAATATACTGAAATATAATGGAAGATTGGATATTGCAGAGCAAACGATGAAGATAGAGCCATAAAAATGTTACTTAAACAATACTATAAACTTTAAAAAAATATATAGAATATCTCATAACCTTGGGATAAGAAAAGAGTTCTCACTGGGGTTAAGCAGCTGTTGAAGTTGACACAATAGAAACACTGTCAGGGGAATATTAGGAAGTGTGGTGTATAACTTTGGGAATATGAAGGGGTTACACAATGACAAGTTCTAGGTTCTGGTTGTAGTAGCAACTGGCTGAGGTAGGACAGGGGGTGGGTTCATTAATGGAAAGTGCTGAAAAGATATGAGAGGAACAGTGTTAAATGATTTGAATGTGTTTTTTCAGTGAATTCACAATCGACAAAAACTAGTTTCAGATTCATTTTTTCTAACTTCAAAGAAGTGTTCATGCTGTTTTCAAAATTAAAAAAAATACTTTTTATGAAAACATAAAAGATGGAACAACAGTTAAATATATTTCATGAACTACCCAATGTAGTTCTTCTAGATCTGGATTAAAGGAATAATTTACAGTTAGAATTTTCAGTGTTACTTTTCTTCCAGAGAGTTCAACTAAGAAGCTTATGTTCTGCGATCAGCTTTGAGACAGCCAGCAAAAGCCACACCTGCACATTGTCACCTAAGAGCAAGTTAGCGTCCCTTGCCAAGTTGAAAATTTATTAATGAGAAGGTCATTGCGAATTCGGTACAATTTTTCAATTCTTTCATTAAAAATATTTATTTATATACATAAATATTATATATATGAATATCTATATATATATATATGAAGCCGGGAATTTCTTCTGGGTCTCCCATGTGGGTGTAAGGGCCCAATACTTGGGCCATCTTCTATTGCTTTCACAGGCACACTAGCAGAGAGCTGAACTGGAAGTGGAGCTGCTCATGGGACGACAGCACTGTAGGTGGAGGCTTAACCTGCTGTGCGACAGTGAGGGCTCTATTTGTGTTTACTTCCCACCTTTCCATATCCAATCACTCACACAACTGTTACAAGTAGCCTTTCCTGAGGCCTCTGCAAATGTGCATATTCCATCTGAATCAAAAAGCCTGATTCTGGATATGAAAAAAAAAAAAGGATGAGGAAAACAAAATAAAGATATTGTGGTGGGGAAAACACAGACACATTCTTCTTTCAATAAGATCATAAAACAGTGTATGCATATGATCAAGTTAGCACAACCTCCGTTAGTATTGTTCTTAGCCATAGCCAAAGTTTGTTCATTTAAAAAAGTTGCTCATCTACTTTCATCTGTGCAAAAGGCAGAATGACAGGGAGGAAGAAGGAAGGAGAAGGAGGGAAAGAGGGAGTGAGAGTGAGAGAGAGAGGGAGAGAGAGAGAGAAAATTGATCTTCCATCTGCTGACTTACTCCCCCATACCTGCAATGTCAGAACTGGGCTAAGCTGAAATCAGAAACTCCATGTAGGCCCCCATGAGGGTAGTAGGGGCCCAAGCACATGAGTCAGCATCTGTTGCTTCTAGGGTACATTATCAGGAAGCTGGGTTAGAAGCTGAGTAGGCAAAATTGAAAGTGTCACTCTGAAGTGGGACGTGGACACCCCAAGTAGTGGCTTAGTCTATTGCACAACAACCACCCTAGTGTATTCATTTTTTAAAAAAGTTAACATTCTTGTAAATTACTCATAATTCAAGAATATATTTGTCTTAACATTAAACTTTGTATTTTGAGATAATTGTAGATTCACACACAATCTTAATAGGAAATATATTTTAAAAGTTCCCATATATATATATATATATACCTTGTATTCAGTTTCTTCCAAAGGGAACACATTACAGTATTACAACCAGAATGTGATATATTTTATTTTTATTAACACTAGTTGTACCTATTTATGGTCTGCAGTGCAACTTTTCAATACATGAGTATAATGTTACTGGTCAAGTCAGTATAATTATTGTTTCCCCTTTTTGACATCACTTTATGATTGGATCCTTGGTGCTCCTTTTTTTCTATTTACTCACAAAATATGCAACAGGTTATAGTGAATTAGAGTTAACCCACCATGCTGTTTAGCACTAGGAATTTATTCCTTTGATCAGCTTTGGATTTGGTACCCATCATCCAAATTCCTGCTATCTGTACCCTGCTCCTCTCAACCTCTAATAATATGTTGTGTTCAGACAAGTTTTTTTAGCTTTCCTGTATGGAGAACATGTGGTATTCAGCTTTCTGTGCCTGGCTTAATTCACTTCACATAATGTCCTCTAGTTCTAACAACCAGAATATTGACAGTGATGTAATTCCCTAATCTTATAAAGAATTCTTCATTCCACTTATACTCACTTGTGTATCTTCTTTTAGTTCTTTGCCGATTTGTAATGTTTCAGTTCATGCATCTACCACACAGTCATATTGCAGAACACTGTCATTACTACAGTGATCTCTCATTTTGCCATTTTAATTCTACCCACCTCTTTCCTGTTTCCTTTTTCTGTGTATAACTTTAAAAATCTAAACTGGTCTCCATCTTTATAGTTTAAGCTTCCCAAGAATGTTATATACAATTGGAAAAATGTAGTGTGCAACCTTTGTCTGTGATCTTTTTCACTCATCATAACTTTAAGATTCATCTAAGTGGATGGGACTCTCAACACATTTTTTTTTCCTGAGAAGTATTCTGTGGTATGTACGTACTGGTTTAACTATTAGCCCATGGAAATGCATCTGCCTTATTTCTGGTTTAAGGCCATAATGAGGAAAGCTGCCATCAAATTTGTGTATAGGGGCCAGCGCTGTGGTGCACAGGTTAATCCTCTGCCTGTGATGCTGGCATCCCATATGGGCGCCCGTTCTAGTCCTGGTTGCTTCTCTTCCAGTCCAGCTCTCTGCTGTGGCATGGGAAAGCAATGGAGGATGACTTGGACCCCTGTACCCATGTGGGAGACCAGGAAGAAGCACCTGGCTCCTGTCTTCAGATTGGCGTAGCTCCAGTCAGCGCTGTGGCATAGCAGGTAAAGCTGCCTCCTGCTGTGCTAGCATCACATGTGGGAGCCTGTCTGTGTCCCAGCTGCTCTACTTCCAGTCCGGCTCTCTGCTATGACCTAGGAAAGACGGCCCAGGTTCTTGGGCCTCTCTGCATGCGTGGAAGACCCGGAAGAAGCTCCAGGCTCCTGGCTTTAGATCTGTACAGCTCTGGCCATTGTGGCCATCTAGGGAGTGAACCAGTGGATAGAGTACCTCTCTCTTCTCTCTCTCTCTCTCTGCCTCTCTGTTACTCTGCCTTTGAAATAAATAAATAAATCTTAAAAAAAAAATAACAGCGTGGAATCTTAGAGCAGAGCGTGGGGCATTTTGCTGATGCAATCAGGAAAGCTTTTCAGAGGTGGTGTCATAGGAGATGAGAACCACCTATTGCAATGGAAGAGGTCCTGCCTATCTCTAAAGAGAGATTGTTCCAAGAGGTGGAAATGGCAAGTGCCAAGATAGCAAAGACTGTAAAAACTGTTCTTTGTAGCACCCTACTGGAAGGACAGGGAGGGAAGTAGGGAACAAGGTTGGGATGGTGAACATGCTGGTTATATACTGCCTTTCAGGTCGAAAGAAGATGCTAAGATGTCAGCCATTTTTTCACTGGAAACTGAGAGGAGCTTTTACACAAAACAGGGATAGACTTCAAGTATTAGGGTCTCTTAGTTGGCTTGTAAAAAATAAACATAGACTATAAACTGAGGGTCCCTCTGAACAGGGTAAGCCACCCTCTTTCATAAGAGGTCACTGCAGTACTCTCCAGAGATGCTACAATTTGGTAACTTTGGCAACCCAGAGGGAGACTGCAGGAGAATTTGAGCCCACACTGAAGATAGCACAGATTCCCTGTGTGGTCCTTGGGAAAGAGCTTCCAATCTCTGGCTCCTGTGAGTATATCATTCGCCTGCTAACTACTTCCAATTCCGCTCAACTGTGTGGAATTACTTCCCATTTGAATCAAAAAAAAGAAAGAAAGAGAGATTTACCACGCCTAACCTTAACTCTGAGGAACCAAACAGAGCTCTCAGGCCACACCCATCTCAAGCCTCTAAGGCTCCATCAAAAGCAGACAGTCCACTTAATCGAGTCATAGTATAACGAGAAAAAACAGCACAGCAAAGACACCAAAGAATATCTCCACAATGCCAAACACAGAAACGAGGTAACAAGAACAAGGAAGACATTACGATGCCCTGAAATGATAAAGATACCCCAATTCAAGATTATGAAGATGATGAGATAGAAGACATGCAAGAAGTGGATCTCAAAAAATTGATAAAAACATTAAGAAGTTCTCAAAAACAAATCCTTGAACTACAGAAATCCTTACTGGACAGGATTGAAAATCTCTCTCATGAAAATGAAATATTAAGGAGGAATCAAAATGAAATAAAACAACTAATAGAACATGAAACTGTGATAGTGACGAGAAATCATAATGAAATGAAGAATTCAATAGTTCAAATGACAAACACATTAGAGAGCCTTAAAAACAGAATGGGTGAAGCAGAAGAGAGAATATCGGACTTAGAAGACAGAGAAAAGGAAAGGATACAGTCAAACCAAAGAAAAGAAGAGGAAATTAGAAATCTAAAAAATATTGTAGGGAATCTACAGGATACTATTAAAAAACCCAACATTCGGGTTCTAGGAGTTCCTGAAGGCATGGAGAGGGAGAAAGGATTAGAAGGCCTTTTTAGTGAGATGCTAGCAGAAAATTTCCCAGGTTTGGAGAAGGACAGAGAAATCCTAGTACAGGAAACCCCAGTAAACATGACCAAAAGAGATCCTCACCATGACACGTTGTAATTAAACTCACCACAGTGAAACAGAAAGAAAAGATCCTAAAATGTGCAAGAGAGAAATGTCAGATTACTCTCAGAGGATCTCCAATTAGACTCACAGCAGACTTCTCATCAGAAACCCTATAAGCTAGAAGGGAATGGCGAGACATAGCCCGGGTACCAAGAGAGAAAAACTGCCAGCCCAGAATATTATATCCTGAAAAGCTATCATTTGTGAATGAAGGTGAAATAAAGACCTTTCATAGCAAACAGAAATTAAAAGAATTTGTCGCCACTCATCCAGCCCTGCAAAAGAGGCTTAAAGATGTGCTGCACACAGAAACAGAGAAACACGGTCATCAGTATGAAAGAAGGTAAAGGAAGGAAACCTCACAGCAAAAGATCACAGGGAATTCAAAGCATATATTAGAACTTATCTTTGGCAAATGGCAGGGCAAAGTTACTACTTATCAATAGTCACATTGAACATTAATGGCCTGAACTGTCCAGTTAAAAGACACTGATTCGCTGATTGGGTTAAGGAACAAAACCCATCTATTTGCTACTTACAAGAAACACATCTTTCCAACAAAGATGCATACAGACTGAAAGTGAAAGGATGGAAAAAGATATACCATGCCAACAAAATTGAAAAAAGAGTGGGTGTAGCCATCTTAATATCGGACAACATAAACTTTGCCACAAAAACTGTTAGGAGAGACAAAGAGGGGCACTACATAATGATTAAGGGATCAATTCAGCAGGAAGATATAACAATCATCAATGTATATGCACCTAATTACAGGGCACTGGTTTATTTAAAAGATTTGTTAAGGGACTTAAAGGGAGACTTAGACCCCAATACAATAGTACTGGGGGACTTCAATACTCCACTCTCAGAAATAGACAGATCAACAGGACAGAAGATCAACAAGGATACAGTAGATTTAAATGACACTATAGCTCAAATGGATCTAACAGATATATACAGAACTTTTCATCCTACAAATAAAGCATTTACATTCTTCTCAGCAGTACATGGAACCTTCTCTAGGATTGACCACATACTAGGCCATAAAGCAAGTCTCAGCAAATTCAAAAGTATTAGAATCATACCATGTAGCTTCTCAGACCATAAAGGAATGAAGTTGAAAATTAGCAACTCAGGAATCCCTAGAGAATATGCAAACACTTGGAGATTGAACAACATGCTCCTGAATGAACAACAGGTCATAGAAGAAATGAAAAGAGAAATAAAAAATTTTCTGGAAGTAAATGAGGATAACAACACAACATACCAAAACTTATGGGATACAGCAAAAGCAGTGTTAAGAGTAAAGTTTATATCAATAGGTGCCTACATCAAGAAATTGGAAAGGCACCAAAGAGAATGAGCTTTCAATTCATCTCAAGGACCTAGAAAATCTGCAGCAAACCAGACCCAAATCTAGTAGGAGAAGAGAAATAATTAAAATCAGAGAAGAAGTCAACAGGATTGAATCCAAAAAACATTACAAAAAAATCAGCCAAACTAGGAGCTGGTTTTTTGAAAAAAAAAAAAAATAAACTAAATTGACACCCAATTAGCCCAACTAACTAAAAAAAGAAGAGAAAAGACCCAAATCAATAAAATCAGAAATGAAAAAGGAAACATAACAACAGACACCACAGAAATAAAAAGAATCATCAGAAATTACTACAAGGACCTGTATGCCAGCAAACAGGGAAACCTATCAGAAATGGATAGATTCCTGGACACATGCAACCTACCTAAATTGAACCAGGAAGACATCGAAAACCTAAACAGACCCATAACTGAGTCAGAAATTGAAACAGTAATAAAGTCCCTCCCAACAAAGAAAAGCCCAGGACCCGATGGATTCACAGCTGAATTCTACCAGACATTTAAAGAAGAACTGACTCCAATTCTTCTCAAACTATTCAGAACAATCGAAGAAGAGGGAATCCTCCCAAATTCTTTCTATGAAGCCAGCATCACCTTAATTCCTAAGCCAGAAAAATGATGCAGCATTGAAAGAGAATTACAGACCAATATCCCTGATGAACATAGATGCAGAAATCCTCAATAAATTCTGGCCAACAGAATGCAACAACACATCAGAAAGATCATCCATCCAGACCAAGTGGGATTTATCCCTGGTATGCAGGGATGGTTCAATGTTCACAAATCAATCAACGTGATACAGCACGTTAACAGACTGCAGAAGAAAAACCAAATGATTATCTCAATAGATGCCGAGAAAGTATTTGATAAAATACAACACCCTTTCATGATGAAAACTCTAAGCAAACTGGGTATGGAAGGAACATTCCTCAATACAATCAAAGCAATTTATGAAAAAACCACAGCCAACATCCTATTGAATGGGAAAAAGTTGGAAGCATTTCCACTGAGATTACCAGACAGGGATGCCCACTCTCACCACTGCTATTCAACATAGTTGTGGAAATTCTAGCCAGAGCTATTAGGCAAGAAAAAGAAATTAAAGGGATACGAATCGGGAGGAAGAACTCAAACTATCCCTCTTTGCAGATGATATGATTCTTTATTTAGGGAATCCAAAGAACTCTACTAAGAGACCATTGGAACTCATAGAAGAGTTTGGCAAAGTAGCAGGATATAAAATCAATGCACAAAAATCAACAGCATTTGTATACACAGCTAATGCCATGGCTGAGGAAGAACTTCTAAGATCAATCCCATTCACAATAGCTACAAAAACAATCAAATACCTTGGAATAAACTTAACCAAGGACGTTAAAGATCTCTACGATGAAAATTACAAAACCTTAAAGAAAGAAATAGAAGAGGATACCAAAAAATGGAAAAAACTTCCATGCTGAATAATTGGAAGAATCAATATCATCAAAATGTCCATTCTCCCAAAAGCAATTTACAGAATCAATGCAATACCAATCAAGATACAGAAGACCTTCTTCTCAGATCTGGAAAAAATGATGCTGAAATTCATCTAGAGACACAGGAGACCTCGAATAGCTAAAGCAATCTTGTACAACAAAAATAAAGCCGGGGGCATCACAATACCAGATTTCAGGACATACTACGGGGCAGTTGTAATCAAAACAGCATGGTACTGGTACAGAAACAGATGGATAGACCAATGGAACAGAATTGAAACACCAGAAATCAACCCAAACATCTACAGCCAACTTATATTTGATCAAGGATCCAAAACCAATCCCTGGAGTAAGGACAGTCTATTCAATAAATGGTGATGGGAAAATTGGATTTCCACGTGCAGAATCATGAAGCAAGACCCCTACCTTACACCTTACACAAAAATTCACTCAACATGGATTAAAGACTTAAATCTACGACCTGACACCACCAAATAATTTGAGGACACTGGAGAAACCCTGCAAGATATGGTACTGGCAAAGACTTCCTAAAAAAGACCCGGGAGGTACAGGCAGTCAAAGCCAAAATTAACATTTGGGACTGCATCAAATTGAGAAGTTTCTGTACTGCAAAAGGAGCAGTCAGGAGAGTGAAGAGGCAACCGACAGAATGGGAAAAAATATTTGCAAACTATGCAACAGATAAAGGGTTGATAACCAGAATCTGCAAAGAAATCAAGAAACTGCACAACATCAAGCTGACTTACCTCAAACGGTAGAGTTAGAAACATACCAGGGGATTCCAATTCAATCCCATCAAGGTGGCATGTACCAATGCCATCTCACTAGTCCCAGTGATCAATTTCTGTTCACAATTGATCATAATGATAGGACTAAGAACCAAAGGGATCACATAAACAAGAATAGTGTCTGTAAATACTAGCTGATAGAATAAAAAAGGGAGAGAATGATCCAACATGGGAAGTGAGATACACAGCAGACCCATAGAATGGCAGATGTCCTAATCAGCACTCCGGCCTCAGAATCAGCCCTTAAGACCTGCGGATCTGGCTGAAAAATCCATGAGAGTATTTCAGGCATCGAAACCAAGACACTCTGGGGGAAAAAAAAACCTAAATGAAAGATCTCCGCGAGTGAGATCCCAGTGGAAAGAACGGGTCATCAAAGAAGGAGGTACCTTTCTCTGAAGGGAGGAGAGAACTTCCACTTTGACCATGGCCTTGTCTAAATATGATCAGAGTCGGTGAACCCAGAGGGCTTCCATAGCCTTGGCAGCTCATGACAAGAGCCTAGGGTGATTACTGAGGCCATAAACAAGAGTGTCAATTTGTTAAGTCAACAACAGGAATCACTGTGCACTTACTTCTCATGTAGGATCTCTGTTCTTAGTGTGCTGTACATTGAGATTTAATGCTATAACTAGTACTCAAACAGTATTTGTCACTTTATGTTTCTGTGTGGGAGCAAACTGTTGAAATCTTTACTTAATGTATGCTAAACTGATCTTCTGTATATAAAGAGAATAGAAAATGAATCTTGATGTGAATGGAAGGGGAGAGGGAGTGGGAAACGGGAGGGTTGCAGGTGGGAGGGACATTATGGGGGGAAGCCATTGTAATCCATAAGCTGTGCTTTGGAAATATATATTCAATAAATAAAAGTTAAAAAAAAAACCACTTAAGAGATGGGCCAAGGACCTCAATAGACATTTTTTCAAAAGAGGAAATCCAAGGGCCAACAGACACATGAAAAAATGTTCAAGATCACTAGCAATTAGGGAAATGCAAATCAAAACCACAATGAGGTTTCACCTCACCCCCCTTAGAATGTCTTACATACGGAAATCAACTAACAACAGATGCTGGAGAGGATGTGGGGAAAAAGGGACACTAACCCCACTGTTGGTGGGAATGCAAACTGGTTAAGTCACTATGGAAATCAGTTTGGAGATTCCTCAGAAACCTGAATATAACCCTACCATTCAACCCAGCCATCCCACTCCTTGGTATTTACCCAAAGGAAATTAAACTGGCAAACAAACAAGCTGTCTGCACCTTAATGTTTATTGCAGCTCAATTCACAATAGCTAAGACCTGGAACCAACACAAATGCCCAACAGAAGACTGGGTAAAGAAATTATGTGACATGTACTCTATAGAATACTATACAGCAGTCAAAAACAACAAAATCTGGTCATTTGCAACAAGATGGAGGAATCTGGAAAACATTATGCCAAGTGAATTATTTGTCCAAAGGGACAAATATCATAATTTCTCCCTGATCGGCGACAACTAAGTGAGCACCAAAGGGGAAACCTGTTGAAGTGAAGTTAACACTATGAGAAACAGTGACTTGATAAACTCTTGTCCTGACTGTTGATGTACAATTTTATACTTTATCCATTTTAGTATTTTTTATTTGTTTTGTTCTAGTACTATTGGTTAAACTCTGTAATTAACACACGATTTTTCTTAGGTGTTTAAATTTAACTGAAAAGTAATCTCTGTTAAATACAAGAGTGGGAATAAGAGGGGAAAGAGATGTACAATTTGGGACATGCTCAATTGGACTTGCCCCAAATGGTGGAGTTAGAAACGTGCCAGGGGATTCCAATTCAATCCCATCAAGGTGGCATGTACCAATGCCATCTCACTAGTCCAAGTGATCAATTTCAGTTCACAATTGATCACACTGATAGGTCTAAGAGTCAAAGGGATCACACAAACAAGACTAGTGTCTGCAAATACTAACTGATAGAATCAAAAAGGGAGAGAACGATCCATCACGGGAAGCGTGATACACATTAGACTAAGAACCAAACGGATCACATAAACAAAAATAGTGTCTGTAAATACTAGCTGATAGAATCAAAAAGGGAGAGAATGATCCAACATGGGAAGTGAGATACACAGCAGACCCATAGAATGGAAGATGTCCTAAATAGCACTCTGGCCTCAGAATCAGCCCTTAAGGCATTCAGATCTGGCTGAACAGCCCATGAGAGTATTTTAGGCATGGAAAGTCAAGACGCTCTGGAAAAAAAAAACAAAAAACAAAAAACAAAAAACAAAACCCTAAATAGAAGATCACTGCGAGTGAGATCCCAGTGGAAAGAACGGGCCATCAAAGTAGGAAGTACATTTCTCTGAACTGAGGAGAGAACTTCCACTTTGACTATGACCCTGTCGGAATAAGATCAAAGTCAACGAACTCAAAAGGCTTCCATAGCCTTGGCAACTCATGACTAGTGCCTAGGGAGATTACTGATGCCATAAACAAGAGTGTCAAATTGTTAAGTCAACAACAGGAGTCACTGTGTACTTACTTCTCACCTGGGATCTGTCCTTAATGTGTTGTCCAATGTGAAGTAATGCTATAACTAGTACTTAAACAGTATTTTACACTTTGTGTTTCTGTGTGGGTGCAAACTGATGAAATCTTTACTTAATATATACTAAATTGATCTTCTGTATATAAAGATAATTGATAATGAATCTTTTTTTTTTTTTGACAGGCAGAGTGGACAGTGAAATAGGAGAGAGAGAGACAGAGAGAGACAGAGAGAAAGGTCTTCCTTTGCCATTGGTTCACCCTCCAATGGCCGCTGCGGCTGGCACGCTGCAGCCGGCGCACCGCGCTGATCTGATGGTAGGAGCCAAGTACTTATCCTGGTCTCCCATGGGGTGCAGGGCCCAAGCACTTGGGCCATCCTCCACTGCACTCCCTGGCCACAGCAGAGAGCTGGCCTGGAAGAGGGGCAACCGGGACAGAATCTGGCTCCCCGACCGGGACTAGAACCCGGTGTGCTGGCGCTACAAGGCGGAGGATTAACCTAGTGAGTCGCGGTGCAGGCCGAAAATGAATCTTGATGTGAATGGAATGGGAATGGGAGCGGAAGTTGGGAGGGGTGTGAGTGGGAAGGAAATTATTGGGGGGGAAACTATTGTATTCCATAAACTGTACTTTGGAAATTTATATTTACTAAACAAAAAAAATTCAAAAAAATGAGGTCAATGCAGCTTATACTCATTTAGGCAGAAAGCCAGCACTGGGGGCCAGCAACCAAATCCCAGCAATTCCTCAATTCCTTGGTAGGAATTTGGGAAAAATGTCCCTAGATACCTTTTAGTCTAATTGAGCATGTTCTGAAATGTAATGCTACACATAGCCGACCAAATCCTGGCATTACCATTTAATAGTAGCCTCAGATAATTCAATCTTTCTTTCTGTATCCCAATTCCCTCATTTACAAATAAAATAAGGCTCACAAGATTATTAAAAGTGAGATAGCTGCTGTTCCTGTACATGTTCCAACAAGCCAACAATGACAATACCCACAAAGAAGACCCACAGACAGGGATGCCTCCTCACCAAGAGGCAGCAGAGTTAGGGAGAGACTGTAGAAACATGATGGCCAATGATGAAGATTCAGCTGAACATGAAAAGGCTGTCACTACTAACTTGGCAGCACAGAGGAAGAGAAGGGAAAGTAATGCAAAGGCTGATAGGCAATAACCTCTGGTTCTGGGCAAGGAACCACTTCCAGGTTCAGGCATGTCAGAGAAAACAAAATTAAATGACAAGATGTGATAAGTGTATGTCCACAGTCTCTTTCCTACGGCTCATGTTTGCCTTCACAAAAATCAGTGGAAGCTCCGAAAGCCTCCTTTTGTCTTTCTACAAGATTCCCTCCTCAAATAGCTAAAATTACAAAGTTGTATATTATCCGTAGATTTAAAATGTGATGAATACAAAGCCAAAATATTGATGTTTATGTTTATAGAAACCAATATGCTCTTTCTGAAACTTGTAATAGCAACCTACTCCCTTAAACCATAAAGAATCTAAAGGATAAACTCCTTAGTGATTTAAGATTCTTTGCATTTTTGGACAAAGGTAGAGACCAACTGTTAATTGCACATCTGTGATTACTATGATCAGTGTTAATTTACAGGAAACCAGGTTTGATTATTGTTGCTTATCTAAAAACAACATATGTACAGGGGCTCCTTGTTTGAAAACATCTCTGTGATCTTGGCGGAACAGGAATTAGGAACAGATTTCAAGATAAACAGAGACACTCTCCTGTCCCGATTTACAAGTGACATACAGAAAATCCAGAAGTATGGGAACAGTTTCAGCACTTAGGTTGGTAAAATGTTTCCACTGTCTTCATATACTTTATATATCCCAGCTGATCACAAATGCATTGAAATTGGAGACATTTTTCTAAGTCAGATAAAAACATTTGGAAATTTTTATCATATGATCCTCAAGTATCTTTGTGTGCCTATAATGCCAAAGAAATGATCACCTCCTTAGGGTACATTCATTTCTGTGATAGAGTTAATGTTGTATTCGGTGCTTTGCTTGCCAAGTTCAAGTTTGTAGTGGTACTGAAATTGGGCATTCATGCGAGAATTAATTGAGAAATTAGTGTAAAAGCATGGAGAGGGACTGGCGCTGTGGCGCAGTGGATTAACACCCTGGCCTGAAGCGCCAGCATCCCATATGGGCACCAGTTTGAGACCCGGCTGCTCCACTTCTGAGCCAGCTCTCTGTTATGGCCTAAGAAAGCAGTAGAAGATGGACTAAGTCCTTAGGCCCCTGAACCCACGTGGGAGACAGAGAAGAAGCTCCTGGCTCCTGGATTTGGATCGGTGCAGCTCCGGCAGTTGCGGCCAATTGGGAAGTGAACCAGTAGATGGAAGACCTCTCTCTCTCTCTCTCTGCCTCTTCTTCTCTCTCTGTGTAACTCTGACTTTCAAGTAAATAAATAAATCTTTAAAAAAAAAAAGGTATTGAGAAAGTAATCAAGAAGTGGTCAGTTTGTATTTGTGAGAAACTGAGGATCTACTGAGAGAACTAATTTCTTCAACACATGGAAGCTTATTATTCTTATTTTTAGTTTCTTTCTAGTCCAATTGTTTTTCTAAGTTTACACCTTCTCCTTAGTATCAAGCCTCAAAATTTGGAGAGGAAAGAGTGAAGAATTATCATGTTCCCACTGCTTTGCACCGCAGGAAATCAGTGAATGTAGATTGATAACTAAGGTTCTCGTAAAAACCACTAAAGCTGTAATAATTATGGACAGCACCAGGTTGAAAATGAAACTTTGCTCAGGATCAGTAGCCAGCAGCAATATTCAAATGAAAAGCACAATAAGGTATCATCTCACTCTATTTAAAATGGTTATTATCCAAAGATCAAAAAATAACAAATGCTGGTGAGGTTATAGGGGGAAATGTAACCTAATAAAATGTATAGTGGAATGCAAATTAATAAAAGTATGATAGAAAATATATGAAGTTTCTTCAAAAAAGTAAAAATAGACCAATTATATGACCCAACTACTCTACTTCAGGAAATATATTCAAAAGAGGTGAAAATCAGCATCTGAACGAGATGCTTGCACTCCCATATTTAGAGCTGCCTAATTCAAAATACCAAAGATACAGAATCTGCCTAAATGTGCATCTATTAATGTCTGGATAAAGAAAATGTGGTATACATACACAATGGAATATTACTAGACATTAAGAAATGAAATTACATTTGCAGCAAAATGTATGGAACTTAAGGTCATTAGGTTAAGTGAAATAAACCAGACTCAATAAGACAAATAATATCTAACACATGAAGTGAATATGGCAACATGTTAAAAATTGCTAAATCTTGGCCAGAGCCGTGGCTCACTAGGCTAATCTTCTGCCTGTGGCGCCGGCATCCAGTTCTGGTCCCGGTTGGGGTACCAGATTCTGTCCCAGTTACTTCTCTTCCAGTACAGCTCTCTGCTGTGGCCCAGGAAGGCAGTGGAGGATGGCCCAAGTCCTTGGGCCCTGCACCCGCATGGGAGACGGGGAGGAAGCACCTGGCTCCTGGCTTCAGACTGGTGCAGCGCACGGGCCGTAGCAGCCATTTGGGGGATGAACCAATGGAAGACCTTTCTCTCTGTCTCTCTCTCTCACTGTCTAACTCTGCCTGTCAAAAAAAAAAAAATTGCCGAATCTTAAAAATAATTTATTTATTTATTTATTTTATTTTTGAAAGGCAGAGTGGACAGTGAGAGAGAAAGACAGAGAGAAAGGTCTTCCTTTTCCGTTGGTTCACTCCCCAATGGCCGCTGCCGCCGGCGCGCTGCAGCTGGTGCACCACGCTGATCCGAAGGCAGGAGCCAGGTGCTTCTCCTGGTCTCCCATGAGGGTGCAGGGCCCAAGGACTTGGGCCATCCACCACTGCCCTCCCGGGCCACAGCAGAGAGCTGGACAGGAAGAGGAGCGAACGGGACAGAATCCAGCACCCCAACTGGGACTAAAACCCAGTGTGCCGGTGCTGCAGGTGGAGGATTAGCCTATTGAGCTGCGGTGCCAGCCAAAAATAAATTTTAAAAATGCTTTTAGGAGCCAAAGTAAAAACAGAATATCACAGTGTACCCCATATATATGAGTAGCTATCGTTAATAAAACATCTTATTAAAAACAAATACCTGATTGTCAGAATTCAAAATTACAGTTCTATCATGGAAAAGAGACTCACAACTCAGATCTTAAAATTGTTCAATTGCCGGTTTGAAATGACTATAAGTTCAAGATCTTTACAGTCTTTATATCTTCATACTTTGAATAAAAATATCTGTTGGAGCTATTGTTTAAATTACATTACTCCCTTAAGCAGTTCATGATTCTTTTTATTTTTATTCTAAAATTTTTTCTCCTACAATTCAATGATGTTTTATGGTAATAACTTTAATACACATGAATCAAGTCACATATGGAGCTTGTATATTCAACATTTGTCTTGTCTTCTTAAATTAGATGAGGCCTATCTGAGAAATTGCTTGTCCTTCTTAAGTACCATCGAAATGCTTAACTAAAAAAAAATTAGTCAATAATTGCTTTGTGTACTTTTAATAGAATTAGAGTTTTATCTCTTTCATGGGTGCTATTTTTGAAATATACTATACAAAACATCTTTTAGAAAGGGATTATCCATGAATTTTTCTCTCTCTCTCTCCTTCCTTTCTTCCTTCCTTCTTCCCTTCCTGTCTTTTCTTCTCTCTTTGCTTATTTTTTCTTTTTCTATTTCATTGTTAAGAATTGGAGAGCCTGGGATAATATGAAGGTTAAGCTAAAAATTAATTTTCAAAGAGTCATATCAAAGAATCTTTTAATAACATATTGAGCTAAAAAAGGATATCAGGGAAATTTAAAACACATATTACTTTCAAATAAAGTAAGATGGATGACAGTTTATTAAATTAATCACATCATGGAAAATTAATAAAAATGAATATTTTTCATATCTGGTAAGAATAATTTTGTAACAAATTAATTGCACAAAGAAACACTTGGTACATTATATTATAATAGCTATACACAAAATGATAAAAAAGTTATATAAAAATAATAAATAGAAATATATATATTAGAGACATCAGCTACTTGAGATTATGTTTTGAATTAACCATATATATAATCATATGACATTTTTACTTTTTAAAGCATATATGGAAATATTTCACTCTTTACATAATATCTATAATTTTGTAATGAGAAAATTCTTTTAATAGAATATTATAAGAAAGGTAACTTTTATCTAAAATAAATAAGAATAGACCCCAAATTTAAATCTTTTTGATAATAATTTTCTTTTGAAATAATACTGCTGCCAAATTCTCTCAACCTCATAAAAGCCCCATGTTGGCTTTGAGGTGTCAGTGATGATAGGGAAAGACTCATGTTTTATCTGTCATTTCCAATCTTTTAATGACAGTGGAAAATGGCTTTCACACTTAGGAGAGATTTCTTGTACAAACAGAGTGTTTATCTGAAGAAAAGCAAAATTTGGCATCAACTGCAAAATCATACACATTTAAGTCATGTTTCCTGCTGGGTCCACTGAAAATATTTACATGAAACATTAAAAAACCAACACTTCAAAAAAGGAACTTGCTTTTATCCCTTCCCTGGAGTAGTTTTGATACTTGAGATTTTAAGAACGCTATAAAAATACTCTTTATCTACACTTGAATATTAATGAGCGCAAGTCACATTTAGGAAAAGAAAGGAAAAGTATCCTACACTGAACAATCTCTGTTTAAGTTCTGCTTTTGTCTTTAAGTATTAGTTTGCATTTTTTTTTTGTTTGAGACCTTGTACTCTTGTATTTTACAGTTGCATTTTCAGTTCAAAAAATGTATGTTTACTAGTTCAAAAAAATAAGTCCATTCTTTGTAAATGAGCATGAATTTAATTCAATCCAAGGAACTTGGATTTTGTGGACTAGAGATGTTTAAGATTCAGTTTTTGATTTTGTAAGTTTAGTTATCTTGGTATCCAGGTAGCTATTGAGGTATTCCTAAGCTCAGCTAAAGTGACACACATAATTAACCATCAAGAGCTCTAACTTCTGTGTTTTATATATATATGCTCATCAAAAAATTTTTTAGGAATCAACAGAGTGGTGAGTCGATACCATCTTACAGTCTTTCTGGAAGTAGAACAAATATACAATAAATTCAGAAGTTATTCTTTAAAAGTAATTTCATCTTTGAATTGCCTTCAAACCTCTTCATACCCATGTACCTCCTTTTTTGTCTTCTAAATTGATAACTTTCAGGAAAGAAAGAAAGGAGCTGTGAGAACAATTCCTCTAACGCTGTAACCAGTGAATCTTTGCTACCCTCCAATCTTGAAAACCCTCATAGAGCCAGATAGCCTGTGTAGTCAGGAAGCAGTGGCCTCAGGCCTTCGTTCCTGGCACTGAGCTGAAGTCTAGGGCTGTGTAGCCAGGATTTACATGAAGTGACAGGATTCTGGCCCGCCTTCTTTCCCGGTATCAGATCCATCCTTTCTTTGCAACTGAAAATGAGCTCAGAGAAATGTTGCCTGCAATTAGCAGTAGTTTAAATGGCCCCAGCACAAGGATTTGCCTCTGTCCACTGAAGTTTCCAAATCACAAAAAGTATTTCGTTAGTTCTTGGTAACAATTTTTCTCCTCTGCTACAACATCAGAGGAGGATTGAATTTGGCTGGGAATCTGAAATTGGTCTGTTTTTAAATGTAAATGAAAATATCAGTTTCTGTCAACTTTGTAACTCAATTACATGTCAGATCAATTCCTCTCTTCAATATTTGGCAGTTGTTTAGAAAATTAGTAAATCATTTAAAAAGAAGTAACAGCATGAAGGAGTGTTCTTTACTTTGTATTCTTAAAATATGAATACATAATTACTTTCATTACAAGGTTCAAAAATGTTTCTTTTATTCCTAATTTTAATTGCTGTTTACTGATTCCAACAAGATAAAAACAGTGGATTTTCAAGGAAAATATTTATAAAATAGGCTGTTATAATAACAGTTTAGTTGATGTGAATATAGAATTTCTCAGTGTTTTCATCAATTATTTTTATTTAGTAAATAAATGTGGAAATCAGTGAAAAGTCAATGAGACATCACTATAGGAATTTAAATTTTAAGTCTTTGTTTCTCAGAATTTGTCATGTCTCAGAATCACCTGAAAGTTTGTTGAAACACAAATCCCAAGGCGTGATACAATTAAGAGAAATCAGTATCTCATAGTTCTGGAGGCTGGGAATTCCAAGAGCAAGGCACCGGCAGAGTCAGTGTTTGATGAGAGCTACTCTGATTCCAAGACAGTACCTTCTGGTATGTCCTCACATCGCAGGGTGGAAGGGGGCAAAGATGGCCAGGCACCATGGTTTACATGCAGAGGAATGGAAGGGACAGGCAGCTCTCAGAATTGTCTTTGAAAGGGCATCAATATCTTCATAAGGACAAAGAACCTAAGCACCTAACAAAGGCCTGGCCTCTCAATACAATTATCTTGAAGTTTAAGTTCCAATTTCTATTTTGGAGGGGCACATACATTTGAAGACTATCACAGATAAAGAAGAATGTAAAGTGAAGTCGGTGAGAGTCTCAAACTGGGCCCTTTTGAAATATTTTCTAGGGAAATGCATTGAATAGACTTCAAAGAAGTCATTTTAAAGATAATTGGTTACTGATACTTGGCCATAGCTTCAAGAAGACAGTGAGAATTAGAAGTATGGAAACTTTAAGAGCAAATTTCTGTGGTTCAGTTCCAGTTATTGTTAAAGGGACCATCATGGACCGAGTTGTGTCCTCAAAGTTCCTATGTTGCACTTCTGACCCCCAATAAGTCAGAATGTGACTGTACCTGGAGAGAGGGTTTTTTAAGAGATAATTAAAGTAAAATGAGCTCATGTTGTCAGCCTTAATTCACTGTGATTGGTGTCCTTATAGAGGCAAGTATAGGGTGTGCATGCAGACTTGGGAGTAACCAGTCTGAGGACACAATGACAAAGCACCCAACTGCCGGTCAAAGAGAGAGATCTCAGAAGAAGACATTTATCTTGAACTTCTAGCCTCCAGAAAAGATAAATTACTGTTGTCTAAGCGACCCAGTGTGCAGAATTTTGTTATTGAAGCCCCAGAAAACTAATGCTGGGGCAACTGTGTATTCCCACTACATCCTCAGATTGTTCGAGAAACGCAAGAATTTTGTACTTTACTATGTCAACTACTTGATAGAGAGAAAGAGAGACAGAGAGAGGGAGAGAGACAGAGAGAAAGAGAGAGAATGAATTTTCATCCTCTGGTTTACTGCCCAAATACCTATAACAGCTGGGGCTGTGCCTTGCCAAAGCCGGGAACTTAGAGATTGATCCTGGTCTCCCACCTAGGTGTCAGAGGCTCAAGAAATTCAGCCGTCATATGCTGCCACCAAGAGGCATTAGTAGAAATTTGGGTCAGAAGCCAAGCAGCTGAGACTTGAACCAGCACTCTGATATGGGCATTGTAGGTGGTGGCTTGTAGCACCACAGCATACACCCTGAATTCTGTATTTTGTATGAATTCTGAATTTTAGATCTCAGCAACTAAATCAAAATTATATAAAACACTGAAAGAACAAACTGTATAGATAAAATAAAACAGTTTACTCATTGTATATAGGGAGGTCTTAACATATAATTATTATTTAACAAGCATTAGTGTATCTTTGTTTCTCATGTAATAGTAACATTCTGTGGAACTGTTGGTAGTATAGTCACTTTTCTTGGACTTTCCTGGAGGGTGGGGGATAGAAACCATTTTGACTTGCTCTGTTTCTTCTTCTTTTGTTCTTTGAATTTGGAGCTGACCCTGAAACACTGTCTTAACAGGTCTGAGACAGAGAAGTATGGCGATGGAGTCAATTTTGAGAAAAATCAAAAAGAAATTTGAGGTTTGAGATGTAGAGAAATCTTAATCCCTTTGGGGGAGCCCCAACAAACAATAGCAAGACAATTTTTGTACCTCTTTCTAGAGTCCTTGGAATGGACAATTCTCAGAAAGATAAACAGTTATATAGGCTAATTCCTAGTTATCAAATTGCCAAAGCTCAGATAGAATGTTAGGAAAGGTGACTAAGAGATTATCATTTTCTTTACAAGTAGAAAGGAAACACTTAGAAAAACTGCAGACCAATTGTGTATTATGAATTTTTACACAATTCTTATTACTTTAAAATATTTTTATTTATATAAAGGTAACAAATTTGATGTATTTCATAAATATATTTTAAGAGCATAATACTTCCCACCTTACCCTCTCTCCTCCTTCTTTTCTTATTTTTCTTTTAATTTTTACCATGATACACTTCCAATTTACATTATAATCACATGCTTATAATCCACTAAATAAAACATTCAACAAATAGTAAGTAGAAAGTCCCCTCTTTCTCAAGACTACAAACATGATCTGTGAATAATCAAATATAAAGATGTAAATTTTGTTCATGTAAATTAATTTTTTGTACTCTATGTATTAGTTAGCATAGGAAGGAAAGCATATGATAAAAAATTAACAACTTGTGGGCCAGTGTTGTGGTATAGTGAGTGAAGCCATGACCTGCATAGCTGCCATCTATGTGGATACCAATTCGCTTCTGAACTGCCTGGTTTCTGATCCATCTCCCTGCTAATGCCCTAGGTAAAGCAGTGAACTATATCCCATGTTTGGGCACTTGCTATCCACATGGGAGACTCAGATAAAGATCCTGGCTACTCCTGGTCCGGCACCAGCTGTTGCAGCAATCTGCGGAGTGAACCAACCTATGGAAAAGCTCAAGCTCTGTCTGTCTCTCCCTGACTCTGTAACTTTGAATTTAAAAATAAATAAATCTTAAAAGAAACTAGCAACTCAGATGGAGCCATGTATTGAGAGGGCTCAGAATTTGCTACTTCAAAATATGTCACCTTGGCATACTGAGTATTTTAAATTGAAGGAATTTGGGGAAGCCATAGAAGCAGTGAGGGCTCCCTGACATTCTCCTGCTCTTCTTTTCCAAAGCAACTCATAAAAACCAAGAATGAATTTTCTGAGGCAAGTCATAAGCGAGGAACCCACTCTCTAATCACAGTAAAGAACAAAAACATGGAGAAGAAACAGTTCTTGCTAAGTTCCCCCCAGTTTACTATCTTCAGATTATATATCCTTTGCCCAATCATACTTTTCTTTGATTCTCCTCTATTTATACAATCTACACCTAAAAACAGGCAAGTTTCTCTTTTTTGGTATCCTTTTTTTTTTCTGAAAACTCCATTTCATGTAAAACTTACATGAGATAAATTTGTGTGCTTTTCTTCTTTCAAATAAGGTAGAGGGTAGATTTAAAAAATGATATGGGAAAAGCAAGATATGTTATACGCAGGAATCTCAGGATAAGCTCAGTTGAAATTTGAAGCATTTTTCCTTTGAATAGGAAAAAAGGATAACAACTAAGAGTAATTAGACATCAAAATCTCTACTGTTTACTACCACACTGCAAGCTTAAAGATTTAATCTCTCCCTGGGCTTCACTTCGCTGAAAACTTGGAAAAGGGGAAAAGTTCTATTTCCTGTTGCAATGATGCAATGGAATCTCATTAGAATGTGACTAAAACTTTCTTTGACTGAAACTTGAGTAAAATAGTTACTTTTACTTTATTATTTCATCACTTTTTTTTTTTTTTTTGACAGGCAGAGTGGACAGTGAGAGAGAGAGACAGAGAGAAAGGTTTTCCTTTGCCGTTGGTTCACCCTCCAATGGCCGCTGCTGCCGGCATGCTGCGGCCAGCGCACCGCGCTGATCCAATGGCAGGAGCCAGGTACTTCTGGTCTCCCATGGGGGTGCAGGGCCCAAGTACTTGGGCCATCCTCCACGGCACTCCCGGGCCACAGCAGAGAGCTGGCCTGGAAGAGGGGCAACCGGGACAGAATCCGGCGCCCCGACCGGGACTAGAACCAGGTGTGCCAGCGCCGCAAGGCGGAGGATTAGCCTAGTGAGCCACGGCGCCGGCCCATTATCACATGTATATTTTAAAACAAGTGTCTCATGAAAGAAATGAAACATTTTACTAGACATAAAGATATGTGTGATATCCCATAGTATTTTCAATTTTGTTTCATCTTTCAAAAATACTGCACATAGTCACCAAATTGATTTTCTAAGCTTCTGTGTGGGTTGTAACCCAGAGCTTAAAAACTTAGGACATTAAAAAGTTTCTTTAAAAACTTAGGCTAATGTAAGAACCCAAAAAGAGGACATATTCTGGTAGTTTCATTTTACTCTGTGCAAATCTGTGAAACTATTCTGAGTAAAAGGGTGGATGTGCAGTGTTAAGGTTCATTAATTAATTTAGTCAATACATATTTATAGAGGGCATACAGTATTCCAGGTACTGTTCTATGTGGTCATAGCAATGAATGAAATTGTCAGTATCTCTGTCATGAAGCTTATTTCCAGAAAAGAAGCTACAAATAACAAGTAAAGCAATAACATATCGACAGATCATATAAAATGTAAAGAAAATTCAGCCTCATGAGGAAATCAAGAATGAGTGGTTTGTGGGGCACTTAAGGAAAGGCATTGAAGGGAAAGAGTCATGGGAAGATAAGTCTGGTAAACAATGCTAAAGACAGGAGGATGAGCTGCAAAATCTTTAAGGCAAGAATGAATCTGTTGTGCTTGAAGAGAAAGAAGACAGTCAAGAGTCTAATATGGTAGCAGATAAAATGGGAGACACATAGGAAAAAATGGCATAGTATCTTTCAAGGTTATGTAACTACATATATAATTACATTGATATATAATTTAAAGAAGTGTGAGGAAAGCCACAGCAGGGTTTAGAGGAGAAGGGTGGAAAGAACAATCATAAATTTTAAAGTTTACTCTGATTGCTTTGACAATTATCAACTTTAGTAGTAGACAAAAATGAAGGTAAGGAGGACAATTCAGAGGTCTTCACCCCATTATTGTTTATAGATAAAGGTACCTTTTATTAGTGTGGAAAATGATTCAGGATATATTTTTTAAGATAAAATTGAGATGATTTTATATTGTCTTGAATAGTGGTGCTATAAGAGAATGAGAAAAATAACAGACATCAGGTTGCTTGGCTAAAATAGCTGAGTATATTGTTATATTCAACACTAAAGTAAGACATCAATAATGAAAAAAATTAGTGGATGGCATTGTAGGATAGAGGGTAAAGCCACGGCCTCCTGTAATGGTGGCAACCTAAATGGGTGCTGGTTCAAGTCCTGGCTGCTCCACTTCTGATCCAGCTCCCTAATAATGCACATGAGGAAGCAGTGGAAGATGACCCAAGTGCACCCGTGTGTAGGGCCCTGGACCTATGTGTAAGAACTGGAAGAAGTTCCTAGCTCTTGCTTCAATCTGGCCCCACCCTAACCACTGTGGTCATATGGATAGTGAACAAATGGATGGAAGATTCTCTCTCTCTCTCTCTCTCTCTCTCTCTCTTTCTCTGTCTCTCCCTGTAACTGATATCTTTTTTTTTTTTTTGATATCTTTAAAATAAATAAAACAAATCTTTAAGAAAAGAAGAATGAAAAATGTCTGGAGGGAAAGTCAAGAGCTCTGTTTTGGACAGAATAAGCGTTGGAAGTCTAAAACAGTTGCACAATGCTGTTGAGTGGGCAGTTGTTTATATAGGGCTCAATATTAGGAGAATATATGTAGCTAGAGATTTATACTGAACTTATAGATGACATTTTAAACCATGTAATTAGATAACAATAACTCATTAAGTAGAGAAGATAAAGAGGAGATGACTCCCAGGACAGGATCCTAGAATATCTTATATTTAGCATTCAGAATAAAGAAGTAAGGCAAGTTATCACAATGAGAAGGAACTATGCATAAAGCAGAAAGAAAGACTGGAGAATACCATGTTCTAGAAGCCAAGTGAGGAAAATGTTTGAAGAGTATGCTCACTGTGTAAAGTGTTATTGGGAAGTCAACAAGGACTAAGATTTGTCATTTGAATTGGGCAAAACAACAGTCTCTTGTGACAAGTGTAACTTTAGTGAATTTGTAGGCAAAAAAGCCTAAAGAGTGTACGTTCAATGGAAAGGTGAGATGAAGAGAAGAAAACAAAGCATGGTGAAATTTTGAAAAGTTTTGCTATAAAATATAGCACAGAAATAATCATATATTTGCAAAAACTTCATGAAACTCCTATTCTAGGTATTCTGGTTTATTTTGATAAAGCAGATTATGGTAGATGTGCATTCTGGTGGACATACTTCAGTTGGAAAGGCTAAATTGTCACAGAAAAGGGGATAATGAATTTGAGAATTATGTTCTTGCACAAGTACATACATATGAATCAGTATACATATGAGAGGATCAACCTTAGATTGTAAAGTAGTGTTCATTAATTGTAATAGAGAGGAAGACAAATCTTTTGGCACAGATGAAAAATTCCTGGCTAGATTTGATAGTGGACAGATTAGATGCTTCATTTATCATGATTTCCATTTTATCAGTAAATAAGAAGGCTATGAGTCAACAATGAGAAGGAAAGAGGATGAATTAACTAGAAGCTTTCCCGGGAACTAATGAGTTCTTGTTTGCAGCTTGAGGTCATATATTCAAGTACTGAAGTGTATGGCTATGTTTTCACTCCAATTACATTGAGAAGAGCACATGAAGAGTTAATTTTTTTTTTCAGATGAATAAGACCTGCAGGGGAGGGGCATGCAGACAAAGGAAGTGAAGTGTGAAAGTTAAAAAGGTTTGTAACTGAGTAGTTTTCATGATGACTACAGAATAAAAACTAGTGAGTGAGAGTGTTAAGGAGTTGGTAGAGTTCATGGTAAGTCAAATAGATAATAAGGTCCATGATTTGAAATAAATATGAAACTAAATAATAATTGTAGTGTGGTGGATGGAGAAAGACAGTTGGGGTTTTTCTCAGAGAATTTTTTAAAATTTGGAGGTGGTAAAGCTATAGATAATACTAATATCTAGTCTATATCCATGGAAATAAGTAGCTAAGTGTAGGGAAAATAGAGTGAATTGAGACTATCAAAGAATGGAATCATCAAATTGCTGCGTGTATCATCTCTGTAGAAGTTTAAGTCAGCATGGGTAATAGTGACCAAATCCTAAAACCTTCAGTGATTAAATCATATTCAAGAGGTATGTAGGTAGTTTCACACAGAAAACTATCAGATGATATAATCTGTTGATGTATATTTCAAAAGAGTTGTGGTTTCCCCAAGAAGGAGAGAAGGCTTCTGTATGCAGAAATTTGAAACAAGGATGCCTATCCTATATCTAGTAACACAATAATTATGGTTTAGTATTATCATCATCATCACCATCATCATCATCAGTATTAGTGGTTGTGGTGATATTGGTACTGGTGACAATAATCCCATGTACATTGCTGAGTTTCCTCATCTATTGAATAAGGTTCTCTACAGTCACTTTTAGATCAAAATATACTATGTACATGAATCCATATTCAACTGAAGGAAGAATCACATACACTCAGAAATGAATCGGATAGCCAAATGAGTGCAGGAGACCCAAGAAGAGGAGAGTTCCTTTTTATTATTTATTCACCGTCAAGTCTTTAGCGCTCAAGAAGTAACAGGAACTCAGCTGTGTTTTTGGAAGGAAAAATAGAATACAGAAAATCTAGAAGGAAGGAAGATGCAAACTAGCAAATTAGGCACCCCAACCTGCTCTGTCATTTTGTTATCTTGTCATAGCTCTGGTTATGCTGAATTAAGAATGCATTGAGGTCAGGGCTGGGGATTCTTACATTAAGCAACCATGCAGCAAAGGAAATAAAGTTCCCTTTGTCTTAGAAAGTACAAAATTTTGTAGTGGCTTTGTTTCTTTTCTTCTGGTTGCCTGGGGAAACAGGTATTAGAAGGGAATTGTGTCTCAGTTTCTATTTAACCATGGCCACTCTCCAAGCTTTAGCAGCTTAAAATAAAGTTATTTTAGGCTGCTTTTGGAAATGTTTGCTTCCCTAGTGTAAGTTACTGCATTCTTGAGAGGGACATTGTTCCATGTCACTCAGCAATGCCTGTAACGCATTTTCAAGTAATTTCCACCCCAGAATATTCCACACCATAGCTTCATGTGTTCTGGCTCTTAGCATCTCCACACTGATCATTTTGGAGGAGCTGTACAAATATTTGCTAATTACTCCATAGGAAAGCCCTGTAGAAAAAGTATGATTATCTATATCTTTAGGATTGGCAACTAATGTGTGAAGACAATATCCATACATATATTTATAAGGCCACAGTGGGAAGAGAGTAGTATCAGAGATCCAGGAGAGAATGCTCCCAAGATTATGCTATACTTGACTACAAATTAACCATGTCACCAGTTTAAGACAAATATTTATCCTAATGCCCCTTTAACTCCTTGATGAATATCACGGTTTTTAAATCATTAACATATGAGTTAATCTGAGCATGAATAGGGGAAAAGGTCTGTTTTGATAGTAACAAGAGAATAGCTCCATAAGCAGATATATTTAAGAGTATTTTTCAATCGATATTCATGTTTTGCTAAGTGTAAGACTCTGTTTTACCTTGAATTTCCAAAATAAAAACTTTTTGGCAACACAATTTCATTATATTCTATTTAGGAAATGTCTTTTACATAGTTATGTTTTCTCCTGTTCCATTCATTTATGATCTCATTAATGTGTGCACTGAATGCTCACCATATAATAAGCATCCTTTGAGATATAGATGATAGAGTTGTGTAAGATAGGAAAGATCTTTGTTCTTAAGGTGTTTGCTGTCTAATGGAAAAGAAAGAGAACTAATTGAGCAATCACCATGAGATTCGTGGTCCTATGTGAGAAGAATAAGGTAAAGAAATATTCCCAGAAATAAAGAAATAATGAGAAATAAAAATTCCCAGAAAAATTTTAATTAAGGTAGATCTAATGTATGCATGAGAATAAAGCAGATAATGGTAAAAAGGATGAATTTTGGATACCATAATTGTGCCAAAATATTGACAAGGCCTAAATACTGACATATATTCTGTTTGCTAAATTATGCTATATCTTGAAATTTATTAATTTATTTTTAAACCTTTTATTTAAGGAATACAAACTTCATGCATTTCATAAGTACAACTTTAGGAATATAGTGATTCTTCTAAACATACCCGCCCTTTCACTGCTATTCCTCCTCCCTCTCTTATTCCCAGTCTGATTATTCACCAAGATCAATTTTCAATTAACTTTATACACAGAATATTACCTTTATACTAAGTAAAGAGTTCAACAATTTGTATGAGAAATAAAAAAGATTACACAAATGTTCAAAGTCATTGCTTCTCAAAATTAATTTCACTTCTTTTTTTGAGAAAATTAATTAAATTTAAAGAAGCACCCAAGAATGATATGTCTTTTGCGAATATTTAGACATAGCTATAATTTATGAGACAAAGAATATCCCCTACTTAATACATTAAAAAAGTACGTCTTTGTGAACAAGTTTTATCATTGATTAAAGAAGCACCTAAGAAAAAAGCAATGGAGTTAGAACTTAGACATAACTAAAACTTATGAGACATAAGAATATCCTCCACTTAATATATTAAAATGAAGTAATTCTTTGAGAACAAGTTTTACTGTTGACTGTCATAATACAACTCTTTGAGGCCAGAGGTCCTGCATGAGAAGTTAGTGCACAGAGACTCTTGTTAATTTAACAATTAACACTCTCATGTATGACATCAGCGATCACCCGAGTCTCTTGACATGAGCTGCCTAGGCTATGGAAGCCTTTTGAATCCACAAACTCTGTCAGTATTTAGATAAGACCATAAGCAAAGTGGAGGTTCTCTCCTCCCTTCAGAGAAAAGTACATCCTTCTTTGATGACCATTTCATTTCACTGGGGATTCACCCACAGAGATCCTTCATGTAGGATATTTTCTTGCCATAGTGTCTTGGCTTTCCATGCCTGAAATGCTCTCATGGGCTTTTTAGCCAGACCACAATGACTTAAGGGCAATTCTGAGGGTAAGTGCTACTTAAAGCAATTGTCATTCTATAGGTCCGCTGTATTGGCTGCTTCCCATGTTGGAGCATTCACTCCTTTTTAATTCTATCTATTATTATTACCAAACAATACTATCTACATGATCACTTTAACATTTACTCCTATCCCTATGATCACTTTAACACTTAAAATGCCTTTTTTTTTACCACCAAGCTTAAGGGAATTTGGAGTCTCATGGCAAGTTGTTAAACTATACACTTAGAAGTAAGTGTAGGAATGTATGCAGAACCATACAGCTTTACAGTTATAAACTTCATACACTTCAAAATTATAACTTTAGGAGCATGGTGATTCTTCCCACTTAACATTGCTTTTGCTGTATCCTATAGGTTATGAGGTGCTGTGTTGTCATCTTCATTTTTTCCAGAATTTTTTTTTGATTTCTCTTTTGATTTCTTCTATGACCCACTGTTTATTCAGGAACATGTTGTTCACTCTCCATGTATTTATGTATATTCTAGAGATTCTTGAGTTGATGATTTCTAGCATCATTCCATAGCAGTCTAAGAAGATGCATGGAATTATTTTGATTAATTGAATTTGCTGAGACTAAATTTGTCACCTAACGTACAATCTAATCTAGAGAACTTCCCATGCACTGATGAGAAGAATGCGTATTCTGCCACTGTGGGATGAAAGGTTCTGTAGATATCCATTAGGTCCATTTGGTCTTTAATGTTGATTAATTATGTTGTTTCTTTGCTGATTTTCTGTCTTGTTGACCCGTCCACTGCTGAAAGTGAGGTATTGAAGTCCCCCATTACTATTGTTTAGTTTGAAGTCTATGGCTCCCTTTAGGTCTATTAACATTTTTTAAGTAGCCAGGTGCCCTGTAATTGTGTGCATATACATTTATTATATTCATTCTTTCCTGTTGGATTGATCCCTAAATCATTACATACTGCCCTTCGTCATAACAGTTGTTATGTTAATATCTATTTTGTGTGATATTAGGATGGCAACACCAGCTCCTTTTTGATTTCTGTTAGCATAGACTGTGCTTTTTCATCCTTTCACTTTCAGTCTGCCTGCATCTTTGTTGGTGAGATGTGTTTCTTGTAAGCAGAAAATAGTTGGGTCTTGTTTTACAATCCATTCAGCCATCTGTATCTTTTAACTGGAGAATTGAAGTAATGACTTGGCCCTGCCATGTTTTCATATAAATTCCTATTGTTTACTTTGGATTTCTTTTATATATCTGCTAGTGGTTTTTCTGCCTTCTCATTCTTTCATAATGATGGCTATCTTTCTGTGTTTCTATGTGTAGCACAACCTTACGCATCTTCTGTAAGGATAGATGAATATCAACAAATTCTTTCAATTTCCATTTGTTATTGAAAGTCTTTATTTCACCTTTATTCATAAGTACAAGCTTTGCATTCTGGGTTGAATGTTTTTTTTTTTTCTTTTAGGACTTTAACTGTATCTCGTCATTCCATTCTTGCCTATAGGGTTTCTGATGAGAAGTCAGTTGTAAGTCTAATTGGTGATACTCTGAAAGTAATCTGGCATTAATCTCATGCCCATTTAGAATCTTTTCTTTATGTTTACTGTGGAAATTTTGACTATAATGTTTTGTGGTGAGGATGTTTTCTGGTCATATCTGTTAGGAGTTCTATGTGCTTCCTCTACTTGAACATCCCTTTATTTCTCCAAATTGGGGAAGTTTTCTGTAATTATTTCACTAAAAAGTCTTTCTATACCTTTCTCTCTTTCCAGTCCTTCAGGAATTCCTAAGGCCCATATATTGGGTAGTTTGATAGTATCCCAAAGATCTCCAACACTGTTGTTATATTTTCTACTACCTTCTTTATTTTGTTTGTTTGTTTGTTATTTGTCTAAGATTTCCAAAGATTTGTCTTCTACTTCAGATATTTTTTCTTCTGCCTCATCAAGTCTGCTGTTAAGACTTTCCACTGTATTTTTTATTTGAATTATTCATTTCTAAAGCTCATTTTGATTTTTTTTTATATTCTCAATTTCCTTGAAAAGATTTTCATTCATGTTATGTATGATTTTTTTTAGTTTGTGGATTGCTTCTGATATTTCTTTTTTTTTCAAAAAGATTTATTTTATTTATTTGAAAGGAAGAGTGACAGAGAGAGGTAGAGAAAGAGAGAGAGGTCATCCGTCTGTTGGTTCACTCCCCAGATGGCTGCATCGATCTGAAGCCAGGAGCTTCTTCCAGGTCTCCCACGCTGGTGCAGGGGCCCAAGGACTGGGACCATCTTCTACTGCTATCCCAGACCATAGCAGAGAGCTGGATCAGAGGAAAAGCATCTGGGACTAGAACCGGCACCCATGTGGGATGTCGGCGCCACAGACGGAGTATTAACCTACTGCTCCATAGCACCAGCCGGGGATCCTTATTATTTTTCTTGAATTTTGACTCTTATTTTGTGGCATTTGTGGAGTTGATTTTTATTTTTTTTTCTGTTGGTTTTTATCTTTGGGGTTAAGTTTCTGTGGCTTCATAAAGTGTCTGTCTTTTAGTGAATACCAGGAGGTGTCTGATGGTATGGCCTTTGACCTTGGTCAATGCCTTAAGGTTGGGTGAGTTTCCAGGGTAGCACCCAAGTTTGGTGTGGCAGAACTCCAAAGCCTGCTATGCCCTACACCATCTTGTGTAGCCACAGAGACCCCAAGGTCTTAGCATATAGGGTTCCCAAAGATGCCAAGACCAGAGGGCACTGTTGGTGTGGGTGCTACTCTGTTACTCGTAGCTGCCTGGCCCCTTCCTGACAAGCTCTGAGGCATGGGGACTGCAGGCTGTTCCCTCCACCGGTAGCTCTGGATCATGCACACACACTAGATTCTCTAGTCTGACACCTATCCTCTGCTCCTGCCAGTGCTGTGTTCAGGTGTCCAGTCTCAGTGAGCTGTTATGTACACACCTGCAGGCTTCCAAGTTGTACTACTGATTAAAAATGGCACCCACCCCCTCTTCTGGCCAGGTCGTAGGTTCTATTTTGGAAATATCGGTTTTAATCAGCCATCCCCTTCCACTTCCACTTGGACCACAGGCAACTGCCAGCAATCGCCAGCTCCCTGGGCTCCAGTCCAGATCCATGCCACACTCTCTCTGGCTCTATCCCCACAGATAGCCAGCTCTAGCTCTCTGTGGCTGCGATTATCTGGGTGCATGTTAGCACACACCACACAGGTTCAAGCCATTTCCCCTCCTCCCATGGGGCTTCTCGAGCAGTTTTCTCTCCTTTTCTCTGACGAACATGTACCTCCTTCCCTATTCTCCACAATGTTTCTTCCTAGCTCTGCAAAGCGTGCTGCTCCCTAATCTACCATTTTCTCTTCCATGAATCTCTTTTCAAAATTTATTGGTAAGTTAATAATGTCTAACAATTTTGAGTAAAAGACAAAAAAATATATTGTCACTTGTAAGACCAGAGGAAAAACTACCCTTGAAAAGTTAAAGTAAATAATACCAAATAGGTGAAAATGTCAGGTGAGAGCTCATGGTTAGGACTGTAATTCTGTTCACAATTAAATTTAACAAAAATATATAACAATGAGCTTTTTCATTTTTCAATCTGATTTAATATAACATTTTTTCTAGAGTTGCCCAAAGTACATTTTATGACATATTTTCTCTAGATTCTCAATTCCACCTCCTATACAAAATAAAGTGATTACTTTTGTTTCCTGCAATAGGATCTATCATAAATGGAATATAGGACTTTATTTCATAAACAAGTGAAGTTCTAACACACTGGAATCCAATCCTTTAAGACAATATATTGGGGCTCTTCATCAACAGAGACAGGCAACTTTGTTTCTCAGCTTTGAGATCATGGATCAGTGAAAAAAAATCTTATTTAAAACACAAATATCTGTGACAGTCTCAGCAGCATATAACATAGAACTGGCCAGGGAGATTGGTTTTTGAATCGCTTTTCCTTTGTGCATTTCCTTTCACTAGTGGTAATAAATATTTCTCTGATAAAAAATATACAAACAGTCCTGGGCTTTGAATATTTCCATAAATTATCATAGTTCTAATGGAAAGACTTGGTTTCCCCAAACCCATTAATTTCAGCAAAGCAGATCAAGGTTGGGTAACAGACAGATAACTTGTGCCCTGGCACATAATTCGTTTTCTACCCAATACCATGCTATCATGTCTGAAACAAGTTCCCAGATTCCTGCTCTGAAACAGAATTGGTATTTTTAAGAATCTGCCTAGATCAAAGCTTTATGATTGCATATTGATAAGTTTATGGTTGCATATAACTATGTCACACATTTTGCATTCATTCAATAGCATTCACTCAACAATTACTTAGCTTCCACTTTTGTCAATCTTGATGCTTAAGAACACAATGAGGATACAATAGAGTAGTCAGACATACTCTACTACTCTAGAAGATTAGACTGAAATTGATCCATCTATTATACATGTAAATATACAATTCTATAAAGGCATCTATGTAATAAAGAAAAATTAAAAAGGGATCATCAAAAAATGAAACAATCTTTGCAAAGAAAATAATTTCAGACATGAAAAGAGATCAGTGTTATTCAGAGAAATTTGTTTTGAAGTCACATGATTTAGAATATTTAAAAATGTACTTGTGGACTGGTGCTGTGGTGTAGCATGTAGAGCCACTGTCTGCAGTGCTGGCATCCCATGTGGGTGCCAGTTTGAGTACCAGCTGCTCCACTTCCAATCCAGCTCTCTGCTATGGCCAGGGAAAGCAGCAGAGGATGACTCAAGTCCTTGGACCCCTGCAACCACATGGAAGACCCAAAGGAAGTTCCTGGCTCCTGGCTTTGGATCAGAGCACCTCCAGCCATTGTGGCCATTTGAGGAGTGAACCAGGAGATGGAAGACCTCTCTCTCTTCCTTTTTCTGCCTCTGTCTCTCTATAGCTCTGCCTTTCAAATAAATAATCTTAAAAAAAAAGTTCTTTCAAATTGTTGTTGAGTATTAGAATATTATATACTTTTGAATAAAATAAATGTACTATCTGAAATTAAAATATTTTTTGCTTTTCCTTTTCTTTCTTTCTTTTTTTATTTGACAGATAGAGTTATAGACAGTGAAAGAGACAGAGAGAAAGGTCTTCCCTCTGTTGATTTGCTCCACAAATGGCCGCTATGGCCAGCACTGTGTCAATCCGAAGCCAGGAGCCAGGTGCCTCCTTCTGGTCTCCCATGTGAGTGCAGGAACCCAAGCACCTGGGCCATCCTTCACTACACTCCCAGGCCACAGCAGAGAGCTGGACTGGAAGAGAAGCAACTGGGACTAGAACTCGGCATCCATATGGGATGCCAGCACCGCAGGCAGATGATTAACCAAGTGAGCCACAGTGCCGCAGCCCCCCTTATATATTTCATAAAATTATTTCCATTTACAAAGGACTGTTTGATGTTAGATTCTGAAAATCTAATTGAAATAGGAAAATATGTTGTGTTTCTCTATTCAACTCAATATACTTTCCTATGCTTGTCAAATTTTCTGTTGGATACATCAAATTCTATAATTTTCCTTGTTTCTCTGTACAACCTTATCTTCTTTTAATGAGATAGTTGATCACACCAGATGGATACTAAAATTGTCCATAGGTTATCAACACAAATACGTTCTGGGAAATGGGTTACTAGATGATTTTATTATTGTGCAAACATCGTAGAATGTTTTTACACAGCCTAGAAAATATAGTCTATTTTACATCAAAATATAGGCTCTATATAAGAACAGGGTATAGCCTATTGCTCCTGTGTCATGATGGACAAAACATGAGATTAAATCAATTTCAAGAAAAGCAGGCACAATCAAGAAATGCAGTGAACACTAGGTATTTGAGGTTGCTGCTACGTTGCAGAACAAATAGTTTTGCATTAAACTTTTAAAAATTATTTGAAAGGCACAGCAACAGATTGAGAGGGAGAAACAGATCTTCCATTCACTGGTTCACTCCCTTAAATGAATGCAACAGCCAGGTCTGGCAAGGCTGAAGCCAGGAGCCCAGAACTCTCAGGTCTGGCAAGGCTGAAGCCAGGAGCCCAGAACTCTATCTGGGCTATATGCCGGCACTTCAGGCAGTGGCTTTATTAGCTGCACTACAGCACTGGCGCCTATGATCATTTCTTGTATCACATTCTCACATGAGATTGAGACTATATATAAATTGAAAGAGATGTGGTGATATTAAGAATAGTTAAGAAGTTACACAGGTATATGGAAGTTCCAAAACTATTTATGTTTCTGCTATAAAATACTAAAATAATTTTATTCATAAATCCTGATTTGCTAGTATTTTGCTTAATATTGATTAGATTCCCAAAAGCAAGCTGCTGGAAATATTGTTTGAACAAGTAGATATTTTCTCACAAAGACAATACATACCTTCGATATATAGTAATAAGTAATGAAACTTCTCAAGAAAATGCCACTGTTTCTTAAACTCCAAGTAATTTTATTTGCATGGATAATCCAAATAAAAAGCACAATCATTCAGAGATGATAGGATGGTTTTATCAGTCTTTTAGCAAAAGTTTTAAACTAGTTCTTTTTTTATTAGTGAGCAAAGACCATTATTTTTCTTCTTCCTGATGTTCTGTTTACTAGTTCTTTTTTTATTAGTGAGCAAAGACCATTATTTTTCTTCTTCCTGATGTTCTGTTTTAGATTCTGGTCATTTTCTCATCTCAGACAAATTAAAAATAAAATGAACTTATTTTACATCTTAGTGTTTTTCCCAGGATAAATTTATTGTGAAGAGGGGACCATTGCACCATTTATGGATTTCATATGAGTTTGCCTACTCCTCTTACCTCAGAACATTTTGAACTCTTATGTGTAATTTTCAGAAGACCATCTAACTCCCTATTTTCACGTCAATTTCTGAAACCTTCATCTGTTTTGAATGATTTCTTTTTCTCTACCTCCCATATTAATGATGACAACATTTAGAAAATTTCATGTGTTTTATATTATTTTTATCCTCTCAAATTAAGTATTTGATGCACATATTCCTACAATTTTTTTCTTTTAAACCTACAGAGATCAGCATGGTTAAATAATTTGCTCAAGATCTTGGTAAATTATGGAGTGGAGAACCGAAATCTGGAAATATGTACTAACGTCTGCACATCTGATCTCTAAGATTTACTGCTTGGTACAATGTTAACCTTCAGTAGATACTTGAAATTGATATCATTAAATTGGATTTGAGAAAGTCATATACTATTTGTTATACAGAAGGGCAACAAAGGTCTTCAGAACCTATAAAAACAACACTTGCTTCTTTGTTGAGATAGGTTTGAAGAGAGATAATTTATTAGGTTCCAGCATCTAACTGTTTATAAGATAAACAGTCTCTGATCCCCTTGTCTAGTGTTACTATATAAATAATTTTACACTAGCCTAACTGACAGCTACAAAAGGACCTTATTTATATCTTTAAGAGGCAACCTACTACTGTCTAGAACCAAGAGAAATCATAAAAGGGTGACAAATTGCCAAAAACCACTCCCAAGGAGAAAATTTGTTAAACACTTTTTGTTTTCTGTGTTTTGGTCTTGAACTACCTGAATTACCTTACCCTGATCCTGATTAAACAAATGTTTCTGCATTCACAGTCAGTGTATATTTACGATTATAGAAAGCCACAACTCTTCTGTTCTCTGTTCTAATCATTTCCAAGTTGAAAGCTTCTCTCTGCAACAAAATGGAAAACTCTGGAAAACATCATGCTGAGTGAAATAAGCCAGTCCCAAAGGGACAAATATCATATGTTCTCCCTGATTGGTGACAACTAACCGTGCACCAAAAAGGAAACCTGTTGAAGTGAAATGGACACTATGAGAAACAGTGACTTGATCAGCCCTTATCCTGACTGTAGAGGAACAATTTAATACTTTATCCCTCTTAGTATTTTTTTGTTTGTTCTACTTAATACTTTTGGTTGAACTCTGTAATTAACACACAATTACTCTTAGGTGTTTAAATTTAACTGAAAAGTGATCCCTGTTAAATATAACAGTGGGAATAAGAGAGGGAGGAGATGTACAGTTTGGCACGTGCTCACTCAGATTTGCCCCAAACGGTAGAGTTAGAATCGTGCCAGGGGATTCCAATTCAATCCCATCAAGGTGGCATGTACCAATGCCATCTCACTAGTCCAAGTGATCAGTTTCAGTTCATAATTGATCATAATGATAGGACTAAGAGTCAAAGGGATCACATAAACAAGACTAGTGTCTGTTAATACTAACTGATAGAATAAAAGAGGGAGAGAACGATCCAACATGGGAAATGAGATACTCAGCAGACTCATAGAATGGCAGATGTCCTAAACAGCACTCTGGCCTCAGAATCAGCCCTTAAGGCATTCGGATCCAGCTAAAAAGCCCATAATTTTATTTCAGGCATGGAAGGCCAAGACACTGTGGGAAAAAAAAAAAAAAAAAAAAAACTAAATGAAAGATCTCTGTGAGTGAGATCCCAGCAGAACGAAGGAATGGGCCATCAAAAGAAAGAGGTACCTTTCTCTGAAGAGAGGAGAGAACTTCCACTTGACTATGACCTTGTCTAAATAAGATCGAAGTCAGTGAACTCAAGAGGCTTCCATAGCCTTTGCAGCTCATGACAAGAGCCTAGGGTGATTACTGATGCCATAAACAAGAGTGTCAATTGTTAAATCAACAACAGGAGTCACTGTGCACTTACTCCCCATGTAGGATCTCTGTCCTTAATGTGTTGTACATTGTGAATTAATGTTATAGCTAGTACTTAAACAGTACTTTACACCTTGTGTTTCTGTGTGGGTGCAAACTGTTGAAATCTTTACTTAATATGTACTAAATTGATCTTCTGTATATAAAGATAATTGAAAATGAATCTTGATGTGAATTGAATGGGAGAGGGAGCGGGAGATGGGAGGGTTGTGGGTGGGAGGGAAGTTGGAAGGGGGGAAGCCACTGTAATCCAAAAGCTGTACTTTGGAAATTTATATTTATTAAATAAAAGTTTAAAAACAATATAGAAAGCTCTAGCCACATCCTGTGGAACTGCTGCATCTTCCAGTGTTATATGCGCAATATTCCTCATTGATGCCAACAACCTAGTCTCAGGTGAGCAGCACAATAAGGTCATGGATTTGAACTATTGGGTTCCTCTAGGGCTTTTTAAAAATCCTTGATTTTAGATATCATGTCAATATCCAGTGATGGTAATGGTGTAAAGAGAGCAGGTTGTGCAGGGAAGAAGGCAATGATGAATATTCATTTTCAGAATGTCACCATGTCGGTGATCTTTGTATTTCTCAGGCTTCAAAGATTTTGAAAATTCAGTAGATATATAAAATCATTGCATTAATGTACTGGAATGGAAATAAAATTGATATTTTAGACCATACATCTTGGATATTAAATAGCTAATATCAGAGTCTTTTCTACAGTGCTGTAGATCTGATAGAACAGTACTAACAAACATTAACTCCTACCACCAGAATGCAAACAATAGAATGGGTGTGAGAGAAATAGTGAATATTCAGATCTAAAGGTATTTCTGGTTACAGTAGTTAGACAACTACGTGATTGCAAAAGAAGTGTTGTTCATTGAATGATAAAGGGTAGAGCAAAGACCTAGGTTTGGTATAAACTTTTTTATTAACCTAGTGTGTGGTATCAGAATTTCTTTAGTTTTAAGGACGTATTTCCAAATAGAAAAAAGATAGTCAATGTCACCTACTTAACAAGAGCTCTCTAAATTTCCTTTAAATATCAAACTGCTAAAATGTATATTCAAAATAATTGCTGTGATTTGTTAAGCGTTTAAATTATATCAGGCTGTGTGCTAAGAATTTCACAAGTAATATGCCATTTTATACTTAGGAAAGCTCCATGGTTTTCAGTTTGTTCACTAGAACCACCTTAAAAATGAGAAAAATGAGAAAACCAAAGTTTAAAGAGGTTAACATTCTTAAGGTCCAAGGTCTAGTAAACAGTGGAGCCAGAATTTACATAACTTTATTATTTTAGCTTTAGCATTTATTCATCACAAGGACACACTACGAATGGACACATTTAATTTTCTATAGATAAATGGTATATAGTTCACCCTGAAAAGAGGATTCCATTCTCAAATTTTCTTTTCATAAAACCCTCAAATACATGCTATTAAGGCAAAATTTTAGGGAAAATAGATCCTCCCAAATTTGCATTCCATGTCCGGGCTTTCTGCCATTACTCACCTGGCCTAAGAGAAAATGCAAATCCCATTATTTGTCTAATAAAATATATGCAAGAAATAAACTATAGTTAAAAATATTACTTAACAGCCAGTAACAAGAGTTTCACTTATGGTTTTTGAAAAAGAACTCCAGATGTACCTGTAAGATCCCAGGAACATCAAGGAATTTGAAAGCATCATATTTTGAAAAAGACCAAAATACCCCAAGCCTCTCCACATGTTTTGATAGCTTCTTTATCTTTACATCCCAGATCTTATCTGAAAAATCTCTTTGGTGTAACCAAATCAAGAGTTATTAAGTCTTAACTTGTCACTCAGTCACCTAAGCTGAGACATAGTCGTTTTCTCAAAGAGGTACAGGAAATGAAACAGAAAAGAATATGGAAAAATAATCTCCAGCAGGTTCCAAAATTCCTCTGGACCAAAATTCCGTGTACCAGAAAGGTAAGAATGTTTTCTCTGTTAGCACATGGCATTATCGTGGCAGGTGATCCAGATTAAAAAAGTAAATTATGTAGGAGTTAAATATTTTAAGAACCCAAACAATCCCAGACTTTGTTTCAGCTAAGGAAAACATGCTGCAATAAGGAAGGCTTATACACAGGTCCTTGAATTGGGCTGATGCTATGGAGGCAAATGTCGAAACGAGCAGTTATGTAACACTTTTTCTGTTGAAAACATTTTAAGATGAGCACTCAGGAACTGTCTCCAGTGAAATGCTCTTTTTCACTGCTTCCTTCTGTTTCTGGTCATGAGTTTAAGACACAACATCTGTGCTGTATTATAAGGCACATCCAGTTTCATCACTTGTTTCTTGTCAGTTATATAGTCATGACATCAATAATCAAATTTTAATCTATCCTGTCTATTCTGTATTAACGAAGTGCTCACCTTTCACTCATTCATATTGCACTAGTTATATCATTTTTATCACTTACCTCTCCAATATGGGAGAGCATGGCTTATTCTTGGATGACAAATTATTTTAACAGTATTTCAGGAACCTTAAAGAAACATTGAAATCATCACATTCCAGTTCCCATGTCACTTCAGTATGTTTATCTCAATGTATTACTAAAAAGGGAAAACCTTTCTAGCTCATGACAACCATCCACACAAGCTGTCAAATTTTTTTAGAACACTAGTTTATTTTTGCTGTGGCCACCTCATACCAGAATGGTCAGCCTTTGCCTTACATTTTTTCCTGAATTCAGTAACAGTAAAGTTAATTGGTGCATTCTTGATACAAAAGGCCAAGTGTGAAATGGAGAAATCTAAACAGAAAACGAAGATTAGATGTGAACACAACATATCTATATTACTCTATGACAAGAACCTAGAATCATCAGTGAAGGGTGAGCAGACTCTTAGTGAATCTGTGCCATATCACAGGCAATCCTGTGATGCATGCACTTATTAATATATCCTCCTGAACTATTCATCTCAAGATCTGTGCCACTTATAGGGGGTTTGTATATTGGGGAATCTAAAGGGAGGCAATCTTAGAAATTGAGACCTAGAAACAAAAAATCTTTCATATGAATTTGGATATATCTTATGCACTTGAATCTAAAATATTTTCCTGATAATTTATACTTCTTTTGATTTTCCCCCTGGTGATTCACTTTTATTGTATTTCATAAAATACTGGTGTGAAATACAATGAAAGAAAAACTAGCCTTCACCGCAGATAGGAGAGAAGCACTAGGAAATATTTCTGGACCGGCTTAGTATTTTCTCACTGCATCCTGAAATATAATGCAAAATGTTTTTGAGAACCTACTATCTGCTACTCACATTTGACCTTTCCAGTGTGCTATGAAATTTTTACTTAATATCCTACAAATTTAAGGCAAAAAGCAGAGGGCTGGTGAGAGCCTTGGCTGTTCCTTTTCTGATCCAACTCCCTGTTATTCTGTCTGGAAAGGCACTGGAAGCTGGTCCACCAAGCACTAGGGCCCCTGCCACCCACATGGGAGATCCACACAGAGTTCCTGGCTCCTGGCTTTGTCCTGACTCTGACTGGGTATAACGATATGTGGAGTCAACCTGAAAATGGAAAAATTCTTTCTCTGTCTCTTCCTTTTTTTTTTCTTTTTGACAGGCAGAGTAGACAGTGAGAGAGAGAGAGAAAAAGGTCTTCCTTTGCCGTTGGTTCACCCTCCAACGGCTGCCGTGGCCAGCACGCTGCCGCCGACGTACCGTGCTGATCCAATGGCAGGAGCCAGGTGCTCCTCCTGGTCTCCCATGGGGTGCAGGGCCCAAGCACTTGGCCCATCCTCCACTGCACTCCCTGGCCACAGCAGAGAGCTGGCCTGGAAGAGGGGCAACCGGGACAGAATCCACCCCGACCGGGACTAGAATCCCGTATGCTGGCACTGCTAGGTGGAGGATTAGCCTAGTGAGCCGCAGCGCCGGCCGTGCCTTTCAAATAAAATATACCTTTAGAAAAGACAACAAGCCCAAGAGATAGCTACGAAAAGATCCAACTTTTGTGTGTTGTCATTCTAGTGTCTTCATTCTTCTGAGTTGGAAGCGCTCTACTCACAAATAGTGTGGATGTCATATGGGCTTGGTTGGAAATGCAACATCTCAGACCTATGGAATCAGATTCTACACTCAAACAAGGTCCTGAGGTGTTTTGCATGTACACTGTTGCTTGTGATGCATTGACAGAATAATGAGGGATATTCAATTTGTAAAAACTTCAAGGATGGCTGGCGCTGCAGCTCACTAGGCTAATCCTCCCCCTGCAGCGCCAGCACTCCATGTTCTAGTCCCTGTTGGGGCACTGGTTCTGTCCCGGTTGCTTCTTTTCCAGTCCAGCTCTCTGCTGTGGCCCGGGAAGGCAGCAGAGGATGGCCCAAGTCCATGGGCCCTGCACCCGCACGGGAAACCAGGAGAAAGCACCTGGCTCCTGGCTTTGGATCGGTGCAATGCGCTGGCCGTGACAGCCATTTTGGGGGTGAACCAACGGAAGGAAGACCTTTCTGTCTCACTCTCTCACTGTCTAACTCTGCCTGTCAAAAAAAAAAAAAAAAAAAAAAAAAAAAGAAAAAGAAAGAAAAAAACCTTCGTGGAGCTCTCTAACACTAACTTTAAAAATGTAACTTGACATGCAGTATATTTTGTTTGTTAGGGCTTTGGCGCACAAAAAAGTCCACAACCACCTAGCTCCCCAGCTTCAGTTTGTGATTCTGAGCTTATTCTTAGCATCTTTTGCTACTTATATGGCAGAACACCTTGAAGAGAAAAAGAGGAACTCTCAGTGTCTTCCTGGAATTCATATGGGAAAAGCTTCAAATTTAAATCTTCCTAGGCTCTTTCAATTTAATATAGGCAAATTCAGTTATCGAATTTTAACCTCTGCCTAGGGAATTGGGAATCTTGCCCAGAAGGTCAGCCCTTCTCTCAGATGGTGAAAAGAAACAGACTGGGAATTAAAAATAACTCAAATGAACATTTGTTTTAGAAGCCAAGAATTCCAGACATCAGCTGCAAATTATCACAAAATGGATGGAAAACTGAGTCTTTAATTGATTCATGCAGACTTTTTTTCCCTATGAAAGGACGATGGGCACTTGAGGGCTCCTGCCATACATTTTTCTATCAACCACTGCATTCGTCTGAGAACATGCTCTGCTAGTCTCCTCTTCCATACTGGCCCTGCCTCAAGTATCTTTCTGCTGTCACAATTTTCACATCTCCCAGAGTGACAACGTAACTTAGATGAGTAATATATAGTCATCTCTAAAGGCACACAGTCTTGGGTTAAATTTTCAGCCCTGTTGCTTATAATCTGTGTATCCTTGAGTGATTTGGCTAACCTTCATGACCCCCTATGGCTACATGAATATATATAGCACATGTGCTAGGTTATAAAATTGTAGGTACTGTCAGAATGGTAATGACACAAGATATTTGGTAAATGATGGCTGTAACCATTATTCAACTACCATATATATATATATATATATATATACACATAAATACTGCTTAATTTTATTGATTGTATACTATATGTATGTGTATATTCTGTGTGTATGTGTGCAACATGCATGCTTTTTTGAACATAGTGAGAATTGGACTCCACAAATTTTTTTATCTCTAAATAATAGAGAAATTCCTCAAACTGACAAAAAGCATCTAGGAAAAAAAACAAGACATGCTCAACCCTGTACCTACTGATGAAATTTTCTGCCCTTGAGACTAGGAATAAGACAAACATTGCTGTTCCCATCATTTAAAAAAATAATACTAGTGGAAAGAAATAAGCAAAACTGTCCTTATGGAATAATATGATGTATATTTTTACATAGACTTTCCCAGTAAATTTATAAAACAAGTACTAGAACTAATAAATGAATTGAATAAATCCACAAAGTAAAAGAGTTGATATGCAAAACCAATTGTATTATCATACATCAGCAAAAAAATTAAAAATGAACTTTTAAAAACATGAAAAGTATCTAGCAATAAATCTGTTTGTATTTGTCCCCTATGTTATTGTATTCCACATTTTGTGTTTAATTCCTTCTCTATTTCAGGGAAAGCAAATGTCTTTTTAGAAGGCTCTCTCACTCTTGCTCTCACTCTTGTTCTCTTGTACACATGGGTAAATGTATCTTTCGACTACATTTTTCGTAGACCTTTTGGAGTACCATCATGTGTAAGTACATATGTTTATGCCTATGTGTGCATATGCCATCTCTATGTGCATGCTCAGTTCAGCACTAAATTCCGGATCTCCTTTGTTTCTCTTTTGACCTTTGCTTGTCTACCCCGAGGACATTTGAAGCTACTTTTTCTCGTTTTCTGTCAGTATGGAGAGCAAATCTTATGCTAACTGGCTCTGGCTTCTGCGTTGCTTGGCTCAGGTTGGCCCATCTAGCTCTAAATAATTAAAGATACCAGTTCCAGAGTCACAGAAATCTTAGCGGACACCAGAAAGCGAAAGCTTCAGGGCAACTTTAAATCGTTTCTCCTCATCCTGATTTCTCTCTCTCTTAGAAACCTTTTTGAGAGGCGGGAGAGTGATGAAAGAGAAGAGGCCAACACTCTCAGAGATGGGCTGTGGCAGAGCATAAATTAAAATTAAATTCCATTTCTCCCAGCCCCTATGCTCATTCCACCACATCTGGCTTCACTCCCGGCTTCTTGTTCTTGTTTTATTTCCCTTCTGCTGTTTCTTTCTTGGAGTTGTGTTTCTGGTGCCAGGTGGGAACAACAGCTGAGCACTGTGGAGGCGTCAGATAGGAAAGCTGGATCTGCTGCTAATGATGTACTGCAGTGGAGCAGCCCCCTTCCGGCCACAGTGATGGATGGCATCAATGGAGAAAAGCCCACAAAAGCGCTCGGCGTTTCTCATGAATCTGCAGTTTCTTTCTCAAAAGTGGAATTTCATCAACTGGTAAAGTGAGACATCTGTTTCCTCTAGCAGTGGCTTTTAAACAGGGAAGCATGATATTGAATCCAACCTGGGACGTATTCTCTATTGATCTGAATTAAGTTGTTTAGTCTGTAGAATAAGGGTCACTTTGGTAGTATCACTCAGACAGTGTCAGTGGAGGCCATTCATTCACTCATCAGGAAATAAGTTACAAATATTTATTCTTTTTTTTTTTTTTTTTTTTTTTTGACAGGCAGGGTGGACAGTGAGAGAGAGTGACAGAGAGAAAGGTCTTCCTTTTGCCGTTGGTTCACCCTCCAATGGCCGCCGCGGAGGCGCGCTGCGGCCAGCGCACCGCGCTGATCCGGTGGCAGGAGCCAGGAGCCAGGTGCTTTTCCTGGTCTCCCATGGGGTGCAGGGCCCAAGCACCTGGGCCATCCTCCACTGCACTCCCTGGCCACAGCAGAGAGCTGGCCTGGAAGAGGGGCAACCGGGACAGAATCCGGCGCCCCGACCGGGACTAGAACCCGGTGTGCCGGCGCCGCTAGGCAGAGGATTAGCCTAGTGAGCCGCGGCGCCGGCCCAAATATTTATTCATTTGAGAGGCAGATTGATGGGAATACACAAGGAAAGACACACACACACACACACACAGAGAGAGAGAGAGAGAGAGAGGTGTCTATTCATTGATTTATTCCTCAAATGGCCACAACGGCCAAGTCTGAGCCAGGCTGAAGCCAGAAGCCAGGAACTCCATCCAGTTCTCCCAAGTATGACAAGGACTCAAAAACTTGGGCTATCATTCAGTGCTTTCCCAGAAACATTAGCAGGGAGTTGGATCAGAAGTGCATCAGGTAGTATTTGAACCAGGACGCCCATGTGGAATACCAGCTCTGCAAGCAGCAGCTTAACTGCTGCCCCACAACAACAACGCTTCAAGAAATATTTATTGCCTATCATGCACCATGTTTATTGATGTGTTGGTCACAGAGTACTAGAGCCAGGTCCTAGTCTATGATTCTTTGAATTATGGGACATACTTCCTTCTAGGTTTAGTTTTCCAAAGAAGCAGATGACATATAATTCTATACTATCTAAGAACTGTTGCTGAAACATGATGAATTTAAGCAAGATGACTTGTATCTGACAAAGGTACCATGGTATTTCTTGGCTTTTGGGTAGTGTCCTGGGGGACTTTCTGCTTGTCATATCTAGAGGTCTCTTGTTAACTTAGTGATAATATTGAGAGAAACATGGTTAAGTAAGCAGGTAATACATTTATTTTTTAAATAAAATTTATGTAGAAACTACATAGTTAAATTTAAATTAAAAATAAAACCATATGTTTATCTATTGATATTTAAATAATAATTTATTGAAAGTGGTCACATTTGACTCTTTTAACCCTTCAAATATGTATTGAAAATGCCCCTGATCCCTGTTAAATATAAGAGTAGGAATAAGAGAGGGAGGAGATGTACAGTTCGGCACATGCTCAATTGGACTTACCTCAAACTGTAGAGTTAGAAACGTGCCTGGGGATTCCAATTCAATCCCATCAAGGTGGCATGTACTAATGCCATCTTACTTGTTAAAGTCTAAAAGGAATTTCTCTGGATCTCAAATACCTCTTCCAAAAAAAGAAAAACTATGAGTCAGACAGATGTTCTATAGCCCTGAAGTCTTACTCAAGTGAGTATATTGTGTCTGGTTGTCAGGTTTCTGCCATAATAGATTTCATGTAACCACTGTCTTTACAGGGAATTGTTAGTACATCAAATAACATGGTCAGGCTTGTCCACAAGATAAATTAGGCTTGTGATTTAATGCTCCTATGGCCTTTTAGGCTTTTTTTTTCTTTTTTTAACTTTTATTTATTAAATATAAATTTCCAAAGTACAGCTTTTGGAGTCCAGTGGCTTTTCCCCCATAACTTCCCTCCCACCCGCAACCCTCCCATCTCCTGCTCCTTCTCCCATCCCATTCACATCAAGATTCATTTTCAATTATCTTTATATACAGAAGATCAATTTAGTATATACTAAGTAAAGATTTCAACAGACTGCACCCACACACACATATATATATATTTTTCTAAAACAGTGACAACATTAGCAGACCTTGACCATAGATAAAAGCTGAGTTCCCGCTCTTCATGTCTTTCTTCTCTCTTCCCATCCCCTCTCCTCCCTTTCTAGCTCTTCTGACTTTCTCTTCCCTTACCTGCTCCTCCTCTGTCCTCTCCCTTTGTCTCCATCTCTCTCTCTGTCCCCCTCCTTACACTTCATACATTCTTCTTGTCTCCATTCTGTCTAAAACTTGCTATTTGTTTACAAAATTATTTGTTAATTGAACATAATATAAAAATGATTCCAGGACATCACAATATATTAGTGCAACATATCTCAAATTGTGTCACCTAGAATCCTAATAAGCATAACAGCAAAGATTTCCTATCATTTTGGCCTGTTGTTGAAACCTGCATTTTGACATTTTTCAAATATTAAACTTTACCACACAATATTGTATATATAATATAACCTGAATTATAGTATATAGACAAGAAACAAAGGGAGACACACACTGAGTTCTTCATATTCTACCTTTAAAACAAATATGCAGGAAACAAATAAGAACTGGGGGCAGGTGTTTGATGCAATAGTTGACACTTGGGTTAGCCACCTCCCACATTGGAAAACCTGGATTTGAGTACTGGTTCCACTTCTTATTTAAGTTTCCTGCTAATGGAAGGTAGCAGTGATGGCTCAAGTGGTTGGGTCCCTTCCATACACGTCTAGGATCTGATCTGAGTTACAGGCTCCTGGATTTGGCTTATCTTAGCCTTGGCTGTTGTGGAAATTTGTGGAGTGAACCAGACAATGGAAGTCCTCTTTGCATCTCTCTGCCTTTAAATAAATTAAAAAAAAATTAAAAGAACTTGCAGGCCCGGTGCTGTGGCATAGCAGGTTAAGCCACTACCTGCAGTGCTAGCATCCCATATGGGTGCTGGTTTGATTCCAGGCCGCTCCATTTCCAATCCAGCTCCCTGATAATGACTTGGGAAAGTAGTGAAAGATGGCTCAGGTGCTTGGGCCCCTGCACCCATGTGGGAGGCCTAGTAGAGGCTCCTGGCTCCTGGCTTCTCTCTGGCCCATTTCCTGCTGTTGTGGGCATTTGGAGAGTGAACCAGCAGAAGTAAAATCTCTCTCTTTGTGTTTGTGTATGTGTGTGTGTGTCCCTCTCTTTTTTTAACTCTGTCTTTCAAATAAATAAATAAATATTTAAAAAAAAGAACTTTGCAAACAATTATATACTACTAGAATTCAATAAATGACCATTCACCTTCATTAATGATATATAAGTGCTATAGTGAGTACTTCAGAATGTTTTTTTTTAATCAGGAAACAGAAATTGTAATGCATGAATTCAAAAATCTTTCTCCCATGAATTCAAGTCTTTTGATAAAAGAAAATCAGATCACTTCGGTTTCCCCATGCACTCCTCTGTTTATGCACACCACTACTCTCCCACTCTTATTGTCTTCCCCTCTCACTTCTTCCCTCCCTTTTTTTCCGTCTACTCATCTTTCTCTTCTCACTCCCTTGTACTCAGTTTCCATTTGTTTTTTTTTTTTCCTACAGTAAAAGATTTTAAGTTCTAGCTGTGTCATTCTTCAGCTCACCCAGAAGCTGAGCATTATATAAGTTTGTGAAACACACTCCTATTTTATCAACTTTCCACAGCTATCTCCCCAGAGATACAAAGATGCAATTAAGTCCATCCTATGAATATAGAAGCCAGCCTTTGGGAGAAGATCAGTCCTGCCTTTCAAGTGAAGAACACAGCTAGTCATAATTAGCTGTTTCTATAGAAGAGTAGATGAGTACTCTATGAACTTAATTTCATGCCTATCACATAACTAGTTTTTCTCTGCTAAAATGTGCTCTTATGAATGGAGTTGTGATGTAGTCATACTCTAATAAATTATTAAATAGCATTTGGGGAGCTAGAAAATGCATTGCAAGATTTTCAAGGCATAACCCTTAATTTACAGATCCAGGTAACAAGTAAATACATTGCCTTGGAATTATTAAAATTAAATACATCATGAAGGCAATCTCACATGCTTACTGCAGGGACCAATGGTTGGCCCTGCTGAGAGATGAGAAGGAGATGCAATAAACAGAAAAACATAAAGAAAAGGAAAGAAGTATTAGAAAAGCTAGAATTAGGAACACAATACTAATTGAAATTAAAGTTCACAATTAATGTGTGCCCATGTTAGCTTGCACATAAAGAGGCAAATTAGATAATATACAATCTCACTGGAATTTATCATCCTCCAGCAATGTTGCCTACTCTAACACCATTTGCCATTTTCTACACTCCTTAGTTCACTATTCTCCTAGATTTTCTTCTTCATTATCATGTTGGAGGCATACTTTTTGTTTAAGGAAAAGAAAAGGGGTCTTTGAACTTCACCTTGAGGTTTTCATAGGAAAAGCAAGAGAGAAACTCAATGGATATGCTACATAAATGCTACTGGAATGAGCAGGTTAAGGTTGTGCCAGAATGTGACTGAATATCAATGATTTTCTCCAAAAAAATAATGAATTGATGCATTTTTCCCAAGTTATGAATAAGACTTGCCATACTTGAGTGTTAGATATTTTCTTTGCCTCCTGGTTTCTTTCTTTCTTTCTTTTTTCCTTACAACATTTCAGAGTGTCTTTTGATGGATTAATTTTACAGACATTTTAAAAAAAAAACAGTGCTTAAATTAGCCACAACTTCACCATGTTTTTCTTTTTCCTTTTTTTTCTAAATGTTTTTACTGAACGTTTTAAGAGTATCATGTCAAGTGACCCCTGTAGGTTGCTTTAGTTTCAATCGTGAGTTCCGTCATTTATTAATTGAGTATTTAGACATGCTATTTAGCTTCTTTAAACATTCTCATCCCTAATATAGTGTATTTTATTTAGCCCACCTCAGAGTGCTGATATGATGACTAACATATAAAAGCAACAATATAGCAGTCACAGTAACCTGAACTTGGCTGTTTAGCAAGCTTTCAGCACACATTTGATTTTCATGCAATAATTTCAAAGGGAAATCCTCAACGTGGCCTGACGGGGACTAGACATCATCATTCCCAGAGGGGCACTATGGGCTCCACTGCTGGAATCTGCTGGAGAGACCACCTCCACGCAGCCCAGGGATTACTTATTTCATATGAAAAGAAAATCCTCAGCTGAGGATTTTAAAAATTTTTGAATAGATTTATTTATGAGAGAGAGAGAGAGAGAGATCCCCTGGTCAGTCCCCAAATGGCTACAATGGCTTACGCTGGTTGAAGCCAAACCAGGAGCCTGGAAATCCCTCTGGGTCTACTAGATGGGTGGCAGTGACCCAAACATTTGAACCATTTTCTGTTTGTTCCCCAGGCACACTATCAGGGAGCTGGATTAGAAGCAGAGCAGCCAGGACTCAAACAGGTACTCAAATATGGGATGCCATTGTCATAAGCATTGATTTCATCTGGTCCCTATTAATGTTTTTACTATGTTAGAGAAGAAAAGAATGTTTTGTTTCCTTGACTTAAATGATCTACCCATTTTCTGTCTCTATATATCATGCCTCAGAGACTTATACTCTGTGCTCAATTAGATATGCTGCTTGGAAATGAACAAAGAATAAAAAATGACTTAGTCTCCCATTGCTTAATAAATATTATCTATCCACCCATACTTCCTATCTGTAGAACTGATTAGAGTGTGTGAGTTGTGTTTAGGCTTCATGATATTACAATGTGTTCAGAGAAAGCCTATCTTTTGATACCCCAAGGACTCCACCCCGGGCTAGTCATTTGTTGGAATCTCAAAGTCAGGAAAGGTACAGCGCACACTGGTGCCCCAGGCAGGTTGGTAGCCTGGTACCCTTTACACTTAGATTCCATTAATATTCTAACACTCACATATAGAGAAGGACATAATCTGTATGAAATAAGTACAGTGGAAGGAAAAGGCCATAATTTATAGTTTTTCAGACTCTCATTTATTGTACTGGGAAATTCAGCTCAGATCAGAGAGGTACAGAGTCACCAACCAATTAAAAACCCTGAAGCTAACCATACCTACTCTAAGAAGAATATTGAACAGCTTTTATTCTCAAATATGCAATTTAGGGTGTTCCCCCACATTTCCTCCCCAAATAAGTAGGTTGTCTGTATAATCATTTCAGTAATTTAATAGTCTACTTTAGGAGCTGCCACTTTGTCTTAGGAGGTTAATCCACCATCTACAAAGCCGGAATCCCACAGGGTGCTGGTTCAAGTCTCAGCTACAACACTTCTAATCCAGCTCCTTGAAGATGCACCTGGAAAAGCAGCAGAAGATGGCCAAAGTGCTTGGTCCCCTGCTACCACATTGGAGACCTGGATGAAGTTACTAGCTCCTGACTTCAGCCTGGCCCAGTGCTGGCCATTGAGGCAATTTGGGTATTGCACCAGTGGATGGAAGATACCGCTCTCTTTCTCTCTATTTCTCCTTCTCTCTCTGTAACTCTGAATTTCAAATGAGCAAATAACTCTTTAAAAAAATCTGTTTTAGAAGTCTGTCTTGTTACATTTCCAGTACAGAGTCCCTTCTACTTATCATAGGATTACATCTGAATAAAACTCATTAACTTGAAAATGTCATAAGTCAAAACTGCATTTAATACACCTAACCAACAGAGATCATGGTGGCAGATTAATGGTTTGTACTCCAGATCATATGTGGACTGGGAGCTGTGGCTCAATGCTATTGTTCAAGAACACAAGAGAGCTTTGTACACATATCAGTAGCATGGGAAAAGGTTAAAATTAGAAATTGGGAGTACAATTTCTACTTGATGTGCATTGTTCTTGCACCATCATAAAGTTGAGAAATAATGGGTCAGACCTTGGTAAGTCAGGGACTATCACTATTTATCTGTGTGTGCATTAGTGTAACAGTGACCTTTTGATGTTTTGAAGTGAAATATAATGTCATCCAATACATTTAACTAGTTGACCAGTCTTAAAGCCATGTTCACAAGATTACTAATCCTTTTTTTTTTTTTGCCATTTTTTCAAGAAGACAAGATTAGGGGCCAGTGCTGTGGTGTAGCAAGTAAAGCCGCCGCCTGTAGTGCCGCCATCCCATATGGATGCTGGTTTGAGTCCCGGCTGCTCCACTTCCGATCCAGTTCTCTGCTATGGCCTGGGAAAGAAGTAGAAGATGGCCCAAGTCCTTGGGCCCCTGCATCCATGTGGGAGACCCAGAAGAAGTTCCTGTCTCTTGTCTTCAGATCAGCACAGCTCTGGCCATTGTGGCCAGCTAGGTAGTGAACCAGAGGATGGAAGACCTCTCTCTGTCTGCCTCGCTTTCTCTCTCTCTGTAATTTTGACTTTCAAATAAGTAAATCTTTAAAATAAAAAGAATATAAGATTAACAGCTACCAATGTTTCCTTTCTCAATAAATAATCTCCTGTCATCTTACAACGTGTCAGAAACAATTTAGGAGACATGTTTTACAAACTCTTGTTTTTCTTAGTGATCTGGTCTTTGTAGTCATTCAGAAAATCTAATAGGCATTCTGGAGTCCCTATTCAGCCCATGGTGAGAATAATTCATCATCCTTTAACCTCCTACCACCATCAGAATGTCTCATTTTATATTCCTTCAATATTACAACTATTTGACATGCAGCACAGCTAAAGAGAGGAATGCAGTGTCCCACTTTATCCTAGGACTTAAAGTTTACTTTTTTTTTTTTTTTTTGACAGGCAGAGTTAGACAGAGAGAGAGAGAGAGAGACAGAGAGAAAGGTCTTCCTTCCATTGGTTCCCCCAAATGGCTGCTACGGCCAGCGCACTGCGTTGATCCGAAGCCAGGAGCCAGGAGCTTTTTCCTGGTCTCCCACGTGGGTGCAAGGGCCCAAGCATATGTGCCATCCTCCACCGCCCTCCTGGGCCACAGCAGAGAGCTGGACTGGAAGAGGAGCAACCGGGACAGAATCTGGTGCCCCGACTGGGACTAGAACCTGAGGTGCTGGCACCGCAGGTGGAGGATTAGTCAAGTGAGCTGCGGCGCCATCCAGACTTAAAGTTTAAAGGATGTGAGGGAAGAGTCAAGAATCACATTTGAGCCGGCATCGTGGCTCAATAGGCTAATCCTCCGCCTTGCGGCACCAGCACACGGGGTACTAGTCCCAGTTGGGGCGCCGGATTCTGTCCCGGTTGCCCCTCTTCCAGGCCAGCCCTCTGCTGTGGCCAGGGAGTGCAGTGGAGGATGGCCCAAGTGCTTAGGTCCTGCACCCCATGGGAGACCAGGAAAAGCACCTGGCTCCTGGCTCCTGCCATCGGATCAGCGCGGTGCGCCGGCCGCAGTGCGCTGGCCGCGGCGGCCATTGGAGGGTGAACCAACGGAAAAGAAAGACCTTTCTCTCTGTCTCTCTCTCTCACTGTCCACTCTGCCTGTCCAAAAAAAAAAAAAAATCACATTTGAAATACAGCAACTTAAGAGGTGTTGGATTCTCATACACATTCTCTGGAAGAAGAAAAACAAATCTTTTATACATTCACCACAGGCTCTTTTAATACAGATATAAGATGATCACTAAATTCCATGAATGCCCTCAACTTGGCAAGTGGTTGTATTACCTATGTCTTCCTTCTTTATGACTTGAAGAAGTGTACTTAGGAAGTGCCTAGGGGCTAGCGAGATAGAACAAATGGAGTAGATACCTGTATTGGATTTAAAGCACTAGTTTTAGGATAGCTACTCAATGATCAGAGCATTGGAAAGGGTCAGGATGCTATGAAAATGTTCTGAAACCTGACGGAAAGGATGCAAAGACCTGCATGAAATTACTTACCATGGAAAACAGAGACTTTGTTTATTAAAATATATTATTAACAAGGCAAACCAAAATTAAATAATTAATTGCACCTTTCTTAGGTTGGAAACTGCTGAGGAGTAGACACAGTAGTCAAACTTTATCAATAAGCTAAACTGGGGAAAGTTCTTAGCACCAAGGTTTTCTGGCTACCATCCTCTTACTTTCAGATCTCAGATAGCCCATGTGAAAACAAGCTTTTGCATTTTTCTCACACATACTTTAGAGAATTAGTGAGAAATGACAAGAACACTACAAAATTAAGCAAAACCTAAAGGGCATGGGTCATAGAGTAATCTGTCATTCTCTTATGGAGCCCTTAATGAATATCTATTTTTTCTATCTTTCTTACAAATGTAGCAGTTTTGCTCTGAGAGTTGCCAATAGGCTGAAAATGAGAGTTAGTAGAAAAAAAATCCAGTTAAGATGAAATTTTAATAGATTTGATCAACACAACAGAAAAATTAGAATCATCAGTTGTTCTGTAACCACTAGGCAACTCATTCTTCCATGTGAAAGAGGAAAAGATTGTGAAAGGGGGAAGGAAAGAAAGGACATCAGGGAAGTTTGAGAAATCAGCATTCCCATTTATTTGTATTACGGGCCCATCTGGAGAGAAGATTGTGAGTATCCCATTACTCTGACACCACCTCCACGAGACTGCTCCCAGAACTGATCGTTATCCTTTTGATCCTTTTTCAACTATATGTAGTGTCTCTTCATGTAGAGCAACTTTTAAGATAACTTTATTTACCCTTAAAGTGTGTTAAGAGTGGCAGCCAGTTATTAAGATGTCAGATAGGCTCATCAAGAATATTAAAAATCGCTTGGTTTTAAAGATCTCTTTGGATCCTTTATTTCTTTTACCTCTATTCACTGTGAATTGAGGGATACTTTACCTAGTAAATGATCTGCAGATTCTCTTGTGAGTGAACATGTTGCAGCTATGCCTCCAGTTTTTGCCCCATGCTATTGCCTTTTGGAGGCCTTATTGCTTAAACCTTGAGAAAATAATTTCTTCTTTTTTGAAGAATTATTTTATTTATTTGAAAGGCAGAGGAACAGAGAGAGAGGGAAAGATGCACACACACACAGAGAGATCTTCCATCCGCTTGCTCACTCTCCAAATGACTGCAAAGGCCAGGGCTGGGCCAGACTGAAGCCAGGAGCCAGGAGCTTTTTCTGGATTTCCCATGTGGGTGCAGGGCCCCAAGCACTTGGGCCATGTTCTGTTCTTAATCTGCATGCGGCTTGGTAAGTATAAATTATTAATAGAAACACCTTACTCATTAGGTTATTCAAATTCTGGAATACTCAGTGCCTTCATGTATTCCATATGAAGAGAAAAAATAATTTTCTGGATTATTGTGACTTTTAGTGGTACACTGCAAATAAAAATGTTCACAAAGAAGGGATGTAGCATACTCTAACTCTTGCTGATAAATTTACAGTTTTATTAAGTGAGATAATTTATGGAATGCATTTAAATGCTGACCTAGGTTGTGACTTTAGAGCCACATTTTCTCATTTTAAGATGAGGAAAGAAGAATTCACAGTGAAATTTTGCTAGATTTGGGTACATAAGAGATTAGAAAATTGCTTTAAATACTACAAAATCATTTTACTTAATTAGCAAAGATAAATGACAAATTGAAAAAGATGTGTGTATTTTATTTAACAAAGTATTCATGTCCTTTATAAACACGAAGTACTCAGCAGCAGATAACGGAAGAAGCACAAATCATCCAGGCAATTTGGAGACATTTGTCATTTACCCTCTAGCTCCTGGATGTCGCAGGAGAGAGGAAAACCTTTGAATCATTTGTGAGAATGTAAGTTTTTCTTTCATAGGCTGAATTTTAATTTTAGAAGCAGAGGGACAGAGAAGGCAGAGCAGGATAGCACTCTCATTTGCTGGTTTACTCCTCAGATGCCTGAAACAGCCAGGGATGGGACAGAATGAAGCTGGTAATAAGGAACACAACCCATGGCTGACACATGCATGGCAGAAACCCAATCAGTTGAGCCATCACCATTGCATCCTGGCAGGACTTTGGAACTGGGAGCTGAGACAGAGTTCAAACCTAGGCACCTAGTTGTGGCATTCGGGAGTCCAAATTGGCATCCTAATCACTAAGCCAAATGCTCTTCCCAAGACAGAAATTTTAAACTAAAAGTTTTCAAGGTGCTGTTAAGGGATATATTATATTTTAGGGAAGAAAGAGTTGACATTACTCAGGGCAATGACTGGACAAAACTCAAGAAATTATTTCTGTTTCTTGTTTGCTTTGTTTTGAAAAGCAGACTTACAGGGAGGAGGGAGAGGTCTTCCATCTCCTGGCTCACTACCCAGATGGCCCCAATGGCTGAGGCTGGGCCAGGCTGAAACCAGGAGCCAGGAGCTTCTACTGGGTCTCTAGTGTGGGTTCAGATGTGCAAGCACTTGGGCCATCCTCTTCTGCTTTCCTAGGTGCATTAGCAGGGTGCTGGGTTGGAAGAGGAGCAGCCAGGACTTGAACTGGTGCCCATATGGAATGCCAGTGCTGCAGGTAGTGACTTCATCCACTAAGGCACAATGTCATTTAAGTACATCAGTTTATATACATCACACCTGAATACTTGTAACAAAGAGACTAGGTGATTTGTAATCAACACCAGTTGTTTATCACAGCTATCTTTAATTGATATGCTTCATTGATATAGTTAATATCTTCCATGTGGTTTTCTGTAGATTCTAGCATTCCATGACAAGTTTAAAGGCAGTAGAAAAAGAGTATGTTATAAAAAACATAATCAGATGACTACAGCAAGAATAATTCATATATAAGTTAAAAAGAAAATAAACTTTATGTAGTTTTCTTTTGCAACCATTAAAAACTTATTGCTGCCAGACAGGTATTGGCACAGAAGAACTTTGGGAGCTGCCAGTGATAACTAGCCTTCTGCCAATCACTCCAGTCAGGCTGCACAAACATCCCTCCAGAGACCACAGGCCAGCGACAGTGGAGATGCAGGGAAATGAAGGGACAGTCCACTAACAAAAACCCCAAGTGCATATAAGGTAACAAGGAGTGTTGTGGGAGTTGTGTGGGTGAGAGGACAATCCTGCTGAACTCCAAGTGTTCCAATTAGAAAAGGGGAGCATATATATATTTTTTTTTGCAAAATTCTCAGTCTCCAACTGTTATTAAAACACTAATTATACTGCACTCTGGTTTAGATGTTAAAAAATATAGATTTCAACCAGATAGCAACACATCCCAGCTATGTGAGCTTGAGCTGTTTATTTCAGCTCACTGTTGCTTGGTGATTCTCTGGAAATTGAAAATTCCATAGAAACCATTGTCTTAGGCTGCCTTCATTTTGAGAGAATTAAATGAACTAATACACAGAAGGATTTAGAGGTATAGAAACTTAATAACAGAGTTAATGGTTCACGAAGTGACACTTTCTGGATTTCAATTTCAGCTCCGTCACTTGGATCAGTTACTTAACCTTTCTGTGCTCCAGTTTTCTCATGTGTAAAACAGTGGTAGTCACAGAACCACTAGACAGCATTATTTTTAGGACAAGTTAGTTCGTACATTGGGAGGCTTAGGAGAATGCTTGTCCCATGGTAAGCACTCATTAAATGTCAGATATCATTTTGTTACTAGTTTATAAGTAAGAAGACTGAAGCTCAGAGAAGTCTACTACCTGCTGTAATGCCATTGACAAGTTTAAAGAAGGAGTTTCCATTCAAACTCGGGCACTCTAGCTTCACAGTTCATATCCTTAACCATTGGATGGAGCATATTCAGAGCATATTATGTACCTTTTTTAAGAGGATAGACAATTTAAAAATGTGATGAAAATTTTATTGGTATTGTTTGTTTGAAAGAGTTAGAAAGAGACAGAGAGTCTGAGACAGTGAGAGGCAAAGAAAAATATTTCATATACTGGCATATTCCCTAAATGCCTGCAACAGCTGAGGCCTGGCCAGGCCAAAACCAGCAGCCAGGAATTCCATCTGGGTTTCCTCTCACGGATGTCAGGCACCAAACTACTTGAGTCATTTAATATCTGCTGCTGCCCAGGGTGTGCATCAGCAGGAAGCTGAATTGGAAGATGAGGCAGGACTCAAACCCAGGCACTTGCATATGGAATGCAGACATCTTAAGTGGCAGCTTAACCCACTGTGTCACAACTCTTTCCTCATTAGATACAATTTTTATTATTATTAGTTAAGCCAGAAGTGGTATACAAGTATGATTTCAAAGCATGTTTCAGGAATTAGGAAAGAAATGTCAAAGGCATGCTCATTTCTTATGTAATAAACATCATTCCAAATTCTTTTTTTTAAATTAATATTACTTGTTTTATTGTTTAAGACAGAGAGAGAGAGAAAAAGAGAGAGAACCTCCCATCTGCTCTTTTACTCCCCAAATGCCTTCAATAGACAGGGCCAGGCCAGGCTGAAGACAGAGTCTCAAAGTCAGTCTGGATCTTGACAGGGATTGGAGGAACCCAAACACTGAACTTTCATTTGCTGTCACCCAAGGTATGCAGATCAGAAACAGAGGAGCCAGGACTCCAGCTGCGCACTCAGATATGGGAAGTGAGCATTACAGACATCAAATTAACTGCGGTGCCAATACCCCATCTCATTTAAAATCCTTTAAATATGATTGTCTACCTAGAAAATAATATTTAATTCTTCACCTCCACGATGCCTTGTAGCAGGAGTTCCATTTGTAGATGAGGAAATTGGGCCTGCATGAAGGTATGCCTGAATTATAGATGAAATCAACACCATGATGCAAATTTGGCCAGCTTCAAAGCCTGTTTTTTTCGTGCTGTATGACACTGCTCCACTGTCCTCAGATTTGTTTTGATGATACTCAGTTTGCCTCTTGCATAATCATATACACAGTATCTAGATGTGTCCTGGGTTGCCTTGATTTGCCTTGGTTTCCCTGCAAGTCTCAGTCCCTTGAGGAAGCCGAGATATATGATCAGGAGGTGACAAAGTGAAGCAGAGCTTGATTGACCTTCTCTGCACAAAAGGACACTTTCTGGCAAAAGAGAGCTCTATCATGGATTCATGATAAAAATAATGCACTTGTTCCAATCTTCAAAGCCATTTGATCTTGCTAAGGTGTTCTACTGGGGAGAAAACATCAATACCTTTCTCTTTCTAGGAACTGGGCCCCAGGATTCTTTGATGTTCTGCTGTGAAATGACCATAGTCTCCAGATTTTTAGGTAATTGTTCAAAACACACTCTGGGAAAACAATTACACTTCACTCAAGAAATCTGGCATTGAATTTATAAGCTTCTATGCCTTATTTGATTTGATAGCAACATTCTAATTTCCTCTTAAATAAATATTTCTCTATCATTTGGTTACAGAATAGCAGTTTGGATGGACTGACCCTATCTTAGTGTCAGGGGTGGATCCTGACTGGTTCAAGCAAATCTATACATTATACTCTTCTAGCCATATTAATTGGCTCAGGAATGGATCCATGATCCAATTGGGACCAATTAAAATTATTTAATCCAGAAGTTTAAAGAGAATCTCACTGAGGCCTTTCTCTCTTTTCCCCGTAGCTGCACCAATGTGACTGTATTCTGTGGCCTGAAAACAAAACTGACCCTTCCAATACATGGTGAACATGTCGCTGAGTTGCAGCCCTAAGCCTCAGCAGGGATGAGCCAGATCTCTAAGCCGTTTCAGTTTTCTGAGCCAAAAAATTCATGTGTTGCTGCTACTAGTTTGGGTTGGTTTATCTGTTATTTATCCCTATGAATAGTCCTAAACAATAGTGTATGTCATCAGGGACATATCTACCTAACCCAACATCCCTTAAAATTCTAATGGTTCTTATGAGAAAATGAATCAAATATCATGCAAACTAGAAATACAGTGTCTTCTATCACAGGAGAGGATGCATATTTTGTGTTTCCTAAAGTCTTTTTAGTTTCAATTGTAAATGATTAATGTACTTCTTATCTGCTTTTTATAGGAGCATAACCATATGTAGCTGCAGGGTAGGCTGCTTCCCACTCTAGATATTATAACACAAATACTATGATGCAGTATAATACTGTGGCTTCCTCTCCTGCTACATGAAACAGTCTGCTAAAAATATTGCCCTTATCATGATTCTGTTGTGAATTTATGGCAGCACATTGCAATCCTGTGAGCCAGTGGTGCAGTAACTTCATAAATAGTGCCACATCAAAAGGGTAAGTTCCAAACTTTGTGTGTTATCTGTTGCCTGATGATACTTAACTGATGTGATACCAGACTTAGCTTGGAAAACTATTGGAATTTAGGTGTACGATTTGCTAAAGAGAGGTAAAAACATTCTGAATATTCCTGTGGTTTTGTAGGGATTCTTGTGCTTTGGATTCCCATAATCTCAATGTTCAATATTTAGAGAAGTGTGAAGGCTCATATTTGAGTAGTAGCTACTGTGTGTTCTGAAGATCACCTCGAATAATTCTGCATAAAAATGTGCGTATATATATATATAGAAATATGTGTATCTATATAAATATGTGTGCTATATATGCATATGTATGAGCATGTCTGTATATATATGTATGCATGTATCTCACATGTATCTCCTGTAACTTTTGGAAAACATTTAGTGACATACCTTATTATTTCTAAAATATGAAAGACGTCTGAAAAAGGATCAAGCACTGAAATTGATATCCAAACACTGTGAAACAGTTTCAACATTCCAAAGCCAATCCTCACTACCTTGTTATTATCAAGGATCATGGAATTTTAGCCCATGTATTCAAAAGTACCTGCAGTACAAAGATGTCAATAAAATATTTAAAGTTCTATTTGCCTGAATATTGTTTAAAAACATTGATGTACTCATAATATGTTAGAAATGAAGTAGTAAAAGGATTAGAAATGAAAGTTTATGGTTGAACACAGGCAATCTGTGGCTATCAAATGGTCAGGCAAGTTTTCATCTCCATTCACATGGTCCCATTCCTTTTTAGTACTCAAGAACAGTACTGCTGTCATGGTTGCTGTTGGAGTTAGTAAAATTGCTATTTGCAAACTGTGAAGTCAAAAGACCATTAATTCCGACTGACACTGACCAGTGGAAATCATACTGCATGTGATATATTTGAAAGTGATGGGACTTTTGAACCAGGAACATTGAAATTAAATCCTGGATAGGTAACTTATTTGCCACTTACACTTGGACAAGTTATTGAACCTTTAACAGCATACATTTTCCCACCTGTTAACAGCATATAATAGAATTCGTTACCAGGATTAAATATAACATGAATTAAACTACATAGTTTGCTTACTAAATAACATGAATGTTATTTAATGGATGACTCCATGATTCAGTACTACAAAATCTAAAGCCCCCGGGGCGCTCCACTGCTCACCACAGGTTAAGGAGGTCATTCATTCAAGTGAAAAATGCTAACTTAAGCCTTTTTCTAAATTCTGGGGATAGGTTGACCAGAATGTTTGCCAGCTAGAACAGAAATATGAAAAGACACAATTTGTTATCATCCTTTACTTAGTAAGTATCGTGTTCTTATCCTCCTCTAATCACTGTAATTCTATTTATTAGGCTTAGCCATTTATTTCCTGATTAGGAGAGCCTTTTCTGTGCAAACAGACTTAAGACTTTGTCGGTTTACTGCAAAGTGTCATGAAAGGAGCCTTAGAGTCAGAAATCAGAAAATATTGGCTCTTGAGCCTCCCTCATTAGTCCCAAACACTTTGATTTCCTCATCGGGGCCACTACATTCCAATCAATTATAATCAGGTCCCATTGCTGCCTCAGGTCGCCTAGGAAAGTTCCAGCTCCATTCACTTGTGTTTAGCAAGGGGGACTCTTCATTAGAATCATTTTAGCTTCATTATTCATAAACACCAAATTGCTTTCTGAGTATGTCATCAGTTAAGGCTTGTTTCTCGTCTTTGCCATAATCCATACAATGTCAACAATATTTAATCACTATTAATTATAATCCAGTTGCAAAATATTATCAATAGCTAACATCCTTGAGTATTTTCTTGTGCTGGGAACTGTTGTCACAATTACCTGTATTAACAAAGTTAAATTTTACAAGTGTAATTGGATAGACATTGAGAGTATTATAATATACTTCATCTTAGAGGTAAGACAAGGGATCACAGAAACGTGATGTCAATTGTTTACATTTTCTTCTCTGTAAATTTTGAGCTGTGATTGAAATCCAGAGAATTCACTTCCTTAGCCTAGTCTGCTACTGACTGTGTAACACATAAAATGTAACTGTTACTCCCACACATTTTTCCCATGTTCCCTTTTGCAGTACTAGCTGATCCAAATATATTAACTTACAAAAATCAAATAACATATTTCATATATTGCCCCCCCAACACACTATTTTCTTCTCAGTAAAATTATCAAAATTAATGGTGGTACATATATGGCAAATTTAATTTGTGAGTAGACATACTGAATAAGTAGGAAAATTATAAATTGTGGTTTTAATAATGTTTTCTTTTATTTAACTGTGAATTAAGCAAATCATATAAATACCTGCATAAAAAATGTTCAAGACCAAGAAAATATACAGTAAAGGGCCGGCGCCAGGGCTCAACAGGCTAATCCTCCGCCTTGCAGCGCCGGCACACTGGGTTCTAGTCCTGGTCAGGGCGCCGGATTCTGTCCCGGTTGCCCCTCTTCCAGGCCAGCTCTCTGCTGTGGCCCGGGAGTGCAGTGGAGGATGGCCCAAGTGCTTGAGCCCTGTACCCGCATGGGAGACCAGGAGAAGCACCTGGCTCCTGCCTTCGGATCAGTATGCTGCGCTGGCCGCAGTGCGCTGGCCACGGCGGCCATTGGAGGGTGAACCAACAGCAAAAGGAACACCTTTCTCTCTGTCTCTCTCTCTCACTGTCCACTCTGCCTGTCAAAAAATATATACAGCAAGAATATTAAAATGCTGTTGTATGCCATATATCATTTCCATTAAAGTACATCTGTGATGATTCCTCAAAAAATCATGGAAAATTCACATTATAGAAAAATATATACATAGATTTCCTAAGAACTTTTTGTAAAAAAGATTTATTTTGAAACAGTTACAGACAGATGGAATGGCCAGAGATAGAGGTCTTCCATCCACTATTTCACTCTCTAAATGTATGTATTGGTCAGAGCTGGGCTAGACCAAAGCCGGGATCCAGGAGATTCATATGGGTCTCTCATGTGGGTGCAGGGGCCAAAACACCTAGGCCAACTTCTGCTGCTTTTCCCAAGCCATTACCAGGGAGCTTGATCAGAAGTAGAGCAGCCAGGACACGAACCCATGCATCCTATGGGATGCTAGCATTGCAGGTAGTGGCTTTATCAGCTACACAATAACATATTTCCTGGAAGAACACTTTGAAACATACTCATACAATAGTGATCCTATAAGATCATAATGAGGCTGAAAAATTCTATCATTTAGTGATGTACCTATCATAACATTGCATAGCAATATGTTACCCATATGATTGTGGTGATGGTTGTGGAAGTAAACCTAATTAGAAGTGTATAGACACACATCATGGAATGCTTTCTGTATTCCAAAAAGAAACATGCAGCTGTACAGGTGTGTAGCCTAGGGGCAGCAGGCTATACTCTAGAGACTTGGTGTCTAGTAGGCTATAGCTTCTAGATTTCTATAAGCACACTTTATTGATACTTGCACAGTGAAGATTTGCACAAATAGCCTAACACCACATTTTTCCAAATGTATCATCAACATTAAATGACATATGGCTGTATTAAGAAGTAAATATATTGTTTACATACTGTAAATGAATGAAATAATCAACCTAAATCAATTGCAAAGAGAATAATTTCCAGTTTTACAAATAATTGAGTTATCAAATTATGTGTAATTAATCTCCTAATAGTTTTAGTCCTTAAAAACTGAAATACAACTGTACTTTTTCTGTTTGGAAAAGAAGTCCATTTCTCTTATGGATGCTGATGGACTGAGGTCCACCCTCATCTTTGTTATGCTTCAAATGTTTTCTCCACTTTTCCTTTCAGTTAGCTTGTTCTGTTATCCATCTTGTTAAATCCCATTCTCTTACAAAAGACGGAAGTCCTTTTTCCCAGTAATGCAAGAGGCTATATTTTCTGGCTCTTCTTATACAAAACATAATTACTTAAGTTTGCTGAGTCTACAGAAAAGGAATGACAAGGAGAAGAGCCCTAGAGTAAGGAAAGTTTTTCTCTGAGTTGTTGGTGGCAACTAAAGTCCCTCCTATTTGCCCTTTCCTCAGTGGCTAATGCTTTAAGCCTTGAAGGCTTGAAAGGTACTGACAAAATGGAATTCTTTTTGGGACACAACCCCCAGGATTTGTCCCTAAATTCTTTGTTTCCATAGGACCAGATATTTTAGATCCACTTAAGGTCAACGAATCCGTGAGCCCCAGTAGCCAGATACTGGTTCTCCCTCAGCTCATAGCTGATGTATGGAAACCAACTCAGGTGTCTAGTTCAGTGGGGCAGTGGATCTGGGGACAGATACAGTGACCCTGTGTTGTGTTCCCCCAATCGTATCTCCTGCTACCTCTTGCTCTCTAGTCTCGTTGGTCACTCAGGTTACAATACCTGAGATTAAAGATGGTCGGCTAGGACAAGGCTGGTCATTAAAAAAGTAAAAAGAAAGACTAAAGTGAGAAAATATGGCTATGAGTTTTAGAAACACCTCATTTATAAGCTCAATGTTCATTTTCTGGAATAATTCTGAATTATTAAAAAATTAAGTTTTATGAGCATTAAGGGGAGAATGTGGTCATGGATACCAACACAAATTCTTAATGAAATATTTAAAAAATAAAATAAAACCAGATAAAATAACTTCTAAAATGAGCAACAAACCAAAAAAGCTTAAAAATTTCAAAGTTGGAGACAGTGAACCTACTGCTTCACTTCCAATCCAGCTCCTGGCAAATGGCCTGGGAAAAGCAGTGGAAGATGGCCCATGTATTTATGTCCCCACTACCCAAGTGGGAGACCCAGATGAAGCTCCTGGCTCCTGACTTGAGCCTGGTCTAACTTTGGCTGTTTTGGCCATCTATGGAGTAAACCAGCAGATATAAGATTCTTCCTCTCTCTCTCTTTCTCTCTCTCTCTCTCTCTCTCTCTCTCTTTCAGGCTCTCCCTCCTTCTCTCTCTGTAACACTTTCAAATAAATAAGTAAATATAAAAAACTTAACAATTGCCAGGTTAAAAAAAAGAACATTTTATTGGTTTTTTTATGTCTTTGTCCAATTTTATATTTTTCTAAGTAGAAGTAAAGAAAGAAATGAGGGACAAAAAATAAAGAGAGATAGAGATGGGCAGGGATTTTTTTTTTCCTAAAATGTTTTTATTTTCTTTTTCATGTTCCATACTGCATATGTTTTTTTCTTCCTCTTGTCCTCCCCAAGCACTTGGGCTTTGGTAGAGAGACAATTCGATATCTACCATGAATCTAATACCACAAATTGCTTATATTTTTTGAATCCATATTATAATTACACTCAAATCTACAATCAGCTCATGAACATCCTTATTATTCAAATTTCATTGCTGAGCTGGAATACATTGTCTTAGATTTGATGAGATTAACAAAAATATATATATCGTTTTACAAAATCAGAGCATACCTCATTATATCATAATTAGTTAATTAATAGATAGTATTACTGAATGTTTTTATGACTCCAAATATGACACAAGCTCTCTTCTCCAAGAAAACTGGATATAAGGTATTTCCTGATATTTTAACTATAGGTTTCATTTTGCCTGAAGAAACTAACTTATTACAAATGAAAAGTGCATCATATATATAAATTTTTCTGTAAATGCTTAGTTAGCTTCTGAAAAAAGGAGTATTTCTGTAGTGACCTGCCTTTCTGGAGTAAGTAAATAGAATGTGATGGGATTTCAAAAAGTTCGTGGAAAAACAGAAAGAAAAAATGCATTTATTTTAGTAAAAAATTTTTAAATCCCTGCATTTTATTCATTATATATATTTTTATGAATGTTTTAGATACCTAACATTGGAAGTCAATATCTACAAATAAATATGAACATTAAGAGTGCTACATGTAGCATAAGGCTGCTAACTGATTATAGCTAGACTTCTTTGAAAACCACATTTCACATGAGAGGTCCTGTTATCACTATATTAAAGTTTAGATCCAAGTAAAACTTTCTCAGAACCAATAATAAATACCTATATCTTCACAAATCACCTTTTTTTTTCTGACAGGCATAGTTAGTGAGAGAGAGAGAGAGAAAGGTCTTCCTTCCATTGGTTCACCCCCCAAATGGCTGCTATAGACAGCGTGCTGCACCCATATGAAGCCAGGGGCCAGTTGTTTCCTCTTGGTTTCTCATGCGGGTGCAGGGCCCAAGATCTTGGGCCATCCTCCACTGCCTTCCCGGGCTACAGCAGAGAGCTGGACTGGAAGAGGAGCAACTGGGACAGAACCGGCGCCCCAACCGGGACTAGAACCTGGGGTGCCGGCACTGCAGGCGGAGGATTAGCCTATGAGCCGCAGCACCAGCCTCATCTTTTATTTTGTGTACACAAAGAAATGAAATCCTAGAAAGTAAAATGTTTCTCAATGCCACTGACAAATGATTAGGACAATGTTCATCTTTTACAAACTTCCAAATGGACCAATAGTTAATTATTGACTCAGGTGAGAGTATTGCTGGCCTCTGAAGCAATACTACACAGCAGGCCAGCATAAAGAAGCATGATTCAAACTCTGTATTCAAACCCATGTTCAATATCTTGTTTTGTGTATAAACATAATTCTCTTTCTATGAGTCCTATCTTCTGTAAAACGATCATGATAATAATATCACATGCCTCCTATGTGTTCAGGGAGATGTAAATGACAGAATATACAGAAACTGCATCAAACAGAAATAAGTCCCCAGTACAGTTTTAGCTATTATTACATATATTTTGAAAATCCAACAGAGGTGAAAGTCAATGGTTGAATTCTGGTAAGTAATGGGAAATGAAAAGAAGAGGTAATGAAAAATTTTTCATATTTTCTAATCACAAAAGTATCTCTAATTTTAAATGTTGGCAAAACTCTGGTTCATTGATACCTCAGGGTCTTAAGAAATACTTTTCTAAGACAGCAAGAAGAAAAACCCGTGAGTATCAGGAACAGAAGGGTGGTGTCAGGAGTGAAAAAGGGAGAACAGCTGGGCATTTTCACTGACACGACAAGTTTGTTTGCAACAGAAGGTATTTGACTTTAGGCTCATATTTTAAGCCCCATTTTATATATTTATTTAACAGACTAGCAGATTGTAGCACAAATTTACCTTTTGTGATTTCTTTCATGTAATGAGTTCACTAAACCATATTATAATGTCATGTACTAAAAGCGCTTCCTGTCTTTTGAATGTGATTTCATGAGAAATGGGAGCTTTCACTGAGAGAACAAAGAATATTTTCCCTTCTTTCTTTTGAGCATGGTCAGAAGTAAATTAAAAATGACTTGCCTAAGGGCCACATGAATAAATACTATTGCCAAACAGGCTGGGTGGAAAGGCTTTTTAACTGTATGATTTTGACCAAATTATTTAAATTTTCTAAACTCTTATCTATTCTATATCTTAAATGGGTATTAGAATAGTCCTGATTATAGAACATTTGGAGAAATTTCATGGCATAGTACTTGCATATAATAATTACATACTGATTTTTGCTGTTCTTTTATCATTATCAATTGATTCTGATGGAATTGGGTCCCATCAAATAGTTTCATAGGAAAAATATTTTTTAAGATTGTCTTTTATTTTTATTTTAGAGGCAGAGCTATGGAGAGAAACACACACACACATACACACACACACACAGAGGTCCCCCAACTGCTGGTTCACACCCCAAATGACTCAACAGCCTGAGCTGGGCCAGTCTGAAATGAGGAGCTTCCTCTGGGTCTTCCTCGTGGGTGCAGGGGCCCAAGCACTCAGACCATCCACTGCTGCTTTGCTAGGCACATTAGTAACTGGGACTTGAAGCACCTGTATGGGATGGTAGTGCCACAGGGAACAGTTTTATTCTCTGTGCCATAGCACTTGCTTTATCTTGGTTATATTCAAAAATAGCATAATCATCTTTTTGAATATAACCAAGATAATACCAGTTCTAAGAAACAAAATAGTGAGCAAGAATATGATTACCATTTTATGAAGACATGAGCATCTAAAGATGACTGCACATTCCATTCAGAATTCCAAGAAGCTACACTATGGTCATGATAGTCACACTCTTGAAATTGATAAAATATTATCAGCTTCTCCCTTTGAAAGAGTGATGCCAGTAGTAGGAATTCTGAGAGGGACTGAGCAATTCTGCGGGTATCTCAACATGACATTGTCTGATGTCTCAGGATCTTTTGTTGCTGTTTTTGTTACAGAAATCAAGATTTATTTATTTATTTATTTATTTATTTATTTGCAAGCTGATGGACATTTGGGTTGTTGGTAGTTCATGTTTCAATTGTTTATTGTGCTGAGTATATACACCATAAAAGTTTCCATTTGAATCATTCCATAGTATGTAACTGGTGACATTAAATCCATTCACAACGTATCACATTATCCATTTCCAGAAATCTCTCATTCACAGAGACCTTCATCATTCTGAAGAGAAATTTTGTGTCCATTAAACACCAAATCTCCATTCTCCCCTCCTTCAAGTCCCTGGCAACATCTATTCTATTTTCTATCTCTATGATTCATTATTATTATTATTTTAATGGAAATATAGACATGGACTATAAACATTAATCAAATGGAAAAAATGGCTATTTCACCCATATACAGTAAGTTTCAAAGTAATCACAGGTTATTAAAACTATAGTAGTACAATATTCTTAATCATTAACTTGACAAAAGTTTAAAAAATATTTATAAAACTATATTTGCAGCAACAGTTATACACACTGACATTTCTTTTTTTCTCTCTTTTTATGGTTTTTGGTCCCCCCCCCCCCCCCACACACAGGAAGAGTTAGTGAGAGAGAGAGAGACAGAGAGAAAGGTCTTCCTTTCGTTGGTTCACCCCCAAAATGGCTGCCACAGCCAGCGCTGTGCTGATCGAAGCCAGGAGCCAGGTGCTTCCTCCTGGTCTCCCATGCAGGTGCAGGGCCCAGGGACCTAGGCCATCCTACATTGCACTCCTGAGCCACAGCAGAGAGCTGGACTGGAAGTGGAACAACCAGGGCAGAATCCTGCACCCCGACCAGGACTAGAACCCGGTGTGCCGGTGCCACAGGCGGAGGATTAGCCTAGTGAGCCACGCCACCAGCCGGTTTGTGTTTTTATATTTTTTGCTCTCAAATATAAGGGAGAACATGTAGTACTTGTATTTCTTGGTTTACCTTATTTCACTCAACAGTATGTCATCTAGTTCCATTCATCTACTACAAATGAAAGAATTTCATTCTTTTTTATAACTGAATAATTTTCCAATGTATATATGTATATATATACCACATTTTCTTTATTCACATAATAATGGACACCTTGGTTGATTTCAAATTTTGGGTATTATATACAGTGCTGATATAAACATGGTGGTCCATGTATCTCTTTGATTCACTGTATTCAAGTCTTTTGGGTATATATCCAGAAGTGGGACTGCTGTATCATATGGCAAGTCTACTTCTCATTTTCTAAGTAATTTACACATTATTTTCATAATGCATTAATTTACATTCACCAACAGTGTATAAGTGTTCCCCCCCTTTCTCCACAACCTTGCCAGCATTTGTTACTCCCTGTCTTTTCTATTTTAGCCATTTTGACAACAGTGAGGTGATGTCTCAAGTGATTCTGATTTGCATTTCCCTGATGACTAGCAATGTTGAGCATTTTTTCATATTTTTGTTGACTAACTATGTTTCTCCCTTTCAGAACAGCTTCTTGAGGTCCTTTGCCCATTTCTTAAATGGATTGGTTGTTTTTGTAATTGTTGAGCTTTTTAAGTTGTTGATATATCCTTTGTCAGATAGGTAACTCCTAAATATTTTTTTACCATTCTGTTGGATGTCTCTTCACTGTGTTTATCAATATCTTTGCTGTGCAGAAGCTTCTGATTTTGGTATAGTTCCATTTGTTCAGTTTTGCTTTTGTTGCCTGTGCTTTAGGGTTCTTATCAATGAAATCATCACCTATACCAATGACTTGGAGTGTTTCTCCTATATTTTCTTCTAGCAGCTTTAAAGATCAGGTCTTAAATTTAGGTCTTTGACCCATCTTGAGTTGGTTTTTGTATATGGTGAGAGGTATGGATATAATTTCATTCTTCTACATATATACATCAAGTTTTGCCAGCACCATTTATTGATAAGATTATATTTATTGTATACTATGGTCTGAGCACTTATCAAAAATTGGTTGGCTCTGGTGCCAGCACTGTGGTATAGCAGGTAATGTTTCCACCTGTGATGCTGGTATCCCATATGCGCACCACTATGTGTCCCAGCAGTTCCACTTCCCATCCAGCTCCCTTAATGGTCTGGGAAAAGCAGAGAAAAATAGCCCATGTGTTTGGGTCCCTGCCATCACATGTGGGAGACCCAGATGATGGTCCATCACAGGCCATTGCAACCATCTGTGGAGTGAACCAGTGGATGGAAGATCTCTCTCTCTCTCCATATCTATCTATATCTGTATCTATATCTATATCTATATCTATATCTATATCTATATCTATATAACTGACTTTCAAATAAATACATAAATCTTTAAAAATAATTTTATAATACTAAATAAAAATTATTTGGCTGTATCTACATGAATTAATTTCTTAGGCTTTCTATTCTGATCTGTTGATCTATGTGTTAGCTTTTATGCCAGTAACATGCTATTTTAATTAATATAGCTTTGTGGTATGCTTTGAAGTCAGGTATTCTGATGCCTCCAGTTTGATTTGTCTAATGCTCTTGATCTTAAAATCCAAGTTCTCTGGATGTGTTCAGAGGCACAACAATCCAAAGAATGGTGCATGTGATTCTTTCTGGAAAACTACCAAACTGTGCAGTCTATACAGTTAGAAATACTGTCTTCACTGAATTTACCATCTATTTGATAATATATCTTTTTAATCTCACTTTATGATCATTGTCATGAATCCCACAATATGTGACATTAATTTTCCTGTTTTCATGAAAAATAGTATCTATGTGCATGTATATATTATCTATATATGAACACATTCATTTTGAAAAATTCAGCATTTTCCTGAAATATATTTTATGTAAACCCTTACTTTTAAGAAGTGTCCATGATCCCTCCCACTATTCAAATATAGTAACAGTAAAAGCAGTTTGGTGTCTCAAAGTCTTATAGGTTTATAATTCTATATGTTTTTATTCTGGATGTGGTGGAATAGAATCTCATTTTTTTTCATGATAAGAGTAGAGATGGCATTTCTATTGCATGACTTATCTGATTTCTGAAATTATGAATACCATTATGGAGAGCTGTCTTGTTTCTAGAAACCACATGTTCTGATATTTTAGGCAACAAAATTTTCTGTGCAAGTCTTTTCCTTGTAGACTTGCATTGTTTCACATAAAGAATGTGGGCTGCCATTTCTGCAGTCCTCAATAGCCAATTTGTCCAGCCTTTGCTGCCAGTCTCTCTGCCATGCTCTTCTTTCTTCCCAGTGTAAAAGGTAATGCAACATATCTTAAGCTTTTGTTATAACATTCACATTTTGATACTAATTTCTGTATCAGTTATTTAGTGCCAAATAAAAATCTCTCCATCCAAAGGTAAAACAATAGTTATTACATTTGTGCATAATTCTCTGGGCTACCAGTTAGGACTGGATTCACCTAGGTCTTCAGAACTTGGCAGGAAATTAATGAGATAATGTTGAGCATTAGGTTATGTGTTGATTTAGGTATGATTGGATGCTATACAAGGAGCACACTAATGCAATTTACCTTCTCCAGGCTGTACCCAGAGCTTCAATTCTTTATGTATCCAGGCTAAGTCAGGCTTCTTCTCATCTTGGTCTTAGTCTTCCCACTACAAACAAGACAGTGAGCTTCAATGTGCAAACCCTTTGCAAGTCTCTCCTTATGCAACATTCGTTAATATCACATTGGCCAAAATGGCACATGTCTACATACAGATGCAAAGATTGGAAAAACAAATTTGGTGCCACAACCTATTTGCAATGGTGAAAACATACAAAGTTGTGCATGCACAAGGATGCAAGGAATTATTGTAGCCCTTCTTGTAAACATTCTACCACAGATTTAGTCTAAGTAATTATAATCTGTTCTTAAAAGTCAATTTTTATGTTGATAATAAAGTAATGAAGCTTGAGAAAGTATTTTAAAACTATGTAACAATAGACTCAAAGTTGTTCCTTAAATTGTTTCCCACGGTACTTTTTCAGAGACAAGAAAGAAACGTGGAATTGCATCTAGTGTCTTAAAAATTATCATTTTCCTAGGTTTCTTCCACCAAAGCCTAAACTATTATTGGAAAGATATTGGCAACTCACATTTCCTGGAAGATTGTGGTAATACTTTAAAATTTGCAAAAACAAAGGCAGCTAAAGCGAATAGGAAACAAAAACACAACAGTGGTCTATTAATAGGTAGATTCCAGTGTCCTCTGGGATCCAATGAAATCCTAAAATATTCTCTCTATATATTTTTTGCTTCAATTTTCATTTCCAGAGAACAACCATTTGAATTAGCCAACCTTTGATCATACATTGGCTCTTTCTTTTGACTGATTACAGTCCCCATGAGCTAATATCAATAGGCATTCGACACTTCTTCAAAAGTTGGTTAGGATCTCCTGGAGAAGTGGAAGCCGGTAGCTGACCAAGGCAAAGGTCTTCTCAGTCTGTCTGAGGGAGTTTTCTATGCCATGAACAATCAGTTGTAAAAGGGTTAACAAAAATTTAAGATTTTTCTTTAAATTATTAAAAATGCCATAAGTTAATTTCAGGGATCAGAAAACCTTTCTTATGTTCCTTCCGGATCAAAATTGATGACTTTCTGTCTTGGGCATTGAGTATATGAATAGACTGAGCAGAACATCCAAAAACCTCTTCTTGAAGTCCTCTGGGTCATGTACCACCCTGTAGGACACTAGTCTCGCAGAAAGGAGCCAGGGGCTTCTGGGCAGCACCCTATGAATTAACACATTGTCTCTTTGAGCCCAGGCTCCCACATGCCAGGTCAACAAACTGTTTCAGCAAACCTTGCAGTGATAGGGTCATAACTCCAACTCCAGCTGTGACTGTTGTATATGGTGGTTTGGAATCTGATGACTCAAAGCCATCATCCCAGGTAGCAGCCAGCTGTCTATGGATTTCTTTCTTCTCCTAATGTTCCATTAACCTCTCACAGCTGGTCTCCCTATGCAAGATCAGCAGTTCAGCTAATCTTTCCCTGATCTCTTCCCTTTTTGTAGGAGGCTCATCATTAATACATCCTCCCTCTGCTCCCCCTTCCTCTCAGCCTACCAGTGCACTCTATTAGTGCATGCTGTGCCAGAGGCAATTCATCCTGCTGTCTGCTCAGCACCAGCTTTGTGGGGCTTCAGCACTGTTGGACCCTAAGGCAATGGATGTCCAGGCCCATTAGACACTGGGTTGGAAGCAATGGGAGAATATCTACTTGTTTAGGAACACAGTGAGCCTGTATTTCTTCATTTGACCTGCTGGCACCATCCTATTCACTTGATGTCCTCTCCCATAGTTGTAACTCAAACTAATTACCATAATGGGAATTGCAGTAATAATAGTTAATATAAATATACTAATATTATTACAATAACAATAGCCAGTTTCCTATATACAGAGTTAACTCTGCTGGATCTATGCCAAAGGCAACATGAGCCGATTAAATTCTTCCAATATCTCTGTGAGTTAGGTAATGTTGCTGAGGATATATCAGGTCACAGAAAGTTTAATGAAGCTGCCCAAGGCCACCCAACCAGTAAGGAAAAAGCCTGTACTTGATCCTCACTTCCCTATTTCCTTTAAAGTTTGAGTTTTTAACCATGTTACATAGGAATAAAATAGTTAGCAGTTATATTGCTTGAGGTTTTACCTGGATTGACATTTCAACATTAAATGTAATTTTGTATTCAAATCATTAGCAAGGTAGGTATGAATTAGTTTGCTATATTTAAATATATATTATTGTAACTCTGCACAAATTTCAAAATAAAATGTGAAATGGAAAGGCTAAAAAGGGCCGGCACCATGGCTCACTAGGCTAATCCTCCGCCTTGCAGCACCTGCACACCAGGTTCTAGTCCCGGTCGGGGCACCGGATTCTGTCCCGGTTGCCCCTCTTCCAGGCCAGCTCTCTGCTGTAGCCAGGGAGTGCAGTGGAGGATGGCCCAAGTACTTGGGCCCTGCACCCCATGGGAGACCAGGATAAGTACCTGGCTCCTGCCATCATCTCAGCACAGTGTGCCAGCTGCGGCGGCCATTGGAGGGTGAACCAATGGCAAAGGAAGACCTTTCTCTCTGTCTCTCTCTCTCACTGTCCACTCTGCCTGTCAAAAAAAAAAAAAAAAAAAAAAAAGAATTTCCAAGTAGAGTCCATTAGATAACCACAGATATTTTCTCCTTTTCTGCTTTTAAGGGGAATGCACATGGAAAAATTTAAGAAGCACTGATGTGAATAATAAGGTTCTAATAGAATGTTTTTAAGACACAGAAGTAGCTTAGTTAATATCCGTATTCTAAGAAGGTCTCTGACTGACTCCAGGTTAAACTATGTCATGTCTTCCTGTCTGTCCCAGCCAACCTGACCTTTTGGTTTCCCTTCAGAACATGGCCATCTACTCCATGCCACCAACCTAGGAGCTTGGATGGCTCTTCACTCTTCTTTTCTTCTAGGTAATTCACATTCACTTTCAGAGATCAATCCAGGTATTACCATCTCAAGCATCCTAATGATATGAAGCCTCCACCAACTAGTGGCCTGGCATCAGGAGCCACTTTGTACAAAATGGCTGGAAAAATTCAGCAGTGTTTACCTTCTGGACTGAGAAGAAAGGAGAGATACCTCCTCTCCAAGGCAGCCTGATGATTAATTTGTCCATGTTGAGGTTTGAATAATCTTCCACTTAAAGAAAACTTTTTACTAAAAATATCACTATAGTATATAATTGTGTATATAATTAATATAACATAGTAATTTTATATTATTTTATGATATATAAAATTATATTGATCAATGCTGCGGCGCAATAGGCTAATCCTCCACCTAGCGGCGCCGGCACACAGGGTTCTAGTCCTGGTCGGGGCGCCAGATTCTTTCCTGGTTGCCCCCCTTCCAGGCCAGCTCTCTGCTGTGGCCCGGGAGTGCAGTGGAGGATGGCCCAAGTCATTGGGCCCTGCACCCCATGGGAGACCAGGATAAGTACCTGGCTCCTGCCTTCGGATCAGCGTGGTGCGCCGGCCGCAGTGCGCCAGCCGTGGAGGCCATTGGAGGGTGAACCAACAGCAAAAGGAAGACCTTTCTCTCTGTCTCTGTGTCTACTCTGCCTGTCAAAAAAAAAAAAAAAAAGTACTTTCTAAGTCTTAAATAAATTCAAATTCTATAAACAACCAAATAGCCAAGAAAAACCTCCCCTAATAAAAATTTAAATCAAAAGTACCATTTTCTTTACACAGAAATGGATAGAATTATTAATAAATATAAGAATATAATAAATTATAGAAGCAGCTTGCCACACCTGACAGTGTGTTTCTGTGGGTCTGATTTTTCTTCCTCTGCTTTCAACCTCTCCAGCAGACTGAAAGGAGCCCACTGAGCCTTCCGAGCAGCACTGCAAAGCTATGCCTTTAAAAGCATAGCTTACGAGTGGTGCTGCCTTCCCATCCCTGTGCTCTTATCAAAATGTCAGAAGAGCACACGCAGAGATGATTGCTTTCCCTTTCCATGTGCATTAGCCTCAACCTGTGGACTAGACAGCTATCATGGGACCTGAAAGGAGGGGGGGAAATACTGTAAAATATTTCTTGCTTTAAGTTCCCTTTATGATTTGCCCAGGCCAAAGGGAAGTCAAAACTGCTGTTCCAGCATTGGCAATCTCCAAGAGATCAAGCAGCGCACAAAGCGGCAGTGGAGTCAAGGAGGGAAGTGGTTTCTGAGCCCCTCCAGCTCCCGCAGGCTTCCTTATCAGCCTGTTAAAGAAGCAGGAAGAGGTGAAAGGTGTGGAGATGAAATGCCAGGGTGTGTGGAAGTTACTTGCTAACTCAGTAGGTTCAATTTGGTTTAAGAAAGGATTCCTAGGTAGGTACAGCAATTATGTGAATATGGAAGGATCCCTGGATGTTTATGAACTTCTTTAAACACTTCACCGTCTCTATAACTCTGACGGATGGAAGACTGTTGTGTGTTCTGGAGTTTGTGGTCAAAGCCCCTCACGCCAAGCTTCAATTCACAGCTGCATATAGGATGCATTTCCCGGGTTCCCCAAATCCCTCAGATCTTCCAGGGTAGTTGGAAGCCTTCATCACCAAAGAAAGAATATTCTTAATCTACAGCTGAACTCAGGTTCTTATAAAGAGAAATTTATGCAGTGTTAATTTTTTAAAATTTAGAATATTATCATCTCTATTCAAAAAGAAAAGCACTACAAAACAATCATCAATTAAGTGCATTTTGAATTCCGGGTCTATTTTTATCAGCTTGGTGATCATGAACAGATTATTTTATCTAAATCTGTTTTCCTATTTGTGAAATAATGTGTAAGTTTGTCCACTTGTAAAAAATAAACAACACATTACCTAGCACATAGTTGTTTAATTTTATTATTTTTATTTTTTATTTATATAAAGGAACAAATTTCATGTATTTCATATATATAATTTTAAGAGCAAATGATATTTCCCATCAAACACTCCATCCTTCTTCTTTTCTTCTTTTCCTTTTCATTTTTACAATGACATACTTTCAATTTTTCCTTGTAATTACAAGCTTATCCCTTTATTAAATAAAGAATTCAACAAACAATAAGTAGAAAATTCAAGACATTCTATACAATAGTCTGATGTCAACTTGTGGAACCCAAATTATTATTCAGTCTTAATTTTCATCATAATGATAACTTTCATCTACACCAAACATGTAATTATAGTGTTTAATTTCAAGTTAAATTTGTTAAGCAATAGAGGGCCACTATAGGTATTTTTGTTTTGTTTTGTTTTTTGTTTATTTTGTTTTTGGTTTTGACAGGCAGAGTGGACAGTGAGAGAGAGAGATAGAAAGAAAGGTCTTCCTTTAGCCGTTGGTTCACCCTCAAATGGCCGCCGTGGCTGGTGCACCACGCTGATCCGATGACAGGAGCCAGGTACTTATCCTGGTCTCCCATGCGGGTGCAGGGCCCAAGCACTTGGGCCATCCTACACTGCACTCCCGGGCCACAGCAGAGAGCTGGCTTGGAAGAGGGGCAACCGGGACAGAATCCGACGACCTGACCGGGACTAGAACCCGGTGTGCCGGTGCCGCAAGGCAGAGGATTAGCCTAGTGAGCCGTGGCGCCGGCTCACTATAGGTATTTGAGCACCAGAATCATCAGTTATGTGAGCAGTTATTTCTTATGTGCTTACCATATACCAGGTAGTAATGGGAAACATTCTATAATGAACATAAATCTGGCAACAGAGTGTAGGGGTTTATTTAAGAGTGGAAAGAAAATTGAAGAAGTTCAACTGGTTAGGAGATTATCACCGTGATCTAAGTATGAGGCAACAATATGTTAGACTAGAGTTAAAACCCTAAAAAGAAAAAAAAAAAAAAAACTGACAAAGGGGAGAAAGAACAGAGATGGGAAGGAAGAGGGGAACATTGATTTGGAGGGAGAGCAGAGTTCTGCTTCATAATTTTGCCTCCACATCATGTTACACGTCTCCTGCATAATTTTAGATGAGATGATATGGCTCAGGAGAGTTTCTACACTTGACTTTTACACAATAATTCTGAAACTGACAAAATTATGAAAGGGTTTGTAGGAAGAGAAAACACGAATGGGATGTTAAAAAAAAGTTATTTTAATTGTGAGAATTTGGCATATTGATTAAAATGTTTAGACACTTGCTTCCCACATCAACGTACCTGGGTTCAGTTCCAAGTTCAGTTCAGCTCTGGCTTTCAATTCCAGCTTCCTGATAAAGTAAAACCTAAGAGGCAAAAGTAATGGCTCAACTAGTTCAGTCCTTGCCACTCATGTGGGAGATCTGGATTGAGCTGCAGGCTCCTGGCTTCAGAACTCCTATTCCCAACTCTTGTGGCCACTTGGGGAGTGAGCCAGCATAAGGGAGATTTCTCTCTCTCTCTCTCTCTCTCTCTCTTTTCTCTCTCCCCCCCCCCTTCTTCTCTCTTTCTGTTCCTTTCCCCTCCATCCCCCCTCTGTCTTCCAATAACTATAAAACAGAAAGTTATTTTTTACTATTAATCATCTTAAAAAAATGAAGTAGGTCAATGGACTTACCCAGAAAGTCTTGTGCCAGTCAGCATATTTGAAACCTCTACAATGAAATCTGCTTAAAATTGCTTGTACAATTTTTTGTTCTCTTATCAAGGATAAAACATAAAAATACGTCATATTCCATGATAAGAATTAACAATTCCTCTGAATGTGCCCTGGAGAAAACAGAGCTGTTTACTCAGCCAGTATGTTCAATAACTTTATTGCTAAGAAAACGATTGCTTCTTTTCTGTAGAAACGATTTTCTGTTCCTGAAAGTGAATCAAGGAACTGACTCAGTTTCTATCCAGAAATGTGGAGTAAGTCACAGCTTTAGCACACAAGAGTGAGTGACTCACCCTGGAGGAGTAGCACACCAAACCGAGCAGACAACCTGCTAATAAATAATATTAGTGTATTCCATTTTCTTTTGTAAAATTTTACAAAATTTTGTATTTAAGTTTTAATTAGTTTTTAACAGGTTCAATGTGCTTCGTAGATACAACTCTAAGAACGTAATAATATTCCTTCCTTCTCCCCTCCACCTCTCTCCCTCCCACTCTCCTTCTTTCTCCTTTCTTTTTTTTGAGTTTTTGAGATAACATATTTTAAGTTTACATTGCGGTAAAAAGGCATGTATTCCTTTTAAATAGAGTCACTAAGATTTTGTAGCTTTTGTAACAAGAGAAATGTAAAAGGAATAATGAAGCTTGAGCATTATTAAAATATCAAATATAAAACTAACTATAATACAAGATTATTGAAATATCAGATATTTACTACTAAAAAAGTCAACTGCAACAATGTAATTCATGGATAAGTAAAGAATGTAGCAGAATTTCCAAATGCATGGAACTTTAGTTGCCTCTCCTCTTTCTACGTAACTCTGACATTCAAGTAAATAAATAAATTCTTTAAAAAAAAAAGATACTTTACATAGCATTTGTCATTTTGCCTTCCAACATTCTGCCATGTGAGAGTGAAGCATGAAGGTCCTCATACTAAAATCCCCATCTTGCCCTTCTCAGCCTTCAAACCTGTAGGGAATGAATTTTGTCCCCGTTTAAGTTATTCAGTCTTTGCGATCTTATTCCAGCCAGATACATGGACTAAGATAGGCTGGGTTTTTTTTAAAAGATTTATTTATTTATTTATTTGACAGGTAGAGTTACAGACAGTGAAGGGGAGAGACAGAGAGAAAGGTCTTCCTTCCGTTGGTCCACTCCCCAAATGGCCGCCATGGCCAGAGCTGTGCCGATCTGAAGCTAGGAGCCAGATGCTTCTTCCCAGTCTCCCATACAAGTGCAGGCACCCAAGGACTTGGGCCATCTTCTATTGCTTTCCCAGGCCATAGCAGAGAGCTGGATAGGAAGAGGGACTAGAACCGGAGCCCATATGGGTTGCCGGCACTGCAGGCGGAGGATTAACCCAGTGTGCCATGGTGCCAGTCCCCAAGCATCTGTTTTTAATCTCATGCAGTATACCAGTGCTACCCATTTGTGAATCAGCAGCATTTCTCTCCCCATCTAATGTGGGCAAAAGGAATCCATATGATTACAGGTCTGAGTTGCACAGGCAGTACTAGTGCAACAGCAATAGATGTCATAGGGTTTGGGCCATCTATTGAATAGCTGCTCGGACCCATTTCTGGTGTGATTTTCACTTTATGACGTCCACCTGCTGGTGTTTTATCACTAAACATACTGAAACTTACCATGTTGAGGGTCTGATGTGCAGTTCCGGCTGTCTAATCGCTGCCTGTCCTATCATCAACTGGTCCATCTCTAAAAACCCACTAGCATGCCTGAAGGTGTTTCTTTAAGTTACACATAATTCTCTACTGGAAATGGCATGAATTTTCTTCAGCTTATACTGTAATTCTCGTTTTACTGCTTGCTATAAATTTATAGTTATCTTTCCCTTACTCTTATGCAATATGGCTTTTTCAGCTGCATGGTCTTCACAGACCTGAGTGCTTTCACCAAAGCCTTCTTGTCACCCTGCATATAGATTATAACAACTACCAAAAAATGTAGAATATGCTGCTTCCAGAAATCAAAAACGATACCTCAGAGCACATTTCTTTATTAGCACTAGGGGTGGGAGATGCAATAATTTCCTTTATTTTGAATGAGATTTCCCTGCCTGTTCCAGGCAAGTGAACTCCAAAAGATTCCCAGAATGCCATAAACTTTATCATCCACCCTTCAGATGCAAAATGTGTTATTAAAGCTATTAATGTTCATGAAATATCTTGATCATGTATATAATTAAAATATGTTGTTGATATTTTAAGTCAATGTGAGGTTCTATGGAATAATAATATGGTCAAAATTATTTCATGAAGAGTGAGAGAGTTGAGAAAAACCCTGAGTAAGAATTTAAATATCTTCTTATATGATGATTGCTTCTTGTCTTTATGGGGATGGAAAGAAAAATATTTTCCAGATTAATAGCTGCAAATATTTACTTAGGTCACATTTATCTGCTCTTGTACATAGACCATTTTTAGCAAGTTGCTGCTACTTGGTTGAGTTTTGGGAAGTTTACTTGATCCTCTTGGACTCTTCTGACTTTTATAGGGGATAATTGCAGAATTAAATCTAGGCTACCATGGTCTTCCATTAGAAATTTAAGGGTAAACTAAGTTCTGTCATTTATTTTGAGATATGATATTGTTTTTGATTTACCATCTTGGTTGAGTATAAAAAGAGTCAAAGTCAGAGGCTTTTATTTAATTTTCCCTACTTAAATTGACTCATACCCTATAGACACAGGATCTAATATGTGTGTTGTTTAAATTATCAAGTAAATCCTTTCTAATTATAGTGTTGGAAATGGAAACAACCACCATGGACTGGCCATGAAAAATCTCTCCATTTATCACTTGACCTTCATTGTGTAGTGACACTTTGGGTGTCTCTGAGTATCAGTGCACACTCACTCTCTTGTCCAACAACCCTAGTAGTCTAAGAATTATCCTTTCTTCAACATATGATTTTAGTTACCAGACTGGGAGAGAATATCATTATTGAATAAATTTCATGTTAAAAGTCTTTCTTCCTGATAATTCATCCTCATTTTCAATAACTATGTCCTAGGTCTGAAAAGTAACTCAGATCACAACACTGGACAGATTATCTGTAACATCTATTACTTCAGGATCATCCCCTCTGATCTTAAAGAGCCTAGTTCTGTAGTAGCAGTTTCTACTATTATAGCTGACATGCAGAAGATAGGCACCAACCAATGCACTGGTGCATTCCTTGTCACACAAGAAAGCAGACCGTTCTCTGGACCCTCCTTAGGACATTGTCAACTGCTGAGTTATCCTGACCTATTTAGCATATTATTTCTAGCATTCTCTGTCGCCCATCCTTTTAATCCCTTTATCCATGTTTTCAATGTGTCTAGTATATTTTCTATTTTCATTTTGTTATTTCTTCTTTTTGTGGCATGGAGATCTTTGTCTACATTTCCAAGAATCATCTTGACAGAGTGATTGAACTATTCCCTAGGGTCTGTACCAGGGATTTAAAATTTGGTTTCAGGCCGGCACTGTTGTCTAATGACCTGAGCCTCCACTCTGCAATTCCAGCATCCCATATGGGCACAGGTTTGTGTCCCAACTGCTCCTCTTCTAATCAAGCTTTCAGCTTATGGTCTGAGAAAGCAGTGGAAGATGGCAGAAGTGCCTGGACTCCTGCACCTTTATGGGAGACCTGGAAGAAGCTCCTGGCTCTGGCCATTGTGGCTATTTAGGGAGTGGACAAGTGGATGGAAGACCTTTCTCTCTGTCTCTCCCTCTGTTTGTCCGTAGCTCTACCTCTCAAATAAAGAAATAAAAAAATTTTTAAATCTGTTGTTGTGATAGAGTCCTGCATAATCAAGAAACTCTTCTTTATCCAATTTTCTATTCAGTACTTTATATTCAGTGTTTATTTCTTCGCTTTGGTCCTGTATCCTCAGGATTTAACCTAATGCTTGCCCTTCTGGTTCCTGCCAGCATCTGTGTTTCTGCTTATTCTAGTCATAGTATTTTTTATCCTTTAGCAAGTCTAGCGCATCCATAGCCAGAAATTGGATCTGATCCCAACTGTTTACGTGGTATCCAAGGGGGAAACTAGGGATAGATCCTGAGAGAAGCACATATTGTCTTCCAAAGCAGAGACCTCTGTTAATTTTGTAAGCAGTGAGAAAGGTGGTGAGACAAAAATTGAGATATTTTTGCATGCCCAGAAGCTTCAGAGAAATCTGAATATTTCTCTAGATTTTCTTATTCTATTAACCAAGAATCTCTATTTCAATTCTTCATTTACTACTTACTAAGGTGCTGATCTTAGTGTAGCAGACTTGCTAAGGCTTAGATTTCGTCTCCCTAGACCCCACCTCTTTTCCCCCAGAATCCTTTGATTTAAGGTTTATAAATTCCATGAATTTCATAAATACAACTTCAGGAATATAGTGATTTTTCCCATCATATAAGCCTTCCCACCCACACTCTGACACATCTTCCTTCTCTTTCTCCTATTCCCATTTTTTATTTTTTACTAATATCTACTTTCAAGCAAATTTATACATATAAGATAAACTCCATACTAAATAGATCATCAAATAGTATATTAAAAAACATGTTCCTCAATAGTAGGGACAAGGGCTATTCAAAAGTATTAATTTCACATCAATAGATTACCTTTTAGGTGCTCTATTAGTTACCACACATTAGGGAGGACATATGGTATTTGTCCTTTTGGAACTGGCTTATTTCACTAACTATGATGTTTTCTAGTTTCATCCATTTGTTGCAAAAGACAGGATTTCATCTTTTTCTTATCACTGTGTAGCATTCCATGGTGTGTGTGTGTGTATATATATATATATATATATATATCCCATAATTATTTATCCAGTCTTCAGTTGATGGACATTTGGGTTGATTCCCATTTTCATCTGTTTGTGAGATGGGACCTAGTAACTTTATGATAGCAATGCAAGAATTATAGATCTTGCATGTGAGAATTCCCTGTTACTATAAAGTTTACTTATAAAACACCTTAAAGGGGCTGGCACTGGGGCACAGTAGGTTAATCCTCCACCTACAGCGCCAGCATCCCATGTGGACGCCGGTTCTAGTCCCAGCACCTCCTCTTCCAATCCAGCTCTCTGCTATGGCCTGGGAAAGCAGTAGAAGATGGCCCAAGTCCTTGGGAGCCTATACTCATGTAGGAGACCGGAAGGAGGCTCCTGGCTCCTGGCTTTGGATTGGTGCAGTTCTGGCCATAAGGCCATTTGGGAAGTGAACCAATGGACAGAAAACCTTTCTCTCTGTCTCTCCCCCTCACTGTCTGTAACTATACCTCTCAAATAAATAAAGTAAAAAATAAATGTTCTCCCTGATCGGTGACAACTAACTGAGCACCAAAAAGGAAACCTGTTAAAGTGAAATGAACACTATGAGAAATGGTGACTTGATCAGCCCTTGCCCTGACTATTGATGAACAACTTAATACATTCTCCCTCTTAGTATTTTTTTTTTGTTTGTTCTACTTAATAATTTTGGTTGAATTCTGTAATCAATAACAGTAATTCTTAAGTGTTGTTCTTAAGTTTCTGTTCACAATTGATCATAATGATAGGACTAAGAGTCAAAGGGAGCACATAAACATGACTAGTGTCTGCAAATACTAACCGATAGAATAAAAAAGGGAGAGAACGATCCAACATGGGAAGTAAGATACACAGCAGACTCATAGAATGGTGGATGTCCTAAACAGCACTCTGGCCTCAGAATCAGCCCTAAAGACATGCGGATCCAGCTGAAAAGCCCATGAGAGTATTTCAGGCATGGAAATCCAAGACACTCTGGCAAAAACAAACAAACAAACAAACAAACAAAAAACTAAATGAAAGATCTCTGCGAGTGAGATCCCAGTGGAAAGAACAGGTCATCAAAGAAGGAGGTACCCTTCTCTGAAGGGAGGAGAGAACTCCACTTTGACCAAGGCCTTGTCTAAATATGATCAGAGTCGGTGAACTCAGGGGGCTTCCATAACCTTGGCAACTCATGACAAGAGCCTAGGGTGATTACTGACGCCATAAACAAGAGTGTCAGTCTGTTAAGTCAACAACAGGAGTCACTGTGCACTTACTCCTCATGTAGGATCTCTGTCGTTAATGTGCTGTACATTGTGATTTAATGCTACAACTAGTACTCAAACAGTATTTTTCACTTTATGTTTCTGTGTGGGAGCAAACTGTTGAAATCTTTACTTAATGTATGCTAAACTGATCTTCTGTATATAAAGAGAATTGAAAATGAATCCTGCTGTGAATGGAAGGGGAGAGGGAGAGGGAAAGGGGAGGGTTGCGGGTGGGAGGGAAATTATGGGGTGGGGAAGCCATTGTAGTCCATAAGCTGTACTTTGGAAATTTATATTCATTAAATAAAAGTTAAAAAAAAAAGAAAACAAACAAACAAAAAAAAAAAAAAAACAAGCAAAAAAGCACCTTAAAGACTAAACATGGAGTTTCTGGAAGCTCCTTTCATGTTTGTCTATACCAATCACTTATCACTCACTTTTTAATTTCACAAGCCTTTGTTTCCATTTCATTATTTATATAAGTCTCTCAAGAGTTAGACATTTTCAAGTTTATATTCCCTAACATTTTCCTCTGTAGGTGTTCGCAGTGTATGTTCATAGTAGATACTCAGTAAAATTTCTGAGTATTGTAAAGCTACTCTACTTGTATTTGTGGGCCAAATCCATTTGAAGATTTTATTTTCATTGCATTGCTAATAGGCAAGGTATCATCATCACTATAGACTTTCAAATTCGCTTCATCTCAGCTTATTTCTAGGCATTGAATTTCTTATATGATGCTTTTGTATAGAAATGTCTCATATTTATCTCTAGTATCTTTTGATTGACTGGACTCTGATCCTTAACAAGGTGGAATAGAGAAGAAAGAAAGTAAGAAAAGCTTAAGGTAAGAGGTGGGAAGTCACAAGTAATATTGACTGAGATAGAACTGAGAGATTTTTCTTTGCCTTTCAAAATTGACTCAAATTTACTTTTGAAGTCATTTTCAGCAGAAAATAGATTACAAACTCTGAGTTTTCTCAAAAGATCATCTACTTCTTGGTATCCTTTGTGCTTTTCGGGGAAACAGAATAGCTGGGTGGGACTAGTTAAACCTAAACTGCTTTCTTAAGTGGGAAGATGAGCCTAGAAAAGAAGATTCTGAACTCTTGAAGCCATTCAGTGCTTTAAAGATTGAAGCTCATTGAAAGTGGAGTGTGTTTTATTTTACAGTACTCAGAAGTGCTGAGAAAGAACTGCTTCCTATATACGCTATGGGAGCACATGGCCAATCAAACAGAAAGGCAATGCAAGTGAAAATTGGAAAAATATTCACAGGAAAAAAATTACTCCTGAATCGAAAAGTCTAGGGCAGGAAAAAAAAAAAAAAAAAAAAAAAAAGAACTCTAGATATGATGGCGTCTGGATTTGTGCCACAAGCTCCGCAAAGTGAAAAACAGTCCTCATTCTTTTCCCTACCACTGTAATTGTCCTGAAATATAAATTTATTCATAGATAAAGTCAGGATGAGGCAAATTGGAGGAAGAATAACATTCATAACAAGACATCACCACTAAATACACTCCAGTATCATTCTTGCTAGAAACTAAAGTCACTTCCTTGGAATGTTCGTCACCCTTATCACTGAAATTTACTCTGACCTTAGGTCAACACTTCCAGAACAGTATAAGCAATATAGGTATTCTTATGGTGTTCAGAAGAAATTATTCAACTGCGTATCTTTTTAAAATTGGGTCTGCAACAATCAATCACTTTCTTTGCTGTTTCCAAAACTATGGGGAGCACAAGACTGCAGCAAATATTGACTAAAAATCTAAACATAGATTTATATAGTGAAAGTGGCACTCTTTGCTGCTAGTCAGGTAACCACATTCTAGTACCAGTCTCTCATTAATTAATGTAATATATATTATACTGTAAACCTTGGCCAAGACATTTTCCTTTTCTGCTAGGTATGAAATAATAGAGGTCATAAAATAATGAATGTGAACTAGAGTTTTTATGAGACCTTTAAAATTTCTTTGGGTAATGGACCCCTTTCAGAATCCAATAAATTCTCTAAAAATATACAAGCATACAAAATTTTGCTCTTAAATTCAAGACCTTATGTACCTATACTATTAAGAAACTGAAAGAGAAAATTCTTATCCTGAGCTCAACCTAGTTAAGAATACAAAACATACACAATTGAAATGATTTGAGAGATACATAAAAGTTATAGACAGGCAGCATAAATATGTGAAGCAAAAGTAAGAAGGCAGTCAGGGTATCACTATTTATTCTAAGGCCCTAATATTCATATGTGTGTGGGTAAATATAGATACACCTATTAAGGGGTATGTACACACACATATATGTTGCTTATATACACACATGTATATAATGTACATATATACAGACTTATATGAACATATAATGTGCATGTGTATACATATACTGAGCAGGGAAAAATAACACAAAATGGATGATGATTTACATCTTAGGCTATCATTCTATGATCATTATTGCTTTATTTTTAACTTCTGGGTTATTTTTCATTTATTTGAGAGGGAGAGAGATTTTAAGCAAAATAATATAAAAGATAAAAAGGTGCAAAGGAAGATCCAATCACTCCGTGTACCAGCAGATAGTTGTTAAGTATGACAAAGAATGCATTTTTTGATATTATAGTTAAGCAACTTATGGTTGCTGATGAGATTTTATTTTTCCCCTGGGTGTTATCATTGAAATGCCATGAATTTTGATATTTGGACAGATAAATATTAGATATATGCATATATATTAGATATGTATGCACATATATGCACACACATTTCATGTGTATATGGTTTTTTTCCCCTAGCTATGCTTACTTTTCTCTCTTGACTAACCAGTAGGTTCAAGAGCTATTTATTTTGATTTCAATCATTTGGAGAACAAACCTGTGATTGGTAACGGCAGTTGATCATAGGGCCTACTTGTGTTATTGATATCAGGGTACTACTCCTGATCGTTTTTGTTTATTTGCCTGGTATATCTTTTTCTAAGCCTTCACTTTCAGTCTATGTATATCTTTGTTTATGAAGTGAGTTTCTTGTAGGCTGCATATAGAGGGCTCTTGGTTTTTTATCCATTCAGTCAATATAAGTCATGGCTGGAGAATCCAATCTATCTACATTCAAGTAAGTAAACATAAATAAAAATAAACATAAATAAGAACTAAGAAGTGCCATTTTGTTGACTGGATACCAATTATACTACTCTGCTAACAAATTTGGTGGTGTGATGCATTTTTATGATGTTTACTTCTAATTCAGGACACCCTTCAGAATTTCTTATAAGGCTGGTATGGTGTTGGTGAGTTCTCTACCTTACTTCTCTTTCATTTTTTTAAAGATTTATTTTATTTATTTGAAATAGTTACAGAGAAAAGTAGAGACAGAGAGAGAGGTCTTCCATCCACTAGTTCACTACCCAGATGGCCACAGTGGCCAGAGCTGAGCTGATCCGAAGCCAGGAGTCAGGAGCTTCTCTGGGTCTCCCACGGGGTTCAGGGTCCCAAGCACTTGCATCATCTTCTACTGCTTTCTCAGGCCATAGCAGAGAGCTGGATCAGAAGAGGAGCATCTGGGAGTAGAACCTGCACCCATATGGGATGCCAGCACTTCAGGCCAGGGCTTTAACCCGCTGTACCACAGCGCCTATCCTGATGCTTTTCTCTTACTGTCTTTATAATTCTCTACTTGTCCTTAACTTTTGATAATTTTACTACAATATGCTTGGAGAAGATCTTTTTTGGTTGATTCTGCTTGGGGTACTTTGGGCTTCTTGTATCTGGATGTCCACGTCTCTATTAAGATCTGGGAATGTTCAACTATTATTTCATTTAGCTGATTCTCAGCACTTTTTTCCTTTTCTTCTCCTTCAGGAATAGCTGTGGTACAAACATTTTGTCATGTAATCGTATCCCATATTTCAAGTAGACTTTCTTCATTCTTTTTCATTCTTTTGTTTCTATTTTTGCCTCACTGGGTTATTTCAAAAGTCTTTTCCTCAAGGTCAGAAATTCTTACGTGCACTTGGTCTACTCTGCTTTAAAGCACTCATAGTTTTTATTTCATTGATTGAAGATTTCATCTCCAAAATTTCTATTTGGTCCTTCTTAATGATTACTATCTCCTTAGTAATATTTTCATTCATGTCCATGATTGAATTTCTCATTGCTTTAATCTGTCTATCTGCATTTTCTTGAATTGCATTGAGTTCCCCTGCAATCATTATTTTAAATTCTGTATCTGGCATTTCATAGACTTCCTTCAATTCAGGATCCAACATATTCTTTTAGATGGATCTAAATGCTATATTAAATGCTATATTGCTTCTTCATGTCTCCTATGTCCCTATATTGATGTCTGTGCATCTGGTGTAATCATCCTTTCTTTATGGAATAAGTTTTATTGGAAAAGAATCTATGGTTTAGCTAGAATGCAGGGTATCACTTGGCTTGTTGATTTGGCTTTGGTTCTAGGTGAGGCCAGGACTATAGTCTTTAGGTGATTTCTTTTGCCAGTTTTGTCTATAATTGACATAGTGGTCTTATCTGCTGCAGTTAATAGGGACAGAAGTGTGACTTTGAGATGAATATGGATATCCTAGGATGTGTATCTTTGACCCACAGAAGAGTTCTCAGTCAGTCTCCCTGGGACTGTTATAGCCAGCAATGGCTGGGGGAGAAAAGGGTGACTGTCTTTTTATCCAACTGGCAAACCTGGGTGATGCCTGGGCTTTTGGCACAATCTAACTTTGGTAAATAGTAGCTTCATCAGGAATATGTGATTTTACTTACACTTCACTAGAGAAAATGAAGCATCCATTTCTGACTCTGACTGATTCTGGCAGGAGCAGAAGAGAGGCACCCTGCACTTTCAAGGCCAAGTCCAGGCTTCCATGGGACTCTGGGACTGCATGATCTAGATAGATCCTCCTTCTAGTCCTGTTATGTGAGTCCAACTGGTGCTGTGGCTTATTGCACCAACAATCCTAGTCCTGGGAGTAGGGAATATGAACTGCATCCTGCTCCATCCTATAGGTTGACTACAATATTTACAGGCAATTTTGCTCTGGTGGGAATGAGTACGAAGTGAGATGGAACACAGGTAAATTCTTCTGAAGGTCTATTGGGTAGATTCCAGCAGGAATGAGAAATGTAGAACTAATTGTTACCCTGGTGTTGCAGGATATAGGGGCACCATTACCCAGATCTCGCAGGGTGGGAACAGATTTTTTTATAGGCTGCTTCTGATGCTAGCTCTCAGAAGCTGAGGGGAAGCATAGAGTGTAGGGGGTTAATGCCCAAAACCTCCCACAGTTGCAGGACGATGGGAGTCTGTATTTTGCCCCACAAGTTTTCCTGACTCTGACTCTGACTGATTCTGGCAGGAGCAGAAGAGAGGCCCCCTGCATGACTATTCAAGGCCAAGTCCAGTGCTCTACAGAGGAAAGGAGAGGGGACTGAGGCAGTACTGCTTCCCATCTCCAAGCCTCCTCAGCTCCCCAAGCAGGAGTAAAAGTCAGTGGGTGGCAATGGAATTTCTTCTCAGCTAAAACTGACAGTGCTAGAACTGTGTCAATTTCTCTCTACTTCTACTCAGTAAGTTAGTGTCTCACAGTCCACAGGTAACTGTGCCAGGCAGCTGGATGTAGCAGTGTCTCTGTCTTCTCTCCTCTTATTTCAGAGTCCTCATTGGTTTTCACTTCTCCATCCAAACTTTCTATCAGTCAGACACCTGGAAATGTAGTCTCTCCTCCTTCTCCTTCTCCTCCTCCTCTTCCTCCCCTTCCTCTTCCTCTTCCCCTTCCCTTCTCCTTCTTCTCTTCCTCCTCCTTTTTCCTCCTCCTCCCCTTCTTATTCTCCTTCCTTCCTTCCCTCCCTCCCTCCCTCCCTCCCTCCCTTCCTCCCTTCCTTCCTTCCTTCCTTCCTTCCTTCCTTTCCTTCCTTCCTTCCCTCCCTCCCTCCCTCCCTTTCCTTCCTTCCTTCCTTCCTTCCTTCCTTCCTTCCTTCCTTCCTTCCTTCCTTCCCTCCCTCCCTCCCTCCCTCCTTTCCTTCCTTTCTTTCTTTCTTTCTTTCTTTCTTTCTTTCTTTCTTTCTTTCCTTCTTTCCTTCTTTCCTTCTTTCCTTCTTTCCTTCTTTCCTTCTTTCCTTCTTTCCTTCTTCTTTCCTTCTTCTTTCCTTCTTTCTTTTTCCTTTATATCCAAGAGTAGCTGAGGTCAGCATGGCTATACCCTATTCAGCCATCTTGGATCATGGTCATCCTGATTAGGTAATACACTGATTAACAGTTGGCTGTGGAATAAAGTGATGCTTTTGCATACATGTCAGCTACTCTCTATGAAGGAGTGTCATCATGGGAAACTCCATTATTTTATCTATAATCAATCAATGCAATAAAACATAAGTACTGAGTACATGGTATATTGTAAGATCTAAATAACATGTCAAATTTTACTTTGGAGTTGGCTCTAACTTTAATTGTTAATCTACATGTGGGATCTTCAAAATGTTCATGGGAAGTGTGCAATATGAGAAAATTGTAGGGATCTCAAAAATTTTGGCTCACTTGGTTAATCCTCCGCCTGCAGCGCCCGCATCCCATATGGGTGCCGGGTTCTAGTCCTGGCTGCTCCTCTTCCAGTCTAGCTCTCTGCTGTGGCCTGGGAGTGCAGTGGAAGATGGCCCAAGTGCTTGGGCCCTGCACCCCATGGGAGACCAGGAGAAGCACCTGGCTCCTGGCTTCAGATCAGCATGGCGGCCATTTGGGGAGTGAACCAACGGAAGGAAGACCTTTCTTATTGCGGGTGAGAGAGACGATATGGGGGGGAAGCCATTGTAATCCATAAGCCGTACTTTGGAAATTTATATTCATTAAATAAAAGTTAAAATATATATATATATATTTAACTTTTATATAATGAATATAAATTTCCAAGTACAACTTTTGAATTATAGCTGCTTTTACCCCCCATAACCTTCCTCCCACCCACAACCATCCCATCTCCCACTCCCTCTCCCATCCCATTCGTCATCATGATTCATTTTCAATTATCTTTATATACAGAAGATCAATTTAGTATATACTAAGTAAAGATTTCAACAGACTGCACTCACAAAGACACACAAAGTATAGAGTACTATTTGGGTGGTAGTTTCCGTTAATTTGAATAGTACAACACATTAAGGACAGAGGTCCTACATGGGGGGCAGGTGCACAGTGTCTCCCATTGTTGATTTAACAATTGACACTCTTATTTATGACGTCAGTAATCATCTAAGGCTCTTGTCATTAGCTTCCAAGGCTATCGTTGAACTCTTTAATTAACACACAATTATTCTTAGTCATTTAAATTTAACTGAAAAGTGATCTCTGTTAAATATAAGAGAGGGAGGAGATGTACAGTTAGGCACATGTTCACTTGGACTTACCCCTATTGGTAGAGCTAGAAATGTACCAGAGGATTCCAATTCAATCCTATCAAGGTGGCATGTACCAATGCCATCTTACTTGTTAAAGTGATCAGTTCATAATTGATCAAAAAGATAGGATTAAGTGTCAAAGGGATTACATAAATAAGACCAGTGTCTGCAAATAATAATTGATAGAATTAAAAAGGAGGCAATGATCCTACATGGGAAGCAGGATACACAGCAGACTCATAGAAAGGCAGATGCCCTAAACAGCACTCTGGCCTGAGAATCAGCCCTTAAGGCATTCAGATCTGGCTAAAAAGCCCATGAGAGTATTTCAGGCATGGAAAGCCAAGACACTCTGGCAAAAAAAAAAAAAAAAAAAAATGACCTAAATGAAAGATCTCTGTGAGTGAGATCCCAGCGGGAAGAATGGGCCATCAAAGAAGGCGGAATCTTTCTCTGAAGGGAGGAGAGAACTTCTACTTTGAATATGGCCTTGTCTAAACAAGATTGGAGTTGGTGAAATAAATTTATATTTCTAAAAAATCTTTATTTATTTGAAAAGCAGAGTGACAGCATTCTGATATGGGATACCAGTGTTGCAAATGGCTGCTTAACACACTGCCCCACAGTGTTGGTCCCTTCCATGAAATTTGAAAAACTTTCATAAACAAGTCACAGAAAGTCTTCCACAGCTGCAATTCTGAGTCAATGCTCTAATTTTAAGTACCAATAGTATTTTCTTTCTATATGATAGACTTGCCTATACCCCAATATATACTAATCACATAAAACCCACGTTAAGACATCTAATTTTGGTAAATAGTAAACTTCATCAAGAATATAAGATTTTACTTACACTTCACTACAAGAAAACTAAGCTTCAAAAATAATTTAAATAATTAGAAGAAACAAATATATCTCTGCACATATGAATGTACACCATGCATGTGAACATACAAATACCCATAATTATATACAGAAAAGCATGTCTATATAGTTTGGGCAAAGGAAGGTTGAGAAAATTAAACTGTGATTCTCCATTTCTTCACCAAAGAGTGGGTCTCATATGCTCTTGTGAAGTCTATTTCCCATGTCAAGTTTCTTACTGTCTTCCTCCCTTGTGTTCCATGACCCCAATTCTTACTTACCCCAACCGACATTTTGATAGTGGACTCTCCTACTATTAAAAAGATAACTTTGGGTTGTGAGATAGCTATGTTTAGTGTCCTGTTACTTTTGGTGAACTTGCATGTGATTTATTTTAATGACTTCTGACATTATAGAATGGCTTGTTCACTTTCATTTCTTTGCATTTTCTTTACCCTACCTAACACTTGTGTTTTATGGCAAGAAGAACACAGAGTTGTCTATTGGAAATTAACATTGATTTTCTAATCAAAGAATTTAAAGTGTGATTAGGTTCAGTTTCACTCTTGAGAAGATATATCCACCCAAATGAGTAATGAGACAAATGAATATCAGAATTTATCTTTTCCAGTAAAAGACGCCCCATTTGAATATCTGGAAACTTTTGTTTTTCAAGAGCACTTAACACCAGGATATACACACATTTACTTTTATCAAATATTTTGATTTAACATAGTTTTTAAGATTTTTGATAAACATTAATTACATATATTTATGGTATATAGTGTGATCTTTCAATCCAGGTATATAATGCATACTGATCAAATCACTTTATGATTGGAGACTTGGAGCTTATCTATTCTATTACCTCAGAAAATACATAATTGTTTACTTTTATCTGTACTCGCCTCATTGTGTTGTGTAGCACTGGGAATATATTCCTTCTATATAACAGTGATTTTGATCCCCATTATCCAACCTCTTTCTGTCTTCCTCACTTCTCCTAGTCTCTAGTAATTATTAATCACTGCTGATATTTTTTAAATCCTATATATGAGGGAGAACGTGAAGTATGATGTCTTTCTGTGTTTGGCTTATTTCCTTTAACGTAACATTCTCCAGTTGCAACCATTTTGCTGACTATTACAGAATATCATTCTTTTTTAAGCTGAATAATTTCCAACTGTATGAATACATCACTGTTACCGATATTTATCAGCATGTAGGGGATGAAGAGACACAAGATCATAAACCTTTTGCTGAAAGTGATGTAAGAAATACCAATCCGAGCCGGCGCCGTGGGTCAATAGGCTAATCCTCCACCTTGCGGCGCCGGCACACCGGGTTCTAGTCCCGGTCGGGGCGTCGGATTCTGTCCCGGTTGCCCCTCTTCCAGGCCAGCTCTCTGCTATGGCCAGGGAGTGCAGTGGAGGATGGCCCAGGTGCTTGGGCCCTGCACCCCATGGGAGACCAGGAAAAGCACCTGGCTCCTGGCTCCTGCCATCGGATCAGCGCGGTGCGCCGGCTGCAGCGGCGGCCATTGGAGGGTGAACCAACGGCAAAGGAAGACCTTTCTCTCTCTGTCTCTCTCTCACTGTCCACTCTGCCTGTCAAAAATAAAAAAAAAATTATTAAGAAATACCAATCCGAAAGATTTCACCTGAGTTTTGCCTGTGGGCTCTGTCTGCCAATAAGTGGAATGCCTTAAAGTGTGTGTGTGTGTGTGTGTGTGTGAAGGGTTGGAGCACAGGAGAGATGTCCCTTGTAGCAACTTACAGTAAAATCTGCCTAGGAAATAGCCATTTGAGGTTACCTCTTTGTTTCTTTTTGTTTCCCTTAGTAGGATACAGCCTATGTGCCCTGTGCATCTCTTTACTTATGACAGTTTCTTGGTTACTTCTTTAAATATTTTATCTAAATACTATTATAATACTTTCATTGCTTCAAATTTATTTTTATCACTTAGAGATATACCTTAGACATACGCTACCCAGTTGTCCCTATAGATAGTTCTTTCACACAGAACACAGGTTAAATAAATGAAAGATTTAGGGGAAGCCTGATTTTGGAAATAGGTCAAGGCCCCACATATAAATTTATTACCACATTTAATACATATTGTATTCTGTGACCTATAAAGAGTTAATAATTGCTGTTCTAATAGAGGTAGGAATTTTGACACCAATGTCACTCCTCAGCTCCCTGCATCCCTGGTTTTCACAGGAAAGCTTATAGGACTCTGAATAGAGTATACCCTGGGATTTTCTATCCATAAATATAATCTTCATTTGAATAAAAAATTAGAATTCCTACAAATTTGAAATAGCTAGAAATAAAACTAACAAAGTGTTAACTAAAATGTCTAGCAGTTGCTTAGCTCAAATAAAAAGTCATTGATAAAATGTATTTTGGAGGGAAAAGTTTCCTGTCATTGCTTAGGCTTTATTGATCCTTGAGAAACATTATCTAGGGCTAATGTCTGTGTGGGTGTCTCTATTTTTTCAAAAACTCTGTCAGATAGTGTTTTGTCAGCATTTATTGTAAGGTTATAGTAAAACAAAATCAACATATCAATTTGGCTTACAATAAAGATTTATTTCCAACTAATGTTCAATGTCGACAGCTATAGGTTATTTGCATCCATGGTGTGGGAAAGCACTGCGAGTCACTTGACAAGAGATAACGTATTGCTTGCCTATTGCTGCTGTCACAAATTGCCACAAACTTAATGACTTAAACAACACAAACTTATCCCAGTCAGTGTTAAATTTTATGTGAGCTCTGTACTCCTGAAACACACCAAAAATTAAGAACCCTCTCTTTCCACTCATCTGCTCCTCTTCTAGTCCAAGGAAAAGTCTGCTGCAAATAACCACCATTCTCATTTGATCTATAAGACTCAGAGGTCCTCCTTCATTTATCTATGATATTGTAGGATAAAGTCTCTCTAAATTCCCATTACTTACCTCTTCTGATGAGCTGAATTGTCAGTGCTACTCATTAAGAACAAAATGCTTATTAACTAAACCTTGATTAAGATTCATTCTTTTCCAACATCTGTGAACTTTGACTTACTTTTGGCTTGTGCCAGCACACAGTGCCTCCTTAAATGCACATCTGAGAATAGATTGTTATAGGATACCTTGTGCACTGTCCTATCAGGCCATGCTCTTTCACCCCAACTCTCCATCTTCTACTTTAAGGACTCTTGCACTGGGTACAGCTAGATAATCCAGGGTAGTCTCCCTACTTGAAAGTCATCTTCAGAGCAACATTAATTTCTTCTTCAATGATCATTCCTTTGTGCCATGTAAAGTAATGTATGAACAAGTTCTGGGAATTGAGACATGGACATAGTCAGAGGACATTATTCTGCTACTATGGATAGTTTATAAGATTGTTTTCCACTCTGCCCACGCTCTGCATATAGAATCTATTTCCACTCCCCATTATCACCTCTGGTATCTGATTTGCTTTGTAAATGAAATGTGAGGAACTATATGAAGCAGAGAAGAGAACTAGATGAATAATCATCACAACTCTGGGAAGTAATGTAAGAAAGAACTGCTACTCCACCAAGATTTCTGGGTTTGTTTATAGCAAATCTGATTAATACAGATGTGGGAAGGAACCAAAGTGTAGACAACAATAATAAAATTTACCAGTCTCAGCCGGCGCCGTGGCTCACTAGGCTAATCCTCCGCCTTGCGGCGCCAGCACACCGGGTTCTAGTCCCGGTCGGGGCGACGGATTCTGTCCAGGTTGCCCCTCTTCCAGGCCAGCCCTCTGCTGTGGCCAGGGAGTGCAGTGGAGGATGGCCCAAGTGCTTGGGCCCTGCACCCCATGGGAGACCAGGAAAAGCACCTGGCTCCTGCCATCATCTCAGCACAGTGTGCCAGCTGCGGCGGCCATTGGAGGGTGAACCAACGGCAAAGGAAGACCTTTCTCTCTGTCTCTCTCTCTCACTGTCCACTCTGACTGTCAAAAAAAAAAAAAAAATTACCAATCTCTCTTGTTAGCCTCAATTATAGACTTTGATTCTGAAACCAAATTATTACAAATTTTCAAAAATCTGAATATTTTAAATGACTCCCATGGTTGACATTGTAGCATAGCAAATAAAGCCTCCACCTACAGCACCAGGATTCCATATGGGCGTGAGTCCTGGCTGCTCCACTGCCAATCCACTCCCTGCTAACATGCCCGTGAATCCACATGGGAGACCCAGATGAAGCACCTGGCTCCTGGCTTTGGCCTGGCTCAGCCCTGGCTGTTGTGACCATTTGGTGAGTGAACAAGTAGATGGAAGATCTCTCTCTCTCTCTTTCTCTATGCCTCTCCCTGTTTGTGACTGTGACTTTCAAATAAATAAATAATCTTCACAATAAAATAAAATGACTCCTACCAATACTCATTTCTTGTTGTACATTCATTTTTGCAGTACTTTCCAAAGCAAATAAATAGTACTGACCTCTATAAACCAGTGTAGAATTTGCAATATTAATGGCATGTGAATTCTGAGACTAGGTCATGAATTGCAGATTCTTGCTCTTACAGACTTGCCTTAGAGGAAGACGTCTGCTATGTCATGAAGATACTCAGAATGCCAACGGTAAAGTTCTTGTGGAAAGGAATGGAGGCCTATAGCCAACATAAATACCAATTTATCAGCCAGGTGAGTTCACTTTCTCAGAAGTGGATTCACCAGCTCTGAGGAAGCCTTTAGGTAAATGCAGTGCTTGCAGTTCTGAGTATACTTTTCCCACCACATCACATCACAGTAAAGAAAGACAAACAGAAGACAGGTGTAGCAACACAATAAAGGCATTGTGGAAATAGCAAGGGACTCATGCCAGCTCTAATACAGACTGCTGACCCTTAATCTATAATGTCCCACTAAATTCTAATGACCACCAATCTCATACCAACTCATGGCAGAAATCTGGAGGTAATAATGATTAAAATTCCAGGCTCAATAGTAACTGGAGCTGACAAGCATGTGAATAGAGAGACTTCTGAATCTTAGGTAGAATGGGTCTCAGGATGAACATCACTGTGAGCATAAAGCAACAGAATGGATCAATACACTTAACATAAAACTGCTGGTAGGAGTTGCAAATTAATACAGTCTTCATGGAGAATACTATAAATTTTTCTCAAAAACAAAACAAAATAAAACAAAAACAATTGAAAATAGGCCTGCCATATGACCTAGCTATCCCACTTCTGGGAATCTATCTGAAGGAAATCAAGTCAGCATATGATAAAGATACCTTTCCTATCATTCTCATTGCTGCACTATTCACAAAAGCCAAGAGAAAGAAACAGCCTTGATGTCCATCAGAGGATAACTGAGAAAAAATATGTAGGGGCCAGGGTTGGGCATAGCAGTTAAGTCACCAATTAGGATGCCCACACCCCAAATTGGAATGTTGATGTTAAAACTCACTTCCAATTTTCTACTCCAGTTTCCTGGTAATGTAGACCCTGGGAGACAGTAGTGATGGCTCAAGTAATTGAACCTTTGTCACCCAAGTGAGAGACCTGGACAGAGTTCCTGGCCCTTGGTTTCATCCCAGCTTTCTGAGGAATGAGCCAGAATATTGGAACATTTTCTCTCAATTAAAAAAATATATATTTTTTAAAAAAATAAAATATGCTGTGTGTTTATGTACCTCTAAAATGGAATATTATTCATTCATTCAAAGAATGTAAACCTAATATTTGTAGCAAAATGAATAGCATAAGAGATAATTATGTTAATTGAAAAAAAGCAAGCACAGAAAGACATGTTTGTCTTTCATGTTTCTCTTTCATGTTCTCTTTCATATATGAAAGTTAAAAAATAATTGACCTGAATTTATAGTTGTGATTATTGGAGACTGTGAAAAGTAGAGGAATGGAGATGGAAAGATATTGGATATGAGTACCAAAACAGATTCAGGTGAAGGTAACGGGTTCTGGTGTAAAACAGCATAGTGACTCCTATAGTTCACAATAATGAATTATATTCTGTATAAAGAACTGGAAGAGGCTTCTAGTAGGCTCGAAAGACAAAAATAAATAAATAAATAAGAGAATGGAAAGGTCTCATTTCTGGTGTGTATATGTTGAAATATTGCACTGTAACCTCTGAAAATGTGCACGTACTACAAATCAATTAAAAATTTTAAAAGAAAGAGAGATAAAAATGAGAAAAAAAATTAAAAAAGGAGTAATCATGAAAAGGAATAAAATGATGCCTAATTAGTTTCTCCCATAATGAATATATAACATGACTCAGCATTAGCAAAAATGCTGAAAGCATATTTAAATGTGAGGAATAATTGGACCCATGAAGGAGCTGTACTTTCTGCTTGTTATGACATAAACATTTCTCCTGAATGTAAGAAGTAAAAGGAGATAAAAAAGACTTCTCTAGAGAAAAGGGAGGGGGCAGCAAAAATTTTGTTGTAATAAATTATTACCTTTTGCCTCCTAATTTGTAGGAGGAAAAAGCTTCCAAGTCTGTTTAGCATCAGCTCAAAGCACACACTACTCTACATCAATGCAACCTTCATCTTAAGATCCGCTATTCCCCTTATTAAGCAATCGTTCCACTAAATATTTCATCAGAAAGCCATTTGCTTTGCCCATCTGTCTTGTCCACATTCAATTACACTTGCTATCATTCTTTTATGGGGAGACTTTATGAGAAGTTATGGGTAACTTCTCAACCCACCTTGAATTTTTCTTCTGTAAAACCGACATAGTTTATGGGATTTTCATAGAATACTGCTAAAGGTGAGGATTGAAATTCTGTTTATTCTCTATCTTGTTTTTTAATTCAAGGCTATTTCTACCTATATCAACAGGAGTCCTTAAGAAAGGAGGGATTAGAGATAGCTGCTGATTTTATTTTTATTCCTGTTTGCCAATCTGATCTGTAATTAGGCATGCAGTAACTGAATTAAATTGGCAAATTTGTCCCCATCTTCCCCCACCACACACAGATAGACAAACTGAAAAACTAGAAGGTTTTTATTTAATAGAGGAAAAATTCTTAGAAATGAATAATAAATCAAGCACAAACTGCTCTTATTCTATTACTTGCATTCTACACTCTGGTTTGAGAATATACTGGACATGATAAAGACTGTTGTAAATCTACGAAGTTAAGAAAACTATTAAGCTTAATGCTTAATTTTGCAGATGATGAACCTGTACTCATTTCCCCAAGACTACATAATTACATTGAGAGTGTATCTTGTTTGTACTGTGTGTATTCTTTCATTCTGTATTGCCTTTAAGAAGATGATCAATTCTTCAACTTTTCACACACATTTTGCTTCATAATCATCATTGTCATCTTCTTTGTCATGTATGCTGATGGGCTTGACTTTGCCTTTTGGTATTTTTGTTGTTATAGACTTTCCCCCCCCTTTTAACTGCATGAATTTTTATCCAAACTCTTCTTGGAAAAATGTTCATCCTAATATAAATGAAGGTTTATCACTTTTTTTTTTTTCTAATTGTGGCATTGGTTTCTTGAGAGCAAGAGGTTTAGATTTTTATCTATGTTGTTAGATCTTAAAACAATATTAGATTAATAACAAGATCTTAATAAATAATTCCTGAGTTAATGAAGACATCTTATTCTGTCTTCTCACAGGGAATGGTGGATTCACTGTAGTCATTCACCCCAAATATAAATTATCTTATTATTTTTGGCACCACTGCATCTGTTCTCTTCAATTTAGTTGCTTCTACACGGTTTAATAATGGATTTGATTCACAAAAGCCTTGGATAACATAAAAATATAAATCTTTATATCTTATATTATTTCTTCCCTTGCACAAGTAGAACACATCATACAATAGATACTCAAATTCCAACTTTTATGCTTATTTTTCTAAAGTCTTAAAGCACATTAGTATTTGCCACTATTTCAAAATTGGTTTTCTTTTCCTCTGTTGAAGCCAGTACTTACTCATCCATTTAAAAGAATATTTGCCAACTACCTTCTATAAGTTATGTGGAGTTTTAGGAACTAGTACTAAAGAGAAAATGAGACTGAGATTACTTGTAATGACAGAGATTTTGTATCTTAGAATGAGGATAATAGAAAAAAACATGAAAAATCTTAAAACAATAAGAAAACAATTAAAAACCAAAATAATTATTAAGGGACTAAAAGCTTCTTTGAGCCATAAGATTCTCATTTTTTTCATTTAAATATTTATTTAAAAATTTTTATTTTATTTGAATGGCAGAAATAGAGAGAGGGAAAGACAGAAGATTCATTCCCCAAATGGCTGGAATGAACAGGCTGAAGGAAGAGGTTGGAACTCCATCCGGATTTCCCATAGTGGTAGCAGAGACCCAAGTACTCAGGCCATCTTCTGCCGAGTTTTGCAAGCATGTTAATAGGCAGCTAAATAGAAGTGGAGCAGCAAGGATTTGAATTGGTGTTTATATGAGATGCAGAGGTGATGAACAGCTTAACCTGTTGTGCCACAACTCTGGCCTGGAGTAGGTTTTTAAAGCGTGTTTTATAAACACACTTTAAAAAACTTTGTACAACAAATTCACTTATTACCATGTGAGTTACATTTATTTATCTTCACCATGTGGATGTCTAAAATATTTTTTCTTAGTGAAAGAATAAATTTGTATGAATACACTACCAATAGTAGATTTTTTGAATAATGGAAATAAATTTTTTTGATATGATTTCCTGTAATTTTATGAAACATTATTGAATATTAACTATGGACAAGGTGCTTAGCATTATGGCTTCATCAGTGAACAAAGATAGCGGACTTTGAGCAGCATTTCACAATGTGTTATACCATTGATACATATGAGCATTTAAAAAAATAATCCAACATTTTCCTTAACTCCTGAAAAATTTGGAAACTTATGGACTGATATAGAAGACCATGAACAAATCTCTTCAGATATCTGAAACTGCAGCATCCTGTGGAGCTCATTTTTGTTAGTAATATTGATCTTTGAGTACTGATAGAACCTCCAAACCAGCAGAAAGGTTTGCATTTTCTGAAGAAGGATTTTGCCCTCTGCTGGTAGATTACCTTGAGCACTAACTTCAAGTCAGTTTTTGAGAGGATCTAGGGAGTCATCCAAGAATCACAATCACTTCTATCCTTATTCTTTATATTTTATTTAAACTGGTTTTTTTACTTTAATAGTAAATTGAAGCCAGTGTAATCTTTAACTTGTTCTGAATATTTTTTCTCATTATTTTTGTTCTTTAGTCTTCTAATATAAACAACACACCAGAATATTCCATTTTCCCTTTTGTAAAATTTAAATCATGTCTACCTATTATATTTATCCATATGACTTCTAGCATCAGGATACTTCTCATATTCAAATGTTTTATGTTTTATGTGTAGCATGGTTTACAAAGTAGTGTTCAATGTAAGGATGATAAACGCAACCATATTGAGAACAGAGGTCACAAGAGTAAGGAAGGCTGAAGCAGCTTTCTGTAACTTTTTTTTAAACAAGAATGACTAGAGTGAGAAGATCAGTATATGACACAAAAGAGAAACAAAGGCCTAGAAAAGGTCAACAGAAATACCTAGGATTTTATCAATGGAAGTTTACATCTAGTGACCATTAAGCATCAACACTTGAATCAGTGGCAATTCCACAGACATATCTAGCATTTTCTCAAAGGCGAGTGTAAGTCTACTGATTATTCAACATCAATGCTTGCTTCAGAGGTAATTCCAATGCTTGGACCATGCTTTGCACATGTGTATAAGCATAGAAGCTGGGGGTTCCTATTGAAATCTGTCCACATTAAGAGTAAAAGGAGGGGCTGGCGCTGTGGTGCAGTGGGTCAACACCCTGGCCTGAAGTGCTGGCATCCCATATGGGCACCAGTTCGAGTCCCAACTGCTCCACTTCCCGTTCAGCTCTCTGCGATGACCTGCAAAAGTAGCAGAAGATGGTCAAAGTCCTTGGGTCCCTGCACCTGCATGGGAGTCCCAGAGGCAGCTCCTGGCTCCTGGCTTCGGACTGGCATAACTCTGGCCAATTGGGGAGTGAACCAGTGGATGGAAGACCTCTCTCTCTCTCTCTCTCTCTCTCTGCCTCTCCTCTCTGTGTATTTCTGACTTGCAAATAAATAAATCTTAAAAAAGAGTAAAAGGAAAACACTAAACAGAATTTTTAAATCAAAATTTATTTTCCTGCTAAATATTTAGTGAAAAAAAGACTACTTCCCATGATTTTTTAAATTTTTTTTCCTAAAGAGAACTTTTATTTAAGGAATACAAACTTCATGCATTTCATAAATGTAAATTCAGGATCACAGTGATTCTTCACACTGTACCTACCCTCCCACCCACAGTCCCATCCCTCTCCTATTTCCAGTCTAAATTTTTACTAAGATCTATTTTCCATTAACTTTATACACAGAAGATTAACTCTCTACCAAGTAAAGAATTCAACAAATTGCATGAAAAAAAAAAAAAACTGTTGGTCAGCAGTTGAGAGAAGGACTGTTCAAAGTCATTGTATCTCAAACTTGATTTCACTTCATTTTTTAAAGCATTCTCTCTTTTTTGAGAAAGTTATTTAACTTTAGAAAAGAACTGAGGAACACATCTTTTATGAGCTCTTAGACATAGCTATAACTTATGAGACGTAAGAATATCTTCCACTTAATACACTAAAATGAAATCAATCATTAAAACAAGTTTTACTATTAACTCTCATAATACAACTCTTTGAGGACAAAGGTCTCGCCTGGGAAGTTAGTGCACAGTGACTCCTGAAGTTAATTTAACAATTAACATTCTTATGTATGGTGTCAGTTATCAAGTGATCACTGATCAAGCCTTTTGAATCCACAAATTTTCAGTATTTAGACAAGACCATAAGCAACGTGGAAGTTTCCTGCTCCCTTCAAAGAAAAGTATATTCTTCTTTGATGACCACTTCTTTCCACTGGGGTCTCATCACCAGAGTTCTTTCATGTAGGACATTTTTTCCCACAGTGTTTTGGCTTTCCATGTCTGAAATACTTTTGTGGGCTTTTCAGCTAAAGCAGAATGCCTTAAGGGCTGATTCTGAAGTCAGACTGCTGCTTAAAGTGATTGCCAGTTTATGCATGTGCTGTATGGATTGCTTCCCATGTTGGAACATTCACTCCTTTTTAATTTATCTATCATGATTACCAATTAGTCTTGTCCATATGATCATGTTAACACTTAAGATGGCAGCTTACCACCCAGGTTAATGGGATTTGCGGTCCCAAGTCAAGTTCTTAAACTGTACCCTTAGAAGTAAGTCCGTTGGAATGTATACAGAACTATACAGCTTTACAGTTATAAATTTTATATGTCTCATAATTACAACTTTAGGAACATGCTGACTCTTCCCACAATGTCTGCCCTCCAAGCCCCCCCCCCACTCTCACCCCCTTCCTCCTCCCTTTCTTGTTCCCACTCTTATATTTTACTTTCAATTAACTTTATACACATATTATTAGCTAAATGTTAGCAAAAGATTTCAAAAATAGTATGAAAAAAGAACTTCTGTAACAGTCAAGACAAGGGCTATTCAAATCATTGATTCTCAAAGTGTCAATTTCACTTCTACAGGTTGTCTTTTAGGTGCTCTATTAGTTATCACAGGTCAGGGAGAACATATGGTATTTGTCCCTTTGGGATTGGCTTATTTCACTAAGTTTGATGTTTTCCAGTTTCATCCATTTTGTTGCAAATGACTGGATTTAATTTTTTGTTGCCTTTTTTACTACTTTGTTGTATTCCATGATGTACATATCTCATAATTTCTTTATCCAGTCTTCCGTTGACAGGCATTTGGGTTTATTCATATCTTAGCTATTGTAAATTGAACAACAATAAACACGGGAGTACAGATATCTCTTTCATGTGCTGATTTCATTTCCCTTGTGTAAATTCCTAGCAATGGGATGGCTGGGTCAAATTGTAAGTATATATTCAGATTTCTGAGGTATCTCCATACTGTCTTCCATAGTGGCTTTACCAGTTTACATCCCCACCAACAGTGGATTAGGGTACTTTTCCCCCAACATCCTCACCAGCATTTGTTGTTTGCTGATTTCTATATAAAAGTTATTCTATCAAGGGTGAGGCGAAACCTCATTGCAGTTTTGAATTGCATATCCCTTACAGCTAATTATCCTGAGCATTTTTTCATGAGTCTGTTGGACATTTGGATTTCCTCTTTTGAAATACGTCTGTTTAAGTGTTTTGTCCATTTCTTAACTGGGTTGTTTGTTCTGTTGTTGTGGAGTTTCTTAATCTCTTTATATGTTCTGATTATTAATCCTTTATCAGTTGCATAATAGGCAAATAACTTCTCCCGTTTTGTCAGTTGTTTCTTCACTTTCTTGAATGTTTATTTTGCAGTCCAGAAGGTTCTCAATTTAATGTAATCCTTTTTGTCAATTTATGCTTTGAT